>NC_142877.1:112777500-113390250 GCF_051225735.1 Oryctolagus cuniculus | reverse complement strand
ATACAGGGGTCTCTGTATGTTTTACATAAACTTTACAGCAGTTTCCGTTATTTTTTGTTATTCAAATTAAGAGTGTTTATATATTATAATTACCATAATACTGAGTAGATATTTTTGGGGTTTCATTTATCTGCCAATTATTTCTCCACTGACATAAAACAATAGATTGGCCTGTGTGACAGCATAAAGCTGAACTTTCATTAGACTAGATTAGAAGCAAATCTTCTTACAAGTAAATATTGACGTGCTTCTGACAGGAAACATCTGTGAACAGTAAATTTCTGAAACCCAAATAGCAGAGCATAGGACTTATAATAATGGTTTTAAAAAAGAAATTATCTGAGGAAAAAGTAGAAAAAGTAAAAATATCTCCCCAAAGAATTAAGGCAGTGAAGATATATGACAAATAATTAAAGCATGGAAATGAATTTTCAAGACAGAAAATTGATACCCCCACAAAAAAATTGGGGGGATGGATTAAAAAGAGTTCCTGTTCAGAATGACATAATTTAATAAAGTCTTTTACAGTGAAATCTTACTAATTCGTGGTAAGGCGAATTTGCTGAGGCTGGTATTGTAGTGTGGCAGTAGAGCCACCACCTGCAATGCTGGCATCTCATATGGGCACCGGTTTAAATCTTGGCTGTTTCACTTCTGATCCAGCTCTCTGCTGATGTGCCTGGGAAAGCAGTGGAAGACGGCTCACGTGTTTGGATACCTGCACCCATGTGGGAAACCCAGATGAAGCTCAGGACTCCTGGCTTCAGCCTGGCCAGCTCTGGTCATTGCAGCCATTTGTGAACCAGTGGATGGAATATCTATTTGTGTTTCTCCCTCTCTCTCTGTAACTCTGCCTTTCAAATAAATCAATCAATCTGGGTGGGGGAAGCTGAATTTGCCACTCCAAATCTTTTTGGTCATTAAGATTTAGTAGTGATAAATGGCAGTATTTGAAACGATACCTTCTGACTTTGTTCCATTTAGTAGGTTTCCTCTGTGTAAGATTAAAGTAGCTTGGAAATACAGGTAAGAGGACGTTAAAATTTAAAAGCATTCTCCATTCTTCCACATCAATAAATTAGTGGGGTTGAAAACATTTTAAGTTGAAGTATCCAAAGCTATTTTAGAATCTTTTTTTAAAAAATTAACCTTATTACATTTATTTATTTATTTTTATTTGAAAGGCACAGAGAGAGATTGATCTTCCATCTACTGGTCAAGTGCCTACCATATCCAAGGCTTGGGCCAGGCAGAAGCCAGGAGTCCAGACACATCCAAGTCTCTCCTGGAAGGCAAGGACCCACGTTCTTGAGCCATCACCTGCTTCCTCCCATGGTATGCATTAGCAGGAAGCTGAATCAGAAGCAGAACCAGGACTTGAATCTAAGCACTCTGATATCGGATGTGGGTGTCCTAAGCAGGTGGTTTTTGTTTTGTTTTTTTTTTTTTTTTTGACAGACAGAGTGGACAGTGAGAGAGAGAGAGAAAGGTCTTCCTTAGCCGTTGGTTCACCCTCCAATGGCCGCCACAGCTGGCGCGCTGCGGCTGGCGCACCACGCTGATCCAAAGCCAGGAGCCAGGTACTTATCCTGGTCTCCCACGCGGGTGCAGGGCCCAAGCACTTGGGCCATCCTCCACTGCACTCCTGGGCCACAGCAGAGAGCTGGCCTAGAAGAGGGGCAACTGGGACAGAATCCAGTGCCCCAACTGGGACTAGAACCCGGTGTGCCGGCGCCGCAAGGTGGAGGATTAGCCTAGTGAGCCACGGCGCCGACCCCTAAGCAGTTTTTTAACCATTGCACCAAACACTAACCCCTGCTTTATAAACTTTTTCTGCTAACAGTTTTCTTTCAGTGCGTTTTTAAGTGAGTAATAGCTGGTTATTTGCTACAAAAACTCTTATCTCAACTGTGGTTCTAAACATTTTTTTTAGCTTCTGTTATATTATTATACTTGGTTAAATCAAAGCTCCTCATTGCATAATATTTGTAGCTATGAACCAGTGTATTATGCAATTGAAAATTATTGAGGGCATGATTGAATGTAGTGTTTTTAATAGTTTTTTTTCATTAAAGACTTTCTACTGATTTTTAACGAGGCATTTCTAGAATTGCTAGTGTTAAGATAAACAAAGTGAGATCCCTTCAATAGAAGGCGACAGTAAAGTATGAGAGTGTCAGGTGCTTGACCTTTCGTTGCTCTTATTGTTAGTAAAAGCATACCTGTCCTAAAAGTAGTTGAAATTGATTATTTTATTATTACTTTTGCAAAATGTAATCTGTGCCAAATCAGTTTAGAATACAGGCAGACAGGGGTTTACTAGATGTGACTTCAGAGACAGTGACTGCCCAGCAAAGTCTGTCTGAGAAAGCGTTTCTGAAGTTAGTCTCGTGGACACTCTTTTGTATTAAACATTTACCACCTCTGACTGGAGGGTTAAAATGTAACTGTTGTTGCAATTTAGAAGTATTATCTGTTATCAGTTACTCCTTAGGCACTTTTACTGAACTGTACTGCAGGTTATGAATGGAACAGTTGGAGGAAGAGGAAGCAGAGTCTCAAATTATTGGAAGTGTAGCTAAACATCATGATTTGAGGGTTTAGGGTGGCCAAGGACACCTTAAGGATATCAGACATCTGGAACACTGAGAGGCAGCAAGTTGCTTGTCTAAAAGATACTTTGAAGGACCAGTGTTAGTGTAGTGTGTACAGCTGCCACCTGTGACGCCGGCATCCCATGTGAGCACCAATTCAAGTCCAGGCTGCTCCACTTCCCATCCAACTCCCTGCTAATGAGCCCAAGTGCTTGGGACACCCGGAAGAAGCTCCTGGCTCCTGGCTTTGGACTGGCCCAACTCTGGTCATTGAGACCATTTGGGGAGTAAACCAGAGGGTGGAAGACATTTCTCTCTCTCTCTCTCTCTCTCTCTCTCTCTCTCTCTCTGTCTCTTCCTCTCTCTCTGAAACCCTGCCTTTTAAATAAATAAATCTTTAAGGAACTTTGGATATTGGGGTGTTCAGGTTTGTGAAATGCTGGAGAGTAAATTAGCCCACACACCATCCAAATCTTTGTGGGAAGATGATCTTGGTATGTGTGTGTGTGTCTGTGTGTGTGTCTGTGTGTGTGTGTGTGATATTTAATTCTTCATTCGGAGTTTACTTTACTACATACTGAATGCTTTTGAGTACCTACCATGTGCCAGATACCTACCAGGCCCAGGGGTGTGGTGGTGAATAAGACAGCAGTCTGCAGTAACTTAATAATAGAGTCATAGCCTGTTCTCATACTGGAGTATAACACACATCAGCTTTCACAGGTTGATCATGTGTTATTTTCTTGATAGTGGTAAATGAGATAGCAAAGTTTAATGGAGAGAAATACACCTGCTAGACTAAGCAGGCATCTCAGGAAAGTGTTCAGACCAGAAATTTGACAAATCCGTTCCCATCCCATCCCTTTTAATATTTGTTTGAGAACCCTTTCCTCAGTCTCTCACAGATGACTGGGAATGCCTGATGCCTGTAGTTTCTTTCTCTCTCTCTTTCTCTCTTTCTCTCTTTCTCTTTCTCTCTCTCTCTCTCTCTCTGTCTCTGGGAATGCCTGATGCCTGTAGTTTCTTTCTCTCTCTCTCTTTCTCTCTTTCTCTCTTTCTGTCTCTCTGTCTCTCTCTCTGTCTCTCTGTCTTTCTGTCTTTCTTGACAGGCAGAGTGGACAGTGAGAGAGAGAGAAAGAGAAAGGTCTTCCTTTTGCCATTGGTTCACCCTCCAATGGCCGCCACGGCTGGCGCACTGCGGCCAGTGCACCGTGCAGATCCGAAGCCAGGAGCCAGGTGCTTCTCCTGGTTTCCCATGGGGTGCAGGGCCCAAGCACTTGGGCCATCCTCCACTGCACTCCCGGGCCACAGCAGAGAGCTGGCCTGGAAGAGGGGCAACTGGGACAGAATCCTGTGCCCCGACCAGGACTAGAACCCGGTGTGCTGGCGCCGCAGGCGGAGGATTAGCCTAGTGAGCCGCGGCGCTGGCTGCCTGTAGTTTCAGTTGCATGTCTGATTCTAGTTGTCTGGGGTTTGGCATAGCTCAAAGGTAGACTGGTAAGAGTCAATTGCCAGAAGCCAGATATTTATTAATGAAGTAACACTTTCTAATTTCTCTGGTCTCACCAGTGTCCTAGGGTATGTTATTTGTGGTCTTGTTCTAAAGGTTTAATTTCAAGATGATAAATAAATTCGAGGGTTTGGCTTTTATAAGCATATAAGGTCTAAAGCAATTGGGTTCAAATTCTACTTTTTTTTTTTTTTCCTATTCTAGAATGTGTTCCATGTAACTGGGTCCTGCCTAAACTAGAGAAAAGAAGTTAGGGAAATAACAGAGTGAGCTCTAATTTGGTTTCACTTGTATTAAGGGGGATGTTGGGGCAAAGGATGTCAGAGTGGCATTGTGTGAGAGATGCTTCTGGAAAGGTATTCAATATGTGTTCAGTGTAAATTGTTATTTACACTTGGTTAGGGTTATTGTGTGGGGGCGTGCTGTGAAGAGCTTTTATACTAACAAGTTTTTATTATTGCAGGAAATGTTCTCCCTTTAATGTTGCTTTTCACTGGGGTGTCAAAGGCAGCTTGGGAAAGTATGAGCAAGCTCTGCCTTCTAGTCAGGCCTCTTGGGTCTGCTTTTATGGCATTCCTGGTACGTGGGTGGAGGCAGAGAGTTGAGTCACATCTACATAAAATTGTGACGATCAGGGGCACCTAAAGGTTTTCCTTCTTAATTACTGGGTATTATTTTGTCTAGAATCTGAACTATTCCAATAAAGTTGAAAATAAAACTTCTCCCACTCATTTGGTACATCTTCCTTTCAGCTTCAGATTTCTATAACATACTGAAGATACTAAAGTAAATTTATAAATAGGAAGATATTTCCAAGTACATTCTTGGGATAAAGAATGCTTTTCTAATTTTTCTTCCTAATCTCCTATATTACTTTGATAACTACATATACTCTTCATCCTTACATATCCGTGAATGGCTACACAGTGGCCAGATAGAAGTCCAGGTATTACTGTTTTATTTCTATGAACATTTATTCATTTACTGTGCATTCAGGCACAGAGTTAAGAACCAGGGACTGTGGGTGTAGTGGGTAAAGCGCCCCCTCCCACCCCCCGCAGCACCAACATCCCATATGGGCACCGGTTCATGTCCTAGCTGCTCCTCTTCTGATCCAAGTCCCTGCTAATGCCTTGGGAAAACAGTAAGAAGATGGCCCAAGTGCTTAGGCCCCTGCACCCACATGGGAGACCCAAAAGAAGCTCCTGGCTCCTGGCTTCAGATCAGCTCAGCTTTGGCCATCGTGGCCATTTGGAGAGTGAACCAGTGGAGGGAAGACCTTTCTCTCTGTCTCTCCCTCTCACTGTCTATAACTCTGTCTCTCAAATAAATAAATAAAATCTTAAAAAAAGAAAAAGGAACTAGGGACATGGTATGAATCAAAGCCCATGCTTTGATTTCATTTCATTTCATTTCATTTCCTTCCTTCCTCTCTTCCTTCCTTCCTCCTCCCTCCCTCCCTCCCTCCCTCTCTCTTTCTCTCTCTCTTCCTCTTCTTCCTCTTTCTTTCTTTCCTTCCTTACATTTGAAAATCAGAATTAAAGAGACAAAGAGAGATCTTCTGTCTACTGGTTCACTCCCCAGATGGCCAGATCATCCAGGGCTGGACCATGCCGAAAGCCAGGAGCTTCTTTCAGGTCTCCCACATGGATAACGGGAGCTCAAATACTTGAGCCATCTTCTGCTGCTTCTCCCAGGCCATTAGCTTGGGGCTGGATGGGAAGTGGAGTTAGTAGGGCATGGAACTGGCGCCCATACGTGATGCCCGTATCGCAGGTGGTGACTTCGCCCACTACACCACAACACCAGTCCCTTTGTCCGTGATTTCTAGACTACTCATAGCCTAGGCATAGTTAGGCAGAAATAGTAACTCTAATGATTATGTACCACCGATCAGATGCTGAGGCAGACCCCAGCCTGGGGACAGGTGGGGTCAGGAAAGACTTTCTGGAATTGGGCATGCCTGCAGGACGCCTTAGACGATGCATTAGCCTGGTGGATGGCCACATTCAAGTGGAGAACAGGAGGACTGGGTCCTTGAGGACCTAGTGCACTTCTGTCAGTGTGCGGGGCAGGGAAGAGCTGGGAGGGCAGCAGCGTGTGTCTCAGGTGCCCGCCTGAGAGTTAGGATTTTCCCCCATAGGGTGTAGGCAGTAGTTCAGGATTCTAATCAGAGAAGTGACAAGATTTGTATTTGGAAGGATCACTGTGGTATAAGTAAGAAGCTTTGGTGGGAAGAGAGACTGGAGGCAGAGAGACATGTGGGGAGCCAGATACAGAATCATGAGGTCAGAACTGAATTTATGGTCCTAGAGAGGAAAAGAAAGGGCAGAGCTAGAGACATAGAAAGAATCGCCCGGGTTAGTGTGGTGTGATTGAGGAGGAGGGTTCTGGGAAGGACTCCAGGCTTCCTGACAGATTTGGGTTTGAACGAGAGCTCTGCGGCTTGCTAAGGTCACATGGGCAAGTCGCTTACCTCCATCTAGCCTTGGCTCCCTCCAAGAGGGAAATTAAAATACCTCATCCTTGCGTGAAGATAAGGCTGGATAATACATGTGATTGCCTAGTAAGAAGCCACCACAGAGTAAATTCTCAAGAAATGGTAGCCGTGTTACCTGTTACAGGGTTCAGCTGTCCACCATAGAAACAAACATGGCTGAATGAGTGCCAGAACTCAGCTTCACAAACAGAAGGGTCTTCCTCTGTGTCACCACGTATTCTCTCTCCCCACCCCCACCCCCACCCCCACCCCCACCCAGTGCCTGGAAGCACACCCGTCACAGAGTAGGCACCCAGATGTCTGTCACATGAATTAATGATTTTGAGAATTTAACATAGTTTTGGTCTTTTAAATTAGATGTGCAGAATATCTAAGTATAGAAATGTGAGAGTCATTGGGGAAGTGGTGGTAATTGAAGTGATGGCTTGAGTTCAACACCTAGAGCAAGCCAGGACTCAAAAGGTTTGTGCCTGGTCAAGACTCTGAGGGCCACCGTGGATCATGTCTGCACAGACAGGCACATGACCCTGCCCTCGGAGTAAAACCTTGGGCATGCAGTGAACAGATGACAGCAGAGGAAGTAGCGTAAGATAGAGAAAGGGATGAACAGGGACAGAGGACGATCAGGAACCTCTGAGACCATCTGAACTCACAGTTATCCACTAACAGGTCTAGGAAAGTAAAATGTCCATTGAAGTAGGCCATCGTGTGGGGTCTTTGGTGGCTTCAGTGAGACAAATTTCAGTTGAGTTGTATGGAGGAAAGAAAGCTGGGGTTCTGGAGGCTGCATGAACCCCAAGGAAACAGTTAGGAGTGGCCCTTTACTTCGCTTGTTTTAGTAAACCTGCCCTGCGGTACGTTACCTGCTACGTCCCTGACACTGTACCAGAAGCTTGGAGTTGAACATGGTCTCCTCCAAGATTTATTTATTTATTTCAAAGACAGTCACAGAGAGAGCTAGATGTTGGCTGGTTCACTCTCCAAATGGCTGCAGTGACCAGGTTGGGCCAGGCTGAAGCCAAGAACCAGGAGCTTCCAGTTCTCCCATGTGGGTGCAGGGGCCTAAGTGCTTGGGTTGTCTTCTGCTACTTTCTCAGGTGCATCAGCAGGGAGCTGGATAGGAAGTGGAACAGCCAGGAATCAAACTGGCACCCATATGAGACGCCAGCACTGCAAGCCATGGCGTTAACCCACTGCACCACAGCGCCTGCCCCTTAGCTGACATTCTTAATGTCTGCCTGCCTTGCCCCTGCCTCATTTCACACACATATGCGTGCATGTGCACACATGCACACATACGTGCACACACACACAGAGCCCAAATGAGTTTCTCCTTGGTACATTACCAGGTACCTTCAGCCACGCAGGGACTCTGGTTGTTTCTGCTGGTGTCAGCCCAGGCTGCTCAGTTGCTCTGCTCTCTGCTGGGCACCAGGGAGCATACTGTCCTCCGAATGCCAGCCTTTCAAGTCAGGGACACACTTCAAGTGACAGTGTGCTGGTCCAGAGCTCGCTGTGAGCCTGTCACTCAGTGCGTTGATTAAAATCATTTCTATATTTTTATTTTTTAGCTTGCACTGAATCTTTGTGAGTGTGAACTTGTAAACCCATTACTTGCTGGGTAGATATCGATCCTTAATGTAGAAAAGAGGCGTGCGTCCCGGGCGCAGCATCGTACATATCCTAGTCCTGCACTTCATGTGTGGGGTCCCTCATGGCCTTTTCATCTCTGAAAAATCGACTCTCGGAGGAGCCTTGTCTCCTTCCGTGCTGTGTGGTGGCTGCAGTCACACTCAGGCGTCAAGGTAGCAGTGGCTTTTCTAGGGCAGGTGTTGACAGTAGGGTGTGTGTGTGGCAGGTTCTGTCTGCTTGCCTTTGGAGAATGATGTCCGGTAATGCTCAGGTTTAGTTCCTGTACTAGAACTGGAAACAGTCGTCCCATACACACGATGTAGATTTTCCACAGGGACGGTGGGTTGCTCTTCTTTTCAGGGACACTCACCTGCCCGCCGGCTGCTTGTTCACTTTGCCTTAAAAAACATTGGACCGTGTTTCATCTCCTTCCGTTGACTTTTCGGTTGCAGATTCAGAGAGCACTAAGTGTTCTGTCTTCCAAAACATTTGTGCTGGTGTTAAATAAGAACAGGCCTAGGACGGGTCTTTCTATTCCTTTTCTGGTAACCTTTTTGTTCCTAATTTTTGAAGATCCCATCCTTTTGTACATGTTTCTGTATATGCTATAGATTATACCAGAGTGTGCAGGTATCTGTAGCTGCCCAGGATGGTCCCTGGCATGGTGCTCAGGATGGATGAGGTACCAGGTTCCCCATATGCTTGGTAGTTCCTCTGCTCCTTTCAGGATCGTTACAGTGATCATTAACCCAGGCAACACAGGGTGGCACCGTACGGCTGCAGAGCTGGACCGTGGGTTTCTGAAAAGCTGTGCTCTACGTTTGCCAATCAGTCCTCCAGAAGACAGGAAAAAAATATATATATATTTTCTGTGTGATTTGATTTTGAATTTTGATTTATTTATATATTTATTGTTAAAATAGCTTAATTTTAGAATGACTCTTTCTGACCTTTGAGTAGTCTCTCAGCTATTATAGTTATAAATATGGCAGAAATAAAACAGCTAATAAATTCCTTAGAATGGGATCCTATTAGAATACTAAAAAATTAGGAAATATTAATTTTATGGGATGATGATCATAAAGTCACAAACTCATTAAACATTCACATTATTTTATTTGAATATTTAATAATATAAAATAGATTATTAGATTTATGTTCAGAGGCTAAAGACTCCTGCATGATAGCCAGTAAAAGAATCAGAGCAGGGTTTCTGGACTGCACCACGTCTTCAGTGCTCACCTTCTAGACAGGAGAACACTGAAGAAACTCTGAAGTTCAACAAACATGTCCTCAACTG
The DNA here is from genome assembly GCF_051225735.1 of Oryctolagus cuniculus. Lineage (NCBI taxonomy): Eukaryota > Metazoa > Chordata > Mammalia > Lagomorpha > Leporidae > Oryctolagus > Oryctolagus cuniculus. The sequence continues at coordinate 113,380,714 of NC_142877.1, read as the reverse complement.
TCTGTATTTATAGCAGTGTATAGTAGCAGTTACTGTGTGCAGTAGTAACACGGATGTCCAGTGTGTATATAAGGAAGGATTTGTTTTTTCCAAAAGAGGCTGAAACACAGAGGGCTGGTGGTACAAAAGGTGGCCCCCATGCACGCCGGTCGCCTTACGAAGCCTCACTGTGTCCACATCTGTCTACACCTCCCTTCCTGATGGCCGTGTTTGTAGACGCCCTTTTCAGTACAGAAAAGGAGCACTGCGGTCGCTCCCTCCTCCTTTAGTCCTTTGCCCTCCTGAGGGTGGGCTGGTCTTCAAGACCAGCGAGTTCTTGCATATGCCCGTCGTTGTACATCATCTGTAAACTCTACATCAGTGAAAGCCTTTGTAAAAAAAAAAAATATCATCAGATATTCCAGGCTGGAACCTCTCAGCCCGTGTTAACTATCGTAAGTTGCTATGAATGCTTTCAGTGCTAATTAATGCCACCATCCCGTTCTTAAAATATGCCCGCACATGGCTCCTGCTTCTCCCCCTTCTTCCCCCTCTCCCCCGTGTGCGCGGGCGCGCTCACACACATGCACACACACACGCACACGCACACACGCGTGCGCAAAACGCCCACCAAACTGCCATTCTCCTGGCAGGCCTGCTTCTGGAGTTGGGAGCTGTCAGCCAGCGGGAGGGGTGGGGTGGGAGGAGGAGGTGGGGCTCTGCTCTGATTAATTACCTCAGGCATTCAGGGGTGGGGCTTCCTTCAGCCATCTGCCTGAGATATGGGAGGGAGCTGGAGGAAGAAGGAGGGGGAGAGAAAAGAAAGGAAGAAACACTAGAAAGAAAAAGGAAGGAAAACGGTGTAAAGGGAGAGCGATTATCCGCCCTTAAAGCGCCAGCCTGGCGGGGGAGGGGGAGGAAGAGGAGGCTGTGGAGGTGTGCCCAGCACTGCTGCTTTGAAGGGTTTATCACCTCTTCTGTTCCGTGTATGGAGAAAAAGAAAATGGTAACTCAGGTAAGAGCTGTGCGTCCTCCTGGTGGCTGGAAACCTCCCTTTTCCGGGATCTAAGGAAAGGTCTGGGCGGGGGGGGGGGGGGGGGTCGAGGAAGAGTTTGAGCTGTTAATTGTCTGCTTAGGAAAGGCCAGCTTCATTGTGTCGCGGTGTGTGCCGCGTATCCACAGCCCGCTTCTCCCCTCCCTCAGCTCCATAGCCGATTCCTGTTTCCTGTGCTGTGTGCTGTGCAGCCGGAGCTCAGGAAGACCCTGTGGGGATTTGTCTACCTCTTTGTCTTGGCTCTGAGAAGAGGGAGGGAGAGCGAGCCTGCAGAGGTAGGAAGAGATTGTTGTAGACTGCCAAAAAGGAGAGAGGGCTTTGCCTTCCTTTTAAGAGCTGCAGAAGAATTTGTCTTCCGTGGAAACCTGGTTCCTGACTCACTTTGGTTTCTCAGAATTGGCTGCGGAATGCCAGTTCTGCTGCCTTCGCTCTAGACGCCTTACTACACACAAGGCTTAACAAGGATGTCTCATTTTCGTGGCTTTGTTACTGTCCAAGAGTATTTTCATTAGGAGTCATAGGAGCACCCAGGTGTAACAGAGATAAGGCAGACCCCTCCCTGCCAGGAGAACACATCTTTATGTACAATTGACAACCACACAGGCTTTAAAGACATCTGAAGGAGAGGGTGTAGGAATGGAAGATACCTCTCTCCTTCTCGCCCCCTCCCTTTGGTTGTGCCAGGCAATATCTAATCTGCATTTTAGCAAGTCATTCCTGACAAATGGAGAGGCGAGTGCTCTCCCACGGCTCTCCCTGGCAGGGCTGGTGCACCCTTCTGCACACTGCTCTCGTCCTTTTTCTTTATGCGTGGGGTGAGAGGGAAGGATGGGCTGTGATTTATCAATGAGAAAGCATTTCCATGACAGACCGCGCGAGTCCTGTGCTCCCAGACTTAGGCTCGGTTTCACTCCAGGCTTTTCTGCTCTGTAGGGAGATTTCATCACTGGACAGTGCTTTCCTTTTAAGGAGGTTGCCCTTTTTTTGTGTTCTCCTCTCTCTCCCTCTCGCGGTCACCACCGGAGGGCGAGAGAGTCAGCTGCTCTGTGGACGAGGCATGGCTCTAGGAGCTGGGAGCCTGTTCAGTTCCGCGTTATATAACGCCCCGCAGTGCTGGATGGAAGGGGGACCTGCAGGGAGGCTTTCCCTTCGTGACCCAGAAGGAAGGGAAGTTTCAAAGAGCAGATCTTCTCAGTGCGATTTTGCAGCCGTTCTGAGTGTGCAGATGATCCGAAGACCCCTCCCTCTTTGGGAAAGTAGAGAAACCCTTGAAATGTTTCTCTGCCACTTCTTATCCCCTACCCATCAGTCTGATTAATTCTGTTGAAGCACTGCTTTATTTTTGTTTCAATTTTCGTATGATGGAAAACCCATTTCTGGGTTCTCTGTTGCTTGGGAGATGATACTTGCTCAACCTTGGAGCCCTCTTTGAATTTTCATTAACCGGCATTATTAGAGGGTGATAGTGCTCTTCTTTTCCAGTTATTACTGAAGGCTTTTCAGCTACTTGACTTTTCATTATATATATATTTTTAAATCAGTGAAAGAGTAATCTGTACTGAGAGTTTTTATATCAGAAGTTTCCATGGCTTCCTGAAATCTTTCCCCGTGGTCTCTGGAGAAGCTGCGGGGATGCGTGAGCCTGACTGGGGTGCCCTTGCTTAGGCACGCGTGGCAGTGTAGTCCTGGCCACCAGACCTAAGGCAACTGTGATTTTTAGGAAGGAAGCAGAGCAAACAAATGAGAACTGGGGAGAAGGGCTTTTGGGTGGTTAAGAATTCTAGTAGATACATTAAAAATCATCCGTTTTTGTCAAGATGTACTAAAAGCCCAAGGAAAGAAGTAGCTAGTTTTTGCCCATCCTGAATATTTGTACAACTGGGAAGGACGGAAGACAAACTTGGGATTTTCACTATTGCAACACATTTGCTTTGTTGTATGTAATTTCTGTGTTATTGTGATGTATACAGCTGTTAATAATCTAGAAAAGCATCAAAAGAAATAACCAAGTGAACCAAATCCTTCATTTGTCTTGAGGCTTTTAAAAATGTTTTGTTTTGTGTTTTTCTGAACCAGACATCCAATCCCAATGCTTAATAATGACCTGTCACAACAGCCTTCTCATTGTAAACCGTCCACACTGTTTGGGGCTGGGTCATCAGGGTAAATATTGTAGTATTTAGTGCCTTGACTGGTGCAGCGAGGGAGGTATTCAGATGTGTTTTCACCATCTTGCTGCCGAGTTCTTTGCATGCTCAGATCACACCATTTGTGCACTGGTAGAGAATGGCTGTCAGAGGATGACATTTCCGTCACACAGCGTTAGATCCATGTCAGTGTTTGCAAGTGCCTCTGCTTCATCATCACATGCGCTCTGGGTTTATAAGGCCTGTTTTTGTGTAAATTAGCAAACTGCTCTGTCATTTACAATAAGTAATTTAATGATGAAATTCTAATCTAGTAGATACGCTGATGTGGTGTGCTAAAAAGCAAATGATTGCGTCTTCTTATATCTACGAGAATAAAAATGTGGAATAAAAAGTAGAAAAATCATTCTCATATGTGTAAAACTAGAAAAACTGCCAATGATTTCAACTCCTAATTAGTTTAAAAAGAAAAGAAAAGAAATGTTACCCAGACTCAAACTCAGTTATACTGTTTATTGTTGAAAGGGAAAAATATACTGGATAGAGAGGAAAAGATTTTACAGTGTAGATATGAAAGAAAATGTCTGTACCCTACTATGCTATACGACTGCCAGTTTCTAGGGAACACAAAGCCCTTTCTTGGACAGCTCAGCGCTTTGCTGGCATTTTCTTCTAAATCTGTTTTCCATCAGAACCTAGAGAAGGGAAGGTGTTAAGAATAAGGGAGGTTGGAAAGAGGGTTGCTGTTCCTTTAAATAGTGTGGCGAGTCCATGTGGCAGCAGGCCGCCTGCTCCGGAGTGTATTCTTTTGTAATGAATCACCAGTTCCATTGTCTGCTATCTCCCCTCCGTGTAGCTGCGAGGCTGAAGTCTTTCACCTGAGCTGCTGCCAGTGCCGCCTCTGAGCCGGGTGGTGGGGAGAAGAGAAGAGGGAGGGTATTTTATGCTTAATTAAGGACAGATAAGAGAGCAGGTATGTTTTGTTTCATTCTCTCCTCTCCTTTCTGTCTGTGTTTTTTGAAATGAGTTGGAGTAGGCAGTCTGTTCTGTGATTTTACCATCACATCCCATTTTCTGTAAATTCTGGAAGCCCTTAGGTGATCTAGTCTCCATTTTGTGGCACTGCTGTAAAGTGCCTGCACTCTGCCTGCCAGTCATGCTCGTTCCCACCGGGACCTCATCCCACCCTTCATCCCCGGAGCCGCGGAGCTGCGGCCCACGCTGTTTGTCTTGGCACACTTTCCACTTTCTATGGGCTGCACAGGATTCTGGGCAAGCTGGGGGGAGGCGGGGATTGTGGGTTGGAGACTAAATTTATGTTCTTTACAATGAGCAAAAAAAGGCCTCACTTTTTCCAGAGATTTGGTTTCTTCCTGAATTCTTCCACACTGCTTCATATCTTTGGTTATAACCATTTCCTTGCCAAGGCCAAGACCAATCCTTGAAAACTGCCGCTATTCTAAATACTCTGTGTTCGAGGGTTCCATGAGCGGAGCTGTGATTAAGTCTGAGCGAGATTTGACTCATTGAAAGGCTTTCCCTTCTCTGCCACCGCCACCCTCCACCACCTCACTGTTTTCTGTTTGTCCCTTCTCCTGTTCCATTTTTCCTTTCCCTCTCTCCTTGGTTTTGCAGCTGATGCGAGAGGGGCTTAGTGCTGCCAGCCTCCGCCTGAGTTTGCTGTGCCGCAGAGGACGTCTCCGTGTCCAGGGGTGGCGCTGCTGCTGGCTGGCAGGGAGAGGGCAGCCACTAAGATCCCTGGTTTGGTTTTGTTTCTTCAGCTTTTGCTGTCCCCTGAAAGATTGCACACTCCTGCACACACTACATGGGAGAACAATTTTCTCTCTGTCTTGACTTTTTTTTTTAAAGATTTACTTTATTTATTTATTTGAAAGAGAGAAGTAGACACAGAGAGAGAGAGAGGTCTTCCATCCGTTGGTTCACTCCCCAGATGGCTGCAATGGCCGGAGGTGAGCCAATCTGAAGCCAGGTGCCAGGAGCTTTTTCTGGGTCTCCCTTGTGGGTTCAGGGACCCAAGGACTTGGTCCATCCTCCACTGCTTTGCCAGGCGCATTAGCACCGAGCTGGACGGGAAGTAGAGCAGCTGGGACTCAGCTGGCACTCAGATGGGATGCGGGCGCTCGGGCTGGGGCTTTAACCCGCTGTGTTGCAGCTCCGCCTCTGTGTCTTGACTTTTGACTCTTGGAGTCCTCACACTCCAGCTTCTCATCTTGCAGTTCCCTACCTGGGTTGTTTCTCAGACACCCATTGGTGATGTCACTAGGAGACGGTGACACTGTGCGTCCCGCTGGACCACCCCACTCCTCCCCAGGTTCGGACGTTATCCATACATGCTGAGCCTTCCCTCCTGGAGTCAGAATTCCCCACTCTCTTTTCAGCGTCCCAGCACCACTGCAGATCTCCGAGGACACTGCCTGCATGGTGGAAGGCTTCTCTGCAGCAGACGCTTTGCTGTTTTAATTACTGGGTCCCGATGCCCCTTCCGGGCAGTCAGAGATGCTGCGGGCAGCCGCCGGAAGTGTTTGTTGTTCCTGTTTCCCAGACTCTGAGCTGTTCCTCTGTTACCATTAAGTCATGATTAAGTCCAAGAAGCCTCGGAGTCGAGTACTTCCTTCGAGGTCATTGCCAGAGTGAATCATTTAAAATACAAGTCTGCTTTTTTTTCTAAGTTAACTTTTTAAAAATGTGTGATGAATAAGTAATGCTGGCACATTTTTATGGAGTAATTTATGTAGTAATTCAATACATGTATACAGTATAAGCACAAGCGAGACCACTGTCACCCCTGTGTTCCAACCTCACAATCGTTTCCCTGCAGACTCAACATCCTATGTCCTTGCAGAGGCCCGGCCCTGCGCGGTCAGGAACCCGGCAGCCTCTGCAGCCTCGCCTGTGCTGCCACTTTCCTTCCATGCTCCACTCCAGTGCCCCGGCCTCCTTGCTGTTCCTGTGTCCTTCCGCCCCCACGCTCCTTCTGCTTTTCTCAGGACTGGAAGTGCTCTTCCCGTAACTGTCCACCTGCTCTGCTCATGTGTTACTTCTCAAGGCGAGTTTTCCCTTGGCCTTCTCCCCGTCCTCTCATCCCAGTCCTTCTCTCTCACTGATGTTAGTGCTCATCATTACTTACTGTGTGTGTATTTGTTTATTGTCTGTCTGCCCTCTGTCTCCTTCCTCTTCCCTCCCCTCAAGGAATATAAGCTCCCTCTGGTCAGGGACCTTGTCAGCAGTCTGTTGTAGTCCTAGCGTCTGGACCAGCACCTAGCACGTAGACATTAGAACAGCTAACCCTTGTGTATGCTGTTCCCAGCACTTCACCTGCTGTGACTCATTGAATCCTCTCAACCACCTTGCACTGTCCTCATTGTCCACAAGAGGAAGTGAGGCATGTAATGATTGGGTTCCTTGTCCAGGTTCACGTGGCTGCTAAGAGATGTAGTGGGGATTCATGTCCAGACAGCCTAATTTAAGCTCTAGATTCTAATCTTCCTTGTAGGGATTAGATGTTTAGTATTTGTTTAATGTGTGAATAAATCAATTTAATGCAGACTCTGATTCCCTTTCGGAATTTCCATCTCTGATTAGTTCAAGGCTTTGGTGAAACACTTGCGATGACAGAGTTTACTGCTGAGTCCATGAGTTTGTTGTTACATCACATAATAATAGGCAGCTCTGTAGAAGGCAAGCTGTGCACTAAGTCATTTGTCCTTCTCAGCAGCCGTATGAGGTGAGGACTGTTCCTAACCCTTTTGTAGAAATTAGGAAAATGGGGGTTCGCAAAGTTAAGTAACTTGGCCACAGTGGCAACCCCAGGATTTAAACCCAAGCAGTTTGGCTCCAGCATTCCTGTTCTTAGCCACCATTAATAATGACTGTTACTGAAAAACCTTTTGATTTTTGCACAGTCACTACTGTACAGATATAGACAAACATGACAATTACTGGTGATACCATATGTCATTTATCAGACATCTTTTGAAGTAAGTGTTGTGTTTCCAGTTTTTGCATGAGACTTTGAGATTCTAGAGGTCTAGTAACGTGCTGACTCTGGGCATGACAGATAGGTTTCAAACCCAAGATCTACTTAATTACAAACTCACACGTCCCGCTTCATAAGATAAGCAGGCCATTGTCAGTCATTAAAAAAGAGGGAAGCTTTTCTCCTGTGAGCTGAAATCTGATTTTGTTGCTGTCTGCTCACCCTTCCTAGTTCTGTCTTTCCTACTCACATGGTCTCATCACATCTGCGTACAAACCGAGTGTCTGCAGAGGCGCCGAATCTTCCCTTACTCTCTGTCCCGCTCATTCTCCTCCTTCCTGAATTATCCCCAAAGGCAGGAGAGCACGGTTCTAGACTCTGGACTGTCCTGTACTAACTGCGTCAATTTATAGGAATGACTTATCATTCGGACCGAATTATTAGGTAAAAATGCCAGGTATGAGGATTACGAAGGCATCCTGTGTGTATTCTAAGTGTCGCTTCATGATGACATGTTTGCCTTCACTCAGTTTTTATAGCTCACTGACCTTGCAGCAGCGTCAGTTATTTATAGCTTCTAAATGAGGGGATGTTACCCCAACTCAGGAGTGGAATATTAGTTTTCTACTCCATTGTGGTTTTTTTAAAAGATTTATTTTATTTATTTGAAAGAGTTACAGAGAGAGGTAGAGAGAGAGAGGTCTTCCAACCGCTGGTTCACTCCCCAGGTGGCCGCAACAGCTGGAGCTGCGCCGATCCGGAGCCAGAAGCCAAGAGCTTCTTCCGGGTCTCCCTCACGGGTGCAGGGGCCTAAGGACTTGGGCCATCTTCTGCTGCTTTCCCTGGCCATAGCAGATCGGAAGAGGAGCAGCCGGGACTAGAACCAGCATCTGGCGCTTCAGACCAGGGCTTTAACCCACTGCACCACAGCACTGACCCCTTTCCCTTTTTTGGGGGGAGAGAGGGGTTTCTACTCCGTGGTAAAGTGTCTATTAGCTGACCAGCGCAGCTGACCTTTCTTCTGGCCTCTGGGCCTTGCCCTGAACCCCCGAAGGCCCCTATCCCTGAGATTTTCATTTTTTAAACTGATGTACTATTTTGAAGCTGCCAGTTGACTTGACAACTTACATGTTGAGACTCAGCTTAAATTTGATCATTCCCTTGAGACATTGAAACTATAACCAAAAAAGTGTCTTAAAGCCAAAATTGTGAGGACTTTTAGATCAGTAGCAACATGATCCTACTTTTTTTTTTCTTACAGGCAGAGTGGACAGTGAGAGAGACAGAGAGAAAGGGTCTTCTTTTTGCCATTGGTTCACCCTCCAATGGCCGCCACAGCCAGCGCGCTGCGGCTGGCGCACTGCGCTGACCCAAAGGCAGGAGCCAGGTGCTTCTCCTGGTCTCCCGTGCGGGTGCAGGGCCCAAGCACTTGGGCCATCCTCCACTGCCCTCCCGGGCCACAGCAGAGAGCTGGCCTGGAAGAGGGGCAACCGGGACAGAATCCGGTGCCCCGACCGGGACTAGAACCTGGTGTGCCGGTGCCGCAGGCGGAGGATTAGCCTATTGAGCCGCAGCGCCGGCCGATCCTACTTTCAAAACACAATAAAAATTTAAATTAAACCCTTGAAAAATATTCTAATTTTCTAATGCTGGAAGTGGAGCAGCTGGGCATGAACTGGCACCCACATGGGATGCCGGTACTGCAGGCAGCAGCTTTATCCGCTATGCCACACGCTGGCCTCATCAGTTTCAATATATTAGAATAATATTTCAGGACCGGTGCCATGGCGCACTTGGTTAATCCTCCACCTGCAGTGCTGGCATCCCATATGGGTGCCACTTCTAGTTCTGGTTGCTCCTTTTCCAGTACAGCTCTCTGCTATGGCCTGGGATAACAGTAGGGGATGGCCCAAGTGCTTGGGCCCCTGCACCCGCATGGGAGACCAGGAGGAAGCACCTGGCTCCTGGCTTCGGATCGGCACAGTTCCGGCTATTGCAGCCATTTGAGGGGTGAACCAACGGAAGGAAGACCTTTCTCTCTGTCTCTCTCACTGTCTAACTCTACCTGTCAAATAAAAATTTTTTTTAAAAAATAACATTTCTTATTAATCACTCAGGAAATAAATACAGTTAGATTGTTGTTTACAAAAGGAAATATATTTTTTTTAAATTTTTTTTATTTTTTTGACAGGCAGAGTGGACAGTGAGAGAGAGAGACAGAGAGAAAGGTCTTCCTTTGCCGTTGGTTCACCCTCCAATGGCCGCCGTGGCCAGCGCGCTGTGGCCAGCGCATCGCGCTGATCCGAAGCCAGGAGCCAGGTGCTTCTCCTGGTCTCCCGTGCGGGTGCAGGGCCCAAGCACTTGGGCCATCCTCCACTGCACTCCCGGGTCACAGCAGAGAGCTGGCCTGGAAGAGGGGCAACCGGTACAGAATCCGGTGCCCCGACCGGGACTAGAACCCAGTGTGCAGGCGCTGCAAGGCGGAGGTTTAGCCTATTGAGCCACGGCGCCGGCCTACAAAAGGAAATATAGTTTCTAAAAATTAGAACTTGCTGTCATGTTACTAGAAATACTAAATTTATTCTAAATTACAGGATAAAGTTCAAATTTTATAATTAGATTTTTAAAAGAGATATTTATGCAGAAAATCAGTAATTCATGAAATATAAGTGAATACTTTTATATCCACAAATGATTTGACTATTTGTTTACTTAATTTTGAATATGAGATTCTTTGTAAAAAGTTTTGAAGGGACAAATTGGTACCTGAAGCGGGAGATTAGACCTTGAAGGAGTCTTCAGGTTCTACAAACATTTTCTGCAAACTGCCAGCTGCAGGTTCGGCGTCCCTTATCCAGAATGCTTGGGACCAAGTGTGTTTGAAATTTTGAATTTTTTTTTTTAAATTTGGGATAATTGCATAGATTTCACTGGTTGAACATCCTTCATCCAAACTCCCAAATCTGAAATAAAAACTTCCGAGAGTCATGTTGCTGCTCAGAAAGCTTTGGCTTGGGACATCTCCAGTTTCAGATTGGGGCACAGGAGCTGTGTGATGACTTCCGGCTTTGCAGGCCACGCCGCCCGCTCCCCACTGCGCAGCCCTGCTGTTTAGGCACGAAAGAGACCATTCATAGATGGTATGTTAGAAAATTTCTGTAAAACTCTGTGTGGACACGAATTGGAAATGCATGTAATTCCTTATGTCACAAAATACTAAATGTTTTTTTTTTACTAAAAATGTAAAATCTATGATTAGCTTGTAGAAAGTAAGTGGTGGACTGGTTTTGGACCACAAGCCATAGTTTGCAGTCCCTAAGGGATATATGTCCTTGCTGTTTTTTTTTTTTTAAGCAAAGAGAAGGTTTTCACCTGTAGCTTGATTTTGGGGATGCAGTTTTGATAGTCATGTTGGGTCACTGTGAGAGTCAAACCCTGTTTTCTCTCCCAGCCCCATAAATCCAAAAAAGAAGATTCTCCCTCTGCCCCACCCTGTGTCTGAACTATTTGTCATTGCCCAGATGTGCCATATTTTTCTGTATATTATGTTTCATGTGCTATTACTTTGGACCAACAGGGCCCTTTTCTGCCATGCGACTGGCTTCATGTCTTGGAAGGTTGACTTAGACTTCATGTGCTTCAGATAACACGCCCCTGCTCCCAGAGTCAGCCCTCCTCTGTGCTTCATTGGTGTTGTACGTTCACTGCTCTCGAACGCAGTGTGCAGCACTGTGCTGAGAGTAGCCTCTGTTTTCTCCCTCAGACTAGATTTGTTCAGGATTGGGATTATATTACCCATATTATTACCACGTCTGGTTCACTTTTTTTTTTTTTTTAAGATTTATTTATTTATTTGAGAGACAGAGGCAGAGAGAGAGAGAGAGAGGGAGGTGTCTTCCACCCGCTGGTTCACTCCCCAGATGGCTGCTTGGGACTTGAACTGGCTCCCATATGGGATGCCGGCACTGCAGGTGGTGGCTTTACCCACCACGCCCCCGACCCCCTGGTTCAGTTTTAGTATGCAGCAAGCATTTCTTGAATGGATTAATGAATGTTTACCTGTTAATTCATTGACAGATTCCTCTTTTGAAACAGAGTATTAAATTGAGTAATTACTCTTGTCTTAATGCTTGTTACTAAAATTGGTTAATACTTAGAAGATAATCTAGTTTGGGACTGGATGCTTCACATGTCTAGGAGATGAGAGGATTTTGGAATAAACCAGCTATTTGGGCGACATGCAAACTCGTGGATGTTCTAGTGAAAGACTGTGTATCCAAAAGATGGCGTGAGGGTAGATGGCTCAGGACAGAAAGAGGGAAGAGGCCATGATTCCCACAGCGAGGAAAGGGGCTGACAAAAAAAGAGAAGTGCGAAGGGGGTGGCCCTTGGTCACTTTACCTAATGTGGTATATTGAGCACAGCTGTCTCATTCCCTCTACTCAAGATGACCAACGCTCAGAGTCTTTGCACTCTCCTTTTGAAAATCTGTCAAGCCACCATAATGAAGAAGGAGGTGGGAGAAGGAGAGAGGTGGGATGGGAGTTGAGAGGGGGGCATGGAGGAAAGAACCACTGTATTTTCATAGTTGTATCTATGAAAAAATGCATTCATTAAATAAAAAAATAGAAAATCTGTCAAACCATTTGTAGGAGGATTCTTTAGAATGTTCATGAAAAATGTGCATCATCTTTTAATTCCATTTTTCCATGAAATTTTTTAATTGCCTTCAGTCACGACTGTAACCATTCCACATCATTTTCAAGGCTCATTGTTTTGTTATTAAGTCTTTTTTTCCTCTTTAGGTTTCATTTTGGATAGTTCCTTTTATAAGTGTCAAGTGTACTAATCTTCAGTGTCTAATCCGCGTGAATTCAATTCAGTGTATTTGTCTCAGATGTACAGTTCTCTCTAGAATCTTGATGTGAATCCTTTTTACACCTGTTTTCTCTTCTGCTCCTGCTCATTTTTTCTTTTAAAAAAGATTATTATTTTATTTGAAAGTCAGGGAGGTGAGAGAGAGAGAGAGAGAGAGAGAGAGAGAGAGAATATCTTCCATTTGCTAGTTCCCAGTTGCGAGAGAGAGAGAGAAAGAGAATATCTTCCATTTGCTAGTTCCCAGTTGCAGATGGCTGCCAAGGCTGGGGCTGGGCCAGGCCAAAGCAAGCAGCTTCTTCTGGGTCTCCCACATGCGTGGCAGGGGCCCAAGCACTTGGGTCATCCTCCACCGCTTTTCCCAGACCACGAGCAGGGAGCTGGGTTGGAAGTTGACTAGCCAGGACTCCAACTGGTGCTCTGTGGGATGCCAGCATCACAGGCGCCAGTTTTGCCCACCACACCACAATGCCAGCCCCCATTTTTCCTTTTTGCCATTGACATATAGATACAGACGTTTCCACGTCCTTGTCTGGCCCTGTCTGCTAGTCCTAGCCTACGAGTTAGTCCTAGATCGGTTGTGGTTATGAGTTGTACTTTCCTACTTCTGTCATGCTTATAGTTTTCGATTCGATGCCTTGTGAATTTTATCTTGTTAACGCTAGATAATTGTTTATTTCTATCAATATTCTTGAATTTTATCTAGACACAGCTATCTTTCTTAGAAATAGTTTGATGCTTTCAGGTCTTGGTTTTAGTTGTTAAGCAGGACCAAGGGCAGACTTTCCGTGCAATTATTAAGATTTGCCTTGGGTCACCCATATCTCACATCAAATTGCCTGGGTTTGTTTTCTGGCTCTGCTTCTGATTCCAGTTCCTGCTGCTGCAGCCCTGGCAGGCAGCAGATGACGGCTGGAGCTGGTGGATCTCTGACACTCACGTGAGACATCAGATTAGGTTCCTGGCTCCTGGCTTCAGTCTGGCCCAGCCTCAGCTATTGCAGGCACTCGGGGAGTGAACCAGTGAAGAGGATTTTTCTGTCTTTGTCTCTCTTCCTTTCAAGTAAATTAAAAAACAAAGCAAAACAAAAAGTTTTTGTAAAAAAGGACTGGAAGTGTGTTTAGTCTCTGGTTAGTCTTTCTGTCAGCTGAGGCAAGAGTGTCGGTGTTCCACGCTGGCTGTTGGGGACCGGCTGCATTGCGTGAGCGCCGTGCAGTGTCACCTCTTTTCTCTCAGATTCCTCCCCAGTCTCGTAGTCCAGACGTGCTGTGGCCGTCATCATGCACGTGAACGTGCAGGGGATCTGTCTCGGGGAGCTTAGGCCGTCGCTGCTCTGCCTTGTGTAGCACCCCTGCTCCAGCACTGTCCCTGTGCAGCGTTTCCGTCCTTCTCCTGTGAAATCCAGATACCCACTTCTGGCCCGAGTTCCTGGGGACCACTGGATTCTGCCTGGGTCTCCCCTTCTCTGCCCCAGCCCAGAAACTCTGGGAAGTCAGTTGGGGCAGTTGTAAAACTCACTTGGTTCATTTGCTGCCTTGGGTCGCCGTCGTCCCTGTCTGCCGTACGAGGTCTTGAGTGTTGGTTCATGTATGTTGTTTTTGAGATGTTTGAGAGGAGCAGGATATTTCAGGTTCTTGTTACTCCATCTTGATTGGAAGCAGAAGAGGGACCTCTCGTTTTTAAATGAAAATTAAATGGCCTCTCTAATATATTCTTATAAATGAAAATCAGCTGAACAGTGTTTTCAAGGAATATTAGGGAAGAATGCATATGATGCATAAATAATTCCAGTACAGGACAGATGGGATCGATCACACAACCGTGACGACAGGGAAGTGCTGTTAGGAGACTGAGGGAAGAAGTAGTTAAGCTTGGCGGGGCGGGAGGGTAAGAGGAACGGCTGTGGCATGCCTTGTTCTGTGTGTGTGTCTGTGAGCTACACACGATGTTACCTGAATCTAGACGCCCATTCCCTAGTATTGAGTGGTTTAGTCTGGAATAACCTCAGAGGAAATCTAGGACCTACACGACTAAAGGTAAAAGTGACTTGTTGGCAGAAACGCGTGGCCACAACCAAGGGAGAACAGTGTTGCTAGGTTTTTGTTGCTCTGTGTGGGAGAGGAGAAAGAGCCTTTTTGTCTGTGTGTTGCCCGTCCTGTAGTTCCGCTGCGGGCGTGGGGAGGAAGTCCGGAGTGTACTGTCCGCTGACTTGAAACAGAGCGGGAGCTGCGCGCTCTGGACTCTGAGAGCGAAGGTCGCTGCTGCACACTGGAGGGAACCCTCCATGAGCAGTATGCAGACTCTTGCAGCTGAGGCTGTCTCAATGGCAATCAGATTGTCCAGACATCTCAGTGAGCCCGTGCTGCGGCGCTGAAGGGTGTGGTTGGCGCTGTTGGGAGTGCTTGTAACCTCAGTTAAAGTGGTTGCCCGACTGCTGGCATGGCAGCGAGACCTGAGCTTCACCAGGGAGCGCCTGTGCTGCCAAGGGCCCTGTGGAGGCTGGTGACATCATTCTCAGGCTGGACAAATGGCTGGCTTGGAAATCAGCCTGCCCTAGAGTGACTCAACTTCGAGTCCCGCCTGCGGTGGCCTTGGCGGAGCCAGACCAAAGGATTTCATGGGCCTTATGTGGCCCGAGGGCCGGACCTCTACCCCATCTTAGGTGTGTGCTTTGAAGTTTTCTCTTGATAGACCAAGGGACATTTTTGAGAAACAGAGAAGGTGTGTGCTTCGTTAGTTTCATTTCACAAGGCTGTGTTCTTCTTCTTCTTTTTTTTTTTTTTAAATTTTTTTTTTTTTTACAGGCAGAGTGGACAGAGAGAGAGAGAGAGAGAGAGAGAGAAAGGTCTTCCTTTTACCATTGGTTCACCCTCCAATGGCCGCTTCTGCCAGCGTGCTGCGCTGATCCGAAGCCAGGAGCCAGATGCTTCTCCTGGTCTCCCATGGGGTGCAGGGCCCAAGCACTTGGGCCATCTCCACTGCCTTCCCGGGCCACAGCAGAGAGCTGGCCTGGATGAAGAGCAACCGGGACAGAATCCGGCGCCCCGACCGGGACTAGAACCCGGTGTGCTGGTGCTGCAAGGCGGAGGATTAGCCTAGTGAGCCGCGGTTCCCGGCCAAGGCTGTGTTCTGTCTGCAGCCTGTGATCTCCCTGCGTAGGTTTGTATTGACATGACTGTTTTGGAGATTATTGAAGACTGTACACTCTTCCCCCTTTTTCCTCTTCCTTCAGTACTGGTGATTATTATCTTTACTGTATTTTTCCTTTAAGCCAAAGGTGAAGAATTTTGTACATTTATGATCTCAGTTGGTTCTCACAGTTACCCCTTTAGATGCTGAGCCATCTTCCCATTTTACAGATGAAAACTTGAGGCATTCAGAGGTTAAGTGACTCCGCCAAGGTCACAGAAATATTACATGGCTGAATCTGGATCTGAACCCATGCTTATCTTTCTCTCCCTCTCTCAAGATTTATTTTTTTATTTGAGAGGCGCAGTTACAGACAGAGATGGTGAAGCAGAGAGAGAGGTTTTCCATCTGCTGCTGGTTCACTCCCCAGATGGCTGCAATGGCCAAAGCTGGGCTGATCCAAAGCCAGGAGCTTCTTCTGGGTCTCCCATGCAGGTGCAGGGACCAAAGCACTTGGGCCATCTTCTACTGCTTTCCTAGGCCATTAGCAGGGAGCTGGTTCGGAAGTGAAGCAGCCGGGTCTAAAACTGTTGTCCATATGTGATGCTGGTGCTGCAGGCAGATGCTTCACCTGCTACACCATGGTGCCAGCCCCATCTCTCTCTTTTAAAAAGATTTATTTTTTGAAAGTCACAGTTACAGAGAGATAGGGAGAGACAGAGACAGAGATCTTCCATCCACTGGTTCACTCCCCAGATGACCACATGGCCAGAGCTGAGCCAGGAGCTTTATCTGAGTCTCCTACATTGTGGCAGGGGCCCAAATACTTGGGCCATTCTGCAGTGCTTTTCCCAGGCACATTAGCAGGGAGGTGGATCATGAGAGGAGCTGATGGGACACAAACCGGCATCTGTGTGGAATGCCGGTGTCACAGGTAGCTTTACCCTCTTGCTACAGCGTGGGCCCCTTATCTTTCCAGAGTTTATGCTATGTCTACTCTTTGCTGGGTAATGCTCTTTATATTACATATATTATAAAGAGTACAGGCCTTGATATTTACTTAACTTTTTCTTTACCTAAACTCTGCCTTTCCCCCATGAAATCTCTGTAATCCACCTTTGGCCAAAACTTTGAAAAGTGTCCGCTGATTTTCGTGGAGCCTTAGATTCTTCTGGGACAAGTGTAGGATTATTCAAGTTGACTATTCAATACACAGTTTTGGTTTCCTGGCATTTTATCTCAGCACAGATTTTACAGTGGCTGAGTATTTCATATGGAGAATATTTGTGCAGAGTAAGAAAGAAACCAAAGCATTGGCTCTCTAAGTAGCTTCTGTTTTAAGCTGAGGGACAGGTAAGCTACTCAGTGGCTTGTCCTTGACTCTTCTTTTATGGAAGAAGACACCCAGCTTCACATGATAAAATACTTAATGTCTCTTCTGCCCTACATCGTATTCCTTGGAAAGGCCCCTTTTTCACAAAACCATCATTTTGTAAGAGTTAAAGTAAACTTTATTTTACAAATCAGGAGACAGGTCTAGCGAGGAAGTGAGTTGTCCCAGGTCATAGAGCAAGGCAATGCCGGAGTGGAGCTGGAACTCACTTTTCCACAGTGAGTCTGCTGTTCTTTCTGCTGTCAGGACATCCTGTAGGAAGTTCAGGCCTCTGATGAAATATTTTTGCAGAGGCCAATTGAGCAGATGCACCTCAGTCCTGAAAGGGAAGAAGCTCAAGTTTAAGGTTAAACTCAGGTTTCTTGGATGCCAGCCTTTGCCAGTTATTTTCAAATGAAGTTGGAGAGACTAGTTGATCTCATTTGGTAACGATGATATCATATGTCTGGATGAGGTAGAGTAGAAGTAGGGAGAAAAATTGATAGTCCCTTTTTTTTTACGTATGCTTGAATAGGTTTCTGTTTGTTCTGGAGCATCAACCTGACTTCCCTAGGAAATGTACCGTGACGTCTGGGAATCTTTTCCTGACTGAGCAGCCGTGGTAGCTGGTTTCTGCAGGCCACCTTGCTTAGGTTGATCTTCCCTTCTCCGAGGTAGCTTTCCTGTGCAGTAAGAATAGCCTGGTTGGTGACTTCTTGTAACCCAGGACTCTCATTCCTTCTCTAGGTTAGTATGTCTCATGGTGATGAAGGATTCAAGATTGCAGCCAGCAGTGTGTATTTCATTGCTCCTCTTGACTGAAGGAGCAGAGTCCATGGCATGCTTTATTGATCCGTTTGTCAGAGATCAGCTGGATGACAGGAATTGTTCTCCCTTCAGCTGAATTCTGGTGTTGACCCTTGTTTCATTAATGAAGAGCGAGGGAGGTGGGGAATGGGCACTCTGAGAGGGGCTGGACCCTGGCAGTCTTCAGTGTTTGTCAGGATTTAGAATCATTGCTGGCATGGAGTGCTAGGTGTGCTTGTGGATGGCACTCGCACTGTGACTTAAGCACACGTTTAGTTCTGATACTTGTGAGTCACTCTGCTTCCTCTAATCTAAATGTGCCTCATTTATGAAGGCATAGGTACAAGGGCTGTTTCAAGAATTGTAGTGAACACTTCCCATTTTCTTTTTACTATAATTTGCTTTTTTTAAAAGCTGATAACGAGTTTCTTTTTTTTTTTTAAAGATTTATTTACTTGAAGGAGTTATATAGAGGGAGAGGGAGAGAGAGAGAAAGAGAGAGAGGTCTTCCATCCACCTGTTCATTTCCCTATTGGCCGCAATGACCAGAGCTGCACCGATTTGAAGCCAGGAGCCAGGAGCTACTTCTGGGTCTCCCATGCAGGTTCAGGGGCCCAGGGACTTGGGCCATCTTCTACTGCTTTCCCAGGCCATAGCAGAGAGCTAGATTGGAAGTGGAGCAGCGGAGACTTGAACCAGCGCCCATATGGGATGCTGGCACTACAGGCTGTCGCTTTACCTGCTATGGAACAGTGCCGGCCCCATAATTTGCTTTTAATACATCTTTGTGATGTTAAAGGGTTTTAAAGAAACTTGTGCTATTTATTTGAGAGACTGAGAGAAAGAGTGAGGGGGGGAGGGACAGATGGATAGGGAGATATAGGAAGACACATAGAGAACGCCCCACCTCTAGTTCACTCCCCAGATACTTGCATGGCTGGTGATGGGCTACAGCAGCACCAGAAACCTGGAACTCAGTCCAGGTCTCCCATGCAGAAGGCAGGCACCCAACTACTTGAACCATTACCACCGCCTCCCGGGGTCTGCATCAGCAGGAAGCTGGAGTTAGGAGCTGGAGAGGGGAGTCAAACCCAGACACCCCTGTGTGGGCCGCAGGAGTCTTAACTGCTGAGCCAGATACCCACTCCCTAAAGGGTTATTTTAAAGAAACGTAAAAAGTAATTTATTAACCTTTATCAAATTAAAAAAGAACTTGGGGTTCTAGAGCTCTTTTATGATTGAAATCCTCTTTTGCAGGGAAATAATACTTGGGCCCCTGTACCCATGCAGGAGATCTGGAGGAAACTCCTGGCTCTTGGCTTTGGCCTGGCCCAACCCTGGCAGTTATGGCTATTTGGGGAGTGAATCAGCAGATGGAAGAGGTTTAATGAAAAGGGGGCAATTAGAGAATGCAAACAAAGGTCTGAGACTAGGAGCCTAATTATTAGGAGAAAGCATGCAGTAGGAGAACAGGGAAATAGAGCTGGGGGTAGTTCCCGAACTGTAGAGTTTAAGATGCCAGAATGGAAAATACAAGAGCTGAGACGTGGATGATTTCCTGAGCCCACTAGGCCTGAAACAGAAGTGTACCCACTGACACTTCTGTTAGGGGTATAATCTCAGGTAAACAGGAGGGGAAGGAGAGTGAAAGAAGGCAGAAAGTCTGGCCCAAGCTCTGTAACAGGCCTCACAGGAGGTCTTCAGAGAGGCGCTAAAGAGCTGGTGCTTATCTGGCCAGCAGGTCTAAGGCGGGTGAGAGAGTGCTTTATCTGCTGGCTCCCCCATCTCCTGCTGCTCCCCCTATTGGCCAAAGTTTGCAGTATGGTTAGCTAGTTGACACCCCCCCCCCCCACTTTAAGGTTTATTTATTTATTTGAAAGAGTTACAGAGAGAGAGAGAGAGAGAGAGATGTCTTCAGTCCTCTGGTTTACTCCCTAACTGGTCGCAGCAGCCGGAGCTGTGCTGACCGAAGCCAGGAGCCAGGAGCTTCTTCTGGGTCTCCCACGTGGGTGCAAGGGCCTAAGGACTTGGGCCATCTTCCACTGCTTTCCCAGGCCATAGCAGAGAGCTGGATCGGAAGTGGAGCAGCCGAGACACAAACTGACGCCCATATGTGATGCCGGCACTGCAGTGGCAGCTTTCCCGCTACGCCACAGCGCCAGCCCCTGACCCCTTCTTGTAGTGGCCATGGGGAGGCCAGGTCTACACCCTGCATGTGCACGTCTACACAGAGCTGTATATTGCTATCCTGTATATGTATTAATTTGACTGTAAAAAATCTAGAAAGGAAAAATGAATGACTAAAACACCCTCAAAGTAGCTACCAAAGACCTTTCAGAGTACGTTGGAAAGATGAACTTCAAATGTGAAAAGTTCAAGTCTAGTTCATTTGTGTCAGGATAATCTTATTGGACTGTTACAATTGAAGCTCCCTGCATTCCCACCCATTCCTGCCTGGTTCCCTGTTAGCATGGAGTCCTCTGGGATTGAAATCTCGCTCCTCCCTCTAGTCCATATCCCTTGCGTGTCTTGTTCAGAGCTTGTTTCCTAGTCCTTAGTGGTGGGTGTCCTTCCAGCTGATGTCCTGGTCCGCCCCTTCCTGTTGCCTTTGTTTCCCCACACTTGGTTTTGATCTCTGCCTGTACTCTCATACCATTTTGGTTATAACTTGTAAAAGTTATAGTTGCTATGTACTCTACTGGTTATAACTCTACTAGCTTGTAACATAACTTCTTTATTCCTTTAACACTTAGTGAGAGCTGTTAAGGCAGTCCCTAGAGACACAAAGATGAATTGAACCTGGTTAATACCAGACCATAAATAGCTTAATTTCTGTAAATCAGCAGTTTTGTAAACAAATAGTTGTAATAGAACAAGCACAACAACAGGGTTAAATAGCAAGTTTGGGGGTAGGTATTGGGAGAGGAAAGAATGGTTTGGTTTGGTTTTTCCCCCTATTTGCGTGAATCAGAAACCTTTAGAGCGAAGTTGTTGCTCAAACTTCATGTCTTTTAAAGATATATTCATTTACTTAAATGTAAGGAAAGGAGAGAGAGAGATCAGTCTTCCGTCTACTGGTTCACTCCCCAAATGTCCACAACATCTGGGGTTGGGCAAGGCCAAAGCCAGGAGCCTTGAATTCCATCCAGGTCTCCCGTGTCAGTGGCCAGGACCCAAATTCGTGGGCCATCCATTGCCTCTGGATCAGAAGCAGAGCAGCTGGGACTTGAACCAGTGCTCTGACTTGGGATGTGGGCATCAAGCAGCAGCTTAACCTGTGTGTCACCACATTCACCCCTCAAGCTACACAGTAACAGCTGTACCTGAACGAGCCAGGTGGCTCAGAAGGAAAGAATAGTGTGTGCAGAGAAACCAGAGGGTGAACCCAGAACAAGGTGTTTTTCAGGATTTTAAGCAGGGCTTTAGAACCTTTTTTCTGCCAAGGGCCACTTGGATATTTATAGCATCATTCACGCGCCGTTCAAGGTCACTGGCCTAAAAATTAGCTTGCTATACATTGGCTGGGTTTTGAGTCCTGCAGTTGCCGGGGCAGAGCCAGACCAAATGATTTTGCTAGCCTTATGCAGCCCACTGGCTAGAGTTCCCCACCCCTGCCACCTGCTCCGAGCCACTGTCATCTCTCAGTGGATCATTATAGCTTCCTAACATGTCTGCCTGCTTTTGCCTTTGCTGAGTGATCCATTTAAAAGCGAACTCTGACCACCACTTCTCTGCTCAGAATTCTCGATGGGGTGTACAAGCCCCAATCTGAGCATTGCTTATAAGATTGCACCTAACACTGCTCTTGCCCCACTGCCACCTTCCTCCCGGTATCTCTGCCACTCCGTCCCCACTTCTTCTGTCCTGGTACACAGGCCTGTGTGGTGGTGGTTCTTTGAGCTGAGCATGTGTCTGCCTCAGGGCCTGGGCACCTGTGTTCCCTCTGTGTGGAGTGCTCTTCCCAGGAGAGGCTCCAAGGAACGTTGACAGAACGTTACCTTCCCAGCAGCCTGTGGGAGCGGGGTCCTCTGTCCCTGCAGCCGGTGTGCCTGCTCTCCTTTTCTTCCCCACCCTCTCCTCCCCTCTCCTCTTCCCGATTCTCTTTTTCTCTCCACTGCACACCATCTGTTTTGCTTGCCTGTTTGTCTCTCCCCTCTAGACTGTAAACCCCATGAGGGCAGGGACTTGGTCATATTTGTCATATGAGTCACTGTTGTTTCCCCAGCAGCTGGAACAGAGTGTGTGAAGCATGATGGGTGCCCAGCAAGTGCTTGATGGCGAGAAGTGCAGCTGAGCGGGTGAGGTGCACAGGGCCGTGACTTCCAGACAGAGGGGTTTGGACTGGAAACGGTAGGCACAGGGGTGCCCAGGATGTCAAGAAGATGATTAATTAGCAGTCAGGTTTAGGTTTTCATTTAGAAAGATCAGTGGCTTGGGAAATTGATTAGGTTGAGGCTATGTTAGAACAAAGAAGAACCATTCACAGCCTTCTGGCTAGCCTGGGTGGGGTGTGGAGAGCAGCACAGAAGACAGGCCCTCACACGCAGCTGTTCAATTGTATGTGTTCTAGTAGAACTGTCATGACCCGTTTTCTGTGGGAAATATTTATGAATGATAATTGTATTGTGTAAGCCTCCCGCAGAGCTGATGAAGCTATTAGGAGAAGGGTTCCTGTCTTTCTCACAGAGGTGTACTGCAGAAGCAGGTGTTCAGCACGTTGATTGGTTCAGTGTAGCAGGCATTCTCTAAAGGTCACCTGCTGTGTGTTCCTCATCACCTCCTTGGGTCAGGAAGCTGTGATGACCTGGGCAGCTTCTGCGACTTGACCGGTAAAGGAGTAAAGGAAATTGGAGCCACCCAGTAACCATGGCTGTGGACCAAATGTTTCATTCAGGCACGGCGGGGGGCAGTGGGAAAACTTGTTTCTGTCACTGTAGGTTTGAAAGTACTTGAGAAAGGTCGGTGCCGCGGCTCACTAGGCTAATCCTCCGTCTTGCGGCGCCAGCACACCGGGTTCTAGTCCCGGTCGGGGCACAGGATTCTGTCCCGGTTGCCCCTCTTCCAGGCCAGCTCTCTGCTGTGGCCAGGGAGTGCAGTGGAGGATGGCCCAAGTGCTTGGGCCCTGCACCCACATGGGAGATCAGGGTAAGTACCTGGCTCCTGCCATCAGATCAGCGCAGTGCGCCGGCCGCAGCGGCCATTGGAGGGTGAACCAACGGCAAAGGAAGACCTTTCTCTCTGTCTCTCTCTCTCTCATTATCCACTCTGCCTGTCAAAAAAAAAAAAAAAGAAGAAGAAGAAGAAGAAAGTACTTGAGAAAGTGCAGGGGCCAGTGCTGTGGCACAGCAGGCAAGGCTGCCGCCTTCAGTGCCGGCATCCCATTCGGGCACTGGTTCTTGTTCCGGCTGCTCCACTTCTGATCCATCTCTCTGCTATGGCCTGGGAAAGCAGTACAAGATGGCCCAAGTACTTGGGCCCCTGCACCCGTGTGAGGGACCTGGAAGAAGCTCCTGGCGCCTGGCCTCAGATCAGCGCAGCTCCAACTGTTGCGGCCAACTGGGGAGTGAACCAGTGGATGAAAGACCTCTCTTTCTCTCTCTGCTTCTCCTTCTCTGTGTAACTCTGACTTTCAAAATAAATAAATCTTAGAAAAAAAAAAGTTAATGCAAAATGCAATTAAAAGACAATTTTGGCACCTAAAAAACTGAAATTCATGCATACCAGGTGACCTCAAAACAGTCACAGAAAATGTATTTTATGACAAAACTAAGCCTGAACTAACTTCTCGTTAGTTCAGTTTCTCTGTGAACTTTTTGAAATACATGTATCATGTGAATTTCCCATTTTAAACAAGTAGGACTATTAACAGAATGCCCAGCATAAATCTACTCATGTTTTATTCTGAACCTGAGTTATGAATCTTTTTAAGGATAGTCAGCATATGGAGATGCAAACTTAATTGTCCATGAAGACAAAATAAAGAGTAAATTAATTTGAATGGTAATGAAAAATTTGGTTTAGAAAAAAAATGTTGATCCACGGATTGCGTAAGTCATCAGGTACATTGAGTAAAATCTCATCTCAGCATTAGCTGTCTGTGAGGCCTTCTGTTTCCAAGGTAGCTGAATGGAGTGGCTCCCAAGGTGTCTGATTGTAAGTGAAGACGTGATTCATGGGTGTCTGAGGCTCTAAATACTGCTTTAAGGGGAAGTGGAAGAGAGAGCTTTTAAAAGGTTGGAGACACTAAGACTATTACCGGGTTCGTCACTCTTAACCTAATAGACTATTGGTTTGAATGACTTTGTACTGAAATATTTATTTTCCTGTTTAAATATTCATTGCTGTGAGATGGCCAAACTCAGCTTCAGGAGAGAGGTTGGTCTGGCCTTTCTCTCTAATTCAAAAGGTGTGTGTGTGTGTGTGTGTGTGTGTGAGAGAGAGAGAGAGAGAGAGAGAGAGAGAGAGAGAGAGAGGAGAGAGAGAGAGTGAGTTTAGGGAGATTTGGAGGCAAGTTTGCAATGTCCCTGTTAACCAAGCCTATACTTGCCCTTAGATGTATATGTACCAACTCCTGACATTTATTTTTATTCTAAGTATGGATGTATAATATTCTATATTGCCTGTTTTATTTTTTATTTATTTTATTACCTGTTTGCAAGAGCTCAGGTTTGGATAAGTACCTCTCCTGCATGCCACCTCATCTTCAGGTGGCTGTAACACACTCACACTCTGGATCCTCTTTAATTATCTCATTCTAAAGAAAGAGCCATTGTTAGCATTGTATTTCAGTAGGCTTGTATTAAAAAAAAAAAAAAACAGATTAGTTCTCTAGTGGTTCTCTCTACTTTCAGGAAATTCACATTTACTAGCCTCTGTTGCCTTCTTGTCACCACCTGTGCCCTGCCTAATGGCCACCTCTCCGATAGAGGTAGAGATGCTCAGAGCATTTTCCTAAGGCGTGCCTCTCTGCCAGCCAAGGCCTGGAAGGGGGTGTGTCCCACCGTGGTCCAGAAAGCCACCTGTGCCAGAGAGTGCCAGAGCTCCAGTCCAGACCGCTGAATCCTAATGGACAGGCAAAGGATCTTGCCATTTGCATGTTTGAGTATGTTCCCCGCGTGCTGACTGGGCACCTTAAACATGGGTATCTCTGCCCCAAGAAAGGAGGACAAGAGGAGTTTGGGGTGTGGAGAGCTGGCCGTTTGGGAAGTGCTTCCTTCTTGCATGCTGTGTGCCTTCTCACTGTTGAGACTGCTGCAGGAATTGATGTGCCTGCAACTCCTGGCTTGGAGTGAGATAACCTTTCCCTCACATCCAGCATTTCCATGGTGACAGGTTCTTTAAGGCTGTCGTTGTATTCTGTAGTAAGCAGATCTGCTTTTATGAGCCCCTTGGGGTCCCAGCCATCCATGTTACAGCCAAGGACAGGTGAACACTTGGGGTTCGCTCAGCCTGAGGATGCAGCTCCATGGGGTCTTCATGGGTGCACACTTTCCCTCTCAATTTCAAACTCACCTACAAGTTGCTTAGCATCTATCTCATGGCTCTAGATGTAATTGATACTCATTGTGAAAGAGAGCATGCAATACTTCTATCTAAGTTAACCAGAGATATTTTCAGGGTCGTTAAACACTTAGCATGTTCCGCACTGACTACTGAGGCTGTGAAACAGTCCACCCTCTAGGTTTTTATGGTAATTTAAAGAAAACAGTAAGGACAGTATAATAGGTAACTTGGTTGCTTTGAGACTTAAAGAAAAAAATACAGAGTCTTTCAGATAAGAAAGGGGTTGGAATGGCACTGTTGAATTTAATTTTATGGGTAATATAAGAATTTAGAATGAATTTCCTTTAAGTCCAGTGAACAAACATTGTTTTGTCTTACTCCGTGCTTGTTTACCCATTTTCTTGCTCTGGATTTTCTCGGTCTGTGATTCTCCACAGACCTTCCTAAGTTGGTTGTGGGTGATGTGCAAGCCTGCGCTGTCCTCCTCATCCTGAGCGGACTGGGCCACAGGTGCTCCCCTCCCCCTGCCCCAGGCTGCTGAGCCTGCCCCGCGGCCGCCCTCCTGCCCCAGGCTGCGGAGCCTGCCCCGGCGGCAGCTGCCAGTCCCCAGAAGAGTGGTAGGCTTCGCTTAGCTGCTCACAGCTACAGTTTGAAATCATAGGAGGCAAATATTAAATTTATAAAGTACTTTCTATTATAATCCTAAGAATTAATTTCCATTTATATTGTCAGTGGTGAGAAACTAGTGAGAATACTCTACCTAAATAATGAAGTGATTCTTTTTACAATGGTGTGAATAAAATTAAATATTGATCTGTTTATGTTTATAATCCATTTTTACCATACACGAACCTTCAGAAAGTTCATGGAAAAGGCACATTACGAAAGGCACGGACTTCAGGGTTTTTATTTTTTTCATCAAAATAAACTTCATCTTTTAATTTCATTTTGCATGAATCTTTTGAAATGCTCTCTCTACGTGGGAATTGGGAAGCATTAGGGTTTGCAGCCTGTTGATTGGAAGCAGCATAGTGGTAGAATATGCAGATAAATGGGACTCAAGATCACCAAACTGAAAAAATAAGAATGAAGTTGAAAGACAATGGGAGGATGTAAAGAAAAATCCCACTGTATCTTCATTTATCCTAGAAAAATGAAGACAATTCTATTTTGGATTGATTTTTTTTTTTAAACTTGATGGAGGGAGCCAAAAGACAGACAGTGCTTTCACCTACTGGTTCACTGCCCAGATGCCTGCAGCAGCTGAAGCTGAGCCAGGACAAGGACGGGGAGCTCAGGCCAGGCCTCTCACATGGGTGGCAGGGACCCAGCTGCTGAGCCGTCACTCGCTGCCTCCCAGGGAGCCCATTAGCAGGAAGCTGGTGTCATAAGCAGAGCCAGTTCTCCATTCCACACACTCCAGTGTCGGGTTTGGGCAGCCCAAGCAGCATCCTAACAGTTGTGTCCAGTGCCTACCCTCAGACCATCCTATTTCGAACCATTCTTCCTGTGTTCTCTTGAAGTAATCTGTGCGTAGGTTCATTTTCAACACCATCAAATAACACTGATTAGTTTACACGCCTTTCTCTTCTTGTGATTTGTCCTATAAGAGCTAGGATCTTATTTTTGCCTTCATACCTCACATGTTAAAGATAAGCATGTTGTAGATTCTTAGTGCTGAAACATAATTGATTTAAATAATAAGCAGAATAATTCACTTACAAACAGTAGTCCTCACAACCACCCTCTGAAATAAATAATCTGTTTTGCAGTAGAAAAAACAGTCCCGGAAAGGTGAGGTAATTCATCGGTATCTGGCTAAGGGACAGAGTTGGGATAAACTCAGGTCTTTCAGGATCATGCTCTTTCTGCTGATCTCTGCCTCCCGTGAAAGCTTGGGAGGAAGGCCTTGACTGAAGCTAAGAATACTTAGACGTCACCCACAGGCAGGTGTCAGGTGAGACTTGAGACTGCTGTGGGTAAGGAAAACAGACCAGTGAGAGGGTTGAGAGCTGGTCCTTCGCTTGCATCCTCCCGGTTTGGTGGGAACTTACTGTGACAACATACTTGAATTTCACAGTGGACAGCAAAGGCCACATATGACAGCGTCGCCTCTGTTACTTCCAGTGATATAAAGGAGAAAGCCATTCTTAACTCAGAAATTCAGTTACATCCGGTTACACTGGTGGCAGATCAGCACTTTCAAATCCTGTTCTTGTGATGAAAAGGAATCAGGTGCTGCATATAGCACAAGCACCTACATATGGGTTCCCTCCTTTCTCTCCTAATGACAGAGCACACTCCCCACCAGTTGCTACCAGCATTTGTTTGCTCTGTGTGCCCCTTGTTATGCTCTCTGCATAACAAGTTAGCACAGTGTGGGCACATGTGGCTTTCTGTCCCAGTCTTCCTTTGTTTAATAACTATTTAATGCTTAATATTTTGGGTACCATGTGGGATTCTCCACTGTACAAGACAGACACTACCCATCCTAAGGAAGCTTTTAATCTAATAAGTGAGTTAAAACACCTATTTAAATATGGTAAGTGTGAGGCTTTGAATTCAAAAGTCAGTATATATTAGTGATGCAAGGTAAATGCTATGAGAATATGAGAGAGGAAGGATTTGTGTCCAGTTGGAAATGGGGAGAGTTTGTAGTCTGCTGAATTAGGGAAAAGAGCTAATGTATCTAGCCTTGTGCCTGCAGGTGAGATGCACTTAAGCTGCTTAGCCTGTGGTATTTAAAACAAAACATTTTTGTAAAAATTGAGTTAAATTCCTATCTAGAAATATTCATGTCGGCTGTAATCTCTTAATTGTCTAAGAGCTGTCGTATTCCCTCCAAACTTGGAATTTTGGAATAGAGCCTAGATTTTCAATAGAAATGTAAAACCATTTAGCATTTTTAACAGTACTAAATATCAGGGAGAATCTTCATTCCCAGTTATATTTCCCTAGTATATAAACATAATCATTGTTGTATTTTTCACAAAAAATGGGAAAAAAGTTTCTATACAGAAACATTTCTGTACAAAACAAAATAATCCTCCAAGAATTTCTTCCTGCCCTACTACCAGAGGTTTACGTTTCCTGTTTCCTGTGAAAACACAGCCGCTGCCTGGCTTGCATTTCTGTGCAATGCAGAGTGCCCAGGTGGGTCACAGAAAGTGTATTTACCGTTCTCCCCATCTTGTACTGCTAATTGCTGCTTTGGTTCAGTCCACTGAGCGGCCCTGTGGGGCTTGCCCCTGTGGGAGAATCCATGCTGTGTACTTGTATGCCAGTCTCACTCCCAGCAGTGCTGTGGTGGTGAATGGAGGCTGTAATACAAGCCACGAGTTCGAGAGGAGCTCCTTGGCCATGTTCATCTTATTGGAAACTGTGGCTTACTATGCAATTATTCAAGGGTTTTCAAAAAGTTCATTTCAAAGGGGATCATACGGGCCGGTGCCGCAGCTCACTTGGCTAATCCTCCGCCTGCGGTGCCAGCACCCCGGGTTTTAGTCCCGGTTAGGGGACCGGTTCTGTCCCGGTTGCCCCTCTTCCAGGCCAGCTCTCTGCTGTGGCCCGGGAAGGCAGTGGAGATGGCCCAAGTGCTTGGGCCCCTGTACCTGCATGGGAGACCAGGAGGAAGCACCTGGCTCCTGGCTTCGGATTGGTGCAGCGCACCGGCCATAGCAGCAAGACCCGAAGCCAGGAGCCTAGAACGCAGTCTGCATCTCCCACAAGGGTGGCAGGGCTCAGTACTGAACCATCACCTGATGCCTGCCCCGGTGCACACTGGCAGGCAGCTGGAACCTGACGGAGAGCCGCAAGTCCAGCCCAGGCGCTGCGATGTGGAGTGCCGTGAAACGTGTGCCGGATGCTCGCAATTCCCTGAGCTTTCCATGTGCCCTGTGCTTATGCCTGGCGCTGGCGCGTACATTTACTGCCGTCTTATTCGCCAAGCCACCTGAAAATGGGTTCTTTTCTCCTTTGTACCTGTCTTCAGGTCAGCAACCCTACAAGGACTTTTGAAGCCAAGCAGTGTGGTTCTTGGAGCTAAACAGACGTGGATGGAAAGGGCACTGAGCAACTTGGAGGGGGGAGAGAATTATTTCCCTTTAGGATGCCCAAAATAGCTAAGAAGGAATTGTATACCATGTCCCAACCTAGAGATAATGAGAAGTTATATATTGATGGGTGAAAAAATGTTATGGGTAAAGAAATTCAACATTTTCATAGCATAATTTCTAAGAACCGAGCAAAGGGAAGATTTTCAGGTAAAGCAGTCCTTAGTACCCTGTAAAAGTGGGTTTTGGGTCACTGGAGATGGCTGAATTTTGAGACTATGTGACTTAAGCGAAAGACAGATGTGCTTCTGCCATTTTCTTAAAGAGGTCACAGTAATTCAATGTTTCAGCATATTGGCTTCCCTTGTTGTATTTTTCTTGTCATTTTCTTTAATATTAAAACAATACATTTTGTAGGTTTTATTATAAAGCCTATGCATGCTTTTATTAATAGGGATACAAGGAAGCTTGGAGGTTTCAGTGGGCGTGCTCACTGTCTTGATCATAGACAGGGAATTTGTATATGTGCCAGGACTTAGTGGGTTGTACACTACAGGTAAATAGGTGTTATTTATAACAGTTAATACCTTAATAAAACTTCGAAATTTTGTGGTTTGATGACTAAAATCTTGGATTGATTTTAGTGTTAATATGTATTTCCATGACTGTTACTGAATGAGGCTCAGCATTTTGTTCTGTTAGCCATTTGTATTTTATCTGCCATGAGTTGCTGAGTTACAATCGTCACCTCTTTCTGTTGGTGTGTATATTGGACGGGTGTGCATGTGTCTTACCGATCTGTGCAGCCCCTCTTGGACTAGTGATGGTAAGGCAGTGTCTGTCGTACCTGTTGCTACTATTGTCTCCTAGTTTATTTTTATTTTGACTTTTAAAGTCCATTTCTCTCCTGTCCTCTTCCCTCCCCCTTTTCTTTCCTGCCTAACTAATACAGCCAAATCCAGCCTTTTTTTTTTTTTTTTCTTCCCTTCCTGGCTTTTAGGTTTACTATCATAAGAATTTTCCTTATGGCAATTATACTCCCAAATTTTCTTGATTTTCATAGTTTTAGTTGTTATATTGGGTATTATTCTTTGAGTGTTCTTGGTATGGGTCTGAACTGAGGGGTGAGTTTTATCTTTAGATGGTAGACAGCCAAGACTTCTGCAGGTACCATAGGGTCATCCTCCTGAACTGGAATGGCACCTTAAGCTTCCAGATAAACTTGAAGCTCTTTTAGGGTTACCAGTGTGCCATTGATCATTTTGTGTGTTCTTGCTGTTTAAGTTCAGCAGTCTTATGATGAGTTTTCCTGGATGGCAGAACATGCCCCACATCTTAGGCTTTCCCTTTTTTAAGCTTTCTTGATAGTTTTTCCCTGTATTAACTCTACTTTTTAGTAAAGTAGTTAGTCCTGTTTCCTTTATCAGACATCATTTGTTCTGAGTGGAGATGACATTACATATACCTTAGTCTACCTTTGATTATGAGAGGATGAATGTTTTTAACATCCAAAACCAAAATAGAACTTTTTCCTTATTTGGGTTTTGTTTTCTCTTTGTTTCATTTAATAATAAAAAGTTTGTCACAATTCTGAATAACTGGTTATTACTAATTTTTAAATAGTGGCATATAAATTTTACAAGTTTTATTAGTTAATTATTTTTTATTTTCTTAATATATAATCATATTGTAAGGATAAGTGGTCTCTTTTTATGGTTTTTATTACCATTTCCATTTTTTGTCTCACCACTTGTAGAATAAGGTAATAGTGATGGGTACAGTTGTCTTTTATCAATAACAGTAATGTTAGTATTTCACAGTTCGCTATGATTTTTTTTTTCTTAAAGCTATGATGTTGACAGGTGGCTTTTTATTGTCTTTCTTTTGGTCTAATTAGCATGAAACAACAATGGCAAAATGTTTAGTTTAATGAGAGTTAGAGTGTAGTTCACCACAAATAACAGATAGGTAAGATTTGCATCCGCACAGACTGTTGTAGGTACCCGATTTCCCCATCTCCTCCTGGAACAGAGGCGGATAAATACTGTCTTATTTTGGGGCCCACAGATTAGTTTTTCTTTTCTACTTCATATACATGGAATTACGTAGTGTGAATTTTTGTCTGGATTTTTCCATGCAACACAGTTTTTTTTTTTTTTTAATCTTTTATTTAATGAATATAAATTTCCAAAGTACGACTCATGTGTTACAATGGCTTCCCCCCCATACCGTCCCTCCCACCCACAACCCTCCCCTTTCCCACTCCCTCTCCCCTTCCATTCACATCAAGATTCATTTTCGATTATCTTAATATACAGAAGATCAGCTTAGTATACCTTAAGTAAGTATTTCAACAGTTTGCTCCCACACAGAAACATAAAGTGAAAAATTATAGATGATTTTTTTTTAAATGATGATGAAATCAGATCAGACCTATTGTCATGTTTAATCCCAGTGAGAGTCAAGTTGGGAATTGATAATTTCTTTCCTTTTTTTTTTTTTTTTTTACAGAAGATCAGTTTAGTGTACATTAAGTAAAGATTTCAGTCGTTTGCACCCCCATAGAAACACAAAGTGAAATATACTGTTTGAGTACTCGTTATAGCATTAAGCCTCAGTGTACAGCACGTTAAGGACAGAGATCCTACATGAGGAGTAAGTGCACAGTGACTCCTGTTGTTGACTTTACCAATTGACACTCCTGTTTATGGCATCAGTAATCTCCCTATGCACCAGTTATGAGTTTCCAAGGCTATGGAAGCCCCTTGAGTTCTCCGACTCTTATCTTGTTTAGACACGGTCATAGTCAAAGTGGAGGTTCTCTCCTCCCTTCAGAGAAAGGCACCTCCCTCTTTGAAGACCTGTTCTTTCCACTGGGATCTCACTCACAGAGATCTTTTTGCCAGAGTGTCTTGGCTTTCCATGCCTGAAATACTCTCATGGGCTTTTCAGCCAGATCCGAGTGCCTTTAGGGCTGATTCTGAGGCCAGAGTGCTATTTAGGACATCCGCCATTCTATGAGTCTGCTGAGTATCTCACTTCCCATGTTGGATCACTCTCCCCTTTATTTATTCTATCGGTTGGTGTTACATGCAACACAGTTTTGAAGTTTCATTCACATTGTTGTATGTTCCAGGAGATCTTTAATTGTCGCTGTTCTAAGTAGCATTCCATTTTGTGACTAGATCACAACCTGTCATGATTATAGTAGCTTTACTGTATGTCTCGAAATCATGTAGTTTCAAGTCCTCCAATTTTTGTTCTTCATTTTCAAAATTGTTTTGACTGGGGCCAGTGCCAGCGCTGTGGCATAGCAGGGAAAGCCGCCACCTGCAGTACCGGCATCCCATATGGGCCCCGGTATGAGACCCGGCTGCTCCACTTCCGATCTAGCTCTCTGCTAAGGCCTGGGAAAGCAGTGGAAGATGGCCCAAGTCCTTGGGCCCCTACACCCACATGGGAGACCCGGAAGAAGCTTCTGGTTCCTGGCTTCGGATCGGCCCAGCTCTAACCATTGTGACCAACTGGGGAGTGAAGCAGTGGATGGAGGATCTCTCTTCCTCTCTGTAACTCTGCTTTTCAAATAAATAAATCTTTAAAAAATTGTTTTGACTGTTCTAGCTCCATTGCATTTCTATATGAATTTTAGTAACAACTTCTCTGGGCAAAAAACACCTGCTGAGATTTGGATTGGGTTTGTGGGGTTTGAGGTGCATGGTCATCTGAAGAATATTGAGTTTTCTAATTGGTGATCATATATTCCTTTCTTTGTAGCAGTCTTTGTAGATTTTGTTTCATTTCATGCAGAGTGACATTCTAGTAATGATGGTTGAACCGTCCTTAACAAAACAAACCAGCATGAGACCCTCTGGACTGGTGTTGTTTGAGAGCATGTTAGTGTGGGGAGCCTGGGCTGAGATTCAGGAAACGCTCCCGACGGTCAGGTTCCTGCGCTCTTAGAGGGCAGAGAACCTCCTCTGTGATGAGGACTGGGAGAGAAAAGGGGATACTGAGTCCCTGTTCGAGGGAAGGATGCTCATGGCCACGAGAAGCTGAGTGCCGTGCACCCGGGTTTCCCTTGATCTCTGAGGCTGACTTGGGTGCTGAGCCGTGGGCAAGAGGAGCTTTCTAAGTGTGAACATTTTGAAGTCTGGGGACTTTTCTGCCAACTGTTTCAGAAAGAAAAACGTGCCAAGACTTTGCTGATTGTGTGTCTTCAGTAAAGTCATGGCTCTTCTTTTTGTGAAATAAAATGAGAAATCAGAAGGTCAGCTGTTGGGGATGGAGGGTGGTGAGGACTGAGCCCCTCTTTCGTTTCTGAAGACAGAACAGGAGTGAGCGCGAGCCCCGGAGCCCCTGACAGTCCCTGTCTGTGTCCCTGCCTGCCCTGGTGTGGTATTGCAGATGCCTTTCTGGGCCCCACTTGTGTGGAGAGGCATCCTGTTGTGTCGCCAGCCTCATCACTGACCCTGGTGATAATGATGGCAAACACTTCCAAATGCTTTGGGGGGAGTTTTTGTCTATTTTTAATATTTTGAATTAAGGGACAATGTTTTTAAATCACTAACCTAGTAGCCAAGACTTAAGTAAACCTGTACCTTGATATCCAAATACTACTTTTTAAGTAATCCTCCTTTTTCTGAAGTTGGCGCTCTGGAGGTCTGGAGGTCTGCGTTGTCTGGGCTCGCTCTGCCAGCTGCTGTGCATCCCCGGCTCCAAGGAGACTGACTTGTGTCCCCTTGATGTCCTCTTAGGAAAAGTCGTAAAGAATGAACACAGTGCCTGAAGATGATACTAGTTGCCCAATTAATTTCACTCCTTTTTTTTGAAGATTTATTTATATGAAAGAGTTACAGATAGAGAGGGAGTTCCATCTTCTGGTTCACTCCCTAAATGGCCACCAGGGCTGGGCCAGGCTGAAGCCAGGAACCAGAAGATTCTTCTTCCTGATCTCCCACAGCGGTGCAGGGACCCAAGTATTTGGGCCATCCTCCACTGCTTTCCTGGGTCCAATAGCAAGGAGCTGGATTGGAAGTGGAACAGCCGGGACTCAAACCAGCATGGATATGGGATGCCAGCATTGGAGGCAGCTGCTTAACCCGTTATGCCACAATGGCAGCCCCTAATTTCAGCTCTTACAGCTTATCTTATGTGGGAAATTTCCAGGCATTTTAAAAAACTTGGTTTAATGGATTGTGTTTAACCCATTGGCATCACCTTCGCTTTGTTATGGATCTGTCTAGTGACCACAGAATGGCATAATTTAGAGTGTGCATGTGGGTTTGTGTGACTGCATACTTACGTGTATATATAACAATATTTTCCCCAACTTGGGGACCATACATGTTGTGTTACACATGTACAGTGGGAGAATGTTAAGAGAATTCTGTGTACCTCTCTTAGAAGTAATTATATAGCAAGGATTTAAAGTCCCTTTCTCTTATTTTCCTCTCTCATTACTTGTTTTAGGGTAACCAGGAGCCAACAACAACTCCTGACGCGATGGTTCAGCCTTTTACCACCATCCCATTTCCACCACCTCCACAGAATGGAATTCCCACAGAATACGGAGTGCCACACACTCAGGACTATGCCGGACAGACCAGTGAGCATAACCTGACCCTCTATGGAAGTACGCAAGCCCACGGGGAGCAGAGTAGCAACTCACCCAGCACACAGAATGGATCTCTCACGGTATGGAAATAGAAGGCTGTGTGTGCATCATACTGAAATCTTGACCCTGTCATAAGACCAGAAAACCTTTGAATTAATTTAGCCTTTGCATGCTGTTATATCACATTCATGTAATTTTCACATCTGCAAGTGTTGTAATGAGAAAGTAGGGATGTAGCATTTAAGCCAAGGTCACTGCCGAGAGGTGAAACAGACAACAAGGTGAGTGTGGCAGTAAGAGTAAATTAGGGGAACCTGCTTCTCTCAGCTTCCCTAGAAGCCTCCGGTCTGCAGAGCCCATGTGTCTTCTGTGGCCTCATCTGTGCTGTCCCAGCGGTGTGCTCCACTGTGCCTCTCCCTCCTCCTTGCAAGACTTCATGTCTTGGCTTTTGTACTCTCTGCTTCCTCCCGGGTGCTGGGTGTTTTGCTGGCTCCTCCTTCTCTGTTCAGTTTTTAAGTGTTGCAGTACCCCAGTTTGGGTGCTGGAACAGCTTTTTCTCGTATTTTATATCCTCTCTGGATAGAATTATACTACCAAATTCCCTTAGTTGCTCATCTCCTTTATCTCTATAACTAATCCATTAGAAGTCTTGGCAGCTGTGACTGACAAATTGGTCTGCGTCAGCCTCTTATCACCATCTTACTGCTCCAGCTGGAGCAGCTGGCTCTTCTGCCATATTGCTTGGTTCTGAGTTCTAGTGAGGCCTCTCCTAAGCTGTGTGACCGTGAGCCACCTTGGCTGCTGTAAAATGAAGATAATAGTGTCTGCCTCAGGAGGCTGCTGGGAGATACAGCAGAGTGCACGCAGCTTGTTCAGCCATGTCGTGGGCACTGTCGTCCAAGCCCTGTCACGTGGAGCCTGTGCCACCCCTGCTGCTGATCCGACCTTCACGTGGTAGCCAGGGTTGATCTGTGTTTTCATACAAACCATGCTATTTCCCTGCTTACTTCTAATAGTGCCCTAACAGAGCAAGACCCGGCCCAGCCCTGCGTGACCTTACCTCCTCCTGCCAACTCGCCGAAGTCAGGAAGCGTCATCAGTTAATGATAGGCGTGGCCCACATACCTACCAGCTTACAGAAAACTGTGCTGCCTGGGGCATTGGGTAGTGCACGTCCAAGGATGAAAGTATAGGGAGACCTGCCTCCAGTTTTAGTTACTTATTTTTCCCTTTCCCGTATCAGATTATCAGGAGAGCTGGATTCGGCTATTAAGCCTCTCAATGAGACTTGTTGCAGATGGCCTTCCAGTGGAAGCTCTTTGCAGAAGGATGGATTTGACTAGAGATATTTTCCATTTCCTTTTATGAGATTTTGAACCACCAGGAAACCCCTTCTTCCCTTGTAAACATCTTTTTGATATTAATTATATACATAAGCACAGAATTCCATACTTCACACGCAATGAACTGCAATAGACAATTTATCTGAAGAGTCTAGGCGTGACAGGTAGCGAATGAGGCTTTCCATAGCATTTGTTTCTAGAATTGTGAGTATACCACAGTGCTGTACTGGCTGCATTTTCAAATAGTTTTCAGATGATAATGAACTCCCAGGCCTACCAGAACCATTGTTTCAACCAAAAGAGTACGAAGAATTGTACACCTGAGGCTTTTTCGTAGTATTTTAAATTTATTTATTTAAGAGACAGAGAGAGAATCAGAAACACACGGAGTGAGAAGCCCCACTCACTGATTCACTCCCCAAAAGCTTACAGTGGCTGGGGCCGAAGCCAGGAGCCGGGAACTCAATCCAGGTCTCCACGTGGGGGCAGGAGCTCGGATACTTGAGCCCTCGCTGCTGCCTCGCAGGGTCTGCACTGACAGGAAGCTAAAGCAGGAGCTGGTATCCAGAATGGAACTCTGGCTCTGATGTGGAACACAGGCATCTTAACCACTAGACCAAACACCGGCTTCTTTATTCAAGGTGTTTTAATGACTGAATCTGTTTCTAAACTAGTTATATTTCCTATTGTTTTCCATTGCTTTTTCTCTGTTTCTTGTCAGTTTTGGTTATTCGTGTCTTTCTAGACATTGATTTCTTTCTTTTTTCTTTTTTTTTTTTTTTTTTTTTTTTTTACAGGTAGAGTTAGACAGTGAGAAAGAGAAAGACAGAGAGAAAGGTCTTCCTTCTGTTGGTTCACCCCCCAAATGGTCGCTACGGCTGGCACGTCGCGCCAATCCAAAGCCAGGAGCCAGGTGCTTCTTCTGGTCTCCCATGCGGGTACAGGCACCCAAGCACTTGGACCATCCTCCACTGCCTTCCCGGGCCACAGCAGAGGGCTGGACTGGAAGAGGAGCAGCCGGGACTAGAACCCAGCGCCCATATGGGATGCTGGCGCCACAGGTGGAGGATTAGTCAAGTGAGCCACGGTGCCAGTAATTGCATTTAACTCTTTTCATTTCTGTAGGGTCTGTAGTGACATTCCCTCCTTTCATTCTTTTTTTTTGTAAAAGTTTATTTATTCATTTATTTGAAAGTCACACTGACACAGGAAGAGGCAGAGACAGAGAAGAGAGAGATCTTTCATCCACTAGTTCACCTCCCAGATGGCTACAACAGCCAGGCTGGACCAGGAAAAACTCCATCTGAGTCTCCCGTGTGAATGGCAGGAGCCCAAGGGCCTGAGCCATCACGTGCTGCCTCCTAGGTATGTCGGCAGGAAGCTGGGTTGGAAGCGAAGTCGCCAGGACTGTATCCCAGGCACCCTGATACGTGACACAGGCATCCCAAGCAGCAGCTTAATCAACTGCCACAGTGCCCGCTGCCCTGTTTCATTCCTAATTCTGGCTGTTTACGTTTGCTCTTTTTTTGGTCAGTCTGGCTAAAGTTTATTTGTTTTAAAGATCTTTCCAGAAAACTAGCTTTTGTTTCCTTGGTTTTTATTTTGTTGATTTCCACTCCAAACTTTAGTCTTCGTTGCTTCTATTTGCTTAGGGTTTGATTTGATTTTCCTAGCTACTTGAGTTGGAAGCCTAGTTGACTGATTTTAGATTTCTTTTCCTTTCTGTGTTTAACTCTGTAAACGTCCTCTTAAGTTTTGCTGTAGCTGTATCCTACAAAATGTGGTCTATTTGTGTTTTTGTTTCATTCAAGACATTATTTAGGGGGCCAGTGCTGTGGTGTAGTGGGCTAAGCCTCCGCCTGCAGTGCCAGCATCCCATATGGATGCCGGTTCAAGTCCCAGCTGCTCCACTTCCGATCCAGCTCTCTGCTGATGGCCTGGGAAAGCAGTAGAAGATGGTCCATCTCCTTGGGCCCCTGTGCCCGCCTGGGGAACCTGGAAGAAACTCCTGACTCCTGGCTTTGAATCAGCTTAGCTCCAGCCATTGTGGCCATCTAGGGAGTGAACCAGCAGATGGAAGCCCTCGCGTGCTCTCTCTCTCTGCTCGGCCTCTCTGTAACTCTGCCTTTCAAATAAATAAATAATTAAAAAAAAACTTTTTTAAAAATTTCTTTTAGTTTCTTTTTTGATCCTGGAGATATGTTGTTTAATCTCTCTTTTTTTTTTAAGATTTATTTTTATTTATTTGAAAGGCAGAGTTACAGAGAGAGAGAGAGAGAAAGAAAGAAAGGTCTTCCATCTGCTGGTTCACTCCCCAGATGGCTACAACAACCAGGGCTGGGCCAGGCTGAAGCCAGGAGCCAGGAGCTTCTTCCAGGTCTCCCATATGGTTGCAGGGCTCCAAGCACTTGGGCCATCCTCAGCTGCTTTCCAGGCACGTTAGCAGGGAGCTGGATTAGAAGTGGAGCGCTCGAACCAGCACTCATATGGGATGCAGGTGCTGGAGGCACTGGGGTCTTTAACCCGCTGCGCCAGAGCACTGGCCCCTGTTGTTTAATTCCTAAATATCTGGGGAGGCTCTGGCTCCTTTTCTCTCGTTGATTTATATTTTAATTCTTTCTATGATTTCAGTCTTTTTAAAATTTATTGAGACTTGTATAACAGTTTAGTACATTATCTTTCAGTGTTCCTAAGCAATTGGCCTTTTAAATAAAATATTTTTTCTCTATTAATATTTCTTTCCTTAAGTCCAATACTAATATAATTAATTCAGCTCTCTTAGGATTACTGTTTGCTTACATTTTTCTATCATTTTGTCTCAACTTCTTTGAATATAATGTGTCTCTTGTTCAAAAACAACTAGATCTTACTTCTCCATTGAATCTGAAAATTTCCATAATTTTATTGGAGCATTGGTATATTTGCATCTTATTATAATTATTAGTATAGAATTAGGCCTCTGCCTTTTCACTATGTCTTTTTGTGTTCCCCTGTTCCTCTTTCCTGATTTCTATAAAATTTTTACTATACTTTTAAATCCCATTGTAATGTTTTACTTATTTTTCATTTGTGTTGTTCCTGTATTGAATACTAATCAAGCACTAGCTTGATCAAATGATTACATCTTTGACTTATCACATCCTGTTGATGGTCTTGTGTGCATGCGTGTGCATGCGTGTGCGTGTGTGTGTGTGTGTGTACGCACG
Source organism: Oryctolagus cuniculus (assembly GCF_051225735.1). Classification (NCBI taxonomy): domain Eukaryota; kingdom Metazoa; phylum Chordata; class Mammalia; order Lagomorpha; family Leporidae; genus Oryctolagus; species Oryctolagus cuniculus. The sequence goes on along the minus strand of NC_142877.1, from coordinate 113,341,636 downwards.
TGCATGTGCATATGTGTCTGTCTCTGTCTGTTACTCTGGTAGAATACAGCAGCTTTGCTTCAGGGCTCCAGGGTAGCTCCATTCCCCACCTGCTTCCTCTTCCTGTCATGTATAGTGGACTTTATATGTTAGAAATTCAATAGTACAATATTATAATTATTACTTTGGACAATCTTAGGGTTTTTAAAGACAATTTTTTAGAACAATTTTAGGTTCACACCAAAATTGAGAGGAAAGAAGAGACGTAGCCCAGGTATCCCCTGTTCCCACACACATGAGCCCCTCCGTTATCAGCATTCCACACCAGAGTGGTGCATTTGTTATAACTGAGCCCGTGTCGACACGTTGTCACCGGAAGTCCATAATTTACGTTAGGATTCACACTTGAGTCTTGTAATGTTGTGAGTTTGAATAAATGTGTAATAGCACGTGTCCATTGTTATAGTGTCACACAGAGTGGCTTCACTGCCCTGAGGGTCCTGTGTGTCGGGTGGGCTTTGGGGAGCAGTGTCTTAAGCCACTGCTTGGGATGCCCATGTTCTGTTTCAGATGCCAGTTCCAGTCCTGGCTACTCTGCTTCCCGTCCAGCTTCCTGCTCATTCATCCTGGGAGACAGCAGATGATGGCTCCAGTGCCTGGGCCCCTGCCACCCATGTGGGAGACCCAGATTGAGTCCTGGCTCCTGGCTTCTGGGTGCACCAGACCTAACTGTTGTGGACATTCAGGGAGTGAACCAGCAGATGTAAATATCTCTGTTTCTCTCTCCCTCTTTCTCTCTGCCTTTCAAATAGATAAAAATAAATAAGTAAACTTAAAAAAATAAATAAATAAACTTAAAAAATCCTGTCTGCTTTGCTTGTTCACTCCTGCCTCGTTCCCAGTCATGGCAACCGCTTTCTAATGTCTTCATAGTGTTTCCTTTTCTAGAGTGTCAAATAGTTGGAATTACGGTGTGTAGCCTTTTCATATTGGCTTCTTTCACTTGGTCATGTGCATTTAATCTCCTCTGTGTCTTTTTCTGGCTTAGTAGTTCATTTCCTTTTTGGGGCTGGCTAATACTCCGTTGTCTGGGTGTGTTGTGGTTGCCCAGGCACCTACTGAGGGACATCTTGATTGCTCCCAGATTTTGACCATTATGAATACAGCTGCCGTGACGATTCATGCATAGGGATTCATGGGAACATATTTTTTCACCTCCTTTGGTTAAATACCAAAGTTCACGATGAGGGGATGGGATAGTAGGAGTAGGACTTTTGTAAGAAACTGCTAAACTACCTTTTAATGTAGCTGTACCATTTTGTATTCTGTCACAAGGAAAGAGCTCTGGTTGCGGCACATCCTAGGTAGCGTTTGGCGCTGTCAGAGTTCTGGTTCCAGCTCTTCTAATAGTTGCATAGTGGTATCTCACTGATGTTTCAGTCTGCATTTTGCCTTACTGCAAATGATGTGGCGTATCTTTTCATAGGCTTATGTGCTGTTGATAATGGACTTCGGCCCATTTTCTAATCAGGTTGTTTGTTTTCTTGTTGAGTGAGAGTTCATTGCATATTTTGGATATCCAGTCTTATGTTTCTCTTTTAAGGAAATTGACCACTTGTAGGGCTCTTTATGTCCTCCTGTGGACCCAGGTGACTGTTTAATGTCATGTCTTTTCAGCCTCAGAACTCCCTTTAGTGTTTTTTGTAGGACTTGAGACAGATTCTCTGTTTCTGTTTGGGAATGTCCTTTTCGAAAGTACAGTGTCCTCTTTTGAAGGACAGTTAGCTGTGGGATTCTTGGTGGACCGTTTCTGCCCCACCCTCAGCACTTTGCATATGCTACCCCCTACCTTCCGGCCCTGGCAAGAACCAGGTGATTCTGAGAAGTCAGCTGTCAGTCCTGTTGTTCTTCCCCCACATGATGAATCTTTTTTCTCTTGCTGATTTCAAGATTATGTCTTTGAGCAGTTTCACTGTGATGTGTTTAGGGGTGGATATCTTTGTTTTTATCACACATGGAGTCTTTGAGATTCTTCGATGTATGATGTTTCTTTTTGTTCCTTTTAAAAATTGAGTCTGAATATAAACAGAGCCTGAAGTTCGCTTCGTTTTTCTTCAGTCCTTTTTCTATGTGTTCTTTATATTGGATAATTTCTGTTGATGTCTTTTTTTTTATTTTTTATTTATTTATTTTTGACAGGCAGAGTGGATAGTGAGAGAGAGAGAGACAGAGACAAAGGTCTTCCTTTGCCGTTGGTTCACCCTCCAATGGCCACCGCGGCCAGCGCACTGCGGCCGGCGCACCGCGCTGATCCGATGGCAGGAGCCAGGAGCTTCTCCTGGTCTCCCATGGGGTGCAGGGCCCAAGCACCTGGGCCATCCTCCACTGCACTCCCTGGCCACAGCAGAGAGCTGGCCTGGAAGAGGGGCAACCGGGACAGAATCCGGTGCCCCGACCGGGACTAGAACCCGGTGTGCCTGTGCCGCAGGCGGAGGATTAGCCTAGTGAGCCGCGGCGCCAGCCCTGTTGATGTCTTTTTTAATTCACTCATTCTTTCTTCTGCCAAGTCCAATCTACTGTTGAACCTTCCTTGTGAATTTATTTTAGTTATTGTACTTTTCAATTCTGAAATTCTTACTTCAAACTTTTTCTCTACTGAGATTTCTTGTTATCATATTTTTCTTTATTTTCTTTGTACATATTATTATTTGCTATTTTGAAGATGACTGCAAAGCCAACATCTGGACCCACATCTTTCTCTTTTTTAAAAAAGATTTATTTTATTATTCGAAAGAGTTACAGAGAGAGGTAGAGAGAGAGAGAGGGGTCTTCCATCCTCTGGTTCACTCCCTAGATGGCCGCAACGGCCAGAGCTGCACCGATCTGAAGCCAGGAGCCAGGACCTTCTTCCGGGTCTCCTATGTGGGTGCAGGGGCCCAAGGACTTGGGCCATCTTCTACTGCTTTCCCAGGCCACAGCAGAGAGCTGGATCGGAAGTGGAGCAGCTGGGACTAGAACCGGTGCCCATATGGGATGCGACACTGCAGGCCAGGGCTTTAACCCGCTGCGCCACAGCACCGCCCCTGAGTCTGTTTAATTACTGCTCATTTCCTTGAATCTGGATCACTTTCCTGTTTCTTTGCATTTCTTGTGGTGTTTTAGTGACAATTAGATAGTTGTTGTTGTTTTTTTTTTTTTTAAGATTTATGTATTTATTTGAAAGTCAGAGTTACACAGAGAGAAGGAGAGGCAGAGAGAAAAAGAGGTCTTCCATCCGCTGGTTCACTTCCTAGATGGCCACAACGGCCGGAGCTGCACTGATCTGAAGCCAGGAGCCAGGACCTTCTTCCAGGTCTCCCACGTGGGTGCAGGGGCCCAAGCACATAGGCCATCTTCCACTGCTTTCCCAGTCCACAGCAGAGAGCTGGATCGGAAATGGAGCAGCTGGGACTTGAACCGGCACCCATATGGGATGCTGGCACTGCAGGCGGCGTCTTTACCCGCTACGTCACAGCACCAGCCCCAACCTTAGCATCTTTTAAAATCATTTGTCCCTATTTAACTACTTGTGATTTTTATTACTGCAGTTAATTTTTAAAAGATTTTTTTAAAAAATTTATTTATTTAAAAGGCAGAGTTATAGAGAGGCAGAGGCAGGGGTAGAGGTCTTCCATCTGCTGGTTCATCCCCAAATGAGCGCAATGGCTGAAGCTGGGCCATTCCAAAGCCAGGAGCCAGGATTTTCTTCCGGGTCTCCCACATGGGTGCAGGAACCCAAGGACTTGGGCCATCTTCCACTGCTTTCCCGGGCCACAACAGAGAGCTGGATCAGAAGTGGAGCAGCCAAGTCTCAAACCGGTGCCCATATGGGATGCCAGCACAGCAAGCAGCCTCTTTTACCTTCTATGCCACCATGTCAGCCCCTAAAATATTTATTTATTTATTTAAAAGGCAAAGTATGATCTTGTGGGGGCAAGAGGGGAGATATCTTCCATCTGCTCTTCACTCCTTAAATGGCTGCAATGGCTGGAGTTTAGTCTTGCCAAAGCCAGGAACCCAGAACTCCATCCATTTCTCCCACATGAGGGGCAGGGGCTCAAGTACTTAGTCCATCTTCCACTGTTTTCCTAGGTGCATTAGCAAGGATCTGGATCAGAAGTTGAGAAGCTGGGACTTGAACCAATGCTCGTATACGGTGCTGGCATGGCAGGCAGTAGCTTAACCTACTGTGCCACAGTGTCGGCCCCCATTGCTACTGCAGTTGCATCTTAATGTAGATCTTGTTTATGTTGAATAGTCTTACCTTGTTGATGGAGAGAACAGAAAGAAAGGCCTTTTCCTACAAAAATATAAGAACTAAGCATTGAAATCTCAAATTTTTATTTTTAAAATGTATTTTAGAAATTGATTTACCATTGGGCCAGAACCTTCTGCTTCTACTTTGTTTTGACTATCACTTGGTCCCACACTGTGCGTTAGAAATGAGGTAGCATCGGGGTCCCCCGCTGGGCCTGCAGGTACCTGGTTATCACTGAGCTTGCCTGCAGAGAAGAAGGGGCATCGGTTCCTGCATGTTTAGGTACTTCTCTAAATGGCAGCAGGCATAAACAGGCAAGATGTTTGAAGAAGACAGGCTGTAGTGAAGAATCTTCAGATGGGAGGTTTGTGTGGCATCTCAACTACCTATTGGTTGTATTTTCCTTGAGGGCAGAAGATAATACTTATTCTATTTTTGTCATCCCTACTGCTATTTAATAGATCATTAAAAATGCTTTTTAAAGTCAGGGAGGAGCTTATATAAAGATATAATTAAACATTTGTGATTGATTGATTGATTAATAAGATAATAGAAATATACTGTTACAAGAACCTAAAATGGCTGAGACTTATGTCCTTGTTCCATCACAAACTGGTTCCCATATGGGATGCTAGCATTGCAGGTGGCAGCTAACCCACTACACCACAGCACTGACCCCCCTAGTCATTAAAATTAAGTTTTAAAAACCTGTGTACAGGTGGGCCAGTGCTGTAACATAGAAGATGAAGCCACCACTTGCAGTGTCAGCCATCCCAAATGGGTGCTGTTTCTAGTCCTGGCTGCTCTACTTCCGATCCAGCTCTCTGCTATGGCCTGGGAAAGCAGTAGAAGATGGCCCAAGTCCTCGGGCCCCTGCACCCACGTGGGAGACCTGGATGAAGCTCCTGGCTCCTGGCTGTGGATCAGCACAGCTCTCTGGCTGTTGCAGCCAACTGGGGAGTGAACCATCGGATGGAAGACCTCTCTCTCTCTCTGCCTCTCCTCTCCGTGTAACTCTGGCTTTCAAATAAATAAATAAATCTTTTTAAAAAAACGAACTTGTCTACAGGGTAAGTGTTACGGCTCAGCAGCTTAAGCCAGCACTTGCATTGCCTGCATCTGTTCCCCACATCCCGTGTCAGAGTGCAGTTTTAAGTCCCAGCTCCTCCACTAATGCACCCTGGGAGGCAGTGGTGATGGCCCGAGTGCTTGGGTCCCTGACACACACGTTGGCGACCTGGATCAAGTGTCTGGCTGGCCTCGCCCAGCCTTGCTGTTGTGGACATTTAGGGGAATGAACTGGAGAATGAAATCTCAATATCTATCTACCTCTCCCTGCTTCGCTCCCCCTCTCGCTTCCCCTCCCCCGTGTCTGTCTTTCTGTCTCTGCCTTTCAGGTAGATGAAAAATAAAAATGAATGTTAAAAAAAGCAAGTACAGACACACACATGGTAAAGATTACTTAATGGAAACGATAACGAAACTAATGTATTTGCATTTACTTTGTAACATGTTGGGTTTTTTAAAAGATTTATTTTATTTATTTGAAAGACAGAGTTACACAGAGAGAGAGAGGTCTTCTAAGCACTGGTTCACTCCCCAGTTGGCTACAACAGCCAGAGCTGCGCCAATCCAAAGCCAGGAGCCAGGATCTTCTTCCAGGTCTCCCACATGGGTGCAGGAACCCAAGGACTTGGGCCATCTTCCACTGCTTTCCCAGGCCACAACAGAGAGCTGGATTGGAAGTGGAGCAGCCAAGTCTCTAACTGGCGTCCCATATGGCGCTTCAGGCCAGGGCATTTACCCACTGCGCCACAGTGCTGGCCCTAACATAGTGTTTTAAATACTTGCCATGTATTAACTAAGTTGGCAGAACCACTGTGTGAAATAGACACTGTTATTACTCCACTTATACAGAATTAGAGACTTGGAGAGATTCCTTAATTAGTTCAAAATCACACAACAATGTGAGGATTAGAAAACAGATTATCTATCTCTTAGAGCCTACATCCTTTCCCCAAAATTTCATTGTTTTCATTGTTAGGACTAATGTATGACTTGCACTGTTTGGTTTTTTAAGATTTATATTTACTTATTTTGAAAGGCAGAATATCAGAGAGAAGGGCAGAGAGAGAGAGATCTTCCATCTGTTGGTTCACTCCAAATGGCCACAACAGCCAGGGCTGAGCCAGGCCAAAGCCAAGAGCCAGGAACTCCATCTGGGTCTTCCACGTAGGTGGCAGGGACCCAAGCACTTGAGTCATCAACATGCATTCCCAAGCGTGCTAGCATGAAGCTGAATCGGAAGCCGAGCAGACACGGGATGCTGGCATCACGAGCGGAGCTTAGCCTGCTGCTTCACAAAGCCAGCCTCTGGGACTTGCTGTGAGCACAGGAGTGTGCTAGACCCTGGGTATTCTTAAACATACAAAGTATGGCCGCTGCCCTCAGTGATCCTAGAGAAAAACAAACACAGATAAGTGCTGGAGGGGAGCGAGTCTAGTGAGGCAGGGTTTCAGGAGTAGGTACTACTCCCCTTAGTGTACTGCTCTGTAGCCTGTCGCAGAGTGGAGGACACCATGGGAGGGGCGGTGCTCTACAGCCGTGGGTTCCCCAGTACGATCCATAGATTCCTGACAGTTCCCAAGACTTTTACAGAGGTGCCACCAGCTCAGACTATTCATAATAATAGTGGCATATCATCTAACTGGTTTCATTATGCATACTGGCTTTTGCAATCAGTGCAGAAGCAGTGGTGGGTAAAATTGTCAGTGCATGAATTTGAGTGTTTTCAGTGTAACATGAATCAAGGCAGTGGCACCAGACCATGCTGCTGGCAGTGGTTATCATTCTTGATTGTCACAAAATCACAGGAAAACAAAACCAAACAGAAAGCAGATTCACTTAAGAGTGTCCTTGATGAAGCAGTAAATGGTGCTCATTTTATCAGCTCCCCCCGCTGAGTGTATATTTTTCACATTCTGTGTGTGAAGTGGACAGTATCCCTAAATAAAGCACGTGTGCGGCATGCCAGAGCGTTCTCACTGCCCCCAGGCACAGAACTGTGTGGCCAGGCTGCCGGTGGCACCAGCTGCTTTGTCCGTGGAATGCCGTGGTTTTCTTGTAAGAACAACTGATGGACTAACTATGAAATCCAGACTTCATTGTCATCACTTCAGGGGGAAAACTGATGGTATTTGTTTCCATGGACAAAAAAAAAAAAAAAAAAAAAAAAAAAATCAAGTTTTCCTATAAAAATTAGGATGTGAGCCTGACAGCTTCTCAATACTTAAGGATTTTCTGATGACATTGTTAGTAATATTAAGAAATGTGACGGAGAGATCTTGGGTAAGGAACTGTATCTAACACTGGAAATAACTCCTTAACTTAGTAAGCCAATATTTTACAAATGACTAGTGTATAATGTTACAAAATCCTGCAAGGGTAAAAGGTTCCTGCAAGATGCATGGTTATCCATGGGTTTTTCTGTAACAGAGGAGGAAGCAGTCACTGATGAGGCTTCAGGTTCTGCACTACAGTTGACCTTTAAGAAGCTACCTCTTGGCCGGCGCCGTGGCTCAATAGGCTAATCCTCCACCTTGCGGCGCCGGCACACCGGGTTCTAGTCCCGGTTGGGGCGCCGGATTCTGTCCCGGTTGCCCCTCTTCCAGGCCAGCTCTCTGCTATGGCCAGGGAGTGCAGTGGAGGATGGCCCAGGTGCTTGGGCCCTGCACCCCATGGGAGACCAGGAAAAGCACCTGGCTCCTGGCTCCTGCCAGGATCAGCGCGGTGCGCCGGCTGCAGCGGCGGCCATTGGAGGGTGAACCAACGGCAAAAAGGAAGACCTTTCTCTCTCTGTCTCTCTCTCTCACTGTCCACTCTGCCTGTCAAAAAAAAAAAAAAAAGAAGCTACCTCTTGGGGCCAGCACTGTGGTGTAGTGGGTAAAGCCCTGCAGCAACACTAGCATCCCATGTTTGTGTCCCAGCTGCTCCACTTCCAGTCCAGCTCCCTGCTGATTGGGAAGGCAGCAGCAGATGGCCCAAGTGCTTGGACTGCTGTACCCTTGTAGGGGACTGTAATGAAGTTCCAGGCTCCTGGCTTCAGCCTGACCCAGCCCTGGCTGTTGAAGTCATTTGGGGAGTGAACCACTGAATGGAAGATCAATCTTCATTTCTTTCTCTTTAACTCTGCCTTTCAAATAAATAAAATAAATTTTTAAAAAAGCAAAATATTGCAACATAATCACTGTAGACATTAGAACCAATACTCTCCCAACTAGATTTATAATGTTTTAGAAAATGTAGCTCATTTTTTTAAAAGATTCGTTTATTTATTTGAAAGTCAGAGTTACACAGAGAGAGGAGAGAGAGAGAGAGAGAAGGTCTTCCATCCTATGGTTCGCTCCCCAGATGGCTACAATGGTCGGAGATGTGCCAATCCGAAGCCAGGAACTTCTTCCAGGTCTTCCAAGTGGGTGCAGGGACCCAAGGACTTTTGGGCCGTCTTCTACTGCTTTCCCAGGCCATAGCAGAGAGCTGGATCAGAAGTAGAGCAGCCAGGACTAGAACCAGCGCCCATATGAGATGCTGGCGTTGCAGACAGCAGGTTTATCTGCTATGTTACAGAGCTGGCCCCAAAATGTAGTTCATTTTTCAGAAAAATATCATTTACACTGAAATGTAATGGGTTTATTGTTACTTAAAATTCACTTTAAAATGCTTTTCAAATTTCTCAACTTTAAATTCAAATTTGATAAATAGCAATGGGCATACCCCATAGAAACAAAAAGCTGGGTTCTCAGAAATGTTTAACAGTAGAAAGGAATTCACATAGAATTAGGACATGCATGGAAGTCTTTTTTAAAAAAAAGATTTATTTATTTGAGAGGCAGAGTTACAGACAGAGAGAAGGAGAGACAGAGAAAGGTCTTCCATCTGCTGGTCCACTCCCCAGATGGCTGCAATGGCCAGAGCTGGACTAATCCAAAGCCAGGAGCCGGGAGCTTCTTCCGGGTCTTCCATGTGGGTGTAGGGACCCAAGCACTTGGACCATCTTCTACTGTTTTCCCAGGGTGTAGCAGAGAGCTGGATTGGAAAAGGAGCAGCCAGGACCAGAATCGGCACTCATATGGATGCCAGCGCTGCAGGGGAAGGCTTAGCCCACTACACCACAGCACTGGCCCAGAAGGCTTTGTTCTTAATTGATGAGTATTGATAATATATATTCATGGTGGATATCCTGATGTTCTGAGCGTAGCACGTGCGATTGGACCAGAAGGTTATTCTGAAGCAGTGATGTGCAGTAAGAGATCTGTGTAAGCTGAGTTGTGAAGGACTTTGAATGTGTGGCTTCAGCATATGGAATTTTATACTCCAGTGAAGGATTGCTGACACATTTGACCAGAGTTGCCGGTGAGTTGAAAGCAGAGATTTTAGGAGTTAGTGGAGTGGCTCGCCTTACTGTACCAGTCAGCTGTAGATTTTACAGCTCCCCCTACAGGTGGGCCTTCAAGCACGCCTCTGAATAGCAGGAGCCCAGACTCTGTGTGCTCCATCATCCTCAGTACTTGGGTTTCTTGCTTTGTCACGCACCCTGTCTGTGGTGCTGAAGCCAGTTCTTGTCTCTTCCTACTCACACTTGAGATTGCCCGCTGACTGCTTTAATCTGATAACACCTGAAAGTGCCTTGCAGACAGGCAGCTCCTGAAACACAGCCAGCAAGTTTGGAACCGTGGTCCACTTGCCCAAATGAGGACTTCTAGAACATGACAGAAAAAGGGAGGCCCAGTGGCCTTCTTGTCCCATTGTGTCTTTCTGGCCTTACCACCTTCAGCCTGCAGCATAGGTGCCATAGCATGGTCTCTTTCCAGACTAGAATTGGAGACCTGGGCCTGGGATTGAATTAATTCATCCATTCTTCTACTTTTCCAAAAGAGGCTCTTGTTTTCCTCCCAGAGTAATAAAAGATAGATTACATTGAACCTCCATAAAATAGCCCCATCCTTTATCAGTTCATTTTTAAACGTGGTTACTTGTATCTTTCGCCTCTTGGGTTTTAATGCCTATGAGCAGCTTGGCAGTTCTAAGCTGGGTCAGTAAGGAATCCACCAGCTGGCTTGACATGTAACAGTTGCCACAGAAAACCATACTTAGAACCAGGCATGGCTTTTTTAAAAAAGATTTTATTTTATTTTTTTTGAAAGGAGATAAAGAGCAATCTTCCATTCACTGATTCAAGGCCCAAATGGCTGCAATGGCCAGAGCTGGGCCAGGAAAAGCCAGGGGCCAAGAACTCCCTCTGGGTCACCCATGTAAGTAGCAGGGCCAATAGTTCCTTTTTTTTTCTTTTGTTTTATATATTTGAAAGGGTGTGAGCATTTTTGAATAAGGAAAAATAACCTTTGGATCATGTTAAGACCCAAGATACCCTTTTAGCACATTATTAATATTCCTGTTTGCAGCAATATGCTTCTTAGGCTTTGCATGCCTCCATGTGTTTATTTACTTGCTCCCACCACCCAAAAGACACTAATTTAAAAAATTGTTACTGGGTGAGCAGTTAGTGTAGTGGTTAAGACTCTGGCATGCCACGTCAGAGTGCCTGGGGTCAGTATCGAGCTCTGGTGTCTGGCTCCAGCTTCCTACTAAAGTACGCAGACCCTGGGAGACAGCCGTGATGGCCCAAGTAGTTGAATCCGTGCTCCCCACGTGGGAGACCTGGACTTGGTTCCTGGCTCCAGGCTTCAGCCCCATCCGGGGGCCATGGTGGGCATTTGGAGGTGAACCAGTATATGAGCAAATACTCACAGATTCTCTCTCTCTCTCCCTCCCACTCTCCCTCCCCCTGAAAATTGTTTTAAATTGTTAGGAACAGTAATATGCTCCACTGACTCAGTATTACATTGCTCTCAGCTCTTACAGCAAGGATGATGAAATAATAATTATTTGGAGGACATTTTTTAACCTATCTAAAAGACTTTACATTTTCCATAAATATTTTATATTGTCTTTTGAAGTCAATAAACTCTGATTAGAAGCATTAAAGTTTAAAGCTAGGGTTTGATGCCGTGGCTCACTTGGTTAATCCTCTGCCTGCGGCACCGGCATCCCATATGGGCACCGGGTTCTAGTCCCGATTGCTCCTCTTCCAGCCCAGCTCTCTGCTGTGGCCTGGGGGGGCAGTGGAGGATGCACCCCGCACCCACATGGGAGACCAAGAGGAAGCGCCTGGCTCCTGGCTTCGGATCGGCACAGTGCCGGCCGTAGCAGCCATTTGGGGAGTGAACCAACAGAAGGAAGACCTTTCTCTCTGTCTCTCTCTCTCTCTCTCTCTCTCTCACTGTTTATGACTCTGCCTGTCAAATTAAAAAAAGTTTAAAGCTAAAAAGGACTTTAGAAATTTTCTCTTGCTTTTCCTTTTGTAGATGAGGTCGGCACTGTTAAGTGACTTGAGCACGGGTACAGCTAGCCAGTTACAGAGGTGGTCTCAGAAATCTCTCAGTTAGATGCTTTTTTTCTGCTTCTCTATGCAAATGTGAAAAAAAATATATCCACGGAAATGTCTTTTAGCTTCCATTTACTTTTCAAATTTAAGCCAAAGAATTCCAACTTGAACATAATAAATGTCTTGCATTCTAAAATGTTCTTTAAAATGATAAAGATTTATTCAGTTAGAGGCCGGTGCTGTGGTGCAGCGGGTCAACGCCCTGGCCTGAAGCGCTGGCATCTGATATGGGCACCGGTTCAAGTCCCAGCTGCTCCACTTCCAATCCAGCTCTCTGGTATGGCCTGGGAAAGCAGTAGAAGATGACCCAACTCCTTGGGCCCCTGCACTCGGGTGGGAGACCTGGAAGAAGCTCCTGGCTCCTGGCTTTGGATTGGCACAGCTCCTGCCATTGCGGCCAATTGGGGAGTGAACCAACGGATGGAAGACTCGCTCTTTCTCGCTCTCTTGCTTTCTGTCGCTCTCCCTCTCTTCCTCTCCCCCTCTCTCCCTCTCTCCCTGCCTCTCCTCTCTCTGTGTAACTCTGACTTTCAAATAAATAGATCTTTAAAAAAAAGATTTATTCAGTTAGATACAGTAGTCCCCCTTATCCATGGGAGATACCGCCTAAGACCCCCACTGGGTTCCTGAAACGCCGACAGCACTGAGCCAGAGTATACTCTGCTTCCCCTGCACACACACCTGTGATCCAGTTTAATTTGTAATTTGGGCGTGGTAAGAGATTAGCAGCAAAAACAAGATAGAGCAATCGCAGTAATACACTGTAGTGAAAGGTCTGTGAATGCAGTCTCTCTCTAAATGCCAGTTTTGTTTTCAGAGTACCTGCGCTGTGCCTGGCTTTGCCGCATGTGTGCGGCGTTGCCACGTGCGGGTTAGTCTGTCTCCCCTCGTTCTGTGCTCTGCCGCTGCCCTTGCCTCGCGTAAGCAGGGTTCTGGAGAGCATCTTGCTCTTGGGGAGCCCGGTCACATCACACCTGCAGTCCGCCTGTGCTGGCGTCCTTCCTCGGTAGCCATCCCGAGCTTTGCCCGCAGTGAGAGCTTCGTGGCGCACGCAGCTCTCCAGTGCTCTTCTACGGACTCAGCACAGCCGAATCCCGAGGCGGGGCAGCCGTGCCTCCCTCGCAGCGAAGGGCCTGAGGCCCTGTGTGGGGGCTGCCTTGCTGCAGTCGAGCTTCCTGCTGAAACGCTGCCGCCGGTCAAGAGCGTGCTTTCTTTTCACGTCTGCCACCCACAGCTTTAGTGCCTTTCTGTCGTGACTAAGCACTCATCACACACACACTGCGGCTGTAACTTGCATTTTTTTTAAATATTTATTTATTTATTTGAAAGAGTTACAGAGGGAGAGGGAGAGGCAAAGAAAGAGATCTTTCATCTGCTGGTTCATTCCCCAGATGGCTGTAACGGCCAGGGCTAGGCCAACCCAAAGCCAGGAGCAAGGAGCCTTATCCGGGTCTCCTGCATGGGTGCAGGGGCCCAAGCACTTGGGCCATCTTCCACTGCTTTCCCAGGCACATGAGCAGGGAGCTGGATCGGAAGTGGAGCAACCAGCACTCAAACCTGGTGTCCAAATGGGATGCTAGTGCTGTGGGCATCAGCTTGACCCGCAGCACCACAGCACCAGTCCCGTGGCTTGCATTTTGCGGCATGACAGCAAAACTTAACTCGAATGTCTTTTCCCTTCAGTTTCTCGGATAGTTTGTTCTTAGCATAGATTTTAGCAACTTCAGCGTGCAATTTGTTTCTCCTTGTTAGTTGAGAACTTTCACTTTTTCATTTACAGGAAGCACTATTAAACTTTTCTTTGGCTTAACTGAATTGCCAGCATCACTACTCTTTAACTTCAGGGATATTATTAAAACCTGGGGACAGATAGCGCACGCTGTGTGGGCATGTTAGAGAAAGGGAGGACCCACAGCCCGGGCGGGAAGGAGTAGGGGTGGCGTGAGATCTCATCATGCTGTTCAGAGTGGTGTACCTTTTTAAACATGAATTGCTTCCAGAACTTTCCATGTAGTATTAGTGGACTACAGTTGCCCACTGGTGGTCAGCTGGTGTGGGCATCTGTGTGCGTCTCACTGTGATACAAGAGGATCATATGTAATCTTTTACATAAATCTTAACTTAAGTGGTGTGTTTTTGTTTAACCATATGATAGTGGTTTTAATTTTGCAATGTGATACTGACCATTGCTATATGATAACAATCCATATATAAATGATGCCTTTTGGCTGGCGCCATGGCTCACTTGGCTAATCCTCTGCCTGCGGCACGGGCACCCTGGGTTCTAGTCCCGGTTGGGGCGCCGGATTCTGTCCAGTCCAGCTCTCTGCTGTAGCCTGGGAAAGCAGTAGAAGATGGCCCAAGTCCTTGGGCCCCTGCACCCACGTGGGAGACCCGGAAGAAGCTCCTGGCTCCTGGCTTCAGATAGCGGGGCTCCGGCTGTTGCAGCCATCTGAGGAGTAAACCAGCGGATGGAAGACCTCTTTATCTGTCTCTACCCTGTCTGTAACTCTGTCTTTCAAATAAATAAAATCTTTAAAAAAGAGAGGAAGGAAGGAAGCAAGCAAGCAAGCTAGCTTACATTTGAATGCTTAAACAGGATTAGTGTTTCAGAATTGAGCTTCTCAGCAATATCTAAATATACAGAAGAAATGCTTAATTATTTTTAAAATAAATCTAAAATTATTCTTAAATAAGGAGTTCTAAATAGATGTAAATTCACTTTTTAAAAAAAAGACGTATTTACTTACTTGAAGGCAGAGCTATAGAGAGGCAGAGGTTGAGGCACAGAGAGAGAGAGGGAGGTCGATCTTCCACAGCTGGTTCACTCCCCAGATGGCCGCAACAGCCGGAGCTCTGCCGATCTGAAGCCAGGAGCTTCCTCTCGGTCTCCCACTCCTGTGCAAGAGCCCAAGGGCTTGGGCCATGTTCCATTGCTTTCCCAGGCCATAGCAGAGAGCTGGATTGGAAGTGGAGCAGCTGGGACTTGAACTGGCGCCCAAATGGGATGCCGGCACTGCAGGTGGTGGCTCTACCTGCTATGCCACAGCACCAGCCCCAGATTTACTTTTTTTTTTTTTTTTTTTTTTTTGGACAGGCAGAGCTAGACAGTGAGAGAGAGACAGAGAGAGTTAATAGAGACAGAGAGAAAGGTCTTCCTTCCATTGGTTCACTCCCCTAATGGCCACCACAGCCGGCGCGCACTGATCCAAAGCCAGGAGCCAGGTGCCTCCTTCTGGTCTCCCATGTGGGTGCAGGGACCCAAGCACCTGGGCCATCCTCCACTGCCCTTCCGGGCCACAGCAGAGAGCTGGACTGGAAGAGGAGCAACCGGGACTAGTACCCAGCGCCCCAACCAGGACTAGAACCTGGGGTGCCAGCGCCGCAGGTGGAAGACCAGCCTAGTGAGCCACAGCGCTGAGCCAGATTTACTTTTTTAATCTAAAATATTGTGTTAGTGGTGATATAGATAAAATAATTTTATATTCAGTATATTATAGGTGTTCTTATTAGTATATTATTCTAGTCCATGAATACATTGCTTTTCAGTAATTAAGCGCATGGGCCAAAATTTTACCTTTTTGAAAGATATTTTGGGCCTGGCATTGTGGCATAATGGGTTAAGCCACACCTGCAAAACCAGCATTCCTTATAGGTGCGGTTCAAGTACCAATTGTTCCACTTCCAATCCAGTCCTGGCTGATGCGCCTGGGAAAGCAGGGGAAGATGACCCAAGTCCTTGGACCCCCACACCGGTGTGGGACACCCAAGTGAAGCTCCTGGCCATCTGGGGAGTGAACCAGTAGTGGAAGATATCTCTCTCTTTCGTTCTGTATCTCCCTCTCCCTCCTTCCTTCTGTCTCTCTCTCTCTCTCTGTCTTTCAAATAAGTAAAATAAATCTTAAAAAGAAAGATATTTTATCATCTTATCAGCATTTTTACTCTCTGAGCAGAAATATGTATGATATAATTTTATCGAGTTTTTTTTTTTTTAAGATTTATTTATTTATTTGAAAGGCAGAGTTACAGAGAGGCAGAAATGGAGAGAAAGTCCTCCATCCACTGGTTTACTCCCCAAATGGCCACAACAGCTGGAGCTGGGCTGATCCGAAGCCGGGAACCAGGAGCTTCCTCCGGGTCTCCCATGTGGGTGCAGGGGCCTAAGAACTTGGGCCATCTTCTACTGCTTTCCCAGGCCATAGCAGAGAGCTGGATCAGAAATGGATCAGCCAAAGACTTGATCTGGCACTTACATGGGATGCCAGCACTGCAGGCAGCAGCTTTACCTGCTACGCCACAGCACCGACCCTTTTCATCAGGTTTTAACCTATCATAATGTACTCCATTATAAACATTTAAAAAATACCTTAAATGTTATCAAATTTAGTAGATGCACCATCATGAATTTTAGTGTTTTTTTTTTAAGGCACCATAAAATGGCATAATGAAAAGTATCCAGACTCATTTTCTAAAATAAATGTTGTAAAGAAAAACTAAATTTTTCAAAGAGCTGTTTTTCTAACATAGTTAAGGGACTTGAGTCCTGGAAATCAGGCTGAGCTGGTTCAGTTTCCCTCTGCTAAACAGGTAACTCTAACGCTCATTTTCCTTACCTGTGAGCGTGGCAGGGATTCGTCCTTCAGAAAGCTGTCTTTAGGGTTAAATGAGAAAATGACCAAATTTGATGCCTGGCACAGGTTAGATGCTCAAGGACTAGCTATCACACTACTAATAGTATTCCTTTTTTGTTACTCTACTGAAATAACTAAGGTAGGCTGCTTTATAAGGAAATAAGGTTTATGTTTTTTACATATTTATTTGTTTGAAAGAGTGACAGTGGGAAAGACAAGAGAGAGTTCTTACATTGACTGGTTTGCTTCCCAAATGTTCCTGCAACAGCCTGGACCGACCAGGCTAAAGCCAGGATCATGGAAGTTCATCCTTCCACGTGAGTGGCAGGAACCCAAGGACCTGGGTCATCATCTGCTGCCTCCCTGGCCCCTTAGCAGGAAGCTGGATCAGAGACAGAGGGGGGACTCGGGCCCAGGCACTCCGAAATGGAATGGAGGCGTCCCAAGTGACAGTTTAACTCACTGTGCCACAGTGCTGTCCCCAAAAAGAGGTTTATTTAGCTCACGGTTCCAGAGCCTAAAAGCCCAAGAGGTACCCCCTCGGTTGGCATCTGCTGAGAGCCTGTTGGTGGATGCCGTCATGATAAACGTGTGCAGGAGACCACATCACGGGACTCAAAGCCTCTATGGCTGGAGTCACACAGTGCACTCCAAAAGTGACCACCCACTGGGTCCCGCCTCCCAGGGTTCCATCACCTCCCACACTGCCACGCTGGAGACCAGGCTCCCAACACCCCAACCCTGGCCGGGCAGGGGCGGGGCAGTGGGGGGGGGCAAGCCATAGCAATTAGTATGTAATTATTTCATTTTGTTGTTTTTAGGCAGTCCCTGACTAACACTCATGGAACAGTGCACATTAACAGGCCGTTCAATTATCTCTTGACTCTTTTGCTGTTTTCTTTCTCCACTCCCTTCAGCGTTCATGTCTTAAAATGCGTTCTGATCAAAGTGGTGCATTTCATAGCCTGCTCTTTTCTCAAAGTGCGCCTTACAGCCTGCTTTACAAAAGTGAATGCGGGAGTGATGGATGATACGTGGACTGTTGTGCTTGGAGACAGGAGTGAATTCTCGCTCTCTTGGAAATTCACCAGAAACCTGTTCACTGCTTAGTCCACTGGCCATGAAACCCATTTCCCCATTTGCTACAAGACACCAGTCCTCATCCCACAGAGCCACCCGACCCTGTCCTCAGGGAAGGGCCTATCTGACTTTGACACATACACACACACACACTCACACACACAGACACACACACCCTTTAGTTGCACTTCAGGCTGTTTGGCCTGAGATCTTTCCATTTGAGTTTCTTGACTATAAAACACATCACAGTCTTCCCTCATTCATATTTGAGTGATTTGTATTTGAAGTAGAGTGATAAAAAATGAATGAAATTTCACTTTTGTGCAAATTTTGAATCAAGTGAATCTTCCCAAGTGAAAACTTTGTTAATAATTGCCTAATTTCACAGCTGTATGCATTGCATGGTAATCCACGTGGCAGCTCCACTTTTAGAAGTTAATGGAAATATCTATCATTGACATAGTCTTGAATTAGGCATTTTCAGAACCATTCCTCTTGTATTAAATGTGACTTGCTTTGAACATTGGGAAAATGCCTGATTCATTTGGAAACTGTGACTGGGGACATCTTTCCCCCCCAACACACACACGCACACACACACGCACACACGCGCACACACACACACACACACACCCCTTCCAAAAGCCATTGAACCCAACTAGGGATCATTTATCATTTGCTCTTCATACCCTGAGATCGCCAGGGAGAACACAATAGCAGAGAAGGTTTTATGTGACTGAATTTTTTATATGTAAAGTCAAAAGATCTACAAGTTGAATGGTTTCTTTTTTTCCCTTTTTTTAAAAATTTTTTAAAATTATTTATGTAAAGGGAACACACTCCAGGTATTTCATATATACAGGTCTGAGAGCATAATGATGCTTCCCACTCTGCCCTCCCACCCTCATTCAATCCCACTCTCCTGTCTTCCTTTCTTTTTTTTCTTTTATAAATTTATAAAAGAAACTTATTTTAATTTTTGATTAATTCTAACAGGTTCAATGTGACTTGTAGACATAATTCTAAGAACAAAACAATCTCCTGCCTCACGCCCTCCTGTGCCCCTCCCACCCCCTTCTTTCTCCCTTTTTTTTCTTAGTTTTTGAGATGACATTTTAAATGTACATTACAGTAGAAAGGCTTAATACTTCACTGAATAAGAACTTTAACAAGTAAAAATCAAAAAGACCCTAGTTTAGGCCGGCGCCGCGGCTCACTAGGCTAATCCTCCGCCTAGCGGCGCCGGCACACCGGGTTCTAGTCCCGGTCGGGGCGCCGGATTCTGTCCCGGTTGCCCCTCTTCCAGGCCAGCTCTCTGCTGTGGCCCGGGAGTGCAGTGGAGGATGGCCCAGGTGCTTGGGCCCTGCACCCCATGGGAGACCAGGAAAAGCACCTGGCTCCTGGCTCCTGCCATCGGATCAGCGCGGTGCGCCAGCCGCAGCGCGCCGGCCATTGGAGGGTGAACCAACGGCAAAGGAAGACCTTTCTCTCTGTCTCTCTCTCTCACTGTCCACTCTGCCTGTCAAAAAAAAAAAAATTAAAAAAAAAAAAGACCCTAGTTTAGTGGGAATATAGACAATGACTGTAAACAGTAATTGAATGGAAAAGTGACCGTTTCACCCATGTACAGTAAATTTTAAAGAAATCACAGATCATTGAAACTATAGTAGTGGGGCCGGTGCTGTGGCGCAGCGGGTTAAAGCACCCATATGGGTGCCAGTTCAAGACCCGGCTGCTGCACTTGCAATCCAGCTCTCTGCTGTGGCCTGGGAAAGCAGTAGAAGATGGCCCAACTCCTTGGGCCCCTGCATTCACATGGGAGACCTGGAAGAAGCTCCTGGCTCCTGGCTTTTTTTTTTTTTTTTTTTTTTTCTTTTGACAGGCAGAGTGGACAGTGAGAGAGAGAGACAGAGAGAAAGGTCTTCCTTTGCCGTTGGTTCACCCTCCAATGGCCGCTGCGGCCGGCGCACCGCGCTGATCCGATGGCAGGAGCCAGGAGCCAGGTGCTTTACCTGGTCTCCCATGGGGTGCAGGGCCCAAGCACCTGGGCCATCCTCCACTGCACTCCCTGGCCACAGCAGAGGGCTGGCCTAGAAGAGGGGCAACCGGGACAGAATCCGGCGCCCCGACTGGGACTAGAACCCGGTGTGCCGGCGCCGCAAGGCGGAGGATTAGCCTAGTGAGCCGCGGTGCCGGCCGAGCTCCTGGCTTCAGATTGGTGCAGCTCCAGCCATTGAGGCCATCTGGGGAGTGAACCAGTGGATGGAAGACCTCTCTCTCTCTCTCTGCCTCTCCTCTCTCTGTGTAACTCTGACTTTCAAATAAATAAAATAAATCTTTTTTTAAAAAAACTATGGTAGTATAAAATTTTTTAAATAATTACTTTTCAAAGATTGTTTTATTTATTATTTACTTGAGAGGCAGAGTTATAGAGGGGCAGCTGGCACATGAACCGGTGTCCATACGGTATGCTGGTGCTGCAGGCGAAAGCTTAGCCTGTTACGCCACAGAGTCAGCCCAGTATAACATTCTGAACACTGGTTTGACAAAGGTATAAGACAGAGTTTTACAAAACTATATTTGCAGCAGTATTGATAAACAGCCATTTTTTCTTTTTTCTTTTTTTTTCTTGTTTTGGTTGCAAGTTAAATGGTTTCTGATTTTGGAATGCATAATGGTAATATTAGATTAAGTGTGGTTTTTTTTTTCGCTTCACAAGAATTTGAAATAAAAGAACTTTTCTGCTCATTTCTTTTATAGGAATTCCACATTTTGAACATAAACATAAATACTTTTTTACAGTTGTGCCTGTATATAATTATTAAACCAACTAAACATTCTCTGCATTTTAATATTCAAGGATTTACAATCTGATAAAATTTTTTAATTAGCTTTAGATTTATAGTAAAGCTGCAAAAATAGTACACAGAGTTCTTGCCTGCCATCACCAGCTGCCCCTCATGTGAGCATCTTAGGAGCCTGTAGTGTGGTTTTCAGAACCTGGCAGTGAGAAGTATTGGTGTAGTGTGGCTGGGTGAGATACAGCCTTTATTTAAACTTCACCGATTTGCCCAGTCATGTTCTTTCTTTTGTTTTGAACCCAAGTGAATCCCACTTGTACTTAGTTGTCATTTCTCTTTACCCTCAAATATTTAAAATATCCTCAGCTTACATCTGAAGGTGTTCTAGGCTTTAAAAAGAAGAGAGGGAAGACTTTGTATTTGTAGGCCTGCCTTTGGGTGATACCTGTGCTTCCCTGTTGAACTCCTTCATTCCCCCCGTCTGTCAGGTAGGCACTGGAGACAGGCTGGAGAGCAGGCTGTCCTTTACTTGAGAGACAAAGGTTGTTTTGAAAGCAAGCAGTATTTCCCCAAATATTTCATTTGTGTCAACTCAAAACAAGCACAGGCTGTGCTGCCCTATTTTGCTGCCTTTGTTAAAATATGTACAGAGGCCAGCGCCACGGCTCACTAGGCTAATCCTCTGCCTTGCGGCGCCGGCACACCGGGTTCTAGTCCCGGTTGGGGTGCCGGATTCTGTCCCAGTTGCCCCTCTTCCAGGCCAGCTCTCTGCTGTGGCCAGGGAGTGCAGTGGAGGATGGCCCGAGTACTTGGGCCCTGCACCCCATGGGAGACCAGGAGAAGCACCTGGCTCCTGCCATCGGATCAGCGCGGTGCACCAGCCGCAGTGCGCCAGCCACGGCGGCCATTGGAGGGTGAACCAACGGCAAAGGAAGACCTTTCTCTCTGTCTCTCTCTCTCGCTGTCCACTCTGCCTATTAAAAAAAAAAAAAATGTACAGGGTTGGTGGGTGCTTGGCCCAGCAGTTAAGCATCCACCTCCTGTTTCAGAGAGCCTGGGTTTGACACCCACCCTGGGTCCTCACTCCAGCTTCCTGCCACTGCAGACCCTGGGAGGCAGCAGGATATAGCTCAAGTATTTGGGTCCCTACCACCTACATAGGAGTCTTGGACTGAGCTCCTAGGTTTAGCCTGGCCCAGTCCCAGCCACTGTGGGAATCTGGGGAGTGAACCAGCAGGTGGGAGCTGTCTCATCTCGTTTCATCTCATCTCTTCTCTCTTTCTCTCTCTTTTCTGTAACTCTGTCTTTCAAATAAATACATAAATCTTTAAGAAAAATGAAATGCTAGTTTTAAAGGAGGGAGATTGGAAGGCTTCAAACAGGAAAGTGAGCTCTTCAAATTAAAAGCAAAATGAAAAACTTCATTGGGGGGCCAAAAAGTAAAAGTGAAGAAATAGAGGTCTACACTCTCTTATCCACAATTCTGAAATCTAGAAAGTTCTGATAATCATAAGACTTCTTACAAGTTCTCAACAAAATTGATAACCTTACAGATTTTGCTTAAGAAGTATCACTACCTCCGGTCAGGTTGGGTGTGTTCTGTTATGGATTGTGGACTATATATCACTTTTCTGAAATTCTAAAGATTCTGAATTCTGAGTACATTTGCCCCCAATTTTTTTTAAATTTATTTTATTTATTTGAAAAACAGAGACCCTGAACTCCCATGTAATGGCTCACCCCCTCAAATGCTCAAAACAGCCAGCATGGGCCAGGCCAAAGCCAGGAGCCAGGAACTCAGTCCAGGTCTTCCATGCAGGTGGCAGGGACCCAACTCCTTGAGCTGTTAACCTGTTGTCTTTTTGTGTAGTGGCAGGAAGCTGGAGTTGAGAGCTGAGCAGGGATTCAAACCCAGGCACTCCTGTCTGAGATGGGGGCTTCCTGAGTGACAGCTCAGCAAGTAGGCCAGTGCCTGCCCCCAGAAGGTGTTAGATGTGGGGGTAAAGACCCGTACCCCAGAAAGCAGAACCCAAAGAGCTGGAAAATACAGAAAGGATAAGCAAACTAGAGGACCACTTCAGAATATCTGATATCTAGAAATACAAGTTTCAGAAAGATAAAATATGTAGAATGGGAATTACCAGCAAAGTAATTGAAGAAAGTTTTGTAGGACTGAAAGTCACTAATTTTCAATATTAAAAGAAATGATGAAATTCTTTTCTTTCAGTAAAATAAAATAAACCCCCACAAGGGATATTATTTTAGAACACGAGTTATATTTGGACAGTCCTACAAGTCCGAGAGAGTGGGAAAAGTCACACAAGGAGACAGGAATTGTAACACCTCCAGATTTCTTCACAGCAAGACCTGACGGAAGTAGAAGACAGTCGAGTATTGCCTCCAAAATTTGAAGGGATTTTTTTTTCCTACCTAGAATTCTATACCCAGCCAAACTGTCATTGAAGTGGGAAGGGTAAATAGTTGATTTCAGACATGAGTCTGACTCTCAATTTGCTTAATTTTTGAAATGGAATTTCCCATTTTTCTTTAGCCTCACAGAGATGAAAATTTAAAAGTAAAGGGGAGGCCTTCTGCCACGTGCTCCATCATGTACATGCACCTCTGCAGATTTATTTTCTCTGAATAAATTTGGTCTGGCTGTAAATTCGGGAAAAAAAAAGTAAAGGGGAGAGAAGCAAATAAGCAAGAGGCAAAATAAAACAAGCAGGAAATTAGCAAGAGGGAAAATAAATATTGAAGTAAATGGGTAATCCATAAATCAGAATTTGGTATCTCATGGAGACTTAGAAAGTACTACTTCAACTTGTACTGCAGAGTTCCCGTCCTGACCTCGACAGAACTCTTGTATAAACAGGTAAAATATTTGTGTTGGGATAATATTCATAGTGAAAAATGTGAGCAAACTGAATCCATTTAATAAGAATTTTAGAATTCTGAGATCACTGTGTGTGACACATGCCTTTATTTATTTATTTATTTTTTGACAGGCATAGTTAGACTGAGAGAGAGAGACAGAGAGAAAGGTCTTCCTTCCGTTGGTTCACTCCCCAAATGGCCGCTACGGCCGGTGCACTGTGCCAATCCGTAGCCAGGAGCCAGGTGCTTCTCCTAGTTTCCCATGTGGGTGCAGAGCCCAAGCACTTGGGCCATCCTCCACTGCCTTCCTGGGCCACAGCAGAGAGCTGGACTGGAAGAGGAGCAACTGGGACAGAATCCAGCACCCCAACTGGGACTAGAATCTGGGATGCTGGCACCGCAGGCAGAGGATTAGCTTAGTGATCCATGGCACTGGCCTAATTCTGAGACCATCAAAGACAAACACTTTTTGACCTTCATTTCTAGGATAAGGTTTTGAGACAAAAATCTGCTTGGTGGTGAAATGTGTGATGCCTGGGCTCCTTCACATTATTCACCAAGACCAGCCCTCCCTGTGGAGGCCGAGTTGTCCAAAGGTTGCGCAAGTAGGCCTCAGCCATGCGACTGTGTCAGAGCCAGGCTGCTGCCAGCCCTCACCGTGAACCATGGGTGAACAGCCGCTGGCCTCTCCTGTTTTGTCCCTGCCTGGGGAAGGCATGTCAGAGACTGGCCTCCGAGTGCAAAAAGGCCGTGGGAGGCTGGCTGTGCAGTTGGTAGTCACTCAGCAGCTTTAACGCAGCCTAGTGTGGCTGCTGAGGGCTGGAACATTTTCCCACTTTTCACCAAGATGACTCCTAAAAACTTTCATGTGTATTTTCTCCCTGATTTGTGTATTTTGACAATTAGTCATTTACATTAAAATGAGAATGTCAGATGGAAAATATTTATCTCATTTAGTGATATTAACATAGCATGTCCAGTATTTCCTAGTTCTACTATGTACCGAAAACCACTCTTCAGCCCCTTTGCGTATGAGCTTAGTAGATTTCTGACTTTGTCCTAAATAGAAGGCAGTGTCTTCTGCTGCTCCTCTCTCTCCTCTCGCTGCACAGCCTGAGCTGCTGCACGGCCTGCAAGTGCAGCATCCCTGTGCCCTCCAGGGAAGCCTCCCTCCCAGCCCCTGCCGCTCCGCAAGATAACTGTCTACCGAGGTGACAGAGTGCGACCCTCGTGTGTCCTCCATCCTAAGAAGAAGAAAGATGGGTGCACGTGGTACCGGAAAGGAGGTGGCCTGCTGGGCTGCCTGGGTTTGAATTCCTACTCAGCCTCTTAACATTGTCACCTCAGGCAGCTACCTTGACCCCCGGGAGTAATAATAGTACCTGCCTCATAGAGTTATTCTGAGGTTTAAAGAAAACAATACATGTAAAGTACAAAATAATACAGTGGTTAAGAACATACACTCTGGAGGATGGGTTGTTTAGCCCAGCGATTACAACCCCCACATCCCACATCAGAGTACCTGGCTTCACTTCCAAGTCCCCTTCCTGCTGCTGCTCCTGACTCCAGCGTCCTGGAGGCGGCATTGGGGGCTGTCAAGTAATTGTGTTCCTGCCACCATGTGGGAGACCTGTATGGAGCCCCTGGCCTTAGGCTTGGCCAATACAAGCCTTTAGTGATGGGAGCAGTCTCGCTCTCGCTCTCGTTCTCGCTCTCACTCTTGCTCTCTCTCATCTACCCCCACCACACATTCTCTTTTTCTCCTAAAAAAAAAAAAAAAAGAGGAAGAAAGGAAAAAGAAAGAAAAAAAAATACATTCTGGAGCCATATTGCCTGGATTCAAATGCCTGCTCTATTGCTTGGGCAATCTTTCTGTTCCTCAGACTCCTCATCTAAAAACTGGGAATTAACAGTGCCTATTATGTCTCATTAAAAAAATAAGAGTAGCTACTGTGTAGGGTTGTTGAAAAAATTACATTAATTGAAATAATATAAAGTACTGAGGCCCGTGTCTAACAACTATGAAACACTAAGTATTTCTACTAAAATGCTTAGATCAGTCTAGGATAGAATGTAGTTGCTATTTTATAGAGAATTCCCATTTTCAACAGGATTGCATAAGTGGAAAGAAGAAAGGATCTGAGACTTGCAGAGAAGAAGTCAGAGTGAAATCGCATTTGAAGAGAGGTGTTTTTCCTGCTGCAGCAGTTGCCTGCCCAGGTTCAAGCTTCTAGAAAATCTACGACTGGCTTCGTTCAGGGTTGCGGTTTTGCTTGGCAGAATCAGACAAGGAGATTAGCAATGACGGGTTCTGAACCTGAATTGGTTAGAAAGAGAGAGGGAGAGCTGGTGAGGAATCGGCAATGGGGAAGTGGAGAGATGACGTTTGTTGGTTCCTGGGAGGTTGAGTGGTGGTTTGAACAAGGAAACTGAGAAGTTTACAAAATGGGGTGCTTGGGATGAGTATTTACAAAGCCATTTGGGATGCTCAAATCCTGTGTCGTGCCTGGGCTCAGGTCCTGACTCTGCTCAAGATCCCAGCTTCCTGCCAGAACAGACCCTGGGAGGCAGCAGGTGATCAGGAGATGGGTCTAGTGTTTGAGCCCCTGCCACCCACGTAGGAGACTTGGATTGAGTTCCTGGCTCCTGGCTTTGGCATTTGCCTAGCACAGCTATTGCAGGTATTTGGGGTGAGAACCAGCAAATGGAGCACTATCTCTCTCTCTCTGCCTCTGAAATAAATAATTTTTAAAAGATTTATTTATTTATTCGAAAGTCAGAGTTACACAGAGAGAGAGAGAAAAAGAGAGAGAGAGAGGTCTTCCATCCAATGATTCATTCCCCAGCTGGCCACAACAGCCGGAGCTGTGCCGATCCGAAGCCAGGAGCCAGCCACTTCTTCAGGGTCTCCCACACGGGTACAGGGGCCCAAGGACTTGGGCCATCTTCTTCTGCTTTCCCAGGCCATAGCAGAGAGCTGGATAGGAAGTTGAGCAGCCAGGTCTTAAACCGGCGCCCATATGGGATGCCGGCGCTTCAGGCCAGGGCATTAACCCACTGCGCCACAGCAGCAGCTCCAAGCCTTACTCATTTGAAAGGTAGAATTAGAGAGAGAGAGAGAGAGAGAGAGAGAGAGAGAGCGCTTCCATCTGCTGGTTCACTCCCCAAATGATCACAATGGCTGAAGTTGGGCCAGGCTGAAACCAGGAACCAGGAGCTTGCTCTAGGTCTCCCATGTGGGTTCAGGGGCCCAAGCACTTGGGCCATCCTCCACTGCTTTCCCCAGCACATTAGCAGGGAGCTGGATCAGAAGCAGAGCGGTTGGGTCTCAAACTGGTGCCCATGTAGGATGCTGGCACTGCAGGCGGCGGCTTAACCCTCTACACCACAGTGGCAGCCCCAGAAACCAATTTTTTAAAACTAGGTGTTTACTACAAACTGGAAAATAACGATTCTAGCATCCAGCCTTTTCAAAGTGAGTCTTCAAGACAGCAAAGAATTCCCAGGAGCAGCAAGCAGGTGCTCAGGCAGCATGCTTCGAAACGACCACAAGTCACCCCCTACACGTGACTGTGACAGGCCGTGCGGACGACACGTGCGCTCCATAGCAAACTGGTTTGGAGCTTGCAGAGTCAGGCTCTCAAACTTCTCGAAGTGATGCATTTTCATCCTGCAGATCCCATCAAGTTTGAAAGTGGGGGCAGGTGCGATGGCGCCGTGGGTTGAGCCACATACCATAACAGAGTGCCTGAGTTCAAGATCTGCCTCTGCTTCTGCCCCAGCTTCCTGCCACTGCGCCCGAGAGACAGCAGATGGTGGCTCAAGGCCTTGGTTTCTTCACAGCCACGTGAGAGACGTGGAGGGCGTTCCTGGCTCCTGTCTTTAGCTTGGCCCAGCCCAGGCTGTCACAAGCATTTGGATGGTGAAATGGTGGATGGGAGATCTCTCTCTGTCTCAGTTACTCTACCTTTCAAATAAATAAATAAAAACTTTTAAACATGAAATCTAATAGTAGAGACGGTTCTGTGTGATCCAGCTGTGAGATGGCAGACAAGTGTGAAGATTCATGGATGAGCATTGGCCGTGATTGGTGTTTATTGCTTTGACTGCATGTTGGTGACCGTGACGCTGCCCCAGTTACTTGGTGAGCTTCGTCTTTGAATGGAATGTGTGTTGTTTAGTCTGCGTTGTACCCAGATTGATGATTGAGAACTTGACACTTCCTCAGAACGTTGCTCCTCGCTCTTCCCTTTCCTGCTATTTTTATATCACATGAATCATTGCACAGTGAAGCCATCTGCAAGGCCTGAATGGAGTGAGATAAAAAGCTGCCATCACTTAGACTGACACATGAAGAGCTGGTATTCATTCGGAGTTTATTCCTGAGTATGTTTTATATTTTAAACTTTCACACTTCATTTCAGGGTGGCTGCTAATATCGCTGAAGGGAAGTGTCTCTGATTCAGGTTTCTTTGAACTTTGGGTCTAAGGGAGGGAATCTGCCCTGTGTCACCCAGAGGAATCTGTTAAAGACTCAATTCTCTCAGTTGAGATAACAAGAAGAGCGAATCCCGCTCTGATTTTGAAAGCAGTTTGGTTTAATCGTCTCAGCGAGCCATCCAGTGTGGCATGTCCTTGATAGGGAATGGTGAAGACATAAAGGTCTCCAGTTGCCAGATGAGTGCTTCAGAATGCACATCTCTTTGCATGCCCAGAAGGTCACACGTTAGATATTTGTCAATAGTGTTTCTCAACAGAACAGCTTTTTTGAGGATTGAGTGAAAAGAAATCAGATAAACATGGGTCTGGGATGTTGCAAAGGAGAGGGTTAATTAGCAATCCATACCCATGGCACTCGTACTGTCTCAGCACTGCTGTGTGCAAATCTGCCACTTGTAGGCTGTGCAGTAGATTGGTCAGGGTTCCTCAGGGCCTTTTCCAGCCAACAGAGTGTCTAGAAGCAGCTCTGTTGTGGGCTGTGGAAGGATGAGTCCTTATCCTAAAGTTAGCTGGAGTCGCAGAAATTAAGGGCAGCATGGACTTGCTCCAACGTCAGGTGTTTTTTCAGTTTTCAGGAAAATTGCCCGTTGTCACCAGGCTTCTCTTCTTTGTAAATAATATTTTAATAATCCTTTGGCAGCCTGGCCTAATATAAGGAATGAGATATAAAATAACCCCTGCTGCGTTTCCTTGCGGGAGCTGAGATGATACACCAAAAAAAATGCAGTGACTTCCACAGCCGAGTACAGTACCCTCCTTCTTTAGAAACAGAATGGTCTCACAAATAGAGAACTGCACTGAGAATCTAGTGAAGGCGCTGTTTTTACATCTTCACTCTGCATGAGTCTCCTCGTGATCTTGGGCGAGTCACTAATGCTTCTGTCTGTTAGCTCCCGTTTTACTAGCGTGCTGTAAATATGCAGAAGATCTGCGTTGTGTTTGTAGACGCGGAGCAGTCTGAGCACTGAGTTGTTTGTCTTGTGGGGACACTTGCTGGGGAGGGGAGGACGCTGATTGATGTACAGCATGCCCATGAAGTGCTTGTGTTTCTTTCTCTCCTTAGCAGACAGAAGGCGGAGCACAGACAGACGGCCAGCAGTCACAGACACAAAGTAGTGAAAATTCAGAGAGTAAATCCACCCCTAAAAGACTGCATGTCTCCAATATTCCTTTCCGCTTCCGGGACCCTGACCTCCGACAGATGTTTGGGGTAAGTCTCTGCAGTCCTGTCCAAGTTAAATGGAATGGAAGTCACCAGATGTGTTGTCGTTAGTACTTCAGGAAGGCGCCTGAGCAAACTCTCCTCATTCTGGGAGACCCTTTCTGCCTCGACACGGTCACATGCATGGGAGGCGGCCTTGCCGCTCAGTCTGCTGGTCCGGGGCTTCCCGCACTGGGAGCGTGTCAGTGCTGGGGCCGCCCCGGTCACACAGCCGCCTCCTGAACACGCAGTCCTTGTTTAGTTCACAGCATGCTCTTTCAGAGCCTGATTCCTAACCCTGTCTCCACCTTGGAAACCATGTGGGAGCTTAAAGACTGCTGCCTGCGTCCCACACCCAGTGCTTGGGACTGCGTGGCCTCGGGCGTTTTCAAGCATCTCCCAGGTGATTCGAGCCTGAGGTTAGCTCTGGGGACCACTCTTCTTCCTCCTCACGGTCTTGGATCCTTCTCTGCTCCACATAAGCCCAACACAGCACTGCTTCCTCTCTTCTTCTCGACTGCAAGACTGGGAGCTGGGCTCAGGGCTGCACTCTTACTGCTCTCTGCTCGGCCACTGCAGTGTGTAAGAAGACACCCAGCACAGAGCGTACAGGGTTAGAGGTGGCTCATTAAAGTGGAAAGGTATGGATTCTGACCTCAGAGAGCCTGGGTTCAAATTCTATTAATGACCTTGAGAATTTCATGTAACCTCTTTGAACTTGAGTTTTGGATCTAAAAATAAAGATTTTCTTTTTTTTAATTCTGTATTTATGTGAAGGGCAGAGTGGCATAGAGGGAGAGGCAGAGAAAGAGAAATGTCTTCCACCCTGTGGTTCACTCCCCAGATGGCTGAAACAACCAGGTCTGGGCCAGCTCAAAGCCAGGAGCTCCACCTGGTCTCTCACATGAGTGACGGGGCCCAAGAGCTTGGACCGTCATCTGCTGCCTTCCTGGACTTACCAGCAGAAAGGCGAGTCAGAAGCAGAGCAGCTGGGACTCAAGCCATCACTCCCAGATAGGATGCCGCCATTGCAAGGGGCAGTTTAACCCGCTGTATGGTGCTAGCCCCTGGAGAGTCCGTTACTCAGGGGAAGGTGTGAGGCAGAGGTACTTCTGTATTCACTTCATGTGCCTTCAACCCAGATTCACCCAGTTTTGTCCTCCTGTATGTGAGGGTACTTCCAACAGAAAACTTTAGTGGAAAATGAAATTAAAAGGTAACCTTATTTTTGGTGTGAAAAATTTTTTGAAATCCTTGCATAGTTTTTTCATAATACGTATTTTCTATGAACTTTTTTAAGAATCTACATATGCACAGATTTCAAAAGTTTTTTGCATCCAAAGGAACTTCTCTTTTTTTTTCATTCCATTTTCTATGAAGTTTTTGAAGTCCCTTGTGTACCCAACCGCAAATCTTGCGTTTTGTGTGACCTCTCTAGTCAGCTGTTTAGCTGGCTAACAATAGAGTGATTTTGGCTTGTCTTTAGCGTTGTTTGCTTTTCCAAGTGTTAAAGTATTTAAATAATTGTCAATTAGAGTTTTACCTAAAATATTCTTGATGTTAGCTGCAGAGATACTAAAGTGGCAAATATATGGAATGATCTTTAATGTCAAAAAGTATGTAAGCACAATGGACTAACTTGTGGCCTAGAGAAATGGTAACAAGGAGAGGTACTTACTGAATTGGGTCGTTGTTCCTAATCTGTTTCCAAGTTGAAAATGCAAGGTTCTAGTAATACCTGGAGTGTGCCTGATGCTGGGTCACCTTGGTCATGTGCCTGATGCTGGGTCGCTTTGGTCATGTGCTGATGCTGTGGTCACCTTGGTCATGTGCTGATGCTGTGGTCGCCTTGGTCACGTGCCTGATGCTGGGTCACCTTGGTCACGTGCCTGATGCTGGGTCACCTTGGCCATGTGCTGATGCTGGGTCGCCTTGGTTGCGTGCCCGAGGGAAGTCCAGAGGCCTGCCTCCCAGAACGTAGAGACGAGGCCTCTCAGGCCAGCTTTATTTCTGCTTCTCTTTTCCTTTCTGCTCGTATTTTACACAATGAATGTGGTTTCCTTGCATTAATTTAAAAAGAAAGGGGAGGAAAAGCAGCCTTCCATAGTATATAATTCTGCTTAGACTTACTTCTTAAAAACTGAGACATTTGAAAAACTAGCAGTGGAGTGGGGAAAATCCCCAGTGCTTGCTAACACAAAGCAGTGTATGATAGACTGACGCTGGATATCAACACCAGCTTCCATGTGTAGAGGCCAACAACTTGAGTAAATCGAGGAAGGAGTGAAAAGGACAGAACATGAACTCAGCGATGGAAAATCAGGAGCTGATTTGGGAGCTGCCCACAGGCAGAAACATGGGAAGTGAATGAGTGCTGGTTTAAGGGAGAGGGGGAGTAGCCCCTTCTCAGAAGAAAGTAAAGCGTGTGGATAAAAGACTGGTCACAAATAGATGTTCTGATTTTTGTCTCTGCAGCAGTTTGGCAAAATCCTAGATGTAGAGATAATCTTTAATGAACGCGGCTCTAAGGTAAGCTCCATTTCAGTATCAAGTGTGCTTGGTTGCTTTTTGAGTTCTGTGTTTTTTAACAGTAAGCACTGAGACAACAAGTCTGCATAGAAGTGTTCTAACTATCCACCGTGGTTTACATCATCTCTAAAAATAAGCTTCCACGTGGCCCCCCTTTACATAGGGAAGATGGTGGGAAGCAGGAGATGTTTGAGGAGGTATGGCCCAAGGAAGATGGGAGGTAGGAGATGACAGTCCTTAATATACCTGAAATTTGAACTAAGCTTTAGTTTTGAGAAAGAGAAGTCTGAAAAATAAAATTCTATGAGAATTCAACTCTGAATTCTACCAGAACAATTCAGCCTTTTAAAGTGCAACTTCAGTGTCAAACTTAGAACAGATTTAATGTTTTAGTTACTCAATTGACTTTCTCTCTTAATTTTTACTTATTTTTTATTTGAGAGGAAAAGAGCCAGAGATACCGCCCAGCAACTGGTCAGTCCCAGATGCCCAGCAGAAGGGAGTTCAAGCCAGGTTTTCCATGTGGGTGGCAGGGAGCCAATTAGTTGAGCCACACCTGCTGCTTCCCAGGATGCTCACTGGCAGGAAGCTGGAGTCAGGAGCAGAGCAGGATGCAGATCCATGCACTTGGATGCGGGTTGCGGCTGTCTCAGGGGGATGTCTGAACCATCGTGTCAAATGCACACCGCTGGCTGTTTCGAATACATTTTGTCAAAGCCTAGTGACTTGCAAATTCTGATTTCCTCCACTAAGTTATACCCAGAGAGTCCAATTTCAGCATGCAGTGTTAGTTATTAATATATTGACTTTTTACCTAAGACTGAAAGTAGTAAAACTGTGCAATTAGCTTATATTCTTTTCTGATTGTGTTATATAAGAGCTGAAATGTTCACTAAAAATTCTTTTCCCTGTTTATACCAATTTTTAAGTTTTAATTTAGCTGTCTGTTGGACTTGAAAATAGTGGTTGGTTATGTTTAAATGTCCTAAGAATATAATTTGGGAGATGCTAAATAAAGCCAACAAATGGGGTAATATTTACCTCTCTTCAATTTCCTACTCCAAATTCGTATAACATATGCATACATTAACATACACTAAATTCATGCAACATATACATACATTAGCATACACCCCCATCCACCCATCTGTCCTGCTAGGGACATATATATTCATTGTTGTAATTCTCCTAATGATGGTCCCCTTCCTCTATAGAATATGTCAACACTAAAAGTGTTTAAGGCTGACTGTAACAATTTGTTAATTATTTAAGAGTATAATTCTTAAATTATACTCTGAGCTTTCAGTTTCAGTTAAAGCAAAAAAGATTAATATGCCTATACAGAACTTTCTCCAGCACTGAACTTGGTAAGTATTTTTCAAGTGGAATCTGTTAACTGCAACCAGTGAAACTGTGCTTGTGTTTTTCTCACAGCGGTTTTCTGTGCTTTCGTTGTCCAGTTTGCATTTATTTTTTGTGATCTTTTTAGCTACAGGGTGGGAAGATGACAGTGGTTTAGAGGTGGGAAGCACATGAATGTTAAATAAATGAATGAAGCGTACTGAGCACACTGGTGTCTGAAGGAGCAGTGTAAATATTTTTGAGGTTGAACATGTTCACTCAGAGCACTCTTCCCGAGGCTCTGCCAGCCAGAAGCCCACTACCGTTCTTCAGGCTTGAGGACTTGCCCCTCGCCCGGCAAACGATTTGATTGAATTATTACGAAGCAAAGGAAATTGATCTTTCTTAAGGCTTCTTTCATTGACTTCAAGGATTTTCCCACTACTAAAATGTTTTAAATTTGCCTGATCCAGTTACATCGCCCATGTGATTTCCACTTTCCGTGCCTTCCTTTTCCCACATGCCGCCTCTCTCAGCTCGATGCTGCATCCTCACTGCCCTTTTCCCTTGGGCCCCTGAAGGGGACGCGGATTGTGTGCTCACTGGCAGGAGCTCTCGGGACAAAGCACAGGATCTGGAACTGGCCTGCGTCTGCCTTCAAGGGCCAGTTCGAAACTTTGTCTTCATCCTTTGCCCGTCTCAGCTGCTAAGTTCTTCCCAGCCAAAGGTTCAGTTTCCCCTAGCATTGTTTGTGGGCTGCTGATGGAGATGTATTTTGGAGCCAGACCTATAGATGCCTCCCTTGGAATCCATCTCAGATAAAGTAATGAGCACTTTTCTTTTTGTGAATTAAATTTAGGTTCTCTTTTTTATGTTTGGGGTTGACATTAAACCACTACATGTCCTGAAAAGAACAGAGAAAGGACACTTCATGTGATCTTGTAGTTCAGCATCGCTCTGACTGCTAAACTGAGTGCTTTTCTGTACAGGAATTAGCTTTATTGAATTTTTTAAAGCAGTAATGGAAAACCTAGTCAGCAAACAATTCCGAGATATATACAACTTACCTATAAAATAGGGCTTAATCAAATTGCTGCCAAACCAAAAGTAGCTTTTTACCCTGTCTCGGATTGTGCCAGGAGACTGTTGGCCCAGGGTTCTGACTGTGCCGCCTGAGACCCTGAGCAGCCTGGGCTCCAGGCAGCCCTGACTGCGCGCCTGCCCCTGTCCTGCTGCTGCCATCCTGCTTGGCAAGCAGAATTGCTGTGCTGCAGGAAGCACTTCTGTATCGGTGACCCTTCCCCGCTTCTCTTCTCGAACTTCATCTTCTGGGTTTGTCTCCGCATTTGTCATATCATCAACACACACACACGGACATGCATTTTTAAGTGATTTCATGCGAGTTTTTTTTTTTAAGATTTATTTATTTATTTGAAAGTCAGAGTTACACAGAGAGGAGAGAGAGAGACAGAGAAAGAGAGAGAGAGAGAGAGAGAGGTGTCTTCCAGGCGATGGTTACTCCCCAGTTGGCCACAATGGCTGGAGCTGCGCCAATCTGAAGCCAGGAGCTTCTGGGTCTCCCACACAGATGCAGGGGCCCAAAGACTTGGACCATCTTCTACTGCTTTCCCAGGCCACAGCAGAGAGCTGGATTGAAAGTGGAGCAGCCGGGTTTTGAACCAGCGCCCATATGGGATGCCAGCCCTTCAGGCCAGGGTGTTAACCCACTGCACCACAGTGCCGGCCCCCTTGCGAGTTTTTTGTTTCACTACTTCTTAATCCCTACTTTGTAAAAACATAAGACTGACCTTTTGAAAATGCGCAGTTAGAATATATTATGGGAAATGCGCCACCAAGAAATTCATTTACTCAGATGGAATTGAGGAAACGATTATTTGAATGTGTATAGCTTTATGGATTCTCCAGCTTTCACTGTAGTGACAGAGTTTAACATAGACAATACGAGAATACCCAGGTGGAGTGGCCACGTGTCCTGGATCAGCCAGGATGGAGCTGGTATGAACTACTACCTCAGCATGGTTATGAATAACATGCACTCTCGCCCCCCGAGGATCTCAGGTGGAGCAAAACATGGCGCTTAATGAAGGCTAGAAAGGGAAAAGGCAGAGGGAGCCCATTGAAGAGGATATTCACTCTGGAGTCCGGATGCATTTCCTCCCAGCCTTTCTTCTCAGCTGGAATTTTAAACACAACTCTGACAGTGGGCACTTCGTTCAGCCACAGTTGGCGTGACCCTGCTCGTATTCCCTGCTGTAGCTTTTAGTGACTACAAACTTGCTGCTTTTCAGAAGTTTGTTCCATTGTTGGACTTGAGACTTTCCACTGTGCTGTTTGCTGTCAGCTGGCCACGTGACAGTTTTTCGTGAGAATTATCAAGCTTGTTAAAGAAATCCATAGAGTCCAACGTTTATATTTTCCATGAAGTTTTGTCTCGGTGCTGTTGGGACCGTGACCTCCCCTAGCGTGCCAGCTTCCACGTCCGCTGCAGAACCCCTCGTGGAGCACGGCACTTCCGCCCGCGTCCGGCACGTGTTCAGCACGGGTGTCCTCGTGCCTCCTCAGGTGGATTCTGGATCGATGGGCATCTGGGTTTAGGATCAGCTTCAGGTTAAGATAGACCCACCGTTCCCATTCCTCAGACACAGTGTGCTGTAACTTCTTGCCTATTATGTGGCTTTTGATTTCACACAAAGGGAAATGATTTCTTTCAAAATACTTTCTTTAAAGTCCCTCTAAGTAGGGCCTTGGAGATTTTTGGCAGAGTTTGGTAGGTAATGCTGAGGTGAAATGTTTTTTATTATATTTGAAACTAAATGAACAATGCATGTATTTCCAGAAGGTTTAGTTTATTTTTCTTTTGTTACCATTTTGTGGTTTTTAGTTTTTTCTTTTTCTTTTATTTATTTTTTAATTTCTGTGTTCTGGCCATACCCAGGAGATTCGTCTGCTTTTGATTTCTCCCTTAAAAGTTACATGGTAAATTTTCTTTCTCATTCTTCTGAGATGGAAAAACTCAAAGGTTATACAGATGTAAACACGTTTACAATGCTCATCCTATTGCTTGTTATTTATTGCAGTCTGAGGCCAGACTAAAAAGGTGACAGTTACTCGGCTCCTTTATGTCCTTGTTGATAAATGACTATCAAGGGCAGGTGATGAGATGGCTGTCCCACTTGGTACAAGTTTTAGCCACATTCATACCCCTAACAAACCATTCTCCAGTGTGCAGGAAACAGCTGAGATAGCCAATGACTAATGTAACATTTACATGGTGGGCGTAGAAGAAGTTTGGGGACCGAGAACCTTACCGGGTATAGACTGTGTTAAGTACCCTCGGAAGCATGGAGAGCCTGAGCTGAGATGTGCTACAAGCATAAGTGCAGATTGCAAAGATTTGGGACAAAAGAAGAATGTTAACATCTCACTGATAATGTTTTTATATTGATGCCATGTTGAAATGGGTTAAATGAAATCTGTTGTTAGAATTAATCTAACCTATTTATTTCTGCTTTTTTAATGTGACTTAGAAAAATTAAAATTATATATGTGGTTATGTTATATTTCTGTTAGATCATGCTAATGTGGGCAAATATGTGAATATCATTTTTAAATTATTCTTACCTGTTTTTATTAATGAAATTTTAGATAACAAATTCTATCTCCTTATATGCCTGAAATACTGCCCCTTGTTCAGAGTTTCAGATTTAAAAATTGTTACAGATTCTATAGTCTACTTTTTATGTATCATACCAGTGCAGACTGGTTGTTATGAATCAGTGTTTGATATGTTTTATGATCAGTTGAAGCTGTTTAATAAAAATAAGTTAGATTTATACATACTTTTATTAAGTGGATTTATACATTTTTTTTCAAAAGTAAGAGATCAGAATGACCAAATTTAATGTCAACTATATTTCTAAGAATGAAGGGACTTAAACCTGATTTCATGAAAGCTGGAAAAAAAAGTGACCTACCAGTAACTTTTAATCCTGAATAATCTATGACTATCCTTAGCACAGTTCCCAGCACCATTTCTAAAAATGCTAAATTTTACTAAGGAAATAGTACATTAAAAAATGTAGCTTTGACAAAGTTGGTATGACTGAAGGTGAAGCATGCATGTGGTGGAGGAGGAAACGTGGAGTTTGGGTTGATGAGGAGAGGAGTCGCCTCACTGGAGAAGAGCTCCTCGGAGCAGTACTCTGAGAGTGGGCTTAACCTCTCCCTCCCTAACCTGCACTTCCACCCTGCAGCTGTGTGTGACCGTGCTCTTGCTTCTGCACACATCGCTGGGAGACGGGTGCCTTACATCACCCAGCTGTCACCCTGCAGTTCTGGAGGTGAGGTGGTCTCACTGGGGTGACATCAGAGAACGGATTCCTTCCTGAGGCTGCGAGGCGTGACCAGGCGCCTTGCCTTTCCCAGATCCCACAGGCCTCCGTGTGCTGTGGACCACAGCCCCTTTCATTCTTCAAAGCCAGCAGTGGCCAGGCAGGTCCTTCTCAGGTGGCCGCGATATGAGCCACCTTTGCCTTCACAAGCCCCCTTGGGATAATCTCCCAGCTCAAGATGGGAAACTTAATCACTTAATTGATTGAATCGTGTCTGCAAGGTCCCTTGGCCATTAAGGGAACATACCCATTGGTTCTGGGGATTAGGACATGGCCACTTCCAGGGGGCATGGTTCTGCCTATCTGAGATTTGTTTATCTTAAAGAACACAAAGAAATCCTCTTGCCTCTGTTTCCTGTTGGGCCCAAAGCACCAACAAGGCCTTCTTTATCCTCTCTCCCCAGCAAAAGATGTGTTTAAAGATTATTATGTCTTTGGTATCTTAATTAGCATTTTCTTTGACACAAACATCTTTCTTTATAAAAATACTTGAAAATGCAACTTTGTTCCAGAATAAAATCATTATTAAGGGAATTTTATACAAGCAGACTTTAATATTAAACTTTGTCATTTGTGGGCCATAAAATTGCAGTGCTCATGTTAGCACCGGCCCTTCTTTTGGATCTACTGTCAAGGAAGGGAAATAGTAGCAGACATTGAGCAAATAGATTTGAAAAAGACAGTCGGAAGATTTTAGGACCAAACAGTTTCCTGGAGTCTGAACTGAGATTTGTGAAGCTCAGTCTCTGATTTTCTCACTGTTAGCTATAAATCCTTGGCTGTTTAACCTCAATGTGACTTGGTTCCTTCCAAATGAAGCCAATAGATACATCCTGTCTTGCCCCACGGTTCTATATAAGAAGTCAAACAAGTATGTACGGTGTGCATGTGGGTGGGCAGATACCAATAGTTACAGTGCTAAACTCAAAACCTAGGTAATTAATCTCCACATTAATTAATAGTAACCCAGCTATTAAGTCATAATTTATTAATTTAAGCCGTCGTAGACTGTGTGAGTACAGTTTATAATGCTTCTAAAAGTGTGATATAAAAACTCATCACTGTCTGTGACCTTTCTTGCCAGGCTTAGTTTTCCCGTCAGAAAACGTGTGGGGACCTGGAAGCTGGCTTCTCGGGCAGATGCTGCTGTGGGTGACAGCTTGAGGTGTCAGAGAGGCTGTAACATGTTAATATCCCAAATTGTTTCTGAAAAACATATTTCCATGGGTAATCTTAGCAAATTCATACGTTCCTTAAGAGAGTATTAACTAAAATTAGCCATAGTATTTCATTACAGACGACACACACATTTTAAAATGGTTATCAGCTGAGCATTGTGCTTTCTATTGTATTTGTGGTGATATCGCAGTTGTGGGCTGAAACAATCCCTTGAAATCCTCCAAACACCACTGAGCCATAAAATCATTTAGAATGCGGAGTAATCTGATCCTTCAAAATGATGGATTTGTCTCGTGTGATGTTTTCATTGAACAGTGCACACTGTTTATCTCTGTTGTGTGTATACAGAAATGCTCATGGTTTTAAGCAGCAAGGCTTCAGTAAAAATCAAGGGTCCAGGGTTAGTTCTACAGTGGAATGTTCCAACAGAGTGAGAGGGACAAGGCCACCACTCCTTAGATATAAGTAACTGGAGAAATTATTTGCAAAATTATAGTTGCAGAGTGGGAAAAAAAAGACAAAACACCTGGAATAAAGCTGATTAGATGCTTTATGAAATAGTCATGGGAATATAAAATAACCCCTGCTGACTGTGAAGTCAGTGGGTGTGACCAGAGGGAGTGTCGAGGGAAGTTGTCTCCTGATCTCCCTGCTTAATAAAGTAAACCTGCACTCTTAGATTTGTAGCACCTACCAGGGACAAATAAATTGATTCTAACTCAATGTAGTTACCTTATTCCCATTGCCTGTTGACTGTTCCTTTTCTTCTCTATATGTGGAAATCACTAATACGTTTAACAGTAAACGTAGACATCAGATGTGTCACTTACGCAGGTTCGGGTTACGATTTTCTGAAGCTCCACTGGACTGATTTTTACTCTAAGTAAGATGGCACTGAAGAAAAGTCATAACTGACAGACTGCTTTAGTGCTTTTTCATTTGCTGGGAAGGACACGAGTGCTCTTCCCTTCTGCACCCAGCACCTACAGAATCGTATGTCAAGGCTACTGTGCACAGAGCAGTGAGTGGTGACAGGAGCGACAGGCCAAGTGGGCTGAAGAGATCCCGACTTCTAACAAACCTCATGCAGTGATCGAACCTGAATGTCAGAGCTCATGTAGCAGTCACTGGGGAATAATAGATTTTAGATGTCAGGGAATCCATCTAATTACGTTTTTTATATTACATAGGGACATGTACATTAGCAGCATGAATTAAGAAAGAAAGGCAGCACATTAACAAAAAAAAAAAAAAAAAAAAAAGGTGCCAATTCTTGGTTGAATAGTTTGACCCGAGAAACTCTATACCTTAATTTTGGTCTGGCCTCACATGCTCTGTATTTTATTTT
Source organism: Oryctolagus cuniculus (assembly GCF_051225735.1). Taxonomy (NCBI): domain Eukaryota; kingdom Metazoa; phylum Chordata; class Mammalia; order Lagomorpha; family Leporidae; genus Oryctolagus; species Oryctolagus cuniculus. The sequence goes on along the minus strand of NC_142877.1, from coordinate 113,301,957 downwards.
GGTATTGTTATTATTGTTCTTAATTAAACTGTTGTTATTATTACAGCTCCTTATTCTTTTATTGGGTTTAATTTCCCTTTATGAAATATGCATGAACCAAATGTGACTTTGGGAGAGTATTGCTGAGTTGCTGCTGACGTCAGTTTCCTACTGTGGTATTTTTTCTCTGTTTACCAGCGATCAGTATTCAATGTAACGATGTGCATGTTCTCCCCCTTCTCCCGCTGCATGCAGGGATTCGGGTTCGTAACTTTCGAGAATAGTGCTGATGCAGACAGGGCCAGGGAGAAATTGCACGGCACCGTGGTAGAGGGCCGTAAAATCGAGGTGCATGTCTTCAATAATTCAATTTCTGGTTTATATTTTATTTCTTTGTTTTTGTATTGCTTCACTTACTTCCCATCTGGAGCCCTGTCTCTGTGTGCGTGTGTTTCTGTGCTCTTCACCTTCTTGCATTAAAATGTATCAAAGTAGCACTGCTGTCCGCCTTCCCCTGCCCTCTGGTCGTGTGGGGCTTTAATTTCTGTGTGTGTGTGGCGCGCGCGTATTTGTTCTTCACTTACTTTTTTTCCTCCACCAAAATGTTCATCCTTCTGCTCTCTTGATTTTTTTCCTTTGCATCAGTTTGCAAGACTGAATTCCTGTGGTCAGGCCTAAAGAAAACTAACTTTTACAATGTCTGAAAACCTATCCAATTGGTAACACTGGGCTCCGTAATGAGTCCAGGGACCAGCCCATCCCCTGTTCCTCTCCGGAGACCAGTTCGCCTCCATGTGCGTGTGACAGGCGCAGAATGGAGATGATCAAGATTGTGGGGGGAGGAAAGAATCGAGAACTCAGTTGCTTTCCAGTGTCATCTGGAAACCAGGGCTCCAGCAGTGGGTTCTGCAGCCCATAAAGGAAGTCCTCGGGCAGAGGGCTGCTGCCTGGCTGGCCAAAGCGCCGTGACTACGTTCCAGCAGCCCCTGGGCTCACCAGCCCTTCTTGGTAACGCAGTGAAGGTTAACTGGCTCCTTTCCCCTTTCCCAATTTTTAAAAGTATTAAATATGAAAGCCACTGTTTTGAGTAAGATGTCTGCATATTTTGCTTTCTCCCCCCTTTCCAATGGTGTAGATTTAGGGCCCTTCACTTGACTCCCTCTTTCCATGGTAACTATACACAGCGCTGGCGCTGGTGCCCGTTGGCGGTAAGTGAAACCGAAGCACTAGAGAAGAAGCTTTTAAAAATGTAATTACAAAACAATTAAGAAAGAAAAAGTCCATCTGCCATCTCACATTAACACTACAGAATGTGATTTGACTTGTTCCTCTTCCTTTTCCTCCCCCTTTTATTTCCAATGCTGTTGATAATGCCGCCTGGACTTTGGATGTACATATTGTTTTGTAGCAGTCTGAGCTGTCTGATTACTGACTCCATGGTGATTTGCCCCCTTGCACATCTTACTCAGAGTTACTGAACTCCAGTTTGGCTGGTTTTATTAATGCACTCCCTGCCCTCCCCTGCCCTCCCGCCTCTGTTTGTAGCCCTGACTGTTCTTCCTTTGCGCTTGGGGGCTCCTTCTTGCCCGTGACTCGCGACCTGCTCCCCTTCTCTTCTCCCTCCCTACCTTCGGAGTCTTTACCCAGATCCATGCCCTGCCCCTCTCCGTGCCCCTCCTTCCCCACCCTCCCTGTCACACGCAGCCCTGGGTCTCCTTCGCTGACTGGTGGTTTCTGATTCGGTTCTGGCCATTTCCCCCTTAAGTGCTTGGTTGCTTTCTGCTCTAGCAGCTGCTACAAGCTCTCGCTCCATTCTGGTCCTCGTCTGTGACACCCTCGCTCTTCACTTCTCCCTTCTTTCCAAAATTGATTCTGTTTTCTTCTTCCTTTTATTTGTGTGTGTGAGTGTTTTAACCGCATGCTCTCAGTCTCATCATTGTTGTATCCCATTCTTTCTTTCTAAATGTGAAATGTTTGTTTCATTTGCGGGTCAAACTAGAGTAAATGGAGTTTCAAGCGCTGTCCTCACCAAGCAGGAGGACTGTGCTAATCTTAAAAGGCACACTCAGAGATTTTCCAGTTCCACTTCTGCCTGAAGTTGGTCTTTCCCTATCACTATGCAAATTTACCACCATGAAAATTCCAAGAGGCAAAATATTGTTGTGGTTCCCTCACACTCGGTGTGCTTTATGATCACGCTCTGTGGTGAGGCTTTGCCCCTCCTAGCGCTCTGCTGCCCTACTGCGAGGGCCATTCCCCCCTCCTCTCCTCAGCAGCGCCAGCTTAGTCCTGAGCGTGCTTCACTTAAGCAGTCCTGGAACAAGGGTGGAGGCTGCCAGAGCATGAAATAAACAGGCACCTTATTTTCTCCTTCCTGTAAGTGCCTATTTGAAAGGCCCTCTGAAAATTTTATTCTTTCTAGATCATGTAGTCTGGAAAGTTCAGGATGGGCCTGAAGACTGCCGGCATGAGTCTGGGTTTCTGCATCTGTTTGCTGACCCCAGACAGTAAAATCTCAGGCGTCAAAAATGCTGAGCATGAAGACAGGTGAACCCATCAGACCTGTCATTTTCCTGCCGGCCTACTTTACGATACTGTGGCAAGCCTCTGTTTATTAATGAACTTCCAAGTTCATTTTCCTGTACAGTTGTTTACCATTTTTTCCCATGTGTTCCTTAATGCAGACGCTTTTCAATTTAAGACATCTCCCAAGAATGTGCACATGTTTTTCTGTGGAGCACTGGGAGGTTAGTGATAGTCTTCCATCTGGAGACCAAGAAACTGCATTTTACTCTTGTTAGCCTCATTTAATGAGCACTTTAATTAAAGTACTATGTATTAATATTGTATATTATCATATTAATTATTTAAATCAATGCTCTCAGAAGTTTATGATTTAAACTAAGTACTGTGTTGTTGGATGAGCAACTCCACATTCCCTAACGTCGTCTTCTGCTTGCCTGCCCCTTCTTCCTACTTGCTGCCTGCAGGTGAATAATGCTACAGCACGCGTAATGACCAACAAGAAGATGGTCACACCATATGCAAACGGTAAGACTGCAGATCGTCCTCCTAAGGAGAGCTTTTCCGTTCGCCTGTGAACATCTGAGCTGCTAAGAATCTCTTTCAGCTGCGAGACAGCTTGTTTAGCTTACAGTGAAGTAGGCTGTTTACCAAGCAGAGTAATTATCTTTACAGATTCACTTTTCCATCAGAGTAGAGCTAAAGTTTTGAGTAATTAAGGTGCTGCCTGTGAAATTCATCTTCAGGTTTGACTGTGCCATTTGAGGTTGCACGTTAACTTAAATTAGGCCCTAATTAGAACACCCTCTTTTTTGTTTTTAGGATGTATTTATTTATTTGAAAAGCAGCATATTAAAGACAGAGGTCTTCCATCTACTGGTTCACTCCCCAGATGGCTGCAATAAGCAGGGGTGGGCCAGGCTGAAGACAGGAGCCAGGAATTCCATCTGGCTCTCCCACAGGGATGGCAGGAGCCTGAGCACTCGGGCCGTCATCCCCTGCCTATGCAGGCGGATTATCAGGGAGCTGGGTCGGAAGCAGAGCAGCCAGGACTTGCACTGGCACTCTGACATGGGATGCCAGCATCCCACTGTGGCACAGCACTAGCCCCATTGAACACCCTCCTTTCAAGTGCTGTCATTCTTTGTGCTGAGTTAGGCTTGTCCATGATACCCTGGATGCCACCAGCTCTCACTTGCGCTACTGATTCCTCTTCATCTGGTCATGAGTGGAGTAATTTCAAAGGATAAATAGTATTTATAACTCTGAATCCCTTCCTCTTCTCTTTAAAAAAAAAATTGCTTTATTTGAAAGGCAGAGTTAGAGGGAGAGACAGAGAGAGAGAGGAACCCTGCATCCACTGGTTCACTTCCCAAATGGCCACAATGGCTGGGGCTGGGCCAGGCCAAAGCCAGAAGCTCCATCTGAGTCTCCCACATGGATGCAGAGGCCCAGGGACTTGGACCATCTTCCACTGCTTTCCCAGGTACATTAGCTAAGCCTGGAACTTGAACCCATATGGGACACCAGCATCACAGAGGGTGGCTTCACCTGCTACACCACAGCACTGGGCCCCCCCACCTTGCTCATCTTACAAGGCCCGGAGATAGCTGCCACGGGATGTTGTGTGTGTGTGTGTGTATTTCTATTTCATGTAAGTTTTACAAATGTTTATCCTTGAGAAGGAAAATTTTTATGAATAATTTGTCCTAATAAAAAGAGAGCTTTTATATCAGTCATCAAATTTAATATAAACTCCTGTTTCCTAAATGAGATGGGTCATTTTCCTGTGTAGCACAGCAGGTTTTGCAAATGGTGCTGTATGAAGCCAACGTGGGGAAGAGGAACCTGGGTGGGTAAGGACCCAGCTGAAGGTCTGCGCCTCTGCCTTGGCCCAAAAAATCTGAACCCTCTGGGACACTGTGTTGGTGCTGATATGTGCTACTAATAGCTTAACTCAAATAGAAATATAGCAGGACTGGGCACACCCCAATGGAGTTCTTATCTCCAGCCCAGCTTTTCACACAGCTGATGCAAATTTATCGGCATAAAGTGCATCCCCCCTGCCTGGCCTGTGATGTAGTCATGTGATACACCACCTCCCACTTCACCTCTTGTTTTCTCGATTTCACTGCTGTCACAGAAACACACTTGTACAATCTTGATAAAAACCCACTTAACAGAGGAGCAAGGAGAGGCACAGTACGCCAGATCTCCTTTAGGTTTAGGGAAAACTGTATGACAGGAAGAGCCGGAATTCGGAAGGCAGGAATTCTGATTCTAGATTGAATCTTCATTTTGTTTCGTATCGGTGGATGCATTTCTTCATCTGTCTAGGTCTGTTTTCACATCTGTAACGGCCACAACAGCGTTTCAGCACCAGGAAGCTCTTTAGAAATCATCAGAATGCAGCCCTTTAGACTGGTTATTTGGGAAATATGGCTTGGAAAGTATAGCCTTTCCCCGAGCTCACAGACGTGGTACCTGTCTTGTCTCCCTCTCTGGGTTTTTTTGAAGGTCAGATGACACCAGTGGAAATGCATTGAGGATTACATGAAACTAAAAATGCCCTGTTAATAACTATGAATGTGCATCCATTATATGGAGCTGCTTAGGAAATAATACCATTTGTATAAAAGAAAAATATTATTTTGAAACTATTATTCTGAACCAATATTTGAGCCTAGTATCAGAAGCAGAGTAGCTGAGATTTAACAGCTGCGCAACATGTGTACCCACACCTAATATTGAAGAAGCCGGCACTGTTGTGTCCAGCAGGGCCCCAAGAGCAGCGGGCAAGGCGGCTTCTGGTGAATTCTCAGCGTTTTCATTTATGTTGGCTGGAGTCACTTAACCTGTGTAGAAGCAGTGCAGAACATCCACACTCTTAGAATTCCAGAACTTGAACTCCAGTTTTGCCAGAATCTTACACTGAACAGTGAAGAGACCGCCGTCCTGATAGCATGAGTGAGAGACTGAGTTGATTCAGATCGAATATGTTTTCTCTTGAGTAATGTCTTTGCTTGTGGCCATTTAAATCCAATAATTTCAGTAGAATTGGCCTTTTCTTTTTGCCATTCAAATATGTATAGAGCAGAAGTGGCACTGTGTGAGGGGCTTAAGATAATACCTAAAGCTCAACAAAAAGCCAGTCTTACAGGAAAATAATAATAGTGTGTGTTTGCTTATGAGACATAAAATTCAATAAATATTTATTGATGAGAATGTTCATCTGGAATTCTACACATTTACTACCAGTGAGCTGTATGTTTTTTCCTTCTTTTTTTTTTTCTCTGTATTCCTTTAAATGTAAAAAAAAAAAAAACACAGACAAAATACAGATGGCATCAACTACGTTTGGGAAAACGGAAATATTTAAGTTCCGTTTGGTAATGGTCTGCAGCATCGTTCTCACAGTGTGGTTAACGTCAGCGTGTCCCCTGCGAGTCAGAGCTTCAGGAGGTGTCGGACGTGGGGAATGCACCTTGAATTTTGTGTCTCTCCTTTTTCACCTGGTGAAACCCTGGTGGTAAATCCCAGTCAGTGGGGGCTTCCCTCTACCCACAATGCCAGCACAGTCTAAACAAACAGAGTCCAAGATGCAGGGCAAATTTGCAGTCAGTCACAGGGTGCCTTCTTCAGACAGCCGGAGTGTTAGAGGACGTAGGAAAGCAGAGTGCCTTGCCTAAACTGAGAAGCCCACAGGGTTCGTTCTGTGAGGGCGCTAGACCAAACGCCAGCGTTTCTCTGTGTTTCTGTGTCTTCCTCTCATCCCTCCCTGGTTCACCACCCCAGCCCCGCCCCATGACCCAGCCTCTGTGCTGGTCCTGCAGTGCCCTCACCCTCTCCCCTGAACTTCAGCTGCTATCTGCAGCCAGCTGGGTCACAGCAGAAATGGGCCCTGATCACCCGAAGCGGCTCGGCGTGTGGGGGTCGCTCATGTCACAAAAGGCTCACTGTGGTCTCTTGCGTTTCAGGTTGGAAACTAAGCCCAGTGGTCGGCGCTGTCTACGGCCCCGAGTTGTATGCAGGTAGTATTGACATTAATGTCTGCACTTGTACAGTTTAACAGCGTCTGCTGCTTTTTCCTTATAACCGTTTTGCATTTTTAATTTTTTGTTGCAATCAGCATCAAGCTTCCAAGCAGATGTGTCCCTAGGCAACGAAGCAGCAGTGCCCCTCTCAGGACGAGGGGGCATCAACACTTACATTCCTCTAATCAGTAAGTACCCTATGTTGGCCTGGCATGGGTTTGTGCGTGAACAGTGAGTGATATGCTGGTACAGTATGGAAACAGCAAGGACACATTCTTCTTTTTTTCTTTTTTTAAGATTTTATTTATTTATTTATTTGAGAGGCAGAGTTACAGAGAGAGGGGGAGAGGCAGAGAGGTCTTCCATCCACTGGTTCACTCCTCAAATGGTCACAATGGCCAGAGCTGAGCCAATCCGAAGCCAGGAGCTTCTTCCAGGTCTCCCACGTGGGTGCAGGGGTCCAGGCATGTGGGCCATCTTCCGCTGCTTTCCCAGGCCACAGCAGAGAGCTGGATCTGAAGAGGAGCATCCAGGACATGAACCAGTGCCCATATGGGATGCCGGCACTGCAGGCGGAGCCTTCACCCACAGCATTGGCTCCCAAGGACACATTCTTGGGAAGGAGACTAAACACTGTCACGATGCCCTCTCGCGCTTTCCTGTGCTAGAATCTTCCCAGCCATGACACAAAAACAGTTGTGCAGTCGGGGGTGGGGGGCATGGAGAGTGTTTCCATGTGCACTGGTGATGAAGGAAGCAGCAGGAGGAGCGGGTGCCAAGCGTGTGATGCAGGCCCTCCGCCTGTCAGCCTCGCGCACTCACACGCCTCAGGGTCGCTGTTTCTGATGATCCTCCGCTCTCCTGATGTCTCTGAAGTCACCTTGACCTGAGCCATTTTACTCCGAGGTATCATTAGCCAGGATCCAGCAAACCTGGAAGCAACATTGGCCTGCTTCCCCAAGGCTGGCGTCTGGAAACCGTGGGCCTCTTCCAAGGGCTGAAGCAGCAGGCAGGAGCAGTTTCCCTCCAAATGGACATTTCTGGCTTAAAACTTTTCAAGTAAAGGAGTGAGATTGACACATAGGAAATAGCTAAAGATAACATGTGTCTTGGAAGTTGGCATCCTATGAAAATTCCAAAAGGTTATTATTATTTTTTTTTTTTGACAGGCAGAGTTAGACAGTGAGAGAGAGACAGAGAGAAAGGTCTTCCTTTCCGTTGGTTCACCTCCCAAATGGCCGCTACAGCTGGCTGCTGCGCCGATCCAAAGCCAAGAGCCAGGTGCTTCCTCCTGGTCTTCCATGGGGTGCAGGGCCCAGGCACTTGGGCCATCCTCCACTGCCCTCCCAGGCCACAGCAGAGAGCTGGCCTGGAAGAGGAGCAACTGGCACAGAATCCACTGCCCCGACTGAGACTAGAATCTGGGGTGCTGGCGCCACAGGCAGAGGATTAGCCTAGTGAGCCGCGGCGCTGGCCATTATTTTATTTTTAAAGATTGACTTACCTATTTGAAAATCAGAGTTAGAGAGAAAGAGAGATCTTCACCTGCTGGTTCTCTCCCCAGATAGCTGCAATGGCCAGGGACGGGCAGGCCGAGGCCAGGAGCTCCTTCTGGGTCTCCCAGGATGGTGACAGAGGCCCATGCACTTGGGCCATCTTCCGCTGCTCTCCCAGGCACATCAGCAGGGAGCTGGATTAGAGCGGAGCAGCTGGGACTCAGCCAGCACCCATTCGGGATGCAGGCATTGCAGGCAGTGGCTTTACCCACTGTGCCACACACCGGCCTCCAGCAGATTACTCTTTTGAGGAATAATTACTATATGCACACAATAATATTTGGAAACAAGACTAGTAATTGGGCCGTTAAAGAGCTGACGTCATCCTGATTCAAACTGTCTGTGGAAGGTGAAAATCGTGTCTCTCACTACGACTGGCTCTCAGAGCCTCTGGCCCCGCTTCACACCAGCTGCTGGTGCTAGAGCTGGGAAGGAGCAGAGACTGCCATCTGTAATGATGGAGGCCTGGGATCACTTACTTGTCGTGTTGGGTCTCTTTCCGTTTCTTTCTCGCTCCGTGGCCCAGGTTAGGGGGCGCATGGAGTAGGGGTGCAGCCACCTCTTCAGGAAATGCGTGATACAGGTCTTTTCTATCTTTTCTGTAATTGCACATTGCGGGTTGCCACAGCGTACCTACTATTGAATGCAAGTTGAAATTTCTGTCATATTTTGGGTCTCCCTTTAGTTCCTGGCTTTCCCTACCCAACTGCAGCCACCACGGCGGCCGCTTTCAGAGGAGCCCATCTGAGGGGCAGAGGGCGGACGGTGTACGGTGCAGTCCGAGCGGTACCTCCAACAGCCATCCCCGCCTACCCAGGGTAAGCGTTTGATTCCAAAATCAGTATGTTTCTAACATAAGCGGTTGAGCATACCGTGGCCCTCTCATAACTTCTGGGATGTTGCCGTGCCACATCAGAGATCATTCAAAGAATACTTTTTTTTTTTTTTTTTTAACAAATTAGCGGATTTAGATGGCAAGAACCAAAATATGTCATCATCAGAATGTAACAAGATGTCAATTTACAAAACCTCATTTTGGCCACCTTAAGCCCTCATGGAAGTGGCTTAAGACAGTGGCCAGAGCGTCTTGTGTTTCCTAGCGGTGTGTTGGCATGAGTTCACGCAGCAGCGCACGAATGTGGATTAACACGACTTTAGAGAACCAAAAAAGGAGCTTGGGATTGTAGTGCGAGAGTGCATCTGCTGTGCTCACCCGCCTCACCACCTTGCGCTGGGGCTGAGGCTGTCACGGGCGCCCTCCCCTTAGGTTCACTGCCCGGGTGGTGAGCAGCAGAGCTAGCTACCCACAATGGATTTGCTTTCTTTGTAGGAAATGGATTACAAGAGGTTAATTCAAAGATGAACCAAGTCCAATTGACTCAAGGGAGACAGGGAGACATAGGAAGAATTAAACTGCAGTTGGCTTCTGAATGCTGGTGATAACTGCCGGAGCTGAGCACCCTTCCCCGCTGACTTTGGTGCGGAAGGTGTCTCATGCAGTGGAATGATTCCATAGCAACAAATAAATCCTCGTACCAAATGGGGAGGAGGAGTGAGGGCGGCAGACTTCGTGATGAGTTGTGTCCCAGTGTTAGCAGCCTGCAGTGTATATTATATTTTATAAAGAGTGGACTTTTACAAGTCAGTTGTACCAAGGACTTTCTCTCTACAGAGATGTGACATTTCTCCTCTTCATCTTTTCTCTGCCTGTGACAGGTTTTTTTCTGTACTCTACCCGAGGAATCCACAGCAGCAGAGAAGCCTATTAGCTGCCACTTAGTTAAAATACAAAGGGAGCGAGCCTCCTCTGTATGTCCTTCTCTGTCAGCAAAATTGGCTACCCTTGAGGTGCACTAACCTAACTTTCACTCATTCATAGACCAAATGGACATACCCTTAGGAGCCCTCCATTCCACAGAATTAAAGCATTTTTATTAGACAAGGCAAGTATGCATGTTGAAGTGGGCAGGCTCCAAGAAAAACTGGAAGGGGACTGCTTCAGAAATTAGCTTTTGTTTGCAGTTTATAGATGTTTCAATCCCATGCATTCCATCATCTCCATCTTCTGCCATCACTTACTTTTAATTTTATCCTTTTTTCTCTCAACCTGACCTTTGACCTTCAACCTCTGACATCTCTTTTTAAAGAAGGGAATAAAGATGTATTGTTTCATCAACAAATACTCAAGGGAAGCATGAAAGTGAACCTTTGGGAAGCTCTAAACACTAGGAAAATTGGTCATGAAGTGTCTTCCATGTAATTCCAGAGCGTTTACTGCCATGTTTGCAGGAGAAACTGCTCACCAAAACATGGGACTTCCCTGTTGTGTGACCTTCCTGAGTTACTTGACAAAGTGGCTGGATTCACTCCTGTTCAGTGTAGGTCATTTCAGTGTGTGGCCCAACTTGAGAGCCCTTTCTCTACCAAGTCTGTGTCAGGTATATGTTAGCTCAAAGATGTTTTATCTTTATGTCTAACCACATCGATTTCTATGCATTACATTGAACACTAATTCCCATGTTTTCTTTTTTATTAACTAAACCACCTGTTTACGTGGAAGATGGCAAGGAATAAGTCCAGTATTTTTATGGGGAATGGCCTAGAATTGCTTTTCAGCTTAGTGAACTAATTCCATCATTAATCACTGCGTACTAGATTCCGTGTGGCATTTGATACAGGGAATATTGAATTCTTCTAGAATGTAAGTAAATATTCCCAGTAAGTGACTCAGCTTAAGGTAAAATACAGTCATGTTTTTAATGCCAGCACTTCCCTATAGAAGGAGTGGTTTTTAATCTTTGCCTATATCCCTTTACTGAAATCACTGAAGACTAATTAACCTCTACTGGGCCTCAGTGCTGTCCATTTTATCAGCCTCCTCATTGTGAACAAGTCTCTTTTTTCTGAAATGCAATTGAGAGATGACTTTCTAATGTCAGACTTGAAGTACAGTTGGAGATTCTGAAAGTGAGTGAAACTTAGCTAAATGGACATCACTGATGATTTGACTTGCCTGTTGAGTAATACAAAGGCACGGCGATGTGCAGTGTGGGGCATTGCAAAGTGTGGCCCTCCCCTCTTGTAACTACAACGGAAGTCATTGGAAATGGAAATTAGAAACATCTTGGCTACCTGTAAGAAGCAAGTTATCATATTCAAGGTAAAAATATGACTTAATGACCTTACTTGCCAGCTTGTTATTGTAACGGAGAAGGTCTAGTGATGAAAATTTCCATCTTGTTAAGTTGAATAAACAATAAATGGATCATCTGATTTAAAATACCCAAATCTCTACAGCTGTTCCACGTCTTTTGGGTCCCAAAATAATGTTTTTGGGGTAATTCTATACATATGCACAAAAGTACTTGACAAGGTTGAGAATTCATATTTTAAGAATAATAGTATAATATTTCTCAGGATTGAGAGAGGCAGACATGCATTGTTTACTTGATACAAATTTATTACAGGAAATTAAACCCCTTGTTTCTAACCAGCTACCTTCTTGGTTTTATTCTTTTAAATAAGACAGGAGAATCCTTTGACATGCCCAGAACTTTAGCTATCCATTGTATTTTTCAGAATTCCATGTATGACTCTTATGGTCAAAAAAGAGCCCTTAAAATCTTCCAGTTACTCCTTCCCACTCTGGATTATATTGTTACTATCTGGGATCCCCACTGCACCTTTCAATTCTTGGACCTTGGACCAATCACCTTAACCTTTAGCTCATTATCTCTGCTTGTGAAAGCAATGCATTGTGGGTATTTTTGGTTGTGTTTTTTTTTTTAATTACATTTCTCTGTTTACTTTGGTCAGAATTGATTGACTTGTTTTTCTGAGGTGTTGCATTGGTTCTTAAAATGCTGAATAATAATACTTTGCATGCTTGTGTGATCAGCCAAATCTTATCGCATGTCTAATGTGCAGGGTAAAAAGCAGGTGATGTATGGATATCAGGGAAAAATTTACGTATCGCTGTGAAACCGAAGACAAAATGCTAAACATCATTTTGAAGCACACTTTGCTTATTGATACTGATGGAGTTCCTTGGGTTCACTTTTTTTTTCACATATAAACCCCTTTCCACCCCAGCCCCTACAACCCGCCTTTGTAAGCTCTTTAAAGAAAAACTTCCTCCTGAGCAAGCCCCTTGAAAAACTACTCGGAACACGAGATGCTGATGCTTCCAGCCCGGCAGGTCTCGGACAGCCGATTCCAGGCCCTTCGGGGAGTGCTCACTGCTGCCTCACTTGTCCTTTAACGGCCAGATGGCCAGGCTGCTCGGCCCAGTCTGCCCCCCTCGGCCCGCCTCACGTGCCCTGGCGCCGCGTGCTGTGTGCGTGCACTCACGCCTCCCTCGCCGACGCGCTGCGGCCCGGGCCCCGGCCACGTATTCATACATCACCTGCCTGTGTAGAGCGCATGTGCATGCTGCCGTCCTCAATAACCGGAATGTGTTTCTGTTCTTTTGTTTTTTTGTTTTTGTTTTTGTGTGGATTTTCTGCAGTGTGGTTTACCAGGACGGATTTTACGGTGCTGACCTCTATGTAAGTACACACACCGGGGCCTTCTCGACCCCACCCCCGACAAGCCAGCCTTTTTTTTTCTGTTTCTTTGGTTTGGTTTGGTTGTTTTGTTTTGGTTTGTTTTTAATATGTTATTTAATTTTTTTCCTTGTGGATATATATATATATACATTTATATATTTAAGAATGCAAGCATGCTTCTCTGCCACTGCGCTTGCCCCTGGGTGCAGAAACCAAGCCTCTGGTCTCCTGATCATCGCTAGGGCCCGGCTACTGGACATATTCTTTTCCCTTCCCTCTGCCCACAGATGTCTGTGGTCCACTAATTTACCTGAGATGATCAGCAGGTTTAAAGTCTTTTATTGCTGTCCTACCATTTGCATATGTGAATAACAGGACTAGCTGAGTCGTGTAAAAGCTCTTTCCCTTTTCTACCTGTCTTCTCATTTCACATCCCTCTGTAGACCACTAGAGCTGCGGTTTGTGCAGGTGTCAGTAAGCACTCTGAATTGTGTGTTTTCCTGTTTACCTGCTTTGAGAGAACGTGAACTGTGAGACTGAAATGAAGAAGAGGTAGAGATGCCAGTGAAGAGTTTCAGTAATGAGAGGGGCCAGGTACTCAGTGCCAGAGGCACAGCCACTGGGCACCCTTCCTGAAAAGGGTTGGCAGAGGAATGACAGGCATAGAAAGCAGCCCAGACTTCTCTTCGAAGAGTCCTGTCCTCCTTGCCATGTTAACGTGCAGTTCATTATTTAAAGTAGCTGTAACTGAAGTTCTATGACTGACTTGTCACATATTACTTAACATATAGATGATGTGGTCTTCCATCCACTGGGTCATTCCCCAACTGGCCACAAGAGCCTGTTCTGGACCAGGCTGAAGCCAAGAGCCTGGAACTCCATTCAGGTCTCCCCTGTGGGTGCAGGGGCCCAAGCACTTGGGCCGTTTGCTGCTGCTTTCCCGAGCACATTAGCAAAGAGCTGGATCAGAAGCAGAACAGCTCAGACCCAAACTGGCACTCTGATATGGGATGCAGGCATCCCAAGTGGTGGCTTAACCCCCTGGACCGCAGCATCAGCCCCCAGAGTCTTTGATGTTGAAGTCTTCTATGAGAACCTTTCTGAAGGCAAGCTTGACCTAGTTACCCACGTGATTGAGAAAGGAATTTATTAGGAAAATTTGTCAGCTGAGATTATTCTGAGGGGATAGGTTGAAATTACCTAGAAATATTTTTTCTACCCTGATCTCCCAGAATCGGTAAGAGTACCTCCTTAGTGACTGTTTCCACTGTCTGCCAGATTCTCTAGCAGACCACAAAAATCACTGTACTTATTAAGAATACACTTAGAGACTTGTGTATGGCAGAAAGTAGAGATAAGATGGTAGATACAGTCCCCCAAAGTACAGGTGACTACGGAACCACACAATTCAGAGCAGGCCTTCAGCGTGGGCCTAATATAATGCTACTTGGTCCAGCCCTCCAGCTTAACAGATGTCTTTCAGATTATGATTTACCCAGAATCATATAAATTACTCGTATAGCCAAGCATAAAACCCAACTAATCCATGTTACATTACCTCTCTGTACTTTAGCTGAAATCCTCCTCTTTTCCTCTGAAGGGCTTCAAGAAGTAACAACGTATTTTTCTCTTCCCCACGTTCCCAGTGAAACTTGAGGACGGGGGGAGTCCATCCCATTCTGCACCGAATCAGCCATTTCTAAATGCACACGGTCACATGTGGACGGGCATGGGCTTCTCCATGTACATTGGTCTCCATGTTCATGAAACTCATCTTTCTGTTATTTAAGTTATTTTCTTGAAATCTGGGCTATTAGAGCAGGCTTTTCCTTTTCAATTATTTCGTAAATCAAGGTTTTTTTTAAAAGTATGGCCTGTTCTATCTCGTTCAGAATTGCCTACTTCCACCTTGTCAACCAACCAAATATTTGTTTATGGTTCCCTCATTTCCTTACTTTATAAACTAAGATTTATTGAGAGGAGATTTTTCTGAACCTATTGGGAAAACACTCCTGATTTTCCGTGTCTGCTCCCTGGATCCCGTCACCAAGCTGAGCGGAAGCAGTCTCTGGTCTGGCCGAGATGGTTTTTACCAGCACGCCCTTGGCGAAAGTAGTCGATTGTAATGTTAGCATCATTGCTGGGTTCCTAAGCAGAGGGACTTGGGAGAGAAGGTTGATTGCTACTGCAGAAGTAACGTCTGAAACCCCTAAAGAAAACTAAGTGTGCGTTATGCCCAATAGAAGAGCCCAATAGAATCCCAGCTTTGCAAATGCATATTCCGTGTGTGAGGGAGTGAGGGCTGCTTCTTCAGAACACTGTCGCTTGCCCTGAGTTTGTCTGCCTCCCTCTGCATGCCCCACCCCTGGAGGTCTCTCCGTGCGCCTCGTCCTCGGTCCCTCAGGAAGGCAGGTTAGAGCGGAGCGTTCAGCTGCTCTAAGGAGTGCATGCAACCAGAGCCCGAGAGAAGACATTAGGGAAACTCGGCCTGCTCTGAATAAGGAGATTTCTTCTTGTTTGGTTTTGTTTTTAATCCCTTTCTCTGTTGTGTCGTAGTCAGGGAGCCCTGCTAGCATCTTCTTCCTTTCTGTCTCTTTCAGGCACATTTCTCTCCGGAGCACTGCTCCCTCACAGTCGTGCCCATGGTGTGGAAAGAGACCTAGATGATAGGGCTGGGAGGATCTGTCCCCCGGCCCCTGCTTTTTTGGCCAGTAGAAAAGGCACAGTTCACCCCGATTTGCCTTGTAAGAGGGTAACAAACTGTCCCAGTGCTCCCCTGTGAAAAGCATGCTTGCATCCAAAGGAAAGAAAAGGCTGGTGCGCCCTCAGCGGGCATTTTGTATGATTGTTTTCCCTCCACAGCTGTGTTTTTGAACTGCTCTTCCTGTGTTCTGTTATAGAATAGTCTTACAGGAACCAATCATTAGCGCTAAAATACCTCAGGTAGGAGTGCCAGTGTGACCTGCCAACCAATCAGATTGTGGATTGCAGTGAAAACATTGAATTATACTAACCATTCCAGCTCCACGTTAGAGATGGGAACAGAGGCTTTTTTGGACAATCGAGACTTGTGAGCGTGTGATCTAAGCCCTGCCACCTCAGCAGCGCACAGTCACATCCCACACGTGCCAGCCCTCCCCAGAGCCAGCGCCCGTCCCACCGCCACGGCCTTGCGCCAGCGTGTCACATGCACCGTCCCATCACTGCCACCTCTTCTCATTTGACCATCACAGTTGCCCCTGCTGTGGAAACTGTTCTTTATACTGGAGAGCTTAGCAGTTGGGGACGTTTTCTTAATGTCGTGAAAGAAGTGAAAATGGGGGAGAAGTAGGACTGTCCAGAGAGAACCCGGGTAAACCCCACGTCAGGCTCCAGGTGCAGCCCAGTAGGAGCTAGACGGCGCTGCTGCGGATGCTGGACCTGTTGGGACTCAGAGGCCGAGCAGGCCATTTCCTCTGAGGAGGCGTGAGGCACTGGGATAGGCCCGCACGCATAAGGAGGTTGCTGATGGCTGGGCGCTGGGAGAAAGGAAGCAGTCAGTGGCCTTTCACAGGCCCTTTGGTTAGTTTAGTTTGGGGGCTACCCAGCGAGCTCAGCACTGAGCTGATTTGGGGAGATGTGCAGGAGTAAAGAGTTTGAGAGGTCCGACTCGTTAAAGATCGGCCCTCGTCTCTCACAGAGAACTCAGTGGAAGGTATCACGCTGAGCATGGCAATATCATCCCTGACCTCAACTTCATTTTCTTTCAAAGTTTTATTTATTCACTTGAAAGTCAGAGTGAGGCAGAGAGAGAGGTCTTCATCCACTGGTTCACTCTCCAATTGACCACAGTGGTTGGAACTGTGCTATTCAGAAGCCAGGAGCTTCTTTCCAAGTCTCCCACACAGGTGCAGGGGCCCAAGGACTTGGGCTATCTTCTGCTGCTTTCCCAGGCCATAGAGAGCTGGATGGGAAGTGGAGCAACCAGGACTTGAACTGGAGCCCATATGAGATGCCGGCACTGAAGGCGGCAGCTTTACCTACTACGCCACAGTGCTGCCCACCCCCCCAATTTTAAATAATAAAATAAAATTTACTTTTCTTTCAAAATTCTTCATAACTACTTTTCAAGGTAGATGAGTCTCGATCTAAAGCAGCAGCAGTGTTACCATATTAATGTTCTTGTGTTCCAGTTTGTGTTATCTCTGTTTAATCAGAGGTGCCACATTACCACATAAGAGCTCTGTCATGGCTCTGGAGCAGTGGTTCTCAGTTGGTGTGAGGAGGCCTGAGGGAGAAGAGGGAGCTAGGACCACCTGGGGACAATAAAGTGGTTCCCAGCGGCCCAGCATCAACCCCACGCTGGTCGGAGCAGCTCTCTGCTCTGCTGTAGGGATTTCCAGCATCACCCCCGCCAGCCCCGCCCCCACCGCACTCTGCTGATGTATACACTACCTGTAGGTAACAGCTCTCATTCTGTCTGCTGGTCACAGTGGTACACACTTTCCTCCTCAGTGTCACACAGTGTCATTGTCTTCCAGGTAGAAAGACGGTGTCTTGACATCACATGCTCACCAAAGTCCTGTTTTAATGTAAACCTGAAACAGAAGGAGTGATTTTGAAGGCTAGTTTAACATCAGGACAGGCAGGTCTCCCGGTGTGGAAGGTGAAGGTCAGAGCGGTGGGGATGGTGTTGGGGACTCCTCTGTTTTGGTCTAGTTTAAAACACAGCTCTGTGTTTTTTCCATAAATCATGGTCCATGTGGGGACACGATGAAGTTATAATTAGCTGGAAAATTGATTCAGAGCAGAGTGGAGAGCTCCGGAAGGAGCTGACACTGAGCTGTGGAAAACCGAGACCTTAACAACCTCAAAAGTCGTTCCAGAAAAGGCTCTGAAAGGCAATAGCATTTAAAAAAAAAAAAAAAAAAAAAAAAAAAAAAAAAAAAAAAGCTGGAAGTTGAAGTCAGAGATATGTTACAGATACAGGAAAAAAAACTGTTTCCATCCAGGAGGCAGCTCCAGGTGTTGACAGGTGAGCACAGGAGTGCTACACAGGACTGAATTGTGTTCTCAGGGTCCAGCAGGTGAGCAGAGGTGTGATGCGGGCTTCGGGCTGTGTCAGTGGGAAACAGCAGGAGTCACACAGAACAAACGAGAGAGGAACCGGAAAGTGTTGTAACGGGGCGTGTGTGTATTTGAATCAGGCTTAGCCATGCCAAATTTGTCCAGCTCTGAGAGTCCCCAAAAGCTGTCTGTGTGTGCCCTGCTACATTAGGGTGTGCTGTGGCCATGCTAATCCCCATTTTTGTTTTATTTCAAATCACACACAGATAGAATCTGCAAACTGCTTCAGATCAAACAGGTCTGATTGTGTGTAAACACATACGTTCTTTTTCATTTTTATTATTAATGGTTGCTTCAGTTTTGCATCAGTGCATGGTTAAAAGCAATACACATCAGCTACTTCATGACTTCATATCTCCAAATGAATTATTTCTCCTCTTTTTTTGTTTGTTTGTTTGTGCAGTCAGCTGAAGAAATGTTAACATCTCACTCTAAATCTCTCAGTGGAGTCTCTGTTCCCTTCTCTGATATAACAGATGGGTTACTGCTTGTTATAATTATTAACATCGTGGTGTGGGCCAGGGCTAGGGTGGGCAAGATCGACTCTTTCTTTGGGCTGGGGCGGGGCCAGCGTTAGGGTCTGGAATGTTAACTCCGAGTGGTGACTGACTGTTTCCGTAATCCCAGGTCGTGTGGCTGCACGCTCTAGTAATTGAGGCTGTGTACTTCACCGAGCTTGTGGTAGAGCCTAGGGCGAACCGCTGTCCCAAGAGAATGCTGGGATAGATAGAGTTAGCCAATCCGAGTCTGAACGTGGTGATTTTGCTGGTTGTTTTAGCTCCAGATGTTGGCATGCTTAGTTTTTAATGTGATTAATAAATGTGGCGCCATGCCCCCTCCCCACGCCTGAGTCCCCTCCCCTCTCTCCTTCCCACCTTTGTTCTTTTGGAAAAACTTAAAAAACAGTAATGAAAACCTTGGTGTTTCAAACTGCACTTTGTTCTCATGTTCTTCAAAAACCTTAAGTTTGGCTAGTAGAACTGGGAGTTGAGAAAACAGTTTCTTGGCCTGGATCTGGACAAACTCCAAAATCCAGAATGGAAATAAGTGTGTCTCAATTTTCTTCGTCCTACATTTTGAGATACATTTTATTGAATAAGCGGTATAAGCAGCAGCAGAAATACTTTGGAGTTAAGAATATATATATCTAAGAGGAGTAAAACCCTGGTATGCAACTTGATTGCTTTAACTTGGTGAGCTACCTGTCCGTCCCAAACAGCCCTCTTCTCTGTGATGGCCTGGCCTTGGTGCCATTCATGTAAAGCAATTAGGAGAGCAGTCACGTTGAAATACCTGCCTTCTAAAAAACTACTAATGTGGTTCCTCTTTAATGCTGACACCCTCTCCAGCCTTTTTTATCAGTAAGACGTTTGCATCCCTGTCCTTGAACTTGAGAGGCAGAGAGCATCCTCACGCTGCAGAGTTGGGTATAAAAGAAGGAAACCACTGCACCGGGCGCCTCTCCCGTCCTCCCCGCAGGCCACTCCAGGCAGTGCAGCCCTGCTCCTGAGCCCCTGCGGTCCCCAAGGCTTCTGGAGGCAAGAGCAGCGAGGGGAGAGGCGTCTGCCAGGCACCCCTCTTTCTAGAATTAGCGGACTGCGGCTCAAAGCCAGGGTCTGACAGGATGCTCAGGATGAGTCTAACCTTTGTCTGCCCGCTCCGGGGTCCCCAGTGCTGTCGCACCTCCGTCCGTCCCGGGAATCGCTGCCTCTGCCTTCCTGCTGTGCGGGCCGGTGACGCAGCCCGCTAGGCAAATCTGAACCAGCGTCCAACTGCTTTTATTACCTGCTGAAGTTCTCAAAGATTATTTCTGTATTTGAAGGAACACCAAGAAGACAAACCACAGACTACTGAATTACTGCCAGAACGCTCCCTGGGGCTGGCCTGCGGCTGCTGCTCCCCTACTCTCCTAGTGAGCCAAGAGGCCTTCTCTAGGTACCCGAGGACCTGAGCCATCGGAGGTCACCTCCGCATAGGTCCGCAGGGGCTCTGCTGCTTCATTTCTGCTTTAGAAGCTGTAAAAAGGGAAAATACTTTAGTTAGTGAGGCTAACTAAAGGCTCTGCCAAAAACAGAAGGCAAATAGATACTATGAAAAAGCTATGCAAGGATTTTTTAAAATTTTGCACCAGAGTCAACTTACCTTTTAATTCCATTTTCCACCAGCTCTTTGAAGGCCGGCAGATAGAGCTGGTGGGGGCCCCGGGGAGCTCGCTTCCAGCTGCCCCGAGGGTAGCCCCTGCCCAGCCCCATCTGAGCCTTGCCTGGCCAGCGTCCGGTGATACTCGTTAGAATCCGCTTGTTTCTGTGAGTGTCTGTGGAAGAATTTGTAACCACACAGAAGCTGAGTTTTCAGAGCACTTACTCGAAGAACAGAGACGCCGGGAGCCAAGCCGGGATGTCTAACGCACCTGAAGCTGCCCCTGATGCCTCAGGCGGCACAGTTTAAGCAGCAAGAATAAATTTGCCTTCCAGTGCGGTTCCTCCAGTTAGAGAAAGCAGAAGTTACACAAGAACAAGGAAGCAGCTGCTTTCTTGTATGATTTACAGGTCTTTCCAAAATAAGATTCACCAGAAATAGAAAGAAGCTGCTGTGTATCAGATAGCCATGAACAAGGCTCCCATTAAAAAGCACTCGCCTTCAATCCCAAGAAGTGATACAGGAGTTTGTAGGTTTATGTAAGTTGAAATTTTCAAGGAATAGAAAATTTCAGAAGTTCATGAGAAATGGACATACTTAATCTATAGAAATAAAATGAGAGCATTTCAGACATTTCATGGACAAATGGAATTCTAAGATAATTTTCTTTTGGTGCAAAACAACTTTGAAATCCACGCGTAGCTGAGCTTTTCCAGGATCCCCCGCATGCGCTGTATTGTGCACCACTTGACTGGCACCCGCATGGACCAATTCAACAGCGTCCTCCCTGCTAGCTAAAGGGCAGTAGTAGGGCTTCACATCTGGTTAGTGTTAGGTGCCTGGCGTAAATTCTAGAAGGGGAAAAGGAAGTGGGGCTTTGCCACTTTTCAGCACTGCTCGTCTCCCGTGGCCCTGCTGCTGGAACACTTTGTGAAGAGAGCCGTGTGATTCAGCCCGACCCGACAGCCTCTGGGAGATGCGCTTGGTCGGGGTGGTGTCGCGCTCAGACAGTAAGCACCGTGGGCAGAGGGCCCTAGCGGCTGCTCTGAGGCCGTGAGACTCTCGCCTCTCAGGGAAGGAGAGTCAGTGCAGTCAGAGGCTGGGTGTGGCCCCTGATCTGCCAGCCCAGCCCAGGTGGAAGTGCAGGTCGTGTCGGCAGACTTTGTCCACAGAGGGCCAAGGTTAATAGTTTAGTTTTGTAGGCCATGTGGTCTATGTCACAGCTACTTTCAAAGACAGGTGCAAGCTGCCTTGACTCACAGGCCAAAGTTTGCCGACCCCTGCTCTGTGGTGTACCTTCCTAAATGTTGCCTCATCATCGTAGCCTCTTGACAAAGCCCTCCTGGGTTGGATGGAGCAGAGCTACGTGCTGTGGTCTCCCAGCAGCGACTCAATCCAAGCACACATCAGAGCACCTGGAGTTAACACATGTCCACTTAATGGGGGTGTGCTTAACTCTGATGTACATTCCTTGTCAGTTAGCGTTCCCCAGCGTCCCGTGACTATTTTCCCATTGTTTTTTCTTTTTATTTGAAAGGCAGAGAAATAGTAAGCATCAGAGCGAGCTCTCGTCCACTGGTTCACCCCCCCCTCCCAGAGACTCTAATCCACATCTCCCATGTTCTTGTCATGGCCTCCACTGCTAGGGCCATGTCCACTGCCTCCCAGGCTGCACAGGGAGCTGGAATCAGGAGTGAGCAGAGCCAGGCCCTGACTCTGTTAGTGTGACCGGGCACGGGCATCCCAAGTCGCGTCTTAACTGCTGCGCCAAACACCTGCCCTGACATTTTCACTGTTGAAATTCCCAGCCAAGACTGTGACGCGAGAAAGATCCAAGCTGCTACTTCCTTGCTCACGTGCAGCAGGTCCCACGTGCACAGTGTGCTGCGTCACAGACGAAAGCAAGTCCCTGCGCTGAATGGATCGCATTTTCTCAGAACCATAACATGCAGACCGAGGCAGTTTGAAACATGCTCTTCCCATATGTTGTCCGTGTTCGTGTCTGTCCCTGTGTCCACACGTGTGTGTATGCGCGTGGGCGGGTGCGTGTTTGCCTGGCCCGGGGGAAGCGTGTCTGTAAAGTCAGTCCTCCTCTCTCCTGTAGGGTGGATATGCAGCCTACAGATACGCACAGCCCGCTACTGCGACCGCAGCCACAGCCGCGGCCGCCGCCGCTGCCGCCTACAGCGACGGGTACGTAGGGCGGGGCCCCGGCCCAGGCACCACGCCCCTTCCTGCCTCTGCCATCTGCCACAGCGCTTCCTCCGTCAGGCTGCCCGCCAGCCCAGACGGGGCCCAAATCCCCCCCCCCCTGTGACTTGAACCCCAGCCCCCCCCCCCCCCCCCCGTTCTTCACCTCGAACCCGCATCTACTCTGGTTTCTAGATGCCCTTCAGGGTGTGTCAGTCACCGCCCTGCGAGTAGAAGCGGGAGAGGTTTCACCCATCCTTGCCAGTCCTCCTGACAACAGCCCGGTCCGAGTGACCCGTGCGTCTCCCACAGCTGCCCTTGCAGTTCGGTAGCTCCCAGCCTCTGACTGTGTTTCTCCTTTTCAGCTATGGCAGGGTGTACACAGCCGACCCCTACCATGCCCTTGCCCCTGCCGCTAGCTATGGAGTTGGCGCTGTGGTGAGTATGTGGACCTTTCTGTCTTGAGCCCTAACTTGTGCCCGCTGACGGGAAAGATCTAGGCAGGTAACGAATCCGGCCCCTCACCCACTGCCAACACAGTAGAGCCCCCGCTCCGTCCCCTCCCCATGCCGTGCCGTGGCCACGTGGCCTGCCTGGGGCAGCGGAGAGAAGGAAGCCGTGAGAGCCTGCGTAAGGGCATCACTCGGTGGAGAAGAGAGGGAGCGAGTGGACGGTTACTCTGTCCACGTTCCAGGTGCCTTCTGTGGCGCAGTGCTATCCATGGGCGTTGGCAGAGGCTTGGGTTGGGGGCATAAGGCTCTCCAGTTTTCACAGAGCTTTTCAAAAAACGTGGTGTGTCTGCGTTCCAGACGCAGGTGCCAAGGAATGTCTGCTTCTCTGAAGCCTCCTGGCACCTGGCCCTCGGCATCGCCAAGGGTCACTTCTCAGGTCACTTTGTCCGCAGCAGTTGTGGCAGGACTCGCTCTCGGAAGTCTGCAAGTCTGTGGCACTCAGGTGGAGCACGCCTCCTGACCAGCGCCCTGGCTGGCGTAGCTGGGACTCCCCAGCCGTGACAGGAGACAGGGACACCGCCCGGAGGCACGCGTTGTCTCCAGCCAGTGCAGCTGGGTTGTCTGATCCGAGTGAGGCAGAATGAAGTGTGAAACAGGCCGGATTGGAGTAGGACAGCGTGGTTTCTCGGTAGATGGCTGCGGCTGGCCCGTAGCAGGCCCTGGAGGCCAAAAGCACTTAGACTGAGGTAGCACACACAGCACGAGGACACTCGGGGGCGCTCCTGAGGCCTGCCCTGGCGCCCCCATGATGCAAGTCCCGTACTGGGGACTTCTGGCCGAAGAGATAGACCATTAGATGGCATCATTTGAGAAAACAGGAGAACTTTTGGGATCGATCACTAAAACCCCCGCTACAGATACAAGTTCATGTGTGTCAAGACACAACCTGGTTGGCGTATTGTATAGATACAAGTTCATGTATGTCAAGACACAACCTGGTTGGCGTATTGTATAGATACAAGTTCATGTGTGTCAAGACACAACCTGGTTGGCGTATTGTATAGATGGAATAGGAAATAGACTTTGCTAATTGAAAAGACTGACTCGGGTTTGGATACAGAACCACCTTACATAGGACAGAACTGCACTTGCCAAAGGCAGTGGCCTGGTCAGAGTGCTCCATGGTGGGAGGAGGAGGCATCCGCACCTGTCTTTGGCTGGGATGGAGCGGTCGACCAGGTCGGCCTCGAGCCCCGCTGGCACAAAGCACACTCTTTGCAGAACTCGTTTTAACAGTGTCAGGCCTGCTTCTGGGCTGATGGACGTCACCGTGCTCCCTCGAGAGCGTCTGGTCAGCAGGGTGTGCTGGGTGCTGGGCCGCATGCCCACGGGCGAAGCTCTTCGCTGGCCCTGCGTGGGGCAGTGTCTGATTGGTTGTCTTGGCTCTGAAGGAAACCTCTTTCCAGATCCTTTTGCGGGACGTTTTTCTTCATTTTTCATGTTTTCTCTCACCAACCGTTTAATTATTTTTATGTTTTTAATCACTGCAGGCGAGTTTATACCGAGGTGGCTACAGCCGATTTGCCCCCTACTGAAGTGACGTGAGACCCTGCAAGTGGGACAGCCCCCAGTCCATGAGGCCTGGCTATTGCAATATTTACTAAGTAGAGGAACTCTATAGCAAGATGAAGAGGAAAGCAAACACACACACAAAAAAAAAAAAAAACACAAAAAAAAGAGAATACTTTTTTATACCTCACTATGTTCTTTGAATATGTATTTTTCCTTTAAATTTCTGCCTTTAATTCTTTTGTTCCAAAGATTGTGCATTTTTTTCTTTCTTTTTTTTCTTTTTTTAACTGTGGTAAAAAAAATAATAATGCATTTCCATGTCTGTATGTCCGTGCTTAGCTTATTCTGTCAGTCACGGAAGAGGAAGTGAATGAGGAAGGAGAGACATTAGGAGCTGATAAATGCATCTGATCAGAAATCAGCAGACAGAATTACCAAAGTGTTTCTGGTGCAGACTGGACGAGATTTTCCCACAACAGCGTCGTCTTCCGGTCTTCTGAGTGTCTGGGCTTTGGCAGGCGATTCTGATTGGCTGTGGCTGGAATCCACCTGCTGACGCATAGGAACCTGTGCTTGCCAGCAGGAGCCGGCTCCTCTTCCCCCCCTTCTCCCCCGTTCTTTTCACAGTCATCTTACACACACAGCCTGAGAGGGTTGGCAGAGCTTCTGGAATCCTAGCCTGATCTTTCCAAACGTGCTCTCAGACTGTGGATGGGAGACACCTCATTAGAAAACCCGTCTCCGGGTGAGCTCTGGAGTAGGAAAGTGGTCGTTTCTTTTCTTTCCTGTAACCCTAGCGTTCCTGCTGGGCTGCTTCCCCTTCTGACTGAACCACGGCTTAGCTTTTCTCTTCTTTCATTAACGTGCTGCTCCCACGTCCTCAAATTCAGGAATTTAGGAGCCAGGGACAGGAAGAACGAGTCGTCCAGGGCCAGATTCCCCCACTCGCTGGGCCCAGAGCTGAGAAACAGTGAGAAGGGTGAGGACGAGGAGAGGAACCTTAGATCTGCCGTTCCCGCTCTTTCTCTTGCATCAGGAAGTCAGTACAGACAGAGCACAAAGGTAGAGTACAGAATCTGGGGCAGGGAACGGCCCAGCGCCAGGCCAGCTGTCCCGGGAGTGTCGTGAGCAGGACGCGTCAGGGCAGCCAGGGCACGCTGTGCTCGCTCCAAAGCCATAGGAATTTTCATCTTCCAGAGACTCTGGGAGGCCCTTCTCTGTCCACAGCCTTCAGCCCTCGTGGCTGTCCCAGCCTGCTTCTCGCCCTCCTCCAAAGACGGCCCGCTGAGCACCTGGACTTCTTGGTACACCTAACACCACAGGACTCGGGGCCGGAGCCCCTGAGCTTGCTCCCTCCCCGCAGCGGAGGGGGCGCGCACGGCAAGGAGCTTCCGTGTTGCCAGGAAGAGCAGTGAGTCACTGCTGTCCGGCTGTGGCTCCCCCTTGGTTATGACCGAGGTAGGAGAGACAGCGCTTCTCTCCTAGGATTGGACAGAGCCGACGGGGCAAGGCTCCCACGGCATTTCCAGACGAAGGCATTAGAACCTGGCAAAGCACGCCTGTTTGGCTCCCTGGCCGATCCGCATTGGTACTAGGGTGACCTTTCACCCCGGGGATAGCTGCTAACGGAGCAGCAGAGACGTGGCGTTGCTGCTTTGTCATGGGGCTGCTGGGATCCCATGTTTGCTCGCTCCTCTCCCACATGTGTTCTTGACTGCCAGCTGGCTCACGCCCCGAATTAGAATGACTGACGTGCAGCAGCGTTGAGCCGGCTGTGCGCGGAGTGCTGCGTGCTGGGCGTGTGTACACAGATGGCTTGGGGACGTCCCAGAGCCGTTCTCCATCCTGGGGAGGACCCCGCTGCCCCTTGAGGGCGTCCCTCCCTCAAGCCCACGTCGGGTTTGTTGCTGTGCAGCCCATTTCTGTTGCACATGTATAAATATTTTAGTTAGAGGAGAGGGATAGGTCACAGTTCTAGGGCCTGGGGCGAGGAGGAGTTCCTCTTCCTTTGATTTCAAGGGAGAACTTGTACTGACAAGGAAACAGAAGTTTGGGTCATTCCCAGTCGGGGCCATTCCCACGTACCCTGTGGCGGCGAGGCCCGGTTTTCCTTGGCTGTGTGCGTAGTAAGGGAGTGGGGGGTGCGTGTGAGACAGCCTCTCTTTCCAAGAAAGAGGTAAGGATGACGGGGAGGTAGGGGAGGCAGCTCCACGCCCTGTGCAAGAGGCGGCTGGAGCGTGAGCTCCCTCGTGTGCATTTCAGCTCAGCTGGTCCTGGCTGAGGCCCCACAGGCAAGCTCTGTTTCCCAGGAGGGCTCTGCTCCACGTTCAGTGCGCTGTGCAATGCCGCTTCCTCCAGCTCCTTCCCTTAGCAAGGTGAAGTGCACGTCTGCTTTTTGCAAAGGGGACTTGGGTTTTCAGTGCTCAGAACAGTCGGGGCCCTCATAAGCGTTTAGATTTCACCTGTCGGCCGCCTCCTCCGCTTCCTCCTCCGCCGCCGCCTCCTCTCCCGCCTGCACTTTTGAACCGTGAGAGTCCGAACGTGAGCCCTGCCCAGGCCCGAGCTGCAGTGCGTGCTGCTGGCTCTTCTGTCGGGTTAGGAAGCAGCCAGACAGCTGGCGCGAGCTCAGCTCAGCGCTTTGGAGGATGCTGGCTGGTGGTCCCAGAGAGCTCACCGAGCTGGGTCCCAGCACACGGCGATGTTCTCAGCTTCACTGCTGTGGGTCGCCTGGACTTCCCGTGTGAAGCGGCTGCCCCCCAGACCGGCTTCCTTGCCTGAATTCTCTCTCTCAGCCCGGAGAGCCTGCAGGTCTCCTCCAGAATCCCTAGAGTCACTCAGTTCCACCCTCGATTAACTGGGATCTGCCATGTGGTTCATCATTGTTGTGGCTCTGGGCTTTAACAGAAACTGCTATCGCCGTCACCCTTCAACAGCCACTGGCTGAATTCAATCAACATGGTTTTTTCCTTGAGAAAGAAGTAGACTGGGGCTCAGCTCCCAGCTTCGGGGGAGCGGAGGAGAGCTCGTGCGGAGAAGCCAGCGAAAGCAGCCGTCCCCGCAGCACGGACTCCTCAGGGCTCAACTGCTCTTAGCTTAGCTGACGCTCTCCCAGAGATGTAGCAGCTGAGTCGGCTGATCACCACCCCATAATAGTCACGAAGCTTCCAGAGCACGGGCGAAAGCAGGCCCAGGGAGACGCCAGAGCGCCCAGGGGCGTCTGAAAGGCACTGGGCGGGGAGGGGAGGCTCCCCGACCTGCGGCTCTCTGCAGCACAGTCCCAGGTCCCATTGTGTTCAGTTTGCACTGTTTTAAGATAGGAAACAGTTAGTGGGCAAGGTGACCATCAGACGTGAATTTGTGTGTTTTTATTTTGTCATGCTCTTGAGAATGTTTGACCATTTGTAGTATGCACCAGTGAAACTTGATTCTCTGTGACATGCAACGCTGTCTACTTTCGGGAAATGTTCCCTTCGAAAGCCTCCAGCCCTCTGCCTGCCCCGTGCACTTCCTCCGCGCTTGCTTTGCTGACCGCCCGGGCAGGAGCCATCGGGAGCTGGACGGGAAACAGGGCCCTTCCCAGCAGGCTCTGGGTGTCCTCGCCAGCGGCTGCCCTCCAAGCGGGTGAGTGGGGGAGGGTCCCTGGCACCCTGCTTTGGAAAAAGGCTTCCACCCCAGACCGGGCTGCGGCCCGTCCTCAGCCTCCGCTCCCATGCACCAGGCCTGAGGCGCCGGGGCAGCGCGCGAGCTCCCGGAGCTGGGCGCTTGGCTGGGGCGGCCGTGCCCTTGTCCACGTTACCGCAGCTGTAGCCAGGTACAGTTTACTCAGGAAAACGGTAGATCAATTCAGCCATGGTAGTACTGGTTGGCAGGGGTCGGTAACTGAGACAAGCACCCGGCAGCCAAACACAGGCCTTGCCTTTAAGGAGACGGGCGGCCTGGGGACGAGGTCCTGTCCGTCTGGTGGTAGCACCGAGGGCTCCGCTCACCCTGGCGGGCAGAAAGGGAACAGGGGTTCTCTTCCCCCGCCCCTGCCGCCCTCACCAGAGCCCCAGGGGTGCACACGTTTTTGAAGTTTTAAGTGAATTTTTTTGTTGTTGTTTGGTTTTTCCGGGGCCTGCTGAGTGCTTTAAGCTCCAAGCGGGGCGCAGTGAGCCTCGCCGCCCAGCGGTCCCCGTGTTTCTGTTCACAGTATTGTGTGTGCGTGCTTGTGGGGCAGCCCCTGCGGGCTGTAGTACATAGCGAGTGATGACGTGACCCTCTTTTTTTCCCTAAGGGACAGGAACCGTTTTTTCTTGTGTTACAATTCTGCTTGTGAGTAGCCGGACAAGCCGGGCTGCGTGCGGAGAGCACAGCCGAGCGGCCCTGCCCAAGTCTGAACTTTTCGGCCCAAATCTTTGCCAGGCTCCCGATGCCACAGAACCTCTCCTCCGCTCCCCACGGCGGGGACTGGCCCATCCCCACACGCGCCACGCGGTCTTGCCAAGGCAAACAGGTACGGCGGGGCCGGGGGCCTCCCGTGGGATGCTCGTGCAATTGACAGCCACTCCGCTGCCCTTCCCCGCCCGCCCCCAGAATCACGCCTGGGACACCCGAGCTGCTCGCCCAGGGTCCTGTTTCCCTGCTAACCACCGAGAAGCGCGCAGGGCTTTCTGGGCCGCGACCCCTCCCTTCTCGTTAAGATCATAATTGTATAGTAGCCGTCAGACCGTACAGTATTCATTGGGTTACTCCTATTATTATCAAGTAGCTGGAATTGTGAAGGTCGGAGTAGTTAGATCTTAGCTTTTATTCCTTATTTTTTTTGTATTACTCTCCATGTGTATAAATTATTGATCATGTTGCTGGCTTTTATAAACTCTAAGCAGAGGAGGGGTACTGGCCCAGCCTTTGCAAACGGTAATGAAGCACTGTTTTTAAATAAAAGAGAGAAACACCACCTCTGGCCTGCGTGTGTTGCTGCTCCGTCCCCCACACCCCTCTGCCTGGGGTGCAAAACCCGCAACTGACGGCTTCAGAGGAAGAGGGAGCTGGCGCCACTGCTCGGGGCGACCGCGGTCTGGGCTGCGGCGGCTACCCCGGCTGCTCCGGCCTGCGCGGAAGCTGCTTGGTGCCTGTGCGGCTTTAGGCTCCGGCCGCTCCTCATCCTGCGGCGGCCCCCGGCTCCACTGCTGCCCGCGCTGGGGCCCTGGGCAGGCTTGGCTCTGTCTGCAGATGCCTGCCCCTTTCCCACCATGCCGCACTTCCTGCCCTACTGCCACCAGGCCCCTCCCGCGGTCATGGGTCCTGCCGGCCCGTCTCCCCTCTGCTTCTGTACCCGGTCCGTGCCCCACTGGCTTCTCAGCCAGCAACGCCCACATCTCTAAATGCTCCAGGGGGCTCCACCCCCCTGCACTCGGCTGTGGGGGAGCCCTGTGCTCCCTGTCCCACGGAGAACGTGGAGGCTGGCGTGGAATGTGGCTGCCACGTCTGTGAACCTGTTGAGCTGCCGCCCTCTCCCCAGCTCTGATGGAAGAGGCCGCCCCCACCCTCGCCTGGGCTGCCTCTCCCTTCCTGTGGCACCCCTGCATTTCGCCATGCTTGGATCCTATGCTTTTCCAATATTTTTTTTTTCAAGATCTCAACTTCTGTTCTTGTCCAGCTTCTGCCCACTGACCCCAGCCCCTGGCCCTGCACCCTGCTGCTGCCTGGCTCCCACTTCAGGCCTGGCTGCCGGGTTCTCTCCAGGCCCTTTCAGGGCCCGAGCAGCCGCGGCCCCATCAGGCCTTGCCTCCTAAGCCGGTCTCCCTGCTCCACCTCTCCATGGCCGCACCCCACCGCCCGAGTGCTCGCTGCAGGCGGCCTGTTAGATCGGTCCTGTGTGCCTCTGGTCACACCTCCAGGGGCTCCAAGTTCCAAGTCCTGCTTCCCACGGCCCTGACGCTTGATGTGGTATTTGTGTCTGGCCTGGAACACAGGCCCCTGGAGTCTGGCACCGTGTGCCGTCCGTCCCCAGTGCCCGGCACATAGAAGCATTCAGTAGATACTCATTGTTACTTTTCTCCACTTTTGATGTGAGGTCGTGCGGTTTCCAGCCCTGCCTTCGTGCACCGCGGCACCCCTGCTCGTAACGGCAGGCACTCGGAGAGCGCGGCTGGCAGCCCTGCACATGCACGCACCACGCGCTCGTCCCCACAGCTCTGCCAGGCCAGCATCTTCCCAGGCGCCCCTCCCTGTCTTCTGCTCCCCCTGGCAAGCCGTAACCACTCTTGCGCCAGGTCAGTTCTGGGCATTGTGTCTGCAGCAGGTACCTCCAGGTGCCTCCAGGACCGAGAGCAAACTTGCTTCCTCCCTGCTACAAAACAGGCGGAGTCCCCAGGCTCAGTGCCCCTCAGCCGCTGGGCAGACCTGCACGCACAGCACCCATCCAGGCCCTGGGACGTGCGGGCTCTTGTCACCTGCCGTGCCTTGAGCAATAAAGTCCTTTGCCTCTGAACCCGTCTTGCGTATTACACCACTCTGCTTGAAACAGCAGTAGGCTAATTAGCAGAGAGCAAATCACCGTTAGCCCTGTGTCGGGGGAAGGAACTGAAGTTTAAGTAAACTCCTTCCCCGGGGTCCCACAGCTAGGAAGCGGGCACCAGGATCCAGACCCAGGCCGTCTGACTCCCGAGTGCGTGCCTTTAATCTTGGAAGCCTGGTGTCGCCAGGGGCTGCCCCTCCGCCCCGTCCAGGGATCCTCTTCTTCACCTCCCTGGAATCTTGTTCCCCAGGGCTCACTTGGAGCCTGCCGTCCTTTCCCACACTCCCTGCAGATGTCATGAACTTGACAGCCTCGTCTGCCTGTATGCTGCTGACTCAGATCCCAAACGGGGCCTCTCCAGCTCCTCACCCCCACGTGCTCGCCCTGAGCCCTGTTCCCGCTGAGTCGCTCCTGTGTCCCCGCCTTAGTCCCTGTGGGCTGCCATCGTAGAAGGCCACCAAGTGGGTGACCCACACTCGCTGGTGCCTGCTCCTCCCCATCCGGCAGCTCCACTCTGCGGTGAGGGCCCACTCGTCGGCTCCCAGCTCCCTCTGCCTACTTCTCCCGTGGCGGGAGGGGCGGGCTGGCCCTCTGCGACCTCCTGAGGGCGTTAATCCCACCATGCAAGTTGGGGGCTGGACACACGGACGCTGCAGCTCTCTAGGTCAGTCCTGGGACAGCAACCTGAAGGAGAGAAGACGACTTTCTTAAAGGGGCCAGCGGAGCGTGCATGGAGTCTCCCAGCGCCGGTTCTCTCTCCGCTCTCACTGCCTGGCTCCCACCCCTGCGCCAAGTTCCTCTTTCCAAGAGACTCGCCCTGGATGTAGCCCGCGCCTCGCCTGCATCTCCCATGCCATCGGTGGGTGAACAGCCAGGTTTTGAAGTCAGGAGCCCCTCGCCCCACTTGGCAGCCACAGGCAGCCCTGCCGACGCCTTGGCCTCCCCTCTCTGTTGCACAGGCACGCCGGCCCACGTGCGTTCTTCATGCCAAGCTTAGTCCTTGGGACCTACCTGAAGCCCTAGGCATGGAGCCTGCCCCGAGACCCCAGGAAGACTAGCCAGGCCGTGCCCGCGTCACTCTCCACCCAGGCCTCTGTCCCTTCATGGCTCGCACCCTTGCCATGTGTGACGCTGACACACAGGACAGAACCAGGCAGACCCAGCTTTCCTGCCGCTGCCTTCCCGGAGCCCAGTGTGCAGGGAGCGCTCCGCTAAGGCGCTGCCAAGTGGAGAACCCTGGCCTGGCCCACCGCGGCCCCATGAGCGCCAGTTCTGTTCCAGTCCTGGCCGCTCTGCTTCCCATGGATGGAGGAGTAGATGAATGAGTAGATGGATGGATGGATGGATGGGCGGGCAGGTGAGTGGGTGGACGGATGGGTGGGTGGATGAGTAGATGGATGGATGGGTGGATGGATGGATGGGTGGGTGGATGGATCGGTGGATGGATGGGTGGGTGGATGGATGGGTGGGTGGATGGATGGGTGGGTGGATGGGTCAATGGATGGGTGGACGGATGGATGAAAGGGTGGACAGATGGATTGGAGACTTCGGGCTTCCCAACCATTGTTAACATCCTGAGGATGCTTTATCATAAAACACACCAGTTTTATTCTATTGTTGCCTCATTCAGTAATAAGGAGGAGATTTTGTATTCTTTGAAGTCATTTAAGAAGCTAAATTAAGACCAGCAGACATCACGTGCACTTCTAGGGTTTCTAATTGAGTTTGTAGGGAAGACCTTGTGCTGCGGTTGCGAAGCCGCCGCCCAGGACACCTGGACGCCGCGGCAGAGCGCCTGGTGGGATTCTTCCTCTGCCTCCGATCCAGCGTCCTGCGCATCGCACCCTGGGAGACAGCAGGTGATGGCTCAAGTGCTTGGGTCCCTGCCACCCACGTGGGAGCCGCAGATAGAATTCCAGCTTCCGGGCTTCATCCCGCCCCTGCCCCAGCTGCTGTGGACACTTGGAGAATGAACAAACAACTGAGAGGTAGCCTCCCACCCGGCTTTTCAGAACTAAATAAAACTTTAAAAAATTTAGTTTTTTTGAACCATTTGAGAGAGACACCTCTCATCTGCTGGTTCACTCCCCAAATGTCCACAATGGCTGGGGCAGGTCCAGGGCCGACACTGGGAATCAAGGACTCAACCTGGGCCTCCCCTGTGGGTGGCAGGGACCCAGTGACCACAGCCGTCACTCCGGCACTAGCAGGAAGCTGGAGTCCCCCGGGGGACCCAGGCACGCCCACATCGGTGTCTGTTAAGGCATCTTAGCTCCCGGCTGAACGCTCGGGTTTACTTCACTCCTGGTGGCTTTACTAGCCTCGCCGCATCCGGAGACAAGATTCATGAAACAGAAAACTTTGAAAATGCAGCAACTGCCCCAGAGGTGACTGCGTGGTGAGCTCGCGCGCCTCCCTGCGGGGTCTTTCCTACACAGGGCTGCGGGGTGGGGGTGCGTTTGCACAGCTAGGTGAAAGGTGAGAAGGTTTTACTCCTCTGTCTTCTCTTGATGACATAGTTCCCACGTGCACCTGGCACGTGCACCTGCTGGCGACGGCAGGTGAGCGCTCCGAGCGGTCTATGGCGCCAGGGCGTATTTTGGATGTCACCAGCTCCCTGTGTTGGAACGTTTAGGGGGCGTCCACATTTCCATGATGATTCACGGTGCTGCCAGAAAGAGGCCCAGGGTGCAACAGATTCTGTGGGGGGGGGGGTCCCCAGGGACCAGAGAGGGTGGGAGGGGAGCAGTGATGGTGGATGGTCTCTTTGCAAATAACTCTCATTTGCGTTACAAACATAATTCGCTTTGGAAAATGACTGCGCTCGCCCTGCCAGGGCTCAAGTCTCCCTGGGCCCAGAGGCCCTCCACAGACACAGCAAACTGCTGCGAACTCCTCGCCTATCCCACGCACTTCCGGTATCCCCAGGAGCTATGCTGACCCCTTGCAGGTCTCCCTCGTGGCAACAGGAAGTCTCCTACTCAAGTTGCCTTGTGCTCTGCACCTGTCAACCAGCGTTCCGTGGGGACAGCGTGACTAAAGAGGGCGAAAGGGCTCAGCGCTGGACTGGGCTCTGCCCAGCTGGGGACCCCATAGGGACTGCACCTGAGCCCCCAGGGGTGACGGGGCGGGGGCAGTCGGTCCTCACCGTCCTCACCCAGTCCGTGTCTGTCCAACTCCGGGGCCCTGCACAGGTGAGCTTGGCTAAAGTGTGGGCAGAATAGCCAAGCACAGGCTGGAGGTGAGGGGAGACCGCGGCCAAGGCAGGTGCCAAGGAGCGCTGGGGGGGTGGGAGGCGGGGAGAGGAGGCGGCAGCCCCTCCCCGCCCCGTGCTGGCCCCATCACTGAGACCCCCACCCCCCACACACACCTGCCCTGCCCTCGCCTGCTCTCCCCAGCTGTGGACCTCTCCCCACAGGTGAGGGCTGCTCTGGGGTCTGTCCCCACGCTCTCCCCAGCGCCCCCCAGGACACGGAGCTGGGGTTCCAGGACAGGCGAGGGGAGAGGTGGGCGCCACGGGGGAGTGAGTGCCAGGGTCTCCGGGGTCGCACGAGGGCAAGCTGCCCGGGGCCCATCAGCAGCTGCAAGAGCCCTAAGGACCAGCCAGGCTCCCCTCCAGCTAATTCCAACACGCACACAAGTTTGGAGCCACTTCCGGGATTGGCAGCGGGGGCGGGGCCTCACTTGATTACAGTTTGGATGAACGTGTGAATGAGTGAATGGATGGGGGAGCCTTCACCCTAGCTAACCTCTCCCGGGTCTGCGGGGAGAACCCTGCCTCCAGCTCATCTAGAAAAGTAAAGCTGATTGTTTTATTACTTCTCCTTTATTCTCTGGAAATAGTTTTCTTGTTTCTGGTTTTACTGCTACAGAGTTCACTTCTCTAGAAATACAAAGTGTCTTCCAAGTAAACATCCTCTCCCAATTCACCAGACGTGTGGGCCCTGTTCCGTAAGCCCTCACTGGTGACATTCGACACAGCTTAATAACGCACCTGCTGTGTGCCCGGTGCCGAGAGACGCGGCTGTGGACACAGGAGCCCAGCCCTGCCCTGCCCCAGCGCCCAGGCCACGGTGAGTACCGCGCATGGGCGGGTGGGGGCGTCCGAACCCTGGGGCAGCGCTTTGATAGAAAGAACGGCATCCGGGAAGGGCAGGAGGGAGCGGGTGGGAGACAGCCCAGCAGTCTTCGTGCAAGTCTGTGTCTCCCTGTCGAACAGTCCCCCGCCCCGCCCCTGCTTCTTCTTGGGGAAGACCAAGGTGGCACCTCCGTGCTCTCTGGGTCAGCAACGCGGGCCCCTCCCTAGGCCTGTCGGGGTCCACTCTCCTGCTGGGTGAGTCAGCTGGGCTCCAGTCCCATTCCTCGGCCAGTGGAGACGACCCCCTCCCAAGAACTCCGGGAAGTAACCCCCAAAGTCATCGCTGGAAGGAGGCGATCTGGATTAGCTGAGGTCGTGGAGGGGGTGTTAGCAGGATGCCATTGGAGAGAGCCCCAAGCTAGGACGTGGGCGCTGGCTCGCTGTGCCGCGTGAGGGCGCAGCCAGAGGACCCTCGCTGGAATCCGGAGCCGGGGGCTGGCTCTGAGTCGAGGCTCAGTCCACTGCGCCACAGTGCCGGCCCCTCTCTGCTTGTTCTAAATTACTGGGTCTGCGGCTTTCGGATGTGGCTGCAGAGAGCGGACTAAGACAGCAAACGTCCTTGGTTCCTTGGCCTCCTCCAGGCCCCCCCCCCCCCCACCGGCACCGGCGGCCATAGCCCGAGCTGTGACCTCAAAGCTCAGCCCCTTTGCAGCACCGCTCGGGGCCACAGCCGCGAAGCCAGAGCTGGAGCGGCTGTCGGGTAGGTGCAGGAGACATCCGAGCGCCGGACCCCACACGCGCCGCAGCCTAAGCTCAGCCAAGTTCATCCCTCCACAAGCCTCGGGCTGCAGAGCCGTCAGCACAGGCGCCAGCCCGCCGCCCCTGTTTCCGGTAACAGCTTGGTGTCCGTGCGGTGCCGTGGAACCCTAGGGCGGGGTCTGTGGCT
Organism: Oryctolagus cuniculus; assembly: GCF_051225735.1. Lineage (NCBI taxonomy): Eukaryota > Metazoa > Chordata > Mammalia > Lagomorpha > Leporidae > Oryctolagus > Oryctolagus cuniculus. The sequence continues at coordinate 113,266,336 of NC_142877.1, read as the reverse complement.
GGGACCCCGGGCGGGAGCAGTGGTATCTGCAGTACGCAGGGAGCGAGCGCAGGTGCTGGGCCAGGCCCTGCAGGCTGGACTGGCCGCTCTTACGGCTCGGGACAGGCTGGAGGGCGGCCCGGAAGGGGTGTTTCTGGACTGAGAGGGGGAAGAAGCAGATTCTGCTTGTAGGATTCCGTCGTAGGATTCCCGTGTCGCTGGTCTGGGCACCCAGCAAGGGGCTCACCACAGGCTTTGGCCTGCTGAGAGAGAGTTTTAAAATGGCCATGTGCTTTTTATTCTCGTGTGTCCCTTGTGTGGCCATCGTGAGCCAGCAGGAGCAGCCAATCGGCCAAAGGTCCGAGCCGGGGAGCTGGGGAGCTGGGGTGCGCTCCCTCCCACAGCTGCCGGGGCTGCCGAGGGCCTCCACAGTCGCCGCTGGAGCCTCTGCAAATCCGAGCCCCGAGCAAGGCCCCGGATCCAGCCCTAAGGAAGCCAAGGATGCCCGCGGTTTCCCAAAAGCTCGTGGGAAATGCGCGTCATGGAAAACCGCACCCAGGCCGCTGCTCTGGGGCATCCGTTTTCTTGGCCTTTTTGAGAACCGCACCCCTGCGCCATTGTCCCTGGCCTTTTTGAGAACCGCACCCCTGCGCCGTTGTCCCTGGGCTTTTTGAGAACCGCACCCCTGCGCCATTGTCCCTGGCCTTTTTGAGAACCGCACCCCTGCGCCATTGTCCCTGGCCTTTTTGAGAACCGCACCCCTGCCCCATTGTCCAACCTGGCTCCCAGGGCTTTCATATTCTCCCAGTAAGATTTGCTGTTCCCCTGGGTTTCTTGCCAGCATTGATTTCTTCGGCGCGGTGGGGCTGTGTGGACGGTGTCCTGTCGCGGGGCTCCCTGAAATCGTGCTCATGTTTAGCATTCTTCCTGCGCGAGACAAATGTGATTGTCGCGCAGTGACAACTTGTGCTTCCCCGCCCCCACCCGGCTTCTCCAACACTTACTTTTCCCGTGTGGACTCCATGCCCTACTGAGTTAGCTTGAATTCTTAGCCGATTCCGTACTGTGAAGTGGACACGGGTGTTTCCCCGTGGGCCGTGGGTTTCCAGAGCTTCTCCCCTTTATGGTAAGGCTGAGTGCTTTATTCCTTGGCTTAACCATTTTTATTAGGATTAAGTGCTAGGCCAGAGCCGCGGCTCACTAGGCTAATCCTCTGCCTTGCGGCGCCGGCACACCGGGTTCTAGTCCCGGTCGGGGCGCCGGATTCTGTCCCGGTTGCCCCTCTTCCAGGCCAGCTCTCTGCTGTGGCCAGGGAGTGCAGTGGAGGATGGCCCAAGTACTTGGGCCCTGCACCCCATGGGAGAACCTGGCTCCTGCCATCGGATCAGCGTGGTGCACCGGCCGCAGCGCGCCAGCCGTTGCAGCCATTGGAGGGTGAACCAACGGCAAAGGAAGACCTTTCTCTCTGTCTCTCTCTCTCACTGTCCACTCTGCCTGTAAAAAAAAAAAAAAAAAAAAAGGATTAAGTGCTGAATGTCGAGACTCTAATGAGAGAATCATAATTTTCTTATTTATTTATGCCAGGAGTGTAGTCTATTACGTGCATAAATTTGCATACATTGAATTATCCCCGTGTCCTATAGAAATCACAGTCATTGCCGGTTCTCCCACTATGTTCTAGATGTACATCATCCAGTTTTTACGCAGTGTGTTCCTCTTCGAGTTCTAAATAAGGGTGAGCTGCCGTTTTCTCTTCTTGAGATCAAGATGTGCTGCTGGTGTTGTGTTTGCTTCTTCGTGTGTGTGTGTGTGTGTGTGTGTGTGTTTGACTTCTGGGACGACTTCTGAATGGTGTGAGAGTTGCTTGTTTGTGAAAGCTTAGAAGAACTTCCTCCAGAGCTGGGAATTTGCAGATGTCTGTGTCTGCCACACTCACACTCGCCTGCCTGTGCCCCCCGTCGCTGCACTTCCTGTTCCCTCTCAGTCTCCTGTGCGCCCCCTGCAGGGGGAGCGGGGGAGAGCGCGTGCAGGGGGCCGAGGGGCCACCTTCGGCTCTGCTGCTCTGCTCCCCTGCTCCCCAGGGGGCGCCCTATTGCTCTGATGGGCTTCCAGTCCAAAATCGGTGGGGCCTGGGGGACAGCAAACTGTCACTCCTTTTTTTTTTTTTTTTTTTTTTTGACAGGTAGAGTGGACAGTGAGAGAGAGAGACAGAGAGAAAGGTCTTCCTTTGCCGTTGGTTCACCCTCTAATGGCTGCCGCGGCCGGCGCACTGCGGCCAGCGCACCGCGGCCAGCGCACCGCGCTGATCCAATGTCAGGAGCCAGGAGCCAGGTGCTTTTCCTGGTCTCCCATGGGGTGCAGGGCCCAAGCACCTGGGCCATCCTCCACTGCACTCCCTGGCCACAGCAGAGAGCTGGCCTGGAAGAGGGGCAACCGGGACAGAATCCGGCACCCCGACCGGGACTAGAACCTGGTGTGCCGGCGCCGCTAGGCGGAGGATTAGCCTAGTGAGCCGCAGCGCCGGCAAATTGTCACTCCTATCACTAAACAGGGCTGACAGCTTGGAGCACAGCGCCCCGGCACACCTGCTAACCCTTGGGGACAGGGGCACACTCCCCGCCTTGTCTCTGGCCTTGGTCAAGGTCAATGCCAGCCAGGAACTGGGCTGCCCGGCTCAGGTTGAGTCCTGGCCGGCCGGAATTCAGTCTTCAGCACAGGTGGCGAAAAAGGAAGAGGGCGGGGAAGACAGTGGCAACTCAAGCATCCCTCTCTGCTTCCTCCTCCCTTGTCGCATCCTGGCCTGGCTCCTGCACGCCAGGGCACTCTGGCATCCTGAACCGGCTGTCGCCAGGCCCCCCGGGCCCCTGCCAGTCTGCCTTCCTCGGCGACACAGGCCTGCCGGGCTGGCGATGTCAGGCACTGGGGCGGGGGCATGCTGGCTGTCTCTAGCCTTTGCCCAACCATTTTCTCCCAGGGACTGCAGCTCTGCCCAGGCCTGACCTCCTGGGCCGGAGGTGGGCGCCCAGCTCAGGCTCAGCCAGGCTCACCCCCCACCTTGGACGTGACCACTTGGTAACTGCACTGTTAGGCATTGCTCCGGCTATCTGGAAAAGATCCCCGAGGCACTACGGCTCCCAGGACTCCTTTGGGCTTCTGCGCCGTATTCGGGCAGTGACTTGAGTTGGGCGGGTGGGAATCCACTGCGGGGGCTTTGCAGGGGGACTGGGGGAGATGCGTGTCCCCCTCGAGGGAGCTGCTGGCTTTAAGGACAACGCAGATCTAGATCGCTGGGGACCGTCTTTCCTACTGTGTCCGAAAGTCGTGCCTGGGAATGGCAGCCCTGAGCGGGAGAGCTGGGGAGAGCCCTAACACCGTGGGCTTGGGCGCCTGGAACCAGCTGTGCCTGAAGCACTTTCAGGGACATGAGCCAGTCACGCTCCCAGCTGCAAGCAACATAAATGAACTCAAACCAGCTCACTCGGGAAAGCAACGTACTGAAGAGGATTCGGTATTCTGGAGATTTTTGAGGGGAGAAGAAACGAGTTCACGCCCAGGAACAAGCCCAACGTCACCCTAAAACCACTGGGCCCCGGCCTCGGGCTGCAGCACCCACAGCACCCGTGTCACCCGTCCTGGACACGCTGTGGGATCGGATCCTCCTGGGTTGCTGGCTTTGGGAACAGGATGGCGCTGCCACCATCACGCCCACATGGACTTGAGACGGACCGTGTGATCTGGACTCTGGTTCGGCACACCCGCAGCGGGAGGGTCCACAGTGAGTTTCCGATTTCACTGCGAGGGCCGATCGCTCCATCCCACCAGGAGCTGCAAAGCCGGGGCGCCTCCCAGCGGGGGGCAAGTGTTCAGTGGTTAAGGACACCAAGTGTCCCCCCATCAAACCCTTTGACTGCCCGCCATCAACTCTCTCTCTCTCTCTCTAAACAAAAGCCATGCTCCTTTCAAAGGAGAGCCAGACCAGCGGCCCGCCTCCAGCAGAGCAGGGAGCCCAGCCTCCCTCCGGTTCCTGGGAGCCCCAGGGAGTCTGGTTCAAGGGCAGGACAGGCAGCCCCTCTGCGCCCGCCCCACCCTTGGTCTCCAGCTGTCCCTGAGTGTTTGGGCAGGATGTCAACCCCTCTGCTGCTGGCTGGTCTCTCTCCGGCCGCTGGGGGTCTCGTTCTGGAACAGAAAAGATCCCACACGTCTCTCCTTCACTTCCTGCGTGTCCCAGCCCCCTTGCGGGGGTGGGGGCAGCTCCGGCCCGCGAGATCTGGCTGGAATGCAGGTAGCCGGTGACAGCGTCCGATCGAGGGACTGGTGGTTTGCAGATGATGTAACTGGATTTGTAGAAAATCCACGCAAGTATCCAGCGAGCGACCAGCGTCGATGGGGACTTTCCTGTGTTGCCGCAAACAGTGTCAACTGCATCCTCACACTAGGCACGAAGCCGCGCAGAGAAAGAAGCTCCCTGGAATGACACCAGAGCACTCCGACACCTGAAATACAAGCAGCGAAAGACAATCAAGTCAGCGCAACTACGAGACAGGACTCACGGGAGGGGAGACGTGCCACGGACCCAGCGGTCCCAGATGCAGCTCCTTCCGCGGTGGTCTACAGAGCTGATAAAATCCTCATGGGCGTCCCTGTGCGCGTCTCTGTTAAACGGACAGGCTCATTGTAAGATGTGTGGGCATGAAAGGGTGTGAGATAACAGACAATGTGAGCACGCAGATCGGAGGGGGCAGGCTGTCGCCTGTCCAGACGCCCTGCAGAGCCACTTAGCCAAAGTCCCCGGGGGCCGCCCGGGCCAGAGGGACATCAGGTCTACCTGTCAGTGTCTGGACGTGCAGGTGCAGTTCCACTGCGTGCGGTCACGGCGTGTAGCCTGTAATCAATCGCTTTATTTCTTTTCTTTTCTTTCTTTCTTTCTTTCTTTCTTTTTTTGATGAATCATTTTATTTCACATGCAATCACTAAATGATTTTTAAAAAATTTGTTTGAAAGGCAGAGAGACAATCAGACAGACAAAAAGGAGACTCCCATCTACTGGCTCACTTCCTAAAAGCCCACAGCAGCCAGGGCTGGGCCAGGCCGCAGCCAGGAGCCGGGAACCCCACCCAGGTCTCCTACACCGGTGGCAGGGACCAAGCACCTGCATCCTCGGCTGCCTCCCAGGTGCGCATTGCGGGAACCAAGCAAAACTCCTGCGCCTAATTTCCTTCCTTCCTTTTTTTGGAAACACGATTATCATTTTCTTTGGAGGCAGTGCTTGGCGTATTTTTACAAGGCACTAAAGAAACCCATTCTCTGCTTGTTAGGAACACATTTATGGATGCAAATCTGGTTTCTAAATGGCAGTGTGTAGGAGGAGAAGCTTCTTCTGGCTCTTCCCTCGTTCTGAGTGGAGGGACTCCCGTGAGGGCCGTGGGGTGAACCACCCCTGCCGGCCGTGGGGTGAACCCCGCAAGCCCATGCGGCTCACAAAGCTACCTCCGGCTGCTCCTGCTGCTTTCGCCGTAATCAAGGTAATATTTCGAGTTCCACTGCCAAATTGTGGTGCCTATTTCGAGGCGGTGGTGCGGGGTCAGGGAGACTGAAGCGTGTCCGCGGTGAGCAGGGGCCGCGGCAGTGAGCGGCGCGGGGTGCGGGCTGAGGGACACCGTCTGTTGGAGGGCATGGGAACCGTTGCAGAGACACAGGCAAACTCAGCACGGAAGGGGTGCCGGGGCCTCGCTGGGGCCCTGGGGGGCAGAAGCCGCCTTGGGGAAGCTGGCCAAGGCATCCTTGGAACTCAGCGGGACAGAGCCGCTGCCGCTGCCACTGGCGGGAGCCGCTGACCTCGCTGGGGGGACCCCTGGGGGTGGCCCATCTGATGGCAGAGTCCCTAGGAACAATGGAAGGAGCCCACTTCCAGCTCCCACTTCCTCCCGTGTGACGCGGGGCATGGACCTGGCGCAAAGTGGTGATCGGTCAGCGGTGCCTTGGGTACACTGTGTCGCAGCAGGAGAATCGGCGCGAGCCGGTGAAGGGGACGCGAGCAGTTCACCCCGGGCAGCCCGGCAGGGCCTGCACAGCGGGGCCGGGGCTTGGGCTGAGGCAGGGACCCGAACCCGGCCCAGGTCCTGCACGTGGGCAACTGTCACCAGTGGGGACAGACGGTCCCCGGCATCGTCCGTGCTGCCCTGTGTGTCGGAAATTATTCTTGCGTCGTTTTGTTTTTTAAAGATTTATTTATTTATTTATTTGAAAGTCAGAGTTACACAGAGGGAGAAGAAGAAGCAGAGAGAGAGGTCTTCCATCCGCTGGTTCACTCCCCAGATGGCTGCAATGGCTGGCGCGCTGCGCTGATCTGATGGCAGGAGCCAGGTGCTTCTCCTGGTCTCCCATGGGGTGCAGGGCCCAAGCACTTGGGCCATCCTCCACTGCACTCCTGGGCCACAGCAGAGAGCTTACCTGGAAGAGGGGCAACCGGGACTAGAACCCGGCGCCCATATGGGATGCCGGCGCTGCAGGCAGAGGATTAACCAAGTGAGCCGCGGCACCGGCCCCAGATCTGGGACTTCTAAGGGGACAGCAGTCGGGTAGAGCCTGCTGGAATCCTGCACTCGTGCCTGGGTTCCTCAGAAGGGTCTGGAGGCAAAGTGGCTGCCTCTTTTTAAAAGATTCGGTTTTTGTTTTTTTGTTTTGTTTTGTTTTGAAAGGCAGAGTTACAGAGAGAGGAGGAGAGAAAGACATTTTCCATCCATTGCTTCACTCCCCGAGTGGCTGTGATGGCCAGGGCTGTGCCAGACAGGAGCCAGGAGCTTCCTCCAGGTTTCCCTCCTGGGTGCAGGGGCCCGAGCACTTGGGCCATCCTCTGCTGCCCTCCCAGGCACCGGAGCAGCTGGGACTTGAACAGGCGCACATGTGGGACGCGGCGTCGCGGGCAGAGGCTTACCCTGCTACGGGTGGCTGCATCTAACAGTGATAGAAGTTGCAGAGTAATGTTTGGATGATCGGATCACGTGGCTCAGTGTTTCCCAAACAGCCACCGATGGCAGAACACACGCCGTGGGCTGCCCACGAGTGACCACTCTGCCTCCCGCACTGTGTCCCAGGCGGCCGCCACTGTTCTCCAATAAGCCAGCCAGCCTCGGGTGACAATGTCCAGATTCTTTGGAAAATACACCATCACGGGGCTGGCATTGTGGTGTAGCGGGGGAAGCCACCACCTGTGCCGCTAGAATCCCACGTCGGCACCGGTTCACGTCCCCGCTGCTCCACGTCTGACCCAGCTCCCTGCTAACGCACCCGGGGAAAGCAGTAGAAGATGGCCCAAGTGCTTGGGCCCCCGCCACTCACATGGGAGACCCCGATGAAGCTTCTGGCTCCTGGCTTCCACCTGGCTCAGCCCTCGCCATCACGGCCATGTCGGGGAGTGAACCAGCAGATGAAAGCGCTCTCTCTCTCCCGCCTTCCCTCTCTCTCTGTAACTCTTTCAAGTAAATAAATCAATCTTTCTTTAAAAAAAAAAAAAAAGATGGAAGAAATAGGAAAATGCCCCATCAGGCATTTCATATTTTAGATTCGGAGTCAACGTTTTCAGCCCATCCCTTGCCTCTTGCTCACAACGAGCCCCCTGGGGCCCGGCCACCCCGGCCCGGGGCCTGTGTGTCTGGATTCCAGCCCACGGCGGCAGGATCACCAGCCCTGGGCCCTCAGTGGAGGCCGCGGCTCGGGCAGCCTGGTGACAGCTGCTGTCGGATGACCGTGCCCAAGAACCCTTCCTGGCAGGCTCTCAGCTTCCGGCTCGGGCGCGGCGCTGACCTCCGTGCCGCCACCTCTGCCTCCAGCCTCCCACCCTTGTCACCACTCATCCCGCAGCCCTGTTGGCCCCACACCACCTGGACTCACTTGGTCCTGGCTGCTTGGTCTCATCTGGTCCCACGCGGCGGCGAGGGGTGGCGGGGAGACTGAGGATTGGGAGTCGGGGTCTGGAAACTGCACATCTGAGCAGCAGAAAGGTGGGAGGGGGGCTCCTCAGGCCGGGTGCTCCCAAGTCCATTGCTGAAAACGACTACCAGGTGCAGGGGACAGCCAGCCCCGAGCTGGGAGAATCGCGGCAGGCAGAAGGCACAAAGCTCAGACAGGAAAATACGCGGCAAGACCGACAACGAGACAGATGGAGCCTGCATCTTTTTTCATAGAAAGCTTTTATTTAATAAATATAATTCCATAGCTACAAGTTCTGGATTATAGGGGTTCTTCCCTCCATTCCCGCCCTCCCACCCCCAAACCATTCCACCTCCTACTCCTCTCCCATCCTTCATTAAGATTCATTTTTAATTATCTTTATAAGCAGAAGACCAACTCTATACTAAGTAGGGTTTGGGGACTCAAGAGGCCTTCGTGGCCTTGGCAGCTCATGGCAAGAGCCTCGGGTGATGACTGACGTCATAAATAAGTGTCAATTGTTAAATCAACAACGGGAGTCCCTGTGCACCTGCTCCCCATGCAGGACCTCTGTCCTTAATGAGTTGTACTATGCGAATTAACTGTAAAACTAGTACTCACACAGGACCCCATCCTTTGTGTGTCTGTGGGTGCAAACTGCTGAGCCTTATCTTAACAGCAACGAACAGAGCGACAGCCTCAGGGAGACCGTCTGGCTGGCTCTGTGCTACCACAGAGCATCTCAAATTCAGAAAACCTCCAGAGTTAGAAGCCTACCCAGGACAGGCTTGCATTGTTTTTTCCAACTAGAGTACCTAATCTTTGGGATTTTCAAGATCTGCGAGGGAGTGACTGTATTCATTGCCCACTGAGAGGCTGTTCGGGGCCCATGTTAACCATGCCAGAGTCTCAGTCTTCTGTTACAGAGGACGGATCTGCAGTTGCCAAGAGCCACGACAAACCAAAATACGCACCGTGTTTTCATTCTGCAGGGATTCAGTAGGAACCAGGGACATGCTTTCGCCGCTGGTTGTAAGAACACACTTTAGGCTGGCACCACGGCTCACTAGGCTAATCCTCCGCCTTGCAGCGCCGGCACCCCGGGTTCTAGTCCTGGTCGGGGCGCCGGATTCTGTCCCGGTTGCCCCTCTTCCAGGCCAGCTCTCTGCTGTGGCCAGGGAGTGCAGTGGAGGATGGCCCAAGTGCTTGGGCCCTGCACCCCATGGGAGACCAGGAGAAGCACCTGGCTCCTGGCTTCAGATCAGCACGGTGCGCCGGCCGCAGTGCGCTGGCCATGGCGGCCATTGGAGGGTGAACCAACGGCAAAGGAAGACCTTTCTCTCTGTCTCTCTCTCTCTCACTGTCCACTCTGCCTGTCAAAAAAACAAAAACAAAAACAAAAACAAACAAACAAAAACAACACTTTACCCACACGCAGCAAGCCCGAGAAGTCTCCTGGAAAACAAAGTACTGCAGTGTGGAATCAATGATGTTCCAGTGAACGACACAGAAGCCCACGCATGTCACCTCCGCTGGGTCTCATGGTAACCACTTCTTGTCTTGTTCTCCGTTAGCCGGAGAAGCCACGAGACCAGCCACAGGATCAACCACACCACTCCCAGCTCCTTCTGACAGTTAACATGTGAAGGGAGCACGCGTTTGCCACGGTGACAGCCAGAGCGTGCATGTGCGCGCATGCGTGTGTGTGTAAATCTTCGTTGATTTGAATGGCAGAGAGACAGACTCCCCGAGATCCCCCATCTGCTGGCTCAGTCCCCCAGCACCAGGAGCCCAGACCTCGGTCCCAGGGCTCCCCGGTGGGTGGCAGAGACTCACGCACTTGGCCACGGGTGGCCTCCCGGGTGGAATCTCGTAGAAGCACAGGGCCCAGGAGGGGGAGACGAGGCGGCAGGAGGGCTCAGAGCCCCGGGGGTCTGGGGAACCTGCTAAAGGCCCAGTGCAGGCCCCTCCTCTCCTTTCTCCAAACCGTGGCCCATTCAGCCAGCACAGCAGGCAAAGGCGAGGCACCCAGCCCTGAGCACTCAGGGTGCGCCCCAGGCTTCTGCCCCCTGCTGGCACGTGGTGAGAGTCTGTCTGCCGGATGGACAGGCGGACAGAAGCCCCAGGACATTTTGGAGGACTTATTTTTAAATGCTTTCTGGGGGCCGGAGTAGTGGCACAGCGGGCTAAGCCACTGCCTGTGACGCCAGAGTCCCATGTTGCAGGTTTTTGTCTCGGCTGCTCTGCTTCTGTCCAGCTCCCAGCTCCCTGCTCACGCGCCCGGGAAGGTAGCCGAAGGTGGCCTGAATCCTTGGGCCCCTGCCGCCTGCCTGGGAGACCTGGATGGAGTTCCAGGCTCTTGGCTTTGGCCTGGCCTAACCCCAGCTGTTGAGGCCATCTGGGGAGTGAGTCACTACAAGGAAGATCTTCTGTGTCTTTCAAATAAAGAAATAAATCTTTTTGCTTTTTAAGAATTATTCGAAAGGCAGAGTCAGAGAGAGAGAGAGAGAGAGAGAGAGAGAGAGAGAGATCTTCCACCTGCTGGTTCACTCTCCAAACGGCTGCAACAGCTGGAGCTTGGGCCAGGCTGACGCCAGGAGCCAGGAGCTCCGCAAGTCTTCCAGGTGGGACATCAACAGGAAGTCGGAGCAGAAGCTTCATCCTCTGGGTCCAGACGTCCCTGACGCCCCAGCACTGCTACACAAACCCCTCTTCTTTTTATTTTTTGACAGGCAGAGTGGACAGTGAGAGAGACAGAGAGAAAGATCTTCCTTTGCCATTGGTTCACGCTCCAATGGCCGCCGCGGCCAGCGCACCGCGCTGATCCGATGGCAGGAGCCAGGTGCTTTTCCTGGTCTCCCATGGGGTGCAGGGCCCAAGCACTTGGGCCATCCTCCACTGCACTCCCTGGCCACAGCAGAGAGCTTGCCTGGAAGAGGGGCAACCAGGACAGAATCTGGCGCCCCGACCAGGACTAGAACCTGGGGTGCTGGTGCCACAAGGCGGAGGATTAGCCTAGTGAGCCGTGGCACCGGCTTAAACCCCTCTTCTTATAGGAGCCCTCCAAGTTGATGTGGGACAGCTGCCGGCTGACCATTCCCCAGCTCAATGAAAGAGCATGCCTACGGTCAAGAGAATATTTCGCAAGCTAAGAAACAGTGCTGGTGAAAAGAAGCAAAGCGTGGAGTGGGCACGGCACACAGTGGGCAAGCGGGAGGGAAGTCGGAGACCTGTGGGCACGGGAGGGGATCGGGAAGCGGAGAGAAACCTCCGGGGCTTGCACAACACCCACTTACAACCGCAGCCTGGGCGGGCACCCGGCGCACACTCTAACGGCAACACCCGAAGCAAGAAGGCACGGCAAGGAAATCCTATGTGAGCTCCAACAGCTGTCACCTCGGCTGGTACAATTTTTCTGCCCCTATGTTTCACTTTCCTGAATTTAAAAAATTGTAGGTAGGGGCCTGGAATTGTGGCATAGCAGGTAAAGCTGCCGCCTGCTGTGCCAGCATCCCACATGGGTGCCGGTTCGAGTCCCACCTGCTCCACTTCCGATCCCACTCTCTGCTATGGCCTGGGAAAGGAGTGGAAGACGGCCCAAGTGCTTGGGCCCCTGCTCCCATGTGGGAGACCTGGATGAAGCTCCTGGCTCCTGGCTCTGGCCTGGCCCCGCCCTGGCCATTGAGGCCATTTCAGGAGTGAACCAGTGGATGCAATCTCAGTCTCTCTCTTTCTCTCTCTCCCCCTCCCTCTTTCTTTCTGTATCTCCTTCTCTCCGTAACTCTGCCTTTCAGATATATCTATATATATACATGTATACATACATACAGATAGATAGATAGACAGATATAAAGTGTGTGTTACACCCAGGCACTACTTTCAAAACAGCAGCTAAAGCACAGAAAAGAGAAAAAAAAAAGTTCAGCGAGGTGATCGGGCAACACAGAGGGCCTCTCAAGGTCACCAGGTCCCAAGGGAGCTCAGACAGGACGTGGACGTGGGGGTGGGGGAGGCAGAGGGGCTGGAATCTGGCCAGCAGGTGAGGTCCTTGCTTCCGTCTGCGAACCGGGCGCTGGGCCAGCACTTACTGCTGGGGCAGGAGGGAGAGAAGCAGCCAGGAGGTGAGCTGACACGGAAGAGAGGACGGGAGGACGCGAATGGCCTTGACCCAGGGGCCTCCTGTCCACTTGCTGGCTCTTGCTGGGGGCGGGCAGGCGGGCGGCCGTGCAGCACAGGACTACGTGTGGCGTCCAGGCCAGTGACAGGGACTCCAGCAGCCCCGGGAGTGAGCGTGGGGCAGTGGAGGGGTGCTGGGGGCAGGGCGGCCCTCGGACCCTTCACGGAGGGCTGACAATGCCCCTTAGGTGGACTCGTCGCTTCCAAGGCCAAGGGCCCACGGGGACTTGCCGGCTGCCAGGTGTCCAGGCACCTGTTCTGCTTGCGTTGCTTGTGCCCCTACCCCGGGGCCTTTGGCTGGTCTTTGCCCCTCTCAGCATGGGGACCCCCACGCAGTCTGAGGCGGGGTCCTCACGGCTCTCCTTAGATGCCCCTGGAGGCCTTTCTGTGAAAGCGTCTGTAAAAAACCCAAACACACTGCTGCTACTATGCACGCGTTAACATGTAAAAATAATCAATCACGTGTAAAATCCACGAATGTCCATCAGAGGACAGCCGCAGGCGCTCAGGCTCAGCCTGGCGGGGGAGTGGACAGCCCCAACCAGGACGGGTCACCAGCCTGTCCGTCACCGGCCTGGCTCTGAGATCGGGGGCTTGTGTCCCATCCCATTCCCCTGCCAGCCGCAGTACGAGAAGGCAGCGAATGGGAGCTGTTTTCGGGGCGGAGAGCAAGCCCTCGCCAGCCAGGCGGGCGCAGAAGGAGCCAGCCGGCCGGCTGGGCTGACGCCCCCGGTGCAACCTCCCCCGGCCCCAGCAAGTGGGGGCAGCGCTTTTCCGGGGCTCTCCCAGTCTGAGAGAGGCTGTTATGGCTGGCGGAGACTCAGACACTTGGCATCGACGCGGCCGCCCTGTCTCCGTCGCCCTGGGCAGCTGCCTCCGACGGGCCCTACGGCGACACTATGCTCTCCCAGGCCAGGAGTCCTGGATCAAGGCACTGGCCCACTCGGTTCCGGAGCGGGGGGGCACTTCCTTCCTGACTTTCCTTTGGGCAACACGGGCTGGCAGGGTGGGGGCCACTCTCAATTCCTCCCTCGGTCCCTTCTGACCAGGACCCCTCCCCGCCACGGGCTCATTCAACCCTGATCACCTCCCCAAGGCACCATCTCCAAATACGGCCACCTGAGGGCTCCGCGCGTCAGCCCATGAACAGGCACTAGGGGACACGGCGCAGTCTGTGGCACTCCCGCTGGCTCCGTGTCCATCTCTGTGAAGCTGGGGACACCTCCTTCCCAGGGCCTTAGGGTCCCTCCTGGGCAAGGCAGAAAGCATCACCTGTCCTGTCTGGGTGAGCCTGATCCTGTCTGGAGCTGCAGGGCCCACAGCCATCCAGGAGCATCCACGCAGACTTCACACCCCCACACATGCACGGTGCACGTGCGCGCACACACACACACACACACACACTCCTTTAACCCCTCCTGCCAAGCCGTGACCCAGTCAACACCTCCCCAGCCGACCCCAGTGCACCCAGCCTCTCCTGCTGCAGGCTCCCGCAGACCCGGCTGAGCTTGGTCAGCTCCTCCTCCAGCTTCGACGCCAAGGCCCTCAGCTCTTCGGCAGACTCTGCCCTTGCCCCGTCCTGCAGTTCCTCCCAGACCTGTGAGAGAGCGGCAAAGGGACATGATGGCCACTGCGCCCCCCAGCCCGCGAGTGGTTCTGGACACGGCCAGCGCCATGCCCTCGAAGACCTTCTGCACCTGCTTGCTCGTTCTGGCTGAGACCTGGCCCGTGGACAGGTGCGGGTGGGTTCTGGCCACCCGAAAGGCCCGGATGTTCTTCCTGATAACCTGGGCAGTGCTTCCACAGTTGTAAGTGATCTTACCAGCCTCCATGAACCCAGGGAGCTTCCTGGCCTCCGGCGGACCCGTGGGCACCAGGCTGCTGGCCGGAGCCCAGGCTTTTTTACTCTGAGTGTGCTGTAACACGCTGACCGGGATGCTGGTGACCACAGCCACGGTGCCCAGACCTTGGCCGGCAGCCGAGAGCACCGGGCTTCCTCCTGCTGTTGCCGGAGCGAGGGCTGACCCCAGCACGCCGGCGCCTGCAGAGGACAGCCGGGGAGTCGGCCGCCACGCTGCTCTGGGTGACTGCCTTGTGGGCTACGTCAAGGTCGTCCGCCATGGCTTCCTCTGGCGCACCGATCCCCACCTTCCGGCTCCGCATCTTCACGCCGAGCTGCGCCGCCCTCAGCTCTGCGGATCAGTGTGGGGGTGGGGGGTGGGCGTCAGCTCCCAGCTCACCTGGCCCACGTGGCTCCTGGACATCCCTGCCCCTCCTCCCGACCTTGCAGTCCACCCCCCACACCGCCCCCGAACAGTGCCCTGTGAAATCCCCCCGGGGTTTGAGAAACTCAACATCGCCCAGAGCTCCCGGGTCCATGAGAGGGGCAGTGGGAGGGTGACTGGGAGGCAGCCCAGCCTTGCTCAGTGCTAAGCTCCTTCCCAAAGTCAAGAATCCCAGGGTCAAAGCAGGGAGAGATCCGGGCAAGGAGGAAGGAAGAGGAGAGAGCAGGTGCGGCCAGGGGAGGGCAGTCAGAGGGAGGAGGGTGTGTTGGAGGAAGCCTCCTCAACGGGCATGACCTTGGCTTTGGCTGCCACACGTGTGCCTGTGTGGTTGACGGTGAGTGTCTTTGTGTTCTGCATGGTCTCCCTGGCTCCTGCTCGGCTGTCCTTGTCCCCGCCAACAGATGGGACTGGACCCAGCCCCTCCCCCTAACTCGTCCGAGAACAAAGTGGGGGGGGGGGTTTAGGGGACTCTGCCCTCTGGCTGAGGTTGGCCTCCTGGGGAGCTGCCCCTTCTGACACTTTCCTGTGGCAAGCTCCATCCATGTGCCCAGGGCCCAAAGAGGTCAGAGCCACAGGGGGAGTCCCAAAGGACCATGTGAGGCCAGGCCAGGCTGCGCCCGAGCCCCCGGGGCTGTCCCTCTCCCTGTCACCTGCCGCCCTGGCGCCAGCAGTCACCCTTCCCCGTCTGCGCAGAGGCGTGGCTCCCAGGACTCCGGTGGATAACAGAGACCGTGGGAAGACAGCAATGCTGTTGGAGCACAGGGTGCCTTTCCCTGCCGATGCCTGCAGCGTTCAACCCGGGCAGCCCCGCCCCAGGGACAGCTCTGGGGTCGCCCTCGCGAACCGCCGCCGGCGCGCGGCCTTTCCCTGCCTGCTTGTGCCGCGGCCTCCGGCACCGAGTCCTTGTCTGCACAGTTGAGGGCTTCCCTGGTGGGGAACGCGGAGAACGGGGCTACAACATGGAATTCAAGTGCGGAGAGACTGTGGATGACGTGGGGTTCAAAGTCACAACAAGACGCTTAAAACGTGCTAGAGACGTTGCAGCGACTGGTGCAGCCTCGGCACGGTGAATGCCCACGGGCAAGCACTCAGCTCAGACCCGTGCGGCATCCGAGTCGGAGGGCGGCAGAATTTCCAACCCAAATACACCCCCTTGGCACGGGATTTTTTTTTTTTTAATTTATTTGAAAGACGGAATTACAGAGAGAGAGAGAGGTCTTCCATCTGCTGGTTCACTCCCCAATTGGCCGCAATGGCCAGAGCTGCACCAATCTGAAGCCAGGAGCCAGGAGCTTCTTCTGGATCTCCCGTGCAGGTGCAGGGGCTCAAGGACCTGGGCCATCCTCCACTGCTTTCCCAGGCCACAGCAGAGAGCTGGATCGGAAGGGGAGCAGCCGGGACTCAAACCAGCGCCTCCATGGGATGCTGGCGCTTCAGGCCAAGGCGTTAACCCACTTCGCCACAGCACCGGGCCCACAGGGATTGTTTTGAGAAGAAGGTAACCAAGAAGTAATACTGTTTTTTTAATTTATTTATTTACTTTCATTTTGTTGGAAAGACAGAGGGACAGAGACAGATCTTCCATCCACGGATTCGCTCCCCAGATGCCCACAACAGCCAGGGCTGGGCCAGGTCGAAGCCAGGAGCCAGACACTCAGCCCAGGTCTGTGATTCATAATTGGCCCCCATTCCTGGCACGGAGCTCCGAAAACCCTGGGACAAGAGGGGCTCAGGGGAGAAGCTCTTCTGCCAGCCCGAACGAGGCCCTTCACCCACACTGGAGCGCACGATAACGAGGTGACTGTGGCAAGGCCCTCGGGATGGGGGCTGCTGTGTGGAGGGAGGGGTGGACCTGCAGCCTGACCCTGCACCCTGCACGCAGCTGGGCACTGGGCCATCACCAGTGGCCGAGGCTGCACGATGAAGCTCTGGAAAGAACCCGAGGGCGGGGCCAGAGAGCCGAGGAGTGGCCTGGGAGGGCGGCCCCTGGCCCGGTGCCGGCTGGGCGCGCCGCACCCACCCTCCCACACCTGGCCCTGCACCTCCCTCCCATCCGGCTGTTCCTGAGTGGAATTCTTGAGGACGAATGGCTACGTGGAAGTCAACGTTTCTCAGTTTCGTGAGCTGTTCTAGCAAATGATGGAGCCTGGGTGGGGGCTGGGGGTGGTGGGGGGGGGTGCTGATCCTCCATGTGCAGCCAAGTCAGCCAGAAGTCGTGGGCAGCGTGGGCACTCACCACTTCCAACTGGTGCCGGAGGGGGCTCCAGGTAGACAGCGCCAGAATTGAGATAAACTGTGGGACACCCAGTGGGTCCTCTGCCTCTCAAATGACAATAACGATAAAGACGTAGATCCATGTTCTGGCTGGAAGTCAGCCTGCAGGTGTACAGATCAGAACAACAATCCGACTGTCGCCTGTTTTCAGCACAGCACACTGGGTAACTGGAGCTCATGAGGTCATCTTCCCACCCGTGAGTCTCCAGTGGGCACCTGCTGGCTGTCCTGTACTTCGGCTGGACTTGGGTCCTCCCTGAGACCATGTAGATCCCAGAGACAAGGGCTCAGTCCCACAATGAAACACCAAGTGCAAGCGCAGGCTTCCGGACCGACGGTGGTGGGGGGGCTAGAAGTTGGGGATCCTGGATCCTCAGGTTTGATTCACTTACTAGAGCGGCTCCCAGAACCCAGGGACCCACCTGATCTGTGTTTACCCACTTAGGATGCCATGTAGGATGCAGGCGAGTGGCCGGGTAAGGGGCACAGGCCAGGCAGGTAGGTGGCAAGGCGCCCCGGGTCTCAGCCGCCTGGCAGCCCAGGGGTCCACGGGGGCTCCATCACGCAACGGGAGGGATGATTTGTGTCCTCTCCAGTCCCTCTCGCCTTCCCAGAGGATGGAGGGTGAGGCTGTAAGTTCAGGCTTCCAATCATGCTCCCACCAGCCCCCATCCAGGAGCCCACCATGAACAAGACACTCCTATCAACCAGGAAATCCCAGGTGGGTTAGAGCTCCGCGGGGGGCGCTCCCATCACTCACGACCTCAGAGGTCTCAGCTCTGGGTGAGGAACTGGAGGCAAAGACCAAAACTTAGAACAAAAGGGGCCAGCTCCATGGCAGAGCGGGTGAAGCCACCACCTGTTACAGCAGCAACCCATATGGGCACCGGTTCGAGTCCCAGCTGTTCCACTTCCAATCCAGCTCTCTGCTATGGCCTGGGAAAGCAATAGAAGATGGCCCAAGTCCTTGGGCCCCTGCTCCTGTGTGGGAGACCCGGAGGAAGCTCCTGGCTCCTGGCTTTGGATTGGCACAGCTCTGACCATTGCAGCCAACTGGGGAGTGAACTAGCGGATGGAAGACCTCTCTCTCTCTCTCTCTCTCTCTCTCTGCTTCTCCTTCTCTCTCTGTGTAACTCTTTCAAATAAATAAATAGATCTTAAAAGAGAGAGAGGGAGCCAGCCCCCAGTCAGGAAGCCAGGGTGGTAGTGGGAACCGAAGCATTGGCAGCTTGGAGCCGGTGGGGCCGGGGAGTCAGGGGATACAGGGACGCCCAGGACCCGCCCGCAGACGTGGGAGGCGAGGGGCAGAGTCAGGGGCCTTCGAGGACAAGGGCCGAAGGCGGAGTGGTGGATGTGTGCGTGTCCCCGGAAGCAGGGGAGCCCAGGCTGGGGCGGTGACGGGGGGCGGGGGCGGGCGCGGCTCTGCGAGTCTGGTTCCTGCAGGGAGACTGCATTTGGGAGCCATCAGTGCAGCACGTAATTAAAGCCGCCGAGAGAACGAGCGACAGTGAGGGCGAGTGCGGCGTCGACCCCGCCGTGGGCCGCGGAGGAAGAGCCGGCGGCAGGTCCGCTGGGTCCCCCGGCCCCGCGCCTCCTGGGCACCACCGGGCCACGGTTTCCTCTCTCTCTCCCCCTCAGGGCATCTCTGGATCCCGCCGCTGGAGAGCGGACGCACGTGCCTGGGCACACCGGCGCACCTGTGCGGCGGCAACGCGGGGGAGCCGTCCCCGCTCTGCTCCGGACGGGATGGTGGCATCCCGGCTGGGAGAACGCAGTGCGGAGACCCTCGGGGGCGCGGACTGGATCCGAAGCACCCCCACCCCGTCACTCGTCCGTCCAGACATCTCACTCCGGCTCTGAGTCCCTCTTTGCTTATCCATGCGATTGCCAGGGAGGCGGCTCACTCACCCCAGTAGTTTCTGCATTTTTCATAATTATAAGCAGGATTATTCGAGGCCAGCAGGGGGCTGGACTCCCTGTCCCGGACTCTCCTCTCAGCACGGAAATAAAGAGCGGAGTCTCCGAGCGTGCAGAGCCGAGCAAGTTCACTGCGCGGGAGGCGGAACAGAGTCCTCGCACACAGCAGGGCCCCAGCCGCCGCAGCCCCGTTATCCCGGCCGCTACCCCAGTCCTCCCCGGCCCGCGTTCTAGTCCCGCCCCCGCCCCGCCCCTGGGCGGTTCCTGTGCAGTTTCCTCCTTTGGGATTGGTCCCTGTCTGGGATTCAGGGGCGCGGCAGCATGCCTGATTAGGTGCTCAGTCCATGTCCGCGAGGGCGGAAGCCTGTGTGATTGGCCCCTGGTCTCCCGGCATGACGCAAGCGGTTGCTAGGCAGGAATCTGGGTTCTGGGTTAGGAACCCCGGCACAGGGGCTTTTGGTGGAAACTCTGCTGGTGAAGCTGGTTAGAGCTGGGCTGGGCGGGGCGGGGCGGGGCTGTGCTGGGCTGTGCTGGGGGGCAGGGCCGGGCCGGGCTAGGCTGTGCGCTCAGTGTCGCACGCCACACCGTTTTTAACAGTGGAGCAGCTGTGATCAGGGCAACACTGAGTGTCCTAAAAGCGTCTGTCTCGTCCCTCCCCGATACCGCCCCGCCTCCCTTGCCTACGGGCCCCTGGCCCTACAGAAGGGACTCTGAGATTGGTTCAGGAAACAGCCCCTGCCTAAGAGACAGCTGCACCTGACTTGGAAGGTCCCTGCCTGGTTCCCGGCGCAGCAGTGGAGCCGCGGCCCCTCCCGGGTGCGCCGAGTTAGTTCCTGGCTGTGATTAGGATCCTGCATGCTCTGACGACGGCTCGCTTTCCTGAACCGGGTGCCTGGAGCCAGTCTCCTCGGCACCTCCCTTCCCTGCTGGCCGCACCTCCTTCCTGCTGCTGGGCTCTCATCCATGGCCGCTGCGCCCCGCCCCCACCCCGTCCTCACCTCTCGGAGGGTCTCTGGTCTGCCAGGGGTCTGCTAGCATTGGGGCTGCAGAGGGACGGATAACAGGCAGTTCCGCGGTCCCGGCCACTGCCCTGGAGGCTCTGGGCGGTTCTGAGCAGGGATTGCAAAGCTGAGGTCGGATTAACTGGGACTGACGCAAACCAGCAGGCGGCCACACAAGTCCTCCAGGAGGACCATCCAGAGCAGCCAGGGATCCCAGCGAGGTGGGAGGGCCGGGCCAACGATGCCTCTCTATCCTCTCCTACAGTCCAGCTTCCTGCTAAGGCCCACTCTGGGAGCCGCGGTCATGGCCCAAGGACGTGGCCCCGGCCATCGCACGGGAGACCTGGATGGAGCTCCAGGCTCCTGGCTTTGGCCTGGCCCAGCCCTGGCTCTTGCAGGAATTTGGGGAGTGAACTAGCAGATGTAAGATCTCTCTCGGTAGCTGTCTTTCTGTGTCGGCCTTTTCAAATAAAATGAAAGAAATAAAAAAGTAACATTTCTCTGTGGCTTAGAGCCATGGTGAGAGGCCTGCATTGAGCTGCAGGAGCTGCAGTCTATGTAACCGCCTGGAGGCAGACGATGTGTGAGGGCTGGACCTCTTACCTGGAATTCTTTATTTATTTATTTTTTTGACAGGCAGAGTGGACAGTGAGAGAGAGAGACAGACAGAAAGGTCTTCCTTTTTGCCGTTGGTTCACCCTCCAATGGCCTCCACGGCTGGCGCGCTGCGGCCGGCGCACCGCGCTGATCCGAAGGCAGGAGCCAAGTGCTTCACCTGGTCTCCCATGGGGTGCAGGGCCCAAGCACCTGGGCCATCCTCCACTGCACTCCCGGGCCACAGCAGAGAGCTGGCCTGGAAGAGGGGCAACCGGGACAGAATCCGGCGCCCCTACAGGGACTAGAACCCGGTGTGCCGGCGCCGCAAGGTGGAGGATTAGCCTAGTGAGCCGCGGCGCTGGCCTTACCTGGAATTCTTAAACTCACAATGCTCTGAAAGCCGAAACTCGCTACATCACTGATTCCTGAGCTGAACTGGCAGCAGCGTGCTCGGGCCTTGGTGCAGCTCACTTAACTGGGAGACGGTGGATTGACTGCGGCCACGCTGACCTGTCTAAGGAGGGCCACAGTGGCCGTGGCAGCGTGGAATCTCCGCACCCTGACGCTCTTCTAAAAATCCAGAAAACAGGAGCTCTGCAGTGCCCCTGGCCCCGGGATTGGGGGTAGAGGACTGAGCCCCCGAATCGCACCCCCCCCCCCGCAGAGGAGGCAGCGGGCGTGTGCAGGCAGGGTGGAGACAGCTGACTGAGCGTTTCTCCAGCATTTGTGCACACTGGGGAGGGGGACCGTGACATCTGCGCATCTTTCTGCGCCCAGAAGTCTCGAGTCCCCACCAAGCCTTGCTTTGCAGAAGGGGCCACCCACCCCGCTGGTCCTGGCCTGCAGGGGTGGGGCCCTGTGAGCAGGAACGAGAGGCGGGGGGCAGCTGGGCTGCATCCCCAGGGGTCTCTCCAGGCCAGTGCCCCAGACTCTGGCACTAACCCCACTCCTGGCCTGCTGCCCTGGGGCGCGTTCCGAACACAGGCCGCCCTGGGGCAGGGTGGCAGGGCAGCCCAGCTGTCCCGGGCTGGCCTGCCGTTTCCAGCAAAGAACAGTGTTTACCACAACTGCCCCAGCAAGACCAGGTCACTTACGAAGACAAAGGGCGGGGTCCCCAGCTGGCTTTGTCCCAAGGGCTGGCCTCAGCCTGAGACCTGAATTCCAAGCACAGACACAGACAAGGTGCAAGCAAGGGAGAAGGACTCACTTGAAACCAGAGAGAATACATATTCAGAAGGGTGTGTGGGCACTCCACAAGCGGACAGGGAGACCCACACAGCCGGCCCAAGCTCCGTCTCCCCTGTGTGCTGTAGGGTTGGCACCCTATGGATTTCAGGGCTGTGGTGGTCTCTGGGAAGGCTTCGTGGCGTCTCCACGTGGGGCTGCTGTGCACGTGTGGTCAACAAGGCGCCCTATGCTGAGAAGTGAGGTGCAGGTGCATCATGGGAAGCGCATTGCCGAGCCTGCAGCCATGTCACAAGGGCCTGGAGGGGGGTGGGGCTTCAGGGGTGCCGCCGGCTCACAGCTCACTCATGAGCTCCCTGCCTCGCCCACGTCGGAGCCCTCATGAGCTAAACCGCCTGCCACCGCTGCTGCCATGGGGTGGCGCTGTCTGACCACAGCGGCCCCTCTCCTACGGAGCACCCCAAGGGGCTCCCCTGTGGCTGCCTCAGGGGCCAGGGAGGATGCAGCTGCTCCTGCCCAGACCCTCTGCTCAGAGCCTCCTGCTTCACCCACCCTGAATATTTATGCCCCTCTGTCCTGGAGTTGGCCGCGATGGAGGAGCTGCCTCTGGGACATGGACCTCTGCCACCTCGCCCTGGGTTCTCCCTCTGCTCCTGTCCCTCCCGGGCCTGAAATATTCCTCCCCTATGTCCCTCCCTGTGTGGCCCTCTCTGTTAGCCTTAATAATAAGCAGAGTGGGGAGCTGGCGCTGTGGTGTAGCGGGTAAAGCAGCCACCTGAAGTGCCGGCATCCCGTACAGGTGCTGGTTCAAGTCCCGGTGGCTCCTCTTCTGATCCAGCTCTCTGCTGTGGCGGCTGGGTATAGATGCTTGGACAAACCCCCTCTCATCTCACTGGCTCGGTTCTCAGGAACCAAATGCCACTCAACTGCACGCTCAAAAGTGGCAAAGACGGGGAGTTCTCTGTGTCTTTTCCCGCCAATTTTAAAAATAAAATTTAAATTAAAAAAATAAACAGCTCAGAGGAAAATAAATGGTGCAGCCACTCTGGAAAGCAGTTTGGTTTTTATCAAAAAAAGCTCCCTGGGGCCGGCGCTGTGGTGTTGCGGGTAAAGCTGCTGTCCCACAGGGGTGCCGGTTCGAGTACCGGCTGCTCCTCTTCTGATCCAGCTCTCTGCTATGGCCTGGCAAAGCAGTAGAAAATGGCCCAAGTCCTTGGGCCCCTGCACCCATGTGGGAGACCTGGAAGAAGCTCCTGGCTCCTGGCTTCAGATCGGCTCAGCTCTGGCTGTTGCAGCCAATTGGAGAGTGAACCAGCAGATGGAAGACCTCTCTCTCTCTGCCTCTCCTTCTCTCTCTGTGTATCTAACTCTGACTTTCAAATAAATAAATAAGTTTAAAAAAAAAAAAAACTCCCACACCGTCGGCAGAGGAATGGATACATACGGTGCATCACGTCCATCCAGCAGCTAAGACGTCCTGCTTCCTGCTGCTGTGCGGGTGGGCCTTGGAGACACTGGGCTGAGCGAGACGCCCAGCACACAGGGTCACATGTGGAGCGGGTCTGTTGACAAGGAAGATGAGACAGGTGCGTGCACATGGACAGACAGCAGGGGCTGGGGCAAGAATAGGGGTGGGTAACCGCGTCATGGCTAGCAGATTCCCTTTTGGGTAGAAGAAAATATTTGGAACTGGATAGACATGGTGGTTGCACAGCTTGGTGAACACACAATGCCCCTAATTTGTTCATTTTTTTTTTTTATAAAAAGAAGGATGTATTTATTTAAAAGGTGGAGCAACAGGGGTGGGGAGAGAGAGAGAAAGGTAGGGGAGGCACCCTCCATCCTCTGGTTCACTCCCGAAGGTGCTGGAACAACTGGGGCTGGGCCAAGCCGAAGCCAGGAGCCTGGTGCTCCATCCGGGTCTCCCACGTGGGTGGCGGGGGCCCGAGTACTTGAGCCATCTTCGCTGCTTTTCTAGGGACCCGGATCGGAACTGGAGCAGCGGAGACTCCAACCGGCTCTCCGATGTGGGATGGGGATGTTGCAAACAGCAGCTTAACCTGCTGTGCCGCCATGTCAGCCCCTAACTGCTCGCTCGGAAATGGCTAATTTACACGACGTACATTTCACCTCAATATAAGCCACAGCAGTAAAACTTATTTGTGTCCAAAGAGCTAGAATGCTATGAAACAAATGCATTTTTTTGCACAAAAATAAAGCATAGAATCATCCGGTGATTAATACACCCAGAGAAGCCACGCCGGGGTACCGACCCGAGACAAATGAGAGCCGAGGTCCGCTCTGAAGCCTGGACACGGACAGTCCCTGGCAGCCGGCCGAGCGACAATCGGACGTCCTTCAGCCGTGAACGCTCAGAGGGCCGGGCTCTCCCCCCACGGAGCCTCCCGGGGTCCTCAAAGACGGAGGCAATTCCAGAGCCTGCCGCAGCGTGCGCGAACCTTGATGGCGTCATCCCCAGCGAAACACGTGACACCCAGGACGGGAACGTTCCCCTTGGAGGAGGTCCCAGAGTCGTCAGGCTCACGGAGACAGAGTGCACGCTGGTCTCCAGGGCTGGGGAGGGCGGGACAGGGAGCGACTGTGTGGTGGGGACCCGGTGTCCATCTAGCAGGAGAAGAGCTGTGGACTGGATGGAGGTGAGAGTCGCACAACTTTGCGTTTAACGCCGCGGCCCTGTGTGCTGGTCCCTTCTGGGCTGCGTGTGTCTTACCGCCCCAGCTCCCATGCCGGTGCCGCCCTCTGCCCTCGGGCTCCCTCGCTGGGCACATGGAGATCCTCTGTAGAGGCCCCGACTACCCGAGGAAGGCCGCCACGCTGCTGGTGGCTCCTTCTGAGCCCACGCTGGTCGTGGCAGTTGATAGCATGGACAGTTGGCACCTGCTGGTCCCGGTCAGAAGCACCCCGCACTCAGGCTCTGGGCAGGGACCCTCAGGAGTGGGGAGGCCAGGGCCTGGGAACACATTCTGACCCTCAGGTGCTTGGCTTGGCTTCCAGGAATCTCCTTTTCCCTCAGCCGCAGGAGACCATGAGCTAATGCTGCCCAGACAGCACAGGGCTTCCCGCTGCGGGGCTGGTGGTATTCTCACTCCAAGGGTTTGTTTATATATTCTGGAAAACACTGGGAGTAGCTCCAGGAGGTGTTGCTGTGGCCAGGGGTGAAAGTCCACAGGCCACCTGCACCCCGCCGTGGACTGGAAGCTCCCACTGTGGCTGTGGGCACACCACCTCCCCCACAGGTGGGCAGTAGGACCCCAGCTGATGGCCCAGGCGTCCCCCATGACCTCATCACCATGGGGAATGGCTTCCAGAATGAGGGGGACGTGGTGGGCTCTCCTGGAAACGCCCAAGCCCGCTCCCCCTGAGCCGCTGCTTCCTCTTAGAGCTTCTGAAAGCCAGCTGGCTCGAGGCAGGTGCAGAGCCCAGCTCTGATCAGTACAGGACACTGTGGTGGCCGGCGCAGAGACCCTTCCAGCAAGCATGAGCCGAGGGCCGGCCGTCACCTGAACGTGGCTACAGCGGACGACTGGCTTTAGTCATGGCCGGGGTTCATGGTCAAGGGCGGCCACGGACCACGCACAGAAGCAGCAGCATCGCTGCCCACCCTCACCAGGGCTGTGCCGCCGTCACTTTCTCTGTGTCAAGGACTATCCTTTTAATTGTCCCTGTTTTCCCATGGGGAGAACTGAGACTTGGAAAAGAATACAAATGTGCTTGAGACCAAATATTTAAAAAAAAAAAAAAAAAGAGGAGGAGGAGGAGGAGGAGGAATGGGGGTTAAAACCCCAGAGCTGGGGCTTGAGTCTGGGCCGTGGGCTTGGAGGACTCTCCCCTCCGTGCTCCGTAGCCCCTCAGACCTTAGTGTCGGATCACCCATTTGGATCCTTCTCACCCTCGCCCAGTCCTCGCCCTTCCCTTGGGCCCAGGGCCACCTCTGGCCTCGGCAGAGCAGGGACTTGGGTGTGACACGGCCGCCTCTCCAGAGCAGCGCCTGCCAGCCAGGGAGGGAAGCGCCTCCCGCCGCTCCGAGCAGGCAGGCGGCCGGCTCCAGGCGGTTTTCCACTCCAGGTCCTCCGGCGGCCGGGTCTGGAGCCAGAGCTCTGGCTGGCATCAGGAGGGCAGAGCTGGCCCTCGGCTGCCCTAACGCGTGGTGGGGTCCTGAGCAAACCAGATCTGTTCCGAGCCTGCGTCTTCCGATCTGTAGTGGATGGAGTAGTGACCCACCCCATCCCAAAGTCAAGTCCAAGTCCTACCCACCCAGGACCTGTGAATGTGGCCTTATTTGGAAGCAGAGTCTTTGCCGATGCGAAGCGAGGTATCTCGAAATGAAATCATGCTGGAGTTAGGGGGGCCCTGAAGCCCATGGCAGGGCCCTGAAGAGAGACAGAAAAGGAAAAGGCAGAGGCACCAGGGAGGAGGTTGCGTGAAGCCGGGATTGGGGGGGGGGGCCTGCTCCCTAAATTCAACCCAGGTCTGCACGCTCCTACACCCCTGCTCACCTTCTCTGAAGCTCACACTCACTTCTTCAGCAAGTGAGGTCGTCCTCCACCCCTCGGGGACCTGGGTGCCATGACCTCGGCCAGACACGTGCACCAGTGCAGGTGCACACACCCCCTCCCTTCTCACAGGCTGGAAGGCAGCACCACCTCCCCCTGGCCAGGGAGAGCATCGGAAAGGCCCCCTCAGGGCCCCCGCAGCCCCTCGGCACGTGGGCCTCGGTACCTGGGGGTGGGGGGAGCCGTGTTCCTTCCCTCCTCCACGCTAGCCGCTGTCCTTGGGGAGGGTTTGTTAAAATGCTGCCCACCCGGCGCAGGAGAGGCAGTCGGCAAATAGCGTTGGATGAGGGAACAAACGGCTCAATCAGCGCGTGCATCCGTGCCTAAGAAGGACGTGTCCTCAGGGAGTAATGACAAGATGACAACAAAGAGAGCGCAGGTCTCCCGTGAGCTTCCCGCAGCCTGCAGACTCGTCCCTCCTCCTGAAGGCGTGGGGAGGGTCAGGGAGATGTGCCACACGAGTCTTGCCTGGCCCTCGTGGGAGCGGCCGTGGCGATCCGTGATCATCAGCGCGAACTTGGGATTTGCAAGGCTTCCCAATGCTAGGCTGGCACGGTCCCTGCCCCCTGGGGGCCTTGGTTCCATCAAGGGAAGGGGCTACAGCAGTCACGTAGGAGCAGGGACCTGGGGTCCCAGGGATGGCCCTGGGGTCAGCACATGTTGGTAATGCCACTGGGAGGATGAAGACCTGAGGCACAGAGAGGTTAAGCTACCTCCTTAAAGTCACACAGCTAACAGGCAGTGAAGACAAGACCCCAGCCCAGGAAGCTGGCTCCAGAACCCACAGCCTTGGCTTGCTTACAGCACGCATCACTGGGGCAGGGGACAACGTAGGTGATAGCGACGGCTTCCTAGACTTTCCCAAAGAGCTCCTAATATCTCAGTTTTCCCCCTCCAACACTGTCCCCAGTGCTCCTCTCCAAGTGGTGCCAGCTGTGTGGGAAGAGAGGGTGGGGAGAAGGTGGGCCCTGGGAGAGGCGTGTGCTGACCCCAGCTCCCTGCTCCTAGGTGACTGCTTTGGCCCTGGGCCAGGACGCCTCTGTGGTGTCGCTGGAACGTCTGGACCACCAGGCCATCCGTAACGCTGTGCTGCTCAAGGTCATGGTCCCGGCCTTTTGCCTCTGGGTGCTAAGTTCTGTGCTCTGAGCTCCTTCTCTCAATGGCCAGGCCTTTGGGGACCACCTCCACCTCCCCCCCCCGTGTGGTCCCCAGGAGTTTCTGAACCCTGCATGACACAAGCAGCCCGTGGGGAACCAAGCACGAAGTCTCCGGCTCCCTTACCTAGACACCCCCGTCTTGCCTCGCCCCTTCTTCCCTTAAATGATTGAACCCCAAGTTTTAGCCATGCCATGGCCACAGCGCTAAAGAGTCCTTCCCAGACTCCCTTGCAGCTGGCTTGACCACGTGACGAAGTTCTGGCCAATGGGACAGGAGCAGAGTGTATGCCCGCCCTTTCCCTGCCCTCCTTTCTGGGGGCTGGAGTGTGGATGCACGGTCAGAGCTGAGCAAGGAGAGAGGACGAGCCCTGGGCCACACACGAGAGCCAGGCAGGAGGCTGGAGGCAGGGCCTGGCCCCTGAGAGAGAAGTGCATCTATGTACCATTTAACCTACTGCTGTCTTGCCTGTTACAGACCTGAACGGTCATACTCAATGCTCACCCGCCATGTTGCCTGGGTATTTGCATGGGGGTGGGGGTGGGCCCAGGGAGGGGTCTCTCCTTGGTTTATAGCCCCCTCAGTGCTGCTTGGTGGGCCTCGATGTCCTCTACTGTGAAATGGGTCACAGGAGCCCCTCCCCACCCCCCCAGGTTGTTGCAAGGGTTTAAGTGGACTGATGCAGCCCGAGGGAGGTTCGCTCGGTGCACACAGGGGGTGCTGCTCAGGAGCCCCCAAGTCCTCAGGACCTGGCAGGCCCACCCAGATGTCTCCACTGCCCCCTCCAGCCCCACCCACCCCCAGCAGCCGTGAGATGCGTGCAAGAAGGCAGGCAGCTGGCTGTGCCGCCTCTGCCTCCCTCTCTTCTCCTCCCGCTTCCCGGGACCTGTGTCTTCCCTTCCCTCCCTGAAAGTCTGTGGGAGCTGCCCCCAGGCCTCCTCCTGCTGTTCCCGCAGCCATCCTGGTGGGAGGGTCCCACGGGAGGGGGCCGTGGTGCGGCGATGTCGAAGACAGCTTTCAAACTGGTGGTCCTCATCCAGTTTGTAGCGAGAGCCGTGTGCCGCTGGGCAGAGGCAACACCAGGGAGCCGGCAGTGGGCGGTGTTGGTCCTGCCGGAGGGAAGGCATCCCCGAGGGAGAGCCGGCCAGCGTGGCGGGGACACTCCGGCCACCCGAGCCTGGAGTTGGGCCAGATCGTCCCACACTGTGCTGCTGCCGCGTTCAGAGCCCAGCGACCACTGCCCCAGCAGCCCAAGGTGGGGTCCTGGGACGGCGCGGGTGCCCAGCCTGAGCTGCCCGCTCTCCAAACCAAAGGCGGGAGACCCCCGGCTGCCACGAGGGCAGGCTCCCTGGCCTGTCTGCTGAGCCTTGCGTGACTAATCCTAACCGACCCTGCTGAGTCATCAGGTGCCCAGGGAGCGCCTCCCCCACCCCACAGCCACTCCTGCTGAAGATTCTTCAAGTTCAAAGTCATTCCTGATCTGCTCCAAGCCCGAGTTCCAACCTCAGCCAGGACCAGTCCGCTTCACAAAAGCTCTGAGCCGGCCAAGCTGTCTTCCCCGGGTTGCCTGACGCACCCTCCCATGTCCCTGGCGTTGTGCTGACTGTATTCCGACCTTGACCTTGACCTTGATGGTGGTCAGTGGCCATCCCTTCCGCCCCTCGCTCGGTGCCCCTCTCCCCTTCTCCCAAGAATTCCGTCAGTGGCGACAGACAGGACGCTGGCGTGGAGGAGCACGGTGGCCCTGGCTTTGCCTGTTGAGCCTCTCTCGTGCCGGGAGGGTGTGGCTCGGATGCTTCACGCCCAGCCTTTCTCCTCCTTCCACCAGATTGGGAGACATTTGCAGCCTTGGCCTGGACGGCGGCAGACACCGTCGCTTCCCCCTGACCCCCCAGACCTGGTTCCCGCCCCTCTCCCCAGGTGGCCACGCCCTGTGGCGGTGGTCAAGCTCAAGGACCAAGGACCCAAACAATGAGCATCACTCATGCGGTCCTCCATCCCCGTCTCTCTCCTGTCCATTGCCCGATGGATGCAGAGGAACCGGGTCTCTCCCTGGGGTGGGGAGCCTGGGTCCCTGATCCCTGGATGGGGCACAGCCCTCTTCCCGACGTGCCTGGGGCTGCCGGATAAATGGGAACCAAAGCTGTGAAGGCCCTGAGACCGGGGCCGGCGGTTACAGCCCTAGAGCTCTGACCACACGCGAGTGGAGCTGGGCTTCCATCTCTGCCCTCCTCCAAGCCTCGCGTGGAAGAAGCCCTCACAGCCCCATCACCGTCCAGCACCTGACCCGTGGCTGCCGCTGCCCTCTGCACAAACCTCACGGAACTCCCACTGTCCCCTTCTCCTTCTCCGCCGCCTCCTCTTCTTCCTTTTGAGATTTTATTTATTTAAATAAGAGGTAAAGTCACAGACTGAGAGAGAGAGAGAGAGACAGAGAGAGGTCTTGGGTTCACTCCCCAAATGGCCACAACGGCCAGAGCTGGGCAGATCCAAAGCCAGGAGCTTCTTCCTGGTCTCCCACGTGGGTGCAGGGGCCCAAGGACTTGGGGCATCTTTCACTGCCTTCCCAGGCCATAGCAGAGAGCTGGATCGGAAGAGGAGCAGCCGGGTCTCAAACCCAGTGCCCATATGGATGCTGGCGCCTCTGGCAGAGGACTAACCTACTGTGCCACAGCGCCGGCCTCTCTTCCCATTTAACAAAAAGTATTTATTTATGTATTTGAATCACAGAGTAATGGGAGGAAGGCAGGAGTTTCTCCGACAAACGGCCACAAAAGTCGGGGCCGGGCCAAGAGGAAGCCAGGAGCCTGGAACTGCACCCAGGTCTTCCCCGTGGGTGCAGGGACCCAAGCACTTGGGCGACTTCTGCTGCCTTCCCCGGGTGCATCAGCAGGGAGCTGGATAGGAAGCGGAGCCGCTGGGACTCCAATCAGACCCCGTGACATGGGGCGCCAGCCTCACAGCGGCGGCTGAAGGCGCGAGTCTCTCAGGGTCCGACTCGGTCTCCAAGGCGACTCCACTACTGCAGGGCGGCGGGACCGGCCCCACGAGGGAGACGAGGCTTCTCCAAGCGGCCGCGTGAGCTCCGGCGCTCGGTGACGCGCTCCGGTTAGGGAGGGGAGCGAATCCTCCCCCCGCAGAGTGCATCAGGCCATTCGTTCCCAAGCAACAAGTCCAAGTTCGGCCAGCGGGAGGGACAGGAACGCGAACCAGCGGGTGTTTAATAAAGAACGTGCTCCTGCGCGCTGGCGTCCGACTTCGGAGACCCGGAGCCCCGCGCGGTGGCTGTCTTGCTTTCTCTCCGCGCCCGCCCCTTCCCCCGCTGGGACGCAGGTGCGCGTGGTTTACGAAGCAAGGGGCTGCCAAGGGAGGGAGGTGCAGTCTGTCCAGGCGGCGCCTGCCCGCACCTGCCCGCACAGGGACGCGAGATCCGCTCCCCGGTGCCCCGCGCGCTCCACGCCCCCTCGGGCAGCCGTCAGGGCCACGGGGGGAGGCCTCCGCCCTTGCCCGGCGCTCGCAGGGGCCTGCCGGCCAGGAAAACACCCATCCGCTGGAGCCACCCGCAGGGATCCAGAGCAGGGGCGGCGGTGGGGGGGCGCCCTGGCACGGACTCCCGCAAGAAGCCGGGTGTCCCCACCCATGCCGGCCTCTGGGGCACCCGCCTCGGTCAAGGGCGCCCCCGCCTGCCCGGCGGCTCAGCCAGAAGCACATGCCATGCGTGCTCTGCCCGCACTCTTGGGTCAAGTTCAGCGCTGCGGTGCCCTGAAGACCTTGACCCCCCCTTGCCTGTCCCTGGGCTCGGGCAGCGCCCCTGCTCACATGTGCCCCCCGCCCCCGGCCCTTAGAGCTGCCTTCCCCAAGCTCGTCTGTGGTTTACAAAACAGGACTGAGGATGGGGGTGGGGGACGGGACGCAGGCACCTTCTGGGGTGATGACAACTTGTAATATACCATCTTCACCCAGCCAGAAAGGAGGTGGTGTCCGGCACAGTGTAGACATGGCTTTCGACACCTGCTTCCCGGGTCCCAGTCCCAGCTCTGCTCCCAGTTCCAGCTTCCTGCTGCCGCGCCCCTGGGAGGCTCAGTGCTGGGCCCCGACACCTGCACGGACACACCGATGGAGCCCTGGCTCCTGGTTTCAGCCCAGCCTGGCCTTGGCTGCGTGGGCATTTGGGGACTGAAATGGCGAATGAAACATCTCTCTCTCTCCTCTCTCTCCCTTTCAAATAATAATAATAAAGATTGATTTGATTTGCAAGGCAGAGTCAGAGAGAGAGAGAGATCTTCCAACTGCTGGTTCACTCCCCAAATGGCCGCAAAGGCCAGGACAGGGCCAGGCTGAAGCCAGGAGCCGGGAGCTTCTTCCGGATCTCCCACGCGGGTGTGAGGCATTGCTCCGGGAGCAAGGCGGACCACGGCCCTCCCTCGGGAGACACCGGAATGCCCGCAGCTCCAGCCGCCTGGCAGGCCAGGCGCCATGTCTCTGGCTCTCTCCATCGCTCTCACTGCCTCCTCCACAGGACTCCAACACACCCGTGCTTCCCGCGGCACCAGGTCTGGTAGCAGTGGCTTGTTCCACCCAATTTATAGTCTCGCTTCCCAAGTCATTGGCCCCCTGGACAAGTAGTCGACAACACATCCCAGCCCCCCTTGGGCCATTGGGTAGACAGGGAAACAAGGTATGAATTAGGACTTCTGGAAGATGTCCTTCAAAAGAGGGGGCACGACCTTCACCCTTTCTCCCGCCCTGCTGGCTTGGAATGAAGACACCACGGCTGGAGCTCAAGCAGCCATTCTGGATCAGGAGGTGAGGCTGGGTCCCTGACACTGTACACAGAAGGGAAAATCAGCATTCTCTTGTTGAAGCCGTGTTACTTTGCGTGTTCTGTTGCTCACAGCCAAACCTGGTCTTAACACCATTTTCCAAATCCTTGGGTGTTTCGATCCTTGTGTGTGGAATGGTCTTTGTTCCTGTCAAGCTTCTATTGATCCTTCAAAACCCTGCTGTCACTTTCTGTCACATGTTTTAATTTTTAAAATACTTATTTATTTAAATGTCAGAGTTATGGAGGGAGGGAGAGATCGTTCATCCGCTGGTTCACTCCTCAGAAGGTCGCAACAGCTCGGGTTGGGCCAGGTCAAAGCCAGGAGCCAGGAGCTTCATCCCGGTCTCCCACGGGGGTGCAGGGGACCTAGGATTTGGGCCATCTTTCGTGGCTTTCCCATCAGCGGGGAGCTGGACTGGAAGTGGAGCAGCCGGGACTCGAACCCGCGTCCACATGGGATGCCGGCGCTTCAGATGCCGGCTTAACCCGCTGCGCCGCTGCTCCCCGGGTAATTCACTTGCAAAGCCCTGGAAGGTGAGGAGCCGAGTCCGGGTGACCGGGTCGGAAGCTGCTAGCCCCACGCCCCCCAGGTGCCCTCCTGCGCCGCCCTCCCACCAGAGGCCTCCACCCGCCCTCGCGGTCTCCCCAGGCCCCGCCCAGGGCCGGCCCGCCCCGCCGGGCGCGCGTCCGTGCGGCCGACCCCCGGCCCGACCCCCGCTGCCTTCCCCCGTCCCTTCCCCGGTCCTGCGCCCCCACGTACTTTCGTGACGGCCCCGGGCGCGCTGGGTGCGACGTTGCCCCTGGCGGCCACTAGGTGGCAGCAGAGCCCCGGATGGTCCGCGAGCTCACGGACCCCGTCCTGCCGCGAAGGGGAGGGGGTGTTCGGGAAGGATCCAGAAATGACAGCCGTTTGAGCCACGCACCACACCGCGCGGGGCCAGACGCGTGGGTTCCGGTCTCGCACCTGGCGTTTCCCGGCCGTGCGACTTAGAGCCAGGGCCTCACCCTCGGTGTGCCTCCGTTTACCCCCCACCCCCACCCCGGCGTCGCGTAAAGTAGGGGCGGAAGCCAGGGTGCCCCGTGCAGAAAGGGCTGCTGGGAGGAGCAGCGCCCGCGCCGGCGCAGTGCGTGCCGCGTGAAGTCGCCCGGTTTTCGCGTCCTGGCCTCGGCGGCGCCCGCGGGCTGCGCACGGACAGGAGTGGGCTCCGAGGCCGGGACAGCCGAGGGCGAAGAGGGCACCCGTGCTGGGCAGGGGGTGGGCTGGGGGCGGGGAGGGACGTGCCCGGAGGGGCCCCGGAGGGCGGGGGCGGGGGCCTCGGCCGCACCTGTTGGCCGCGGACGAGGAGCCGGTGTCCCCGCCAGCCTGGCTCCCGCGACGCGCCTCTGCGGGCCCGAGGGGGCGGAGCGGCCTGGCCCGGACAATTTTATTTTTAGTTCCCTGCGCCTGTCCGCGCGCCGCAGGAAGCCGCCTCCCCCGCCGGCCCGCGAGGACCCGGGGCGCCGTGGTCAGTATGACGTCAGGGCGCCGAGGGGCTGCGGGGTGGGCTCGGCGGGGTGGGCTGGGCGTCCTGGAGCGCGCCCGCGAGCTCATCCCTCCCTGGGGGCGGCCCAGGGGCGCGCTGGCCGGGCTGGGAGGGGGCGCGGGCGGGGAGAAGGCGCCGCCCAACCTGGGCTCCCAAGGGCGGGCGGAGGAGGGGACAGGGGTCTGAGGGACCCCCGGGCCGCGCCGCTGTGCCTGGGGGTGCCGGCGGCCAGCGCTGGGCGGTGCTGGAGGCCGAAGCTCACCTTCTGGCGCCCCTGACCCCTGTGTCGGACAGGTGCTGGGAGGGGGGCGGCTGGCAGTGTGTAGGTGGAGAAGCAGAGGCTCAGGTGGGAAATTTAAATTCTTGTGCGTTCTCAAAATGAGATGTCAGTGCCAGGAATGTACTTCACCATGGAGCTTGTAGGATGTCAGCGGCGACTCTGGTTAGAATCACGGTGTCCCGGCTCCAGTGAGAGAGGCCAGCGGATGCCAGTGGCGTTCGATCAAAGTCAGAGCTCTGAACCTGGGTTGTTCACGTCTGTCCCGTACTTGGGAAACGCCTCGTCTGTCCGAAGCAGGCAGTCGCCTGCTCTCACAGCCACGCGCGTGGCAGTGTTTGAATGCACGCGTTCACCTAGCCAGAGTCTGTCCCGAGACGCCAGGACAGGAGGGTGTGTCGGGGAGAGGTATTCGGGCTCGATCTAAAAAGGACTTCCTAAAGCTCTGGGCGTGAGCTCGCCGTTCCTGTGGGTATGCAAGCGAGCTCTGTGGGCAGAGCCACGTTTAGTGGGAAATCGGCCGAGATACCGCGGGAGGCCTCTCGGCTTCCAGTCCTGTGGCCCTGTGGTTGTGGATCCACCTCCAGCCGTGGTAGAAGCCCGTGTCTTTTAAACTTGTTTCTCACTGGCCCGGCTGAAGTTGTGGTAGCCGGCTTCCCAAGGGCAGGGGAGGGGAACTGCCTCCTCTCTGCTGGCCTGGGAGTGCCCTGCCTGCCCAGCACCGGCGTTAACCCTTGCCGGACAGCTCACAGCTCAGTATGTGTGCAAGAACACCATCGGGAACTGCGTGCGCATGTGCAGTGTTGTACCCATGCCTCACATGTGTGCAGGTAACCATATAAGGGAGACAGAGACTACAACCGTATCTTGGGCAATCCCCTCTGCTGGGGCGGGCTTGTGGATAAGGAATTCCACCTGTGCTTTATGCCGGCGTCAATAATAAAACACGACTTCCTGTTGAAGGCCTTGGTGTCTTGTCTCTGCACATGAATCCTGGGGGCTTGTGTCCGGGATCGGACGGTGGATTTTCCACCTCCTGTGTCTCCAGGGCTGTGAGGCCACAGCGTCAGGGGTAGAGCGAACTCCCTTGGTGTCAGCCGGCCACTTGCCCCGAAGGGAGCGGCTCTGCCCCTTGGTGCTGGGCCTCTGGCCCTGGGAGCACAACAGAACCCAGTGGGCACAGGAAGCAGGCTACGGAGCACCGCCCACCGGAACTGGTAGGAGCTGGGCACAGGAACTGGTAGGAGCCGGGTTCATTTGGTTTGGTGGACCTTCGCAGAGCGGCAGAGGGGAGCCTGGCTGACTCCCAGAGTTGCCCTGGGAATCTTACAAGAAGGCAGAGCACAAAGGTGGGACCCCAATTCCCAGGTGCTGGGCAGCAGGTTGGTGACCTGGTGGTGCCGGCGGGGATGGGGAGATAGGTTCTTGTCTCCGTGCAAAGAGGAGTTCCAACGTGAGACAGCAGTGCTGAGCAGGGCTCCTGGTTGAATGAGAGAGCAAACACACCAAGCAGTACCGCAGTGCCGAGCGGGGCTCCTGGTTGAATGAGAGCGCACACCAAGCAGTACCGCAGTGCCGAGCGGGGCTCCTGGTTGAATGAGAGCGCACACACCAAGCAGTACCGCAGTGCTGAGCGGGGTTTCTGGTTGAATGAGAGCACACACCAAGCAGTACCGCAGTGCCGAGCGGGGCTCCTGGTTGAATGAGAGAGCGCACACACCAAGCAGTGCGGCAGTGCCGAGCGGGGCTCCTGGTTGAATGAGAGCGCACACACCAAGCAGTGCGGCAGTGCTGAGCGGGGCTCCTGGTTGAATGAGAGCACACACACCAAGCAGTGTGGCAGTGCTGAGCGGGGCTCCTGGTTGAATGAGAGCGCACACACCAAGCAGTGCGGCAGTGCTGAGCGGGGTTCCTGGTTGAATGAGAGCACACACCAAGCAGTGCGGCAGTGCTGAGCGGGGTTTCTGGTTGAATGAGAGCACACACCAAGCAGTACCGCAGTGCCGAGCGGGGCTCCTGGTTGAATGAGAGAGCGCACACACCAAGCAGTGCGGCAGTGCCGAGCGGGGCTCCTGGTTGAATGAGAGCACACACACCAAGCAGTGCGGCAGTGCTGAGCGGGGCTCCTGGTTGAATGAGAGCGCACACACCAAGCAGTGCGGCAGTGCCGAGCGGGGTTCCTGGTTGAATGAGAGAGCGCACACACCAAGCAGTGCGGCAGTGCCGAGCGGGGCTCCTGGTTGAATGAGAGCGCACACACCAAGCAGTGTGGCAGTGCTGAGCGGGGCTCCTGGTTGAATGGAGGATACACCTGGCAGGCCGGGCAGGCAGTGCAAGAGAACGGCTGAGCACGTCTGTATTCCGACCGGAGCTTACCAGGGAATGGAGCCCAGTTCTTCCCATTGCTTCTCCTCCTCCTCCTCCAGGACAAAGGGTTTCCTGGGGGTAAATTAGGTATAATCACCCCTAAAACGCTAAAAGGGCCGTCTTAACCCCAAACCGGGTCTCCGACCTTGGGACTTCCAGCTGGATCCATCCAACTCTCAGATGGTAAACGTGGTGTGAAATTGGCATCGTTTTTCATAGCCTAAAACCCTCATCAGGTTACAAAGCCCGACTTCTGTTGTGCTTGGACAAGGGCCTAAAGGGTCCAGCCCCACTCCGTTCCTCTCTTGCTATAGGTGCTTTGACAAAAAGGAAAAAGCTGTGTAGACTTTCCCCCCTAGGTTTGTGGCACGTTAACTCCGCCCCTTTGCTGGGCGGGGGGAGGAGGAGGAGCCCCTGCCCTCCAGCCTGGGCAGTGAGGCGGTGCTTGCTGTCTTGGCTGCACGTGAATCCTGCGACGCAGCTCTCTGAGTGGATCTAGAGCCCCGCCCTGTGGTTCTAGACTTCTCCAGCTCCATGAGCTTGGGATCTAGAACCAGCGTTCCAGAGCGGTCAACGATAAAGACATTGCCATTCCTTTTTTTTTTTTTTTTTTTTTTTTTTTTTGACAGGCAGAGTGGACAGTGAGAGAGAGAGAGACAGAGAGAAAGGTCTTCCTTTGCCGTTGGTTCACCCTCCAATGGCCGCTGCGGCCGGCGCGCTGCGGCCAGCGCACCCCGCCGATCCGATGGCAGGAGCCAGGAGCCAGGTGCTTCTCCTGGTCTCCCAGGGGGTGCAGGGCCCAAGCACCTGGGCCATCCTCCACTGCACTCCCTGGCCACAGCAGAGAGCTGGCCTGGAAGAGGGGTAACTGGGACCAGAATCCGGCGCCCTGACCGGGACTAGAACCAGGTGTGCTGGCGCCGCAAGGCGGAGGATTAGCCTAGTGAGCCGCGGCGCCGGCCAAGACATTGCCATTCTAGAATTTTAATCGTGGGCTCTCGAGACTCCCGAACTGGGACTTGAGGGTGACTCTACAAGTCCCAGATTTTGGGGTCAAAGGATTCCATGTCTTGCAAGGGGCAAAGGGGAGGGGGACAGGCCTGACCTCGGGGAATCTAGTTTGGCCCCACTGGCTGTCAAGCTAACCCGTGTGTGTGTGTGTGTGTGTGTGTGTGTGGCGCAGGAGCTTTTGCATGCACAGGCAGCCTGGCTCTCCTATTGTGTGTCTGTTACCCTGCCCGGGCCACGGAGAAGGCTGTCATAGGGATAATAATAGCCCCCAAACAGAGCTGGTGACTCCGGGTAGCCATGGCAACCGCGGGGCCAGCCATGCTGTTCTGGCGATGCCTAAGTACAAACAGATGTCGCCTCCTGCCCAAAGCTTAAATGGCAAAACTGAAGAGGCCCCTCGGCTTCAAAGCCCCAGGTGTCCCTGCGCAGCTGGTGGGGCTGCCTGCCAGGAGAGCGACCGCTTCCTATTAAACCCTTCGGCAGCGCTAACGGGCTGATAAGATTGTCAATCCTCCGGCATCCCCAGACACCTCGAGAGCCTGGCGGGGCTGGGGCAGGAGTCCGCCCTGGCAGCCCTGCCCTCAGGGTGGTCCAGAGACTGTCAGGAGAGGGCTGGCAACGGCACACGGCTGAGCCGCGCTGCGGGCACAGAGCAAGCTGGGGCCGTGGACTCCGGGAGCGGCGTGCGGGGTGTGTCCCTGCCACTTCCCCGGCGTGCAGGATGGCTGCTGGCTGACTCCTGACCATCTCCGCTCTTCCTCCTGCGCCCATCCTGCCCCAGGTTCAGGTGACCAGAGGGAGGCATGGAGGCTGCCGAGGGACCGCGGCGCAGCCAGACCCTGTCGGAGTTTTCTTTCTCTTGGATGCTGGCGTGGACCGGGCCCTCAGTGCGGCGCTGTTGGGTGAATGAACACAAGGATGAATGATGCCTCTCAAGTCCCTGTGGCGTATGAGCCACTGCATCGCTCAGTGCTGGAGCTGGCCGGGCTCTTGGAGGTCTTGGCTCGGCCCCGTGGGGTGGGGTGGGCGTGGAGAATGTCGTCAGGGATGGGGCACCAGGCGTGTGACCCCAGCTCCGTGGACCTGAGAATCAGCCGACTCCATTAATAGGACTCCAGGAAGGAGCACGGGTCAGTGCAGCTCACGGCTTTGCCACGGCCAGAGTGGAGGGGGTGCTGAGACCAGTGCTGGCCGTGAACTTGACCCTGTTCCATGCTGCATTTCTCCCCACCTACTCGATCCTTCCCAAACAGCCTGGTTCACGTTTTGAAGACGAGATCTGATGAGTGGAACTGATAGACAGTGGCTGTTCAGATAGGCTGGCTGTTGGCCCCATCAGCTGGTTTGGGGGAGACGTGTGTGTGTCGATGAGTGTGTGTTCCCCCAACATGACTGCCCACCTGGGCCACAACCAGGACAGCCTCACACTTCCTACCCCCGCTGAACCTCACCTGCCCGGGCTGTAGAGTGGGCGGCCACTCGCTTCCTCTCGGGCATCACGAAGGTGAGAGGTAGCTCACCAGGAAGGCGCTTCGTAAACTGTGCAGCTGTGCCCATACTTGGCCTGGCTCCAGAAAGCTGTACTGTGTTTTCTCTCCTCTCTCTCATCTCCCCAAGGGCACTGTGAGCTTCTTGAACACAGGGATGTATTTGATTTGATTTTGTTATTGCCAGTGTGTGGTGTCCAACTTACAGTAGGTATTCTGTGCCTGTGTTGGGGGGATGGATGGGTGGGTGGAGCAGATGGATAGATGGATGGGTGGGCACATGGATGTTGAACGCATGATGGATGGATAGTGGATAGATGAGTGGATAACGGGCGGATGGACGGATGAACACGTGGATGAGTGGAAAGAGGAGTGGATGGATGGAAGGATGGATGGATGGATGGGTGGTTGGGCCCACAAATGGAGAGATGGGTAGGTGATGGATGGGTGGGCCCGCAAATGGAGAGGTGGGTAGGTGATGGATGGGTGGGCCCGCAAATGGAGAGATGGGTAGGTGATGGACGGGTGGGCCCGCAAATGGAGA
This sequence comes from Oryctolagus cuniculus, assembly GCF_051225735.1. Taxonomy (NCBI): domain Eukaryota; kingdom Metazoa; phylum Chordata; class Mammalia; order Lagomorpha; family Leporidae; genus Oryctolagus; species Oryctolagus cuniculus. The sequence goes on along the minus strand of NC_142877.1, from coordinate 113,227,230 downwards.
GATGGGTAGGTGATGGACGGGTGGGCCCGCAAATGGAGAGATGGGTAGGTGATGGATGGGTGGGCCCGCAAATGGAGAGGTAGGTAGGTGATGGATGGGTAGTTGGGCCCACAAATGGAGAGATGGGTAGGTGATGGACGGGTGGGCCCACAAATGGAGAGATGGGTAGGTGATGGATGGGTGGGCCCGCAAATGGAGAGGTGGGTAGGTGATGGATGGGTGGGCCCACAAATGGAGAGATGGGTAGGTGATGGACGGGTGGGCCCACAAATGGAGAGATGGGTAGGTGATGGACGGGTGGGCCCACAAATGGAGAGGTGGGTAGGTGATGGACGGGTGGGCCCACAAATGGAGAGGTGGGTAGGTGATGGATGGGTGGGCCCACAAATGGAGAGGTGGGTGGGTGATGGGTGGTGGGTGGATGAGTGATGGATGCAGGGATGCACACAAGGCTGTTCATCCTCCACTTGCCCTCCTCCCAAGACTGTCCGTGTTTCTACTCAGCAAACATGTGTTCAGCTCAGATCTGATGCAGGCACAGGAGCCGCACAGGTGAGTGAAACAGAGTCCCTGTTCTCATGACAGCCAAGGCAAGGAGCATGGACTTGGAGACGTGGCCTGCTGGGTTCAGATCTCAGCTCTGTCCCCAAGAAGCAGTGCCATGGCAGCCAGCCTCCCCTCATGCATACACAGGTCGCATCTTTGGGCACCGCAGAGGGGTTCTGGGGTGTTCAGTGAGGTAGCCCGGATGCAAGGCTTGGAACGGGGCCTGGCAGGCAGCAAGGTCTCTGTGAGGATTGGCGGCTGTGGTCGTGGTGGAGGAACGGGTGCAGAAACCAGGCAATCCGCTGCCACAGGACCCATGGTACAGAAGGCTCGGAAGTCGAGGGTGGGAGGGCATGGGCGTTGCACCTTGCAGGTGCAGGTCCAGCGTGGCTCCCTCCCCAGAGGGAACCATCTGAGCAGAGGCACAAAGCCAGGAGCTCCCGGGGGAGGGGAGGAGCGGGACTTGCCTGGTCTCCCCCAGCTGTAAACAAAGCCACGTGGCCTCCTTCCCGCCCCCTCTGGCTGGGTGAGGGGCAGAAGGTGAGTGAGGAGACTGGGGCGGGCCGGGGCTGACTGTGGGCCAGCCGGGCGCCTGTTGCCCAAGCTTAGAAACATGACAGGCCCTCCTGGGGCGGCTGACAGCAGGGGCATTGGGTTTCAAGCTCTGGCCGTGGCCTTGGCGGTGCCCTTTCTCCGGACGCCGAGAGCCCAGACAGTGGCTCAACCTCCACCTGCTCTTTCCACCCCCCGCCCTCCCCCTGCTACCCCTGTGGCCCGAGTTGTCCTGCCGCCCCACAATGGCACCCGCCTCAAATAGTTCACCCGCCATGTGAGGGCTAGAGAAAGGAAGATTAGAGCGCTGGATGAGAGAGAAGGACCAGGAGGGGGTGGCGGAGGGCGGGCACGCGCCATCAGGTGACCCACAGCAGGGTATAAAAACCCGTCCAGGGCCGGGCAGCCTGAACGGCCAGCTGCCGGGACAGCGCACCCAGCCAGCCCACGCCTGATCTTCTTGTCTCCTTCAGAACGCCATGGGGCTCAGCGACGCAGAGTGGCAGTTGGTTCTGAATGTCTGGGGGAAGGTGGAGGCTGACCTTGCTGGCCACGGGCAGGAAGTCCTCATCAGGTAAAAGGAAGCCGTCCCGCTGTCCCTGTCACCCACGCCCGGAAGGTTAAGGGCACTCAGCCACAAGGCAGCAGCCCGGGGTGGACCAGCTGGCTGCGCTGCTAGCTGTGAGCCGACCTCTCCTTGGGTCTGCTGGCTTTTTAGCGCCCGGATTGCCCTTAGGGGAAGGGCTCCACCCCCGGCTGATGTCAGGGCCCCCCGGATGCCTGGTTGCCCACCCGGGGGGAAATCATAGGATTTCAGATGTCAGAGACAATCAGGGCCCTGTGAGACGTGAGGCAGCCCCTTCCCTTCCAGGACAAGGACAAATGGCACCTGAAAGGACATCCCCAGAGTCACAAACCCTTTTAATTCTGCAAAGTTCAAGGCTAAGGCAGGGCCTTGCATGTGGGACAGATCTGGCTGCAGACTCGGCTCTGTGTGAGCTTTGGGAAGGGACTCGGCCTCTCTGAGTCTCAGCGGCCTCCTGTGCACAATGAGGAGAACGCTGATCCTCCCGTCACAGGGAACACACGCAGCACCCAAGGGGCCTGGCGCAGGTCCTGGGCTACAGGGCGCGGGGCTCCCGAAGGTACGTAGGGAAAGAGAATCAAAAGACAACGTCATTTTGGTGCAAAAAAGTTTTGAAAGTTATGCCTAGGCCGGCGCCGTGGCTCACTAGGCTAATCCTCCGCCTAGCGGCGCCGGCACACCGGGTTCTAGTCCCGGTCGGGGCGCCGGATCCTGTCCCAGTTGCCCCTCTTCCAGGCCAGCCCTCTGCTGTGGCCAGGGAGTGCAGTGGAGGATGGCCCAGGTGCTTGGGCCCTGCACCCCATGGGAGACCAGGAAAAGCACCTGGCTCCTGGCTCCTGGCTCCTGCCATCGGATCAGCGCGGTGCGCTGGCCGCAGCGCGCCGGCCGTGGCGGCCATTGGAGGGTGAACCAACGGCAAAGGAAGACCTTTCTCTCTGTCTCTCTCTCTCACTGTCCACTCTGCCTGTCAAAAAAAAAAAAAAAAAAAAGTTATGCCTAGTTTCCCCCTCCCCCACTAAGGTGCATTTTCCATGAACTTTTTTGAAGACCCCTAGGTATGGAAAGTTCTAGAAATGTTAGTGACTGTTCTAGAGGAAGCCTGGACTAGGGCCCTTGGAAAGCCTGGCAACGAGAGAACAGGAGACAGAAGCCCAACAGGGACCTTTGCTGTGGGGTGTGTCGCGGGTTTGAGGGCTTAAATGATGCGGCTCCCAGGCGTAGCCTGCCCTCCGTCCACCAGAGAAGCCAGAATGCCGGCTTTTGTGCCTAGAGTCGGCTTGCGGGGGGCATGGAGACGCTCGCTTTCCCATCGCCTTCAACCCCAAAGGCTGGGTTTGTCCTGCCCCTCCCTCGTGTTCTGGGCTAGTTCAGCCAGAACCCCCCACGGGAGCTTGACTCAGCACCTCTGCCCCAGGAGGAAGTGGCCCCCAGGTGGCCGCCGCCCAGCGGACTGCCCTTGGCCTTTTGTCCACGTGTGGCTCTCTCCTTGGCCGGCGCCGCACCCAGCTTCCTCCCCCGCTCAGATGTCCCCGGGCTCCCTTGGGCTTTGCCTATTTCCAGCTCCCTGCTCCCTGGGGAAGATGTTTGTTCCCCCACAGTTCTGTCATCTGAAGTTCAAGTCCACAGTGGTCTGGGCTGGAAACGCTGCAGCAAGGAGAGCGTGTCTGCTGTTGACTCCAGCGGCGTGTCAGGGCGCTCCCTTGTGTCTCTGTCCCCATCCACTGGGGCTGCCGTGGTCGTCCTCTGGACGAAGGTCTTCCCCACCCCATGTTGATGGCAGTGCCTGAACTGACGTGCTGTGTGACCTCGGGCAAGTCTCTGCCCCTCTCTGGGCTCTGTCTCTCTGTTGACCGAGTGAAGCCGCTGTCTGCCGTGGTCTCTGAGCTCCCGCCCCACTCTGGCTCCTGCCGTGGGAGAAGGAGGCAGCACGGTCGTGGGGACTGGAGAGTGCAGAGTGGGGGTCTTTCCAAGGTGATCCAGGCTGGCAGCCTGGAGGCAGCGACTTGGACATCTTGAAGGAGACTCAGGGGGTTGCGTCATGGGGGGACTATTTCCTCCCTCCCCTGTGGGTCACAGGGCCTGCCAGGGGCCGGGCGCCAGTGATGACACCTGATGCCTGGCACTGCCCGCCTCTGCCAGGCTCCACAGGGCGCAGTGCCCGTTGTGTCTCAGGCTGTGGGACACACGGAGGCCACGGCGGCTGCTCCTGTGCGGTCAGTGCTGGGGGGGTTGGGGGCCTCCCCGTGGTGGAGGGGGGCGCTGCCTCTCAGCTTGCATAGCCCCCCTCTCTGGAGCTCACGGTGGGGCTCTAGGCACCGCCCCAGGCTTCCACAGTGACCTTGGCAAGGTCATTTCTCCTAAGCCTCAGGGGCGTGGGAGTAGAATTCTAAAACGCAGAAGTGGGAGGGGCGACAGGAGATGCCGCTGTAGGCGTGCGGGTACAGAGGGAGGGGGCTGCTGGGTGGGCTCCGGGCCCCTGCTTTCCCGTCTCGTCCACACCTCTTTGAGGGTATTTATTTGGGGATTCTTGTTGGAACAAAGGAGTTCATGGCCAGGAAAAGTGTGAAAACCGCTGCTGGCGGCCCCTGCTTTTCACAGTACAGGGGCCTGGCAGTCTCAGCTGCCAGTGTCAGGTACGGGCAGAACTTAGGGTTCCTGCTGCTGACAGTGCTGGTGAGGAAGACGGTGATGGTGAAGAAGACGATGGTGATGGTGATGACGACGACGGTGACGATGGTGATGGTGAGGAAGATGATGGTGATGAAGATGGTGATGATGGTGATGAAGACGGTGATGATGATGAAGATGATGGCGATGGTGATGACGACGATGGTGGTGATGAAGATGGTGATGACGGTGGTGATGAAGATGGTGATGATGATGGTGGTGATGATGAAGATGGTGATAGTGAGGAAGATGATGGTGATGGTGATGAAGGTGAAGATGGTGGTGGATATGATGGCGGTCTTGAAGACGGTGTGTTAACAGAGGTGGAGGCGATGAGGAGGAGGAAGGCAGCAAGTGTGTCCCCGTTCATACTGCGTGCCGGGCCCTGTGTTGTGTTTTGCCTGTAGTAACCCCGTCCCCACCTTCACCAGACGGGCTGAGTAACCTGCCAGTCACTGAGCTGCTGGGTCGGGCTGGAGCCCAAGCCCCAGCCCCTCCAATGCAGCCTCTCTGCCGTAACCACTGAGCCATACTGCCCCTCAGCCTGGCCACACTGGGCAGGGTCTTTGCTCTGGGAGAGCTAGGAGTTCCAGGGGTCTAAGCAGATGCACGGTACCCCAGGAGGGGGTCGGACGGCGCCCTGGGTCAAAGGACAGCAGGCATCAGCCTCTTTCTCCCTGGTGGGCTGATGGGGTGGGGTAAAGTGGAAAACACAAGCATGCGGGGGGCCTCCGAGACTCCAGACGCCCCGCCCTCCGCCCCATTCCCCAGGGCGGGGCCTCCATTGCTCATTTCCCAGGGGTGCAGCCGCTCTGGGGCTGCCCGCGCGGGACTGGGGGTCGTGGGAGGACAGCAGGTGTGCAGGGCTGAGATGACCTGGTGGGTCCCCATGTCCTGCCTGGCTGTGTGGTGCTGAGATTGGAGAGTGAGGTGGAGACGCATCGTCTGGGTCCCACAGTCCCTCTGGTTTTGATATGGCGAAACCAAGACCCAGAGAGGTTGAGTGGCTTCCTCAACGTCACACAGCACATTGGAGACAGAGCCAGGATCTGTCTCAGCTTCTGAAGTTCTCTGTCTCGCAGGTGAGGAACAGCCTGAGTTCCTTGGCTGCTGTGGGTCTGAGCTTCTCAGTCCCTAGACGGTCTCCTCCCAGTGTGTTGACCTTGGCCCTGCCGTGTGGGTTCCAGCTCTCACATCTGTCAGCAGCCATCACAGGATCATTGTCGCCAGATAAGAGCAGTCAGGAGCCGGGGCAGCCAGGTGTCAGAGACAAGCTGTCAGTGACGCATGAGGTTTTGGACGGGGCCCCAGGGTGATGTGGTGACTGTGGGCACGGCTGTGGGCAGACGGGACGTGCTGGGGGAAGGCCTTGCTCCCTGTCCACGGCTGCACGCCTGCGTGTGCGTGTCTGCCTGTGCACACACGTGTGTGTGGCCGTGTGCACACTTGTGTCCATTTCTGTGTGTGCACCGGTCTGCGTATCAGCGTCTCTGGCTGAGAACAGCAGGGTCTGAGGCGTCATGGGGAGTGGCGGCGTGAGGCCACACTGCCTGGGTTCGGTCCCTGGCCAGTCACTCAGACTTTCCGTGCCTCCATTTGTTCATCTGTAAAATGGGATGTGCCTCATCAGGCTTTTTAAGCGAGTTACTATTTGCATAGCCCTCTAATGGACACTAAGTGCTGCCCAGATGTGGGCTGGCATTGTTGGGTCCTGTATTTAGCCAAGGACACATTTGTGTGCATAGCCAAGTTAGATGCAGCAAACTAGCGGCTCCCATCCAGAGGGGCCGCCTCTCTGATCCCGGATGAGACGGCGAGTGTGAACAGCACCAAGTGTGCTCCTTGTTGGAATAAGACCATCTTGTGCCTGGGGGAGGGTTTCACTTTGCTTATCTCAAAGTCCCTCCCGCCCTGGGATCCTGGGCTTCCTCATAAGGCGCGGTTGCGAATCCACCCGCTCGCAAGATCACCCCTGGGCTGACATGGACACGCGGACTTGGGTGCGAGTCCCACTCCAACCCCTCCCCGACCCCTCTCCTATGCCAAGGGCAGAAGGAGGAAGATCCTGGTGCCCAGGGCAGCAGTGAGGAGGGGGCTCAGCAGGGGAGAGAACGCAGGCCTGTGTCATTCAGAAAACCTGTGCTCTGGGCCCTGCGGCTCCTCCCACTGCCTGGGTGAGCTCGGCCTCGCCTTCCCGTTCCTCTTCTATAAAATGGGGCAGTCCTGGTGCCTGTGTCCAGGGTTGTTGCGAGGACCCCATGAGTTAGGACACGCAAGTACTTAAAATACTCGCCGCCTTGAAAGTTCTCCGTGTCGGCGTCTACCAGGCCGGCGCTCACCGTCCGCTTGCTCTCCCTACAAAATTCTAGAACTCTCTCTCCCCCCACCATGAGGTCCTAACTGCACTGGAGGGCCTGGAATGAGGAGCTGAAGTCAGGAAGGGGAGACGCCAGTTCTACAAATGAGTGCGCATCTTAGCTGCCCAGCAGTGGGGTGACCAGAGCTGGGGAGCCTGGCTGACCACAGCCACAGAGGTCACCTTCAATGCCAGGGACTCCTTCTGGGGTTGGATGAAGACAAGCCCAGTGTCCTGGTCCCAGCTGGTCCCCGCAGGGACACCGTGGGGACCAGGCGCTCCCCCACAACCACTTCTGGGTGCAGTGGCTCGGGCTCCAGATTGGGGCGCAGCCACAGTGGGCTTATGGGGGTGCCCTGGAGCCTTGAAATCACGAGAGGGACCTTCTGAGGAACGGAGCCGCCCAGAGGACAGGCTGCTCTGAGCATACAGGGCCGCGGGGTCTCTGGCGGGGCTGGGCCAGGGCCCCTTGGCTTCGGTACAGCAAGGGGAGAGGCAGGGGCAGGCGGTCAGAGCTTGGCCCAAAGCTAGCCAGAGAGGCCGGAACTGCTCTGAGAGGCAGGAGGGAGCCTCCCGTTGCCAGGAGTGTTTAAGTCCTGCAGGACTCTCTCTGGGCAGGGAGCCAAAGAAACGGTCCTTCACCTGCCAGGCTAGAACGCCAGCCCCTGGGGTGACTTTCTGAGTCCCTCAGGTCTGGTTTCAGTCTGGCTCCTCCACTTACTGGCCCTGAAATATTGACTAGTGTGGCTCGGCATGTCCGAACCTCTATGGCCCCATCTGTCAAATGGGCATAATGCAAATGACTCCACACAAGGAAATGCAGGTGCAGAGCCTGGCCTGGGGCCTGGCACATGGTGCGTGCTCAACCAGTCAGGGTCGTTCAGCTCCAGGAACCCGCCCCCCCGCCGCCTACAAGGCCACTCAGTCCTCTACTGTCTGAGAAAGTCGGGGTGAGCCCACAGGGACAATGAAGGGGATGTGTTGGATAATAAAAGTGGCCATAGCCCAGACACCCTGCCGACAGTAGCACAGCACTATCTCATTTAATCTTCCCTGGGGCATGAGTTTTCCCCCACTCCTCAGCTGAGAGGAGGTGAATCGCCCAAGGTCCCCGGGCTGGGAGCGGGCAGGGGCAGAGGGACCCCCTTGCGCATGCTCGCGTCTCACCGCGGCGGCGCCCCTCTGTGCCCGCAGGCTCTTCCATACTCACCCTGAGACCCTGGAGAAATTCGACAAGTTCAAACACCTGAAGTCGGAGGACGAGATGAAGGCGTCCGAGGACCTGAAGAAGCACGGGAACACGGTGCTCACCGCGCTCGGGGCCATCCTCAAGAAGAAGGGGCACCACGAGGCGGAGATCAAGCCCCTGGCCCAGTCGCACGCCACCAAGCACAAGATCCCCGTCAAGTACCTGGAGGTGGGAGGCGGGGCTGGGGGCGGGGCCGCGAGGGTGGCCACGCCCACTCGGAGAGGTGGACTCCGAGAGACAGTCACTTTTTCACAGCCGTGGCAGGGGCAGGTGGCAGAACCAGGATTCAGGCTAGGGTGTCTGTTGCCCCAGATCCTGGGCCGCCCGAGCCCTGCGCCCCCAGGAGTCTGTACCACCAGGCAGGTGCTCCACTGCTTCCGCCATCTTTATGGGCGCAGAGTTGGAACCTCGGCTGCCCCAGGCACAGGCAACTGGGTGGGCCAGGCGACAGCCAGTGCTCTGATACCGAGGAAGAAGGGAGAATGGGTATTGAGAGGTGGATACGCAGGTACCCTCTCACCCCCATTTCACTGATTTGGAAACTGAGGGCTCAGAGTCACTCGCCCAAGATAGCACAGCTCATCAGCCAGGGGTAGTCACATCCGTGGTGCTCGGAACCCAGGCGCATCATGTCCCCCATCCACAACACCCCCTTAGCCTGACCTCCTGAGCAGCACCCCGTCCCCCAGGCCAATCGCACACAAACCCTGCCGCCCGTCCAACCCCCTCAGCATCGAAGACCTGACCCAGCAGTCCCACCTCTGAGAGCCTGCACCTGCCGCGGTCCCTGCCCACCTCACCCCCTGGCCCCCTGCCCCCTCCCTGCCTTCTCTGGGCAAACCCTTGTTTATCCACAGCCCAGCTCAGTAGCCGCCGCCTGCGTTGGGTCCTTAGAGCCTGTGAGACAGGCAGCTGCCCCAGCCGCCCCCACACCCCCACGGCCCCAAGTCCATGTGCCTGTCTCCCCCGGCCAGAATGCGAGCTCCTGGGGGCAGAACCCTCTCTGTCTCAGGCTTATGTCAACTCGTGCCCTCGCTGGAGGCCTCCTCCATGCTCCCTGCAGGGCCGTCTCTGTCCCTGTGGACAGACGGGCCCCCAGCCCACACACAGTGGGTGCGGGGGTGGGCTCCGTGTCTCAGTCCTCCAGCCGCCCCATACCCTGGATATGGGCAGCTCTGCTCCAGACCCAGGGAAGGCCGAGCTGGGGCCACCCCCGGGGTCACGGAAGCCCTGGCTTTGTGGTGCAGGCCCCGGCAGTGACAGGCCTCAGCTGCCTCCCGAATTCCCTAAGGGCAGGGCTTGCTCCCCTGCCGCCCTGTGCGCCCTCTTTGTTCCGCTGCATTTCTGAAATTAGAGGCTAATTCAAGCATGTGTGCAAACGGATGCCAAAGGCACAGGTGTGTGGGAAGCCGTCCTGGTTCTGAGCACCATGGAAGAGAGAGCTGGGGCATCCTGCCAAGGGGTGTGCACGGGGGGGTGACTCCTCTGTCCCTTGATGCCTTACGTCCCTTGCACCCTGGGGTCCTGAGACAGCCCAGCCGCCGGTCAGGCCCCGCCTCCACTCCCAGCTCCACACTCTCCTGAGCACACGCACAACTGTGCCATCCACCTGCTGTGCAGCCTCACTCCAGCCACCAGGGGGTGTCCTCCATAACACGACACCTCGAGGCGCACCTGCCAGGGCTGTGGTTGGGTGGGGCCTGCATGCGTGGGTGGGGCCTGCATGCATGCGTGGGGCCCCAGACAGCCCCATGGCTCAGAGCCTGCTGTCTCTGGAGGAAGATGGCAAACACGGCTGCCAGAAGATGAGGCCGTTCTGGGCTCAGTGCACTCCTCCCTCCCCCTCCCCATCCCTGCCCCCCCCCCCCCCCCCCCCCGCGGCTGAGCACTAACTCTGTGTGGGGCGTGGAAAGCGGGGGCTTTAAAGGAGCAGCTATGCTAAGCGTTAACCACGCAGAGATGAGATGTGTTCTGGAAGGCCTGGGGGCAGACTCCTGGATTAGGTGCGCCTTGGCCTTTCCTGGCTCCTCTGTTGTTGGAGGTGCTCTAAACTCATGCCTGACACCCCCAGCTGGGTCCACCCTGAGGGCAGTGGGCACGAGTGTGGGCTCTGGAGCTGGCAAACCTGGGTTCCAGTGCCCCTACCTGGCTGTGTGACCTCGGCACACGGCTTAACGGCCCCTTGCCTCAGTCTCCCCACCTGTAAAGCAGGGGGGTAGCAGTAGCTGACTCCCGGTGGGTGTGGGTGTGAAGGAATCAGTCCACGGAGGTCACACAGCCACGTCCAGGTCGCGGTCTCACCAGAGGGCCCTGGAGTAAGGAGGAGGAGGGACACGTTCTGACCCCCCACAGTGACCAGCGCACTCTTGTCCCCTCCCCGCAGTTCATCTCGGAGGCCATCATCCATGTCCTGCACAGCAAGCACCCCGGGGACTTCGGCGCCGACGCCCAGGCAGCCATGAGCAAGGCCCTGGAGCTGTTCCGGAATGACATCGCGGCCCAGTACAAGGAGCTGGGCTTCCAGGGCTAGGGCCTAGGCCCCGCCGGCCCCGCCCCACGCTCACGTAGCTCCGTAGCCTGCGCTCTGAGTGGCTGCTTCGTTTAGGCCGGGCTGGGGGTGGGGGGCTCCCTGGGGCACACGTGGCCTTTTGTGCGCTGTGACCTGCGCGGTTTGGATGGCACCCAATTCTCCTGTCCCCTCCCTCCGCCCCCGATTCCTGCCATCTTCAGATCGACCCACACTTTGCCCCTCGGCTTTCACGCCAAGTCCACGCAGTAACCAAGCCTCCGGCGCGGCCTCCCGCGCCCCCCACCCGCCGCCCGCAGACCGCGGGACTGCCCTCGGCCAGCAGGAGGCCTGGGCCCAGCCCGGGACGGGGTAGCGTCCAGCTCCCTGGATGTGCGTGTGCCTTCGCAGATGCTGGGCCGCCCACCTGGATGTAATAAAAGGCCCTGCAGTTTGTCGTCTCCGCTGGTGTTTGTCACCTCCCGAGCAAGGGCAGCCCGCCCCCGAGGGAAACAGCTGGGAGGGGACACCAGGCTTGGGCGTCCAGAGGACCTGTGGGAGGAGGGAGACAGGACCCCGATTCCTGCGGCCACCCTCCCTCGGGGCAGGCCCAGCGCAGGGCACAGGAACCGAGGGCCCCTTGCTGGCCTTCCCACCGCGTTCCTCCGGGAGGCCCTGGGCGCCCCACTGCCCGCACCTGCAGCGTGCCCGGCGCTGGGCGGGCTCCCAGGTCACGTGAGACACTGACGCACGCCCCCGGCCCAGGGGCTCACCAGGCTGCAGGCTGGGTCCTGGGGGGGGGGTGGCAGGGATACGGGCGGGGCCTTGGGACCCAGTGACCCTGGACTAGAATCTCAGGGGTCAGGTGGTGTGTGTGCGGGTCCTCCAGAGAAACACAGCCAACGGGCACACACAGCACACACACGGCACACACACACATGGCACACACAGCACATACACCATCCATACACATACCACACACTATACACAGCACACACACCACATACCACATATACACGCCACACACACATCGCATACACACTACACACACCATTCACATACCACACACTATACACACCACACACACATTGCATACACACACACCACATATACACACCACACACATCACATACTACATGTGGGGAGCAACTCGGACTAGACTGTTACTGGAATTAAGACTTGTTCTGTGCATCTGCTCTCCCACAATATGGCGCTGGGAGAGGAGGAAACAGCTTCTACACAGCTGCCTCTTGCCAACTTGAGTGATGACCTCCAGGAGCTGATCCTGCTCCTGACTGGAGGAGAGCAGCGTACTCGGCGTGTGGGTAGCAGAGTTGGGATTGGTGGAAGAGGACTATAAAGGAGGAGAGAGACAACATGCACCAGGAACATCTATTTGAAGGAACACCTGTGCAGCCCTCTAGAGAGCCGGCCGGCGGTGTGCCGCTCCCCCGCGGAAGTGGGGAAAGTGGCAGGGGGAACCGCCCTTCCACGGAGGTGGAAGGGACGGTAGCCAACCCGGGAAGAACCAGCAGCAAACCCGGGGAGGGCCGAGCAGACGAAAGAACAACGCAGGGTCCTGTGTCGTTCCTCCATGAAGAGGGGGAGCGACACTACATACACACTACACACACATCGCATACACACACTACACACATCATACACATACCACACACTATATACACCACACACATCACATACCACATATACACACCACACACACATCGCATACACACACACTACACACCACATACCACATGCTATACACACCACACACATCACATACACACACACTACACACACCATTCACATACCACATACCACACACTATACACACCACACACACATTGCATACACACACACCACATATACACACCACACACACATCACATACCACATATACATGCCACACACACATCGCATATATACACACTACACACACCATACACATATCACATACCACGCACTATACACAGCACACACACATCGCATACACACACACCACATATACACACCACACACATCACATACTACATACACACTACACACACATCGCATACACACACAACACACATCATACACATACCACACACTATATACACCACACACATCACATACCACATATACATGCCACACACACATCGCATACACACACTACACACACCATACACATATCACATACCACGCACTATACACACCACACACACATCGCATGCACACACACTACACTCCAGACGCCACATTACACACCATGCACCACACACACCTCACAACACCTCACGCACCCGAGTCCTGCGTGTCTGACCAGGTTTCTGTCACCGGCCGGCAGCATCTGCCAAGGTGCCCCCCACTTCTCGTGGAGCTCACAGAGGCCTGGGGTCTAGAGGGACACAACTGCCCCCCGGGTGAGGTGGCTGACAGCGCCGCGGGTCACCCAGCCCAGGCTCGCGGGAGGCCGGTGTCAGGTGTGAGTCCACCTTAGACTCCCTTCTGACAAAGCGCCCCCTGGTGGAGGGACACGGGGCTGCAGATCGCGGAGGCAGCTGGGGTGTTCGGTGTTGGGAACCAGAGTCCCTGTGGCGTCCATGTGTCAGCACCCGGCAGCCACCAGCAGGCCGTCACAGCCATGCGTGAGGGCTCCGGAAGTCTAGAGGAACGCAACTAATCAACAGGTCTACTTGGCGCAAAAACAACTTTGAGGTTCCTGCACGGTTTCTTTGATCAAATGCATGTTCCATGAAATTCTTTTATTTTTTAAAGATTTATTTATTTGAGAGGTGGAGTTATAGACAAAGAGGGAAGAGGAGAGAGAGAGAGAGAGAGAGAGAGAGAGAGAGAGGTCTTCCATCCGTTGGTTCACTCCCCAGTTGGCCACAATGGCCGGAGCTGTGCCGATTGAAAGCCAGGAGCCAGGAGCTTCTTCTGGGTCTCCCACGCAGGTGCAGGGGCCCAAGGACTTGGGCCGTCTTCCACTGCTTTCCCAGGCCACAGCAGAGAGCGGGATTAGAAGTCGAGCAGCCGGGACTCAAACCCGCACCCATGTGGGACGGCGGCACTACAGCCGGCAGCTTTACCCACTATGCCCTAAATTAATCTTTTCATTCCATTTTCCAGGTGCTTTTGAAGTACCTTCAGGTGTGTTGGCGTGTGTGGTGTCCCTGCGTGGTTCTGAGAACACCGTGTGTGTCCCCGTGTGGTCTGAGCACACCCTGTGTGTCCCGCGTGGGTCTGTGCACACCGTGTGTGTCCCTGTGTGGATCTGATCACCCTGTATGTGTCCTGCGTGGGTCTGAGCACACCGTGTGTGTTCTCATGTGGGTCTGAGCACACTGTGTGTGTCAGTGTGGGTCTGGGTGCATCCTGTGTGTCCCGCGTGGGTCTGAGCACACCATGTGGTTCCTGCGTGGGTCTGTGCACACCATGTGTGCCCCCGCGTGGGTCTGAGCACACCGTGTGGTTCCTGCGTGGGTCTATGCACACTGTGTGTGTCCCCGCGTGGGCCTGAGCACACCGTGTGGTTCCCACATGGGTCTGAGCTCACTGTGTGGTTCCCACGTGGGTCTGAGCACACCGTGTGTGTCCCGCGTGGGTCTGAGCTCACTGTGTTTGTCCCGCATGGGTCTGAGCACACCGTGTGTGTCCCGCGTGGGTCTGAGCACACTGTGTGTGTCCTGCGTGGGTCTGAGCACACCGTGTGGTTACCACATGGGTCTGAGCTCACTGTGTGTGTCCCCGCGTGGGTCAGAGCATGCCATGTGGTTCCCGCGTGGGTCTGAGCGTACCGTGTGGTTTCCGCGTGGGTCTGAGCATACCGTGTGGTTTCCACGTGGGTCTGAGCATACCGTGTGGTTTCCACGTGGGTCTGAGCACACTGTGTGTGTCCCCGCGTGGGTCTGAGCACACCGCGTGGTTTCCGCGTGGGTCTGAGCACACCGTGTGTGTCCCCGTGTGGGTCAGAGCACACTGTGTGTGTCCCCGCGTGGGTCAGAGCACACCGTGTGTGTCCCGCGTGGGTCTGTGCACACCGTGTGTGCCCCACATGGTCTGAGCACACTGTGTGTGTCCCTGCGTGGGTCTGAGCACACAGTGTGTGTCCCGCGTGGGTCTGAGCTCACCGTGTGTGTCCCCGTGTGGGTCAGAGCACACAGTGTGTGTCCCGCGTGGGTCTGAGCACACTGTGTGTGCCCCGCGTGGTCTGAGCACACCGTGTGTGTCCCGCGTGGGTCTGAGCTCACCGTGTGTGTCCCCGTGTGGGTCAGAGCACACAGTGTGTGCCCCGCGTGGTCTGAGCACACCGTGTGTGTCCCCGCGTGGGTCTGAGCACACCGTGTGGTTTCCGCGTAGGTCTGAGCACACAGTGTGTGTCCCGCGTGGGTCTGAGCTCACCGTGTGTGTCCCCGTGTGGGTCAGAGCACACAGTGTGTGCCCCGCGTGGTCTGAGCACACCGTGTGTGTCCCCGCATGGGTCTGAGCTCACCGTGTGGTTTCCGCGTAGGTCTGAGCACACAGTGTGTGTCCCGCGTGGGTCAGAGCACACCGTGTGTGTCCCGCGTGGGTCTGTGCACACAGTGTGTGTCCCGCGTGGGTCTGAGCTCACCGTGTGTGTCCCCGTGTGGGTCAGAGCACACCGTGTGTGTCCCCGCGTGGGTCTGAGCACACCGTGTGTGTCCCCGCGTGGGTCTGAGCACACCGTGTGGTTTCCGCGTAGGTCTGAGCACACAGTGTGTGTCCCGCGTGGGTCTGAGCACACTGTGTGTGTCCCGCGTGGGTCTGTGCACACGGGGCTCTGTGTGGCTTCCCTGCTGCCATTGTCCTCTCAGTCCCGCCTGCACCGCCTGTCTCTGAGAAACCCACAGGAGTCGCCCCCGAGGCGGCCCAGGCCACTCTGCCCGGGGCTGTGGCTTCGGAGGGAAGTCAGGGTCACAGTCGGGAGAGGACCTGAAGGAAACCGGGGCCGGGCGAGGGCCGGGAGCACAGGCGATAAGCTGTCAAGCGCTGAGGAATGGCGCCGGGACTCACCGCCGGCGCCCTGGACGCCAGCCCCTCCCTGAGCAGCGCTGGGCGCCCAGGGACGGCTGGGCAGTGACAGGGCTGGGCAAGGGTGAGGCCTGCCAGGCAAGATGGCGAATAAGATGCCCGCGTCCCACCTCGGGGTGCCTGGGTTCAGTGCCAGCTCCGGCTCTGGGCTCTGGATTCCTACGCACACGCACCCGGGGAGGTGGCGGGCGAGGGGTCTGCAGCCTAGGGCTCGGTCTCATGCATCCCCAGTCGCAGGAACCAGTCCCTTAAAGTAAGTCTCTCTCTCAACACCCTCCTGGTGCCGTCTCTTGGGAGAGCCCAACTTCTGCCGTCATTGCCCCAATGTACAGATGGGGAAATCGAGGCGGGGGAGCCTGAGCCCCGTGCCTAGGGTCCCCTGACTGGGCAGCAGTGGCATTGGGGCCTGCAGCCTGAGCCGTGGGGAGGGGTGCTGGGGGACCTGCGTGGCTGGGACTTGGAACGAACGTTCATGCTCGCAGCTCCGCATTTGTCGAGTGCAGTCAGTCAGCCTCCACTTTGAGACCAGCAGCAAGTTCAGCTTCTCCTGCAGTGCCTCCTCCTTCCTCCCCGAATTGCCCAGGAAGCCAGCGCTGATCGGTCGGGCCTGGCTGGTGCTGCTCCGTCTCTCCCCACGCCGCTGTGCTCAAGAACCTGCCTTGGGAAAGCTGGTGCAACACCTCACAGCCGTGCACCTCGCCGTGGGCCCCAAGGCCCCGTGTTGCAGCCTGGGCCAGAGCAAAAGGCCTCCCCACAGGAGGACACGCCCACTGCCCACCAAGCGGGCCTCAGACCTCCAACCCTGCACGTGGCCCTCGACAAGGGAGGGGCCGTCTCCCAGGAGCCCGTGACAAGGAGCCACCTTGTCCCCCGTTCTGTGGCCAGGCTTGCTGGGGAGGGTGACCTCTGGGAGCTGGGTGGGGGGACCTTCTCAGCTCACAGTCCTGGCTGGCAGGTCAGAGGCACCAGGCCACCAGTCGCCAGAGCCCGGGGGCCCTGCCCTCTGCCCTGTGGCTCCCACAGGCAGGCGGTGACTTTGGGTGCCAGTCTCAGGGCAGAGCCCGCTGACCCTGCCAGCCTCAATCTGGCAACCAAATCCCCACTGAGCGCCTGCAGGCGGGCTGGCGGCCACCACGAGCCTTGGGTGACATCCCAAAGGCCAGGGGTGGCCAGATTCGGGTCACCAGTTTCTCACCTCTCACCCTGCACGGGAGCGTCCTCGAGAGGCTGAGGGAACAGCTCCAGGACACCTAAGGTCACGGCCACCGCTGACCCTTGGGGACACTTTTCAACGGCAGCTGCTCACAATCACAAGTCTCAGGGCCAGATGAGCGTGGGGTTAGAGTCCTGGCTGCTCCACTTCCGATCCAGCTCCTGAGGGTGTGCCTGGGAAAGCAGCAGGAGATGGCCCAAGTGCTTGGGCCCCTGCACCCACGTGGGAGACCCGGATGGAGTCCCAGGCTCTTGGCTCTGTCCTGGCTCAGCGCTGGCCATTATGGCCATTTGGGAAGTGAATCAGAGAATAGAAGACCTCTCTCTCTCTCTCTCTCTCTTTCTCTTTTTCTTTCTCTCTCTCTCCCCTCTAAGTCTGCCTTTCAAATAAATAAATAACTCCTTTAAAAATCTTTTCATGAATTCCACCTAATCAGGTACCCACAACACATTTCCCTCACCTGTGACACATGAGTCCATGACGTCTTCTCCTTTTTTTTAAAGATTTATTTGTGTATTTGAAAGGCAGAGCTACAGAGAGGCAGAGGCAGAGAGATCTGCCCGCGGGCCCGTGACCCACTGCGCGGCTCCGAGTCGCCCTCTCTCAGGCTCGGGTCACTTCTGCCTCTTCCCAGGCGGTGACGTAAGGCAGGTTCCGCCCCCTGCTCCGCGCCTCGGTTTGCTCTTGAGAAAGGAACGTCAGGTTGTCAGATCTTTCTGATTACTTGTCCCAGAAGGCCTGGGTAAGGTCAGACGAAGGAAGAGGTCCCCAGCCCGATGGTGCCCCTTCCCCTCCCCCACCACCGGGAACAGCGCAGTTGGCCAGGGGAGTGCGGGCAACCGGGCCCCTGTCCCCGACTCTCTCGCCTTCTCCAGCCAAAGTGTCCCAGCCGCAGAGTCTCACCCAGGAAGGGAGCAGAGGGGCCGGTGGGGAGTGCACGGGGTCCACCGGCCTCACGGGCAGCCGTTTGCACAGTGAACTCACCCCTGCTCCCGTGCAGGGGACACTGGGGACCAGAGAGGGCACGAAGCAGCTGGGTGGAGGCAGCCCCGGGTTGGGGAGGGCACAGGGAGGAAGACGATGGTGGAAGGACCCCGCCCATCCCACTCAACCGCCTGTGCCCATGGCTGTGTGACCTCAGGAAAGCGTCTCCCCCTCTCTGAGCTGTGGCTCCCTGTGGGCCAGCCGGGACTGGACAGTAAAGCCCAGTTCCAATCTGAAGAGCCACTCGGTTCATAGGCTCTGGAGGTCAGAGTTCAAGTAGCCCTCGGGGCCACCCATCCCAGGTGTGATTTTATGGTTGAGGGAGCTGCGGCCAGAGGACACGGGTCTTGGTCAGGCTGCCCTGGTGGACAGATGGCCCTGCACCTCAAGGTCCCTCCTGGCCACCCGCAGGGCTTGGTGCTGGGGGCGCTGCTGCTGCCCAGAGCACGGGGTCTCCGAAGCAGGGGTCGCGACCCTGTTCATCTTGGCTGGCATCACGTTCTCCCTCTCTTCTCATGGGAAGAATGGGAATTGTCCAATCCTACAACCTGCCCGGGGATTTGTAGCCGCCCTAAAAGAACAAGAAGAAAGTTTGCCAAGCCCAGAGTGGGCAGCACCAAGGCCTCAGCAGGTGCAGCGGGGCCCGGTCCCGCCTTCCGCTTCCGGGCAAGACCTCAGGAGCCCTGGGAGCTGGGGAGGGGCGGGGCGCCCTGGAGATGAGTGAGCGGTGTGCAAAAATAGACCGAGGGGCTCGGCTGGTTGCCCACATCCCCGCAGTGCCCTCCAGAGCCTCCGCTTCTCAGAGCAGGACGCTCTGGCCCAGAGCAGGCGTGTGCCCTGCCCCAGGTCGCGGAGCAGGTGGGCAGCAGAGCCCGAGCCAGAAGCCCAGGGGCCTCTGCCTCCCGAGGGGCCTCCCCATGGCCCCGAGCCTGGGCGAGAGCTCATCCCAGCCTCCTCCTCTGCCCCTGTGCCACACCTAGCAGTCAGGGCCACGGCGGCCACGGCGTGTGCTGGGCACGTACCTAGCACCGTATACACACTAGTGCACTCCTTCCCACCGCCCCGTGACGCAGGAGCTATCTTCGTAGCCATTTTACAGCTGGGGAAACTGAGGCTCGGCGAGGCTGACCGACTTGCTTCAAGGTGGCAGAGCTGGCATTCCAGGCGTGCTGTCCACTGCCCCCTGGACTGATGGATGAGGGCCATGAGCAAGCGCCTGTCACTCAGCACAGGAAGCCACAGCCACCAAGAGTCACAGAGGCACCTCTGCCCCAGGCTGGCACCCCCAGAAATCTCCCTTCCAGGGGGCCTGGGTGCTGCAGCACGGGCTCACACTCCCGGCCGTGCCCTGGGGAAGTCACTCGTGTGTCCTCATCCATCCCAGGGGACCCGGCCTGTGTGTCAGGGCTTCTGCAAGTGGCTGACTCCCGGGGGCTGCTGGGGGGATCCAGTGGGGAAGCCAGCGCCAGGGACAGCCTCTGCTCTAGAGAGGTTCCTGGTGCCCTGGGAGGGCCAAGCTGCCTTGGTTTACCCCTGGGATGCTTGGGGGGAGGGTGCAGGGAGCGCCCCCAGATTAAAAGGCAGAGGGCCCCGCCAAGCCTGGCCACAGGAGCCGCCCCGCCCTTGGATGCCAGTGGGGCCAGTCCTGGCACAGCTGCCCTGGTATTGGTGACAATTATGTCCCAGAGGCGACTTCAGCCAGATAGACAGGTGGGTGGGGGAGGGGACAGCGGGCTCCTGAGCTGAGGCTGAGTCATCCCACTGGGCTGGAGTTGGGAGCAGAAGGGGAAGGGGCTGGTGCCAGAGCGGGGAGAAGGAGAGGTGGAAGCATCTAGAACAACGTGGGCGAGGACCACAGGACTGCGGCGCCAGGGGTCAGCATAGCCACCCTCCCTCTCCGGCCCCAGTGCCACTCCCAGGCCCTCAGAACCCCACAGAGCCCCCTCCAGGCTCCAAAGCCCCGCCCCCAAAGCTGAGAGGCAGCTCTGGGCGGGGCTGGGAAGGGCGGCCAGGGTCTCGGGAGTCAGGTGGATAGCGCCCACCCCCGCCCACAGGTGCTGAGCTGGGTCAGCTTGGGCAAGTGCCGTGGCCCCTCAGCCTCCCTTCGCATCTACAGAACCGAGGCAGCGCAGAGACAGGTATGCCGGCAGCCGCTGGCCTGGGCGTCAGGATGCCTGCGCCCCCCGCAGAGTCCGTGGGTTGACTCCTGGCCCCGACTCCCACTTCCTGCCAGTGCCGACCTGGGAGGCGGCAGTGGGCAGTGACGGCTCAAGAGGTCGGGTTCCTGCCTCCCGACTTTTTCCTGTGGGGGCACCTGCGTTAAGTTCCCAGCTCCTGCCTTTGGCTTGGTCCAGCCCTGCCTGTGTGGGCATTTGGGGAGTAAATCAGTGGATGGGAACACACTCTCTCTCCCTGTAACTCTCTCCCTGTCTCTCCCTGTATCTCTCTCCCTCTCTCTCCCTGTATCTCCCCCACCCCATCTCTCAAAAAATTAACATTTTAAATATTTTAAAGTGAAATTGAGCTCTTGTGAGCTCCACTGAAATAAAAAGCTATGACAAGGGTCCTTGTCAAACTTTATGGAAAATGGAATAAAAAGATAATTATTTTGGTACAAAAAACTTGAAATCTATGCCTATGAGGGGTCTTTCAAAAGTCCACGGGAAATGCACATTATGAAAAAAACTATGCATTGATTTCAAAATTGTTTGTATCCACATAAATTTGTCTCTTTTAAGCTTTGTTTATTTATTTGGGAGGCAGAGTTATAGATAGAGGGAGAGTTTTTCACTCCCCAAATGGCCACGACAGCCAGAGCTGGGCTGATCCAAAGCCAGGAGCCAGGAGCTTCTTCTGGATCTACCACATGGGTGCAGGGGCCCACATGCTTGGCCCATCTTCCACTGCTTTCCCAGGCCACAGCAGAGAGCTGGATGGGAAATGGAGAAGCCAGGACTCGAACCGGCGCCCATTTTGGATGCTGGCGCTGTAGACAGATGATTAACCTACTACACCACAGCACCGGCCCCTTTGGTTTGATTTCACCATGGATTTTGGGGACAACACATGAATGCATGTCTGTGAGACGTCCGGACCAGGCAGATCGGCAGCCAGGAAGCAGGTGCATGGTCCACTCAGCGCGCAGGGGGAGAGACGACGAGGGGTACAGGGGTACTTTGGGGGTGATGAGAATTCTCCAGAGCAGATTGTGGCGATGACAGTCTGCTCAGGGAACTACGAAAACCCGCTGAATTGTGTGCTTTGGATGGGTGACGTGTATGGTGTGAGTGACAGCTCGGAGATGCTGCTGGCGAAAGGGGACAGGCCCGTCGGGCAGGTGGACCTGGCCACTCTGGGTGCCACTCTGCCCCCAGCCCATATCCTGGGCAAGCCATTCCCCAGAGGGTGGAGGTTGTCTCACCCTGGGGGCAGACGAGATGACCTTGGAGGGAGAAGAGGGTGGACCCATCCATTGACCTCAGGAAGGAAGCCACGTAGGCGGGGATGGTGGGCAAGGCGTGGATCCACAGCCACGGCCAGAGCTCGTGCCTGCTGGCTCTGTGGCCTCGGCCAGGTTGCCGGACCACTCGGCTGTGGGTGCTGCTTCCAGAGGATGGAGATGACCCCCAGCTCTTACCCCATGGGCTGCTCTGAGTGCAGTGAGTGAATCCACACCCACATATCCAGCGGGGCTTGGCTGGTCCTGGGTGCTTGGCAATGAATGACCATGGCTGTGGTCTGGTGGGTGGAGGAGTGGGCGGGGCTGAGGCGGGGCCCGGGGACCCTGTGTCAATGAAGTGCCCCCACTGTGGCTTGGCCATGCCCAGCCTGGAGAGCCCCCTCTGGATTCCACAGCAGGCCTGAGCCCTGCAAGCATTTCAGACCCGAAGGGGTCGGGGTGGGGGAGGAGAACCTGCCTCCTCCTGCCTTGCCTTCCTCATCTGCTTAGCGCAGGAGCTGGGCCACCAGACAGCTCAGATCCCCTGGGGACCTGCCACCTTTGACCAAGCACGCCCCCCGGGGGCCGCCTGTGGCTCCAGGAGTCACCCTCGGCCTGCCCAGAGCCCTGGGCCCACCTGACCCCATCCCTTCACCCTCAGCCTTCCATCCTGACCACGTGGGGCAGGGTGGGCCCAACCCCAAACCCCTTGTCTACCCTAATGGAGGCCCTGACCCTGTGACCTCGGGCGAATCCTGGCTCTGGGCCTCAATTTTCCTACTGCAAGACAAACCCAATCATAGCATCGGGTCCCCGGGGGAGGGTGGTGATGGCCCCTGACATCTAGGGGGAGTCAGGGGCTTCCAAGGGCTCCAAGTTCAACCCCAGAGCCCTGCCTGAGGCCCCTCCTTGTGCCCACTGCCGCCCCAGGTGGCCTACTCCGTCCCTCTGCCTGGCCACCATGCCTGTGTCTGGCAGGTGCCTCTCGCAGCGCTGGCCACTGGAGGCTCAGAAGTGAACGGGGGTAGCGTGGTGGTGAGGCTGCTCAGCTTTGCACCCCGACGTCCCCAGCCCTCGCCGGCTGTGTGTGCTCGGTGACAGTGACGTGGCCCAAGCACAGCTTCGTGCCTTCATAACAGCTGCGGCCGGATGAGGTCACAGGAGATGACCCCGTGCAGGCTGCAGGTCGTGAGGCCCACGAGCACCTGTCCCAGGCCAGGCTCCCTTATTCATCCCAGGAAGCCAGGGCTATCACCAGCCCCATTGTTTTCAGCTGGATTTTTCAGAAGCACAGAAAGGTTGAGAAACCCGCTTGAGGTCACTCAGCGAGTGGGACGGGTGGAGCCTGGAGATGGACCAGGGCTCCTCGACCCCTACGTGTCCCACCAGGGGTCTGCTCCGCACCCCGGGTGATCTCCCTCTCTCCCAGAAGCCCCGGCAGCCTTCCAGGCTCCTCTTAGAGGGCAGGGGGCCCTTGGGGATTTCTGTTGTCCTTTTCGGCTCTGCCCCTGCTATGTTGTTTTGGATGCAGAGAGCAGAGCCTCTGCAGCCGCCGCGGCGCCCAGCCAGCACCCCAGGGTGTGTAACCTTCACGGGTTTGCCAAGGGGCAGACTGCTGGCAAGCTGACTGCAACCCGAGCTCTCTGCCTACTCCCCCCCCACCCTCCGACCGCCAGCTCCCGACAGCGACAGGAGCTGCTCTCCCGCTCCTGCCCTGTCTCCCTGGCATCCGCAAGCAGGTGGCGGGCAGGGAGCGCCACAGTGGAACAAGCGGAGACAGCTCGGGGCCAGGAGCTATGCCCTTCCCAGCTCTGCTGCCCAGGTCCACACAGCACCGGCGGCAGCCCCAACGCGGCCACTACACTGCAGCAGGGAGCTCTTCCCGGGCCCTGGGGACTCAACAAGGGGCTTTGGGACAAAGCCGCTGGCCCCAGTGCCCCAGGGTCCCAGCACCGCCAGTGTGCAATGTCGAATGAGGCATTCAGCCTCACTGTGCCATTGCTTCATCTGCAAAATGGGTTGCTGCCCTGATGTCCCACGAATTAGCCCGCAGGGAGTCCTCTGCAAGGTGCCCAGCACAGGGGCAGGGCCCCGCGAGGGGCGTGTTCCCCACCATCATTCAGCTTTGTGGGTGCTTCCTCCTCCCACGTAGCTTCTGGGGATCAGGAACCCAGCATCTCAGAGAGGAGGCTGTGCTCAGGGTATCAGCCAGGGCTGCAGCAGCCGCACTCCGGGCACGCGTGGCCGGTGAGGCCCTGCTGGCTGAGGGCAGGAGGCCTCGGTTCCCCGGCACCAGGCTGGCCTCCCAACGCGGCGGCTGCCTTCCCTCAGTAATGCTTTTTATTACCCAGCCCCAGAAGTCCCACGCTGGCTCGTGCCCTGTTGGGGACACAGGTGCACTCTCGGCACGGTACGGGACTGCTCCCAGGGGTGAAACCCAGGGGCTGAGCCGCCCTGGGGCCCATTTGGGAGGCTGCTCTGTGCGGGGACGAAGCAGCGAGCAAAACCGCAGCCCCTGCCTGTGCTACCGTGTGTGTGCGTTGTGCACAGAACCGCAGCCGCAGACGGCAGTCAAAGGAAACCTCCAGCACGTTCTGCCGTGGGGCGAGCAGGGTGGTCATGGGGCCTCTGGAGGAGGAGGCTTTGGGGTTGGGGCCCCCAGAGCCCATCCTCTCTGACCTTGGTGTGAAGAGGGGGCCAGGGGCTGTGGCGAGAGGGTTAAGCCTCTGCCAGCATTCCATACGGGCGCCAGTTCAAGTCCCGGCTGCTCCACTTCTGTTCCAGCTTCCTGCTAATGTGCCTGGGAAAGCAGCAGAAGACGGCCCAAGTGCTGGGGCCCTGCACCTACGTGCGAGACCTGGATGGAGCTCCTGGCTCCTCACTTCCGCCTAGCCCAGCCCTGGCTGCTGTGGCCATTTGGGGAGTGAACCAGCAAACAGAAGATCTCTCCTTCTCTCTCCATCGCTCTGCCTTTAAATAAACAAAAGAAGTATTTTTAAAAATAAAATCAATAAGCAGTGAGGTGTAGGGACAAAGATCTGCCCCTACTGTCACAACGACTAACAAGCTCGCTGAGTGCAGACACGGATGCACAGAGCCCCCAGCGGCCGGGGCCAGGATCGCTCTGAGCCAGGGGCGGCAGCGAGGGTGGGGTGGGGGTCTGGGGAGAGGAGGGGGGACAAAGAGTGGAGAGAACGTTCCAGGCTGCCGACACCCGCTGCGAGTGCGGGCTGGGAGCTCAGGGTTCCCCCGGAGCAGCTGAAACTCTGGGAGGGAGGTGGGCGCGGAAGTGTGTGGCGCGGGGGGGTCGACAAGCAGGACGCATTGGCGGACAGAGTCCTGTTCCCGAAGACCCCTCTGGCTGCAGGAGGCCGGGGACCCACAGGCCAGGCGGGAGAGGCCGAGACCCCGGCCGGGCAATGGCTGTGGGATGGGAGAGGAGGCAGTGAGGCTGGGGGAAGTGGGAGTGGAGGCTGGGAGGGAGGGGCCTCGTGTCCTTGGCGGGCTGGAGTGGGGTCTGCACTAACTGGCTCCCTCCCAGCCTCTGCTGACCTCACCCACAAGCGGCCACCCCCTCTCTGCAGTGCCTCCCAGCGATGGTCACTCACACCCCCCCCCCATTCCAGGCACCGCACCATCTACACGCACACAGCCCGCGAGGCAGCGCCGCAGCCCCGTGCCACAGATGAGGCTGTGGAAGGCTGAGTGATTTGCCCCAGTAACGCAGCTAGTGGGAGAGATGTCACCGATGAGGGGCCGCTGTGGCGCAGCGGGTAAGCCACCGCCTGCAACAGTGCTGCTCTGCTTCCCACCCAGCTCGCTCGCAAACACGCCTGGGAAGAAGTGGACGGCGGCGCACATCCTTGGGTCCCCGCCACCCGACATGGGAGACTTGGATGGAGTTCCTGGCTCCTGGCTTTGGCCTGGCCCCGCCTGGGGTTGTTGCAACTGTTTAGGGAGTAAATTTGTAGATGGAAGATATTCTCTCTCTCTCTCTCTCTCTCTCTCTCTCCCTCCCTCCCTCTCTGTGTCATTCAGCCTTTCAAATAAATCTTTTTTGCAAGCACCAAGTAAGCTCATGTATGGAAAGTGTGTGCACCTGCACATCGTAGGCGCTCAGTGAATGCTGACTCAGTGAATGCTGACTCAGTGAATGCTGACTCAGTGAATGCTGACCATGCCACTGGTAACATCAGCCAGACCTGTGTGGCTGCAGCGCCCACTGCGCTCTGGGCAGAGGAGGGCTCCGTGGGGGATCCTGGCCAGGTCTCCTGCTCTCCTTGTCTCGTGGCCCCTGGCTGAGGGATCCTGCAGAAAAGGAGCCAGGCTGGGCTGTGGGGCCCGATCACCCGTCGTGGGGCAGGCTCGGGACGGAGGCCATGGCTGGCGATGGCTGTGAGTGAGTGGACCGTGCGGCAAGTTCAGACAGACTGCGCTTCTGTCTGAGTGCTGGGACTCTGGCCACGGCTGTACCTGGGAATCATGGGATGCCCCAGTGTGGTTGTACCTGGGAATCATGGGATGCCCCAGCCGTGGCTGTACCTGGGAATTGTGGGATGCCCCAGTGTGGCTGTACCTGGGAATCATGGGATGCCCCAGCCATGGCTGTACCTGGGAATCATGGGATGCCCCAGCGTGGTTGTACCTGGGAATCATGGGATGCCCCAGCCATGGTTGTACCTGGGAATCATGGGATGCCCCAGCCATGGCTGTACCTGGGAATCATGGGATGCCCCAATGTGGTTGTACCTGGGAACGTGGGATGCCCCAGCTGTGGTTGTACCTGGGAATCATGGGATGCCCCAGCCGTGGCTGTACCTGGGACTCATGGGATGCCCCAGTGTGGTTGTACCTGGGAATCATGGGATTGCCTTAGCTGTAGCTGTACCTGGGAATCGTGGGATGCCCCAGTGTGGCTGTACCTGGGAATCGTGGGATGCCCCAGTGTGGCTGTACCTGGGAATCGTGGGATGCCCCAGTGTGGCTGTACCTGGGAATCATGGGATGCCCCAGCCGTGGCTGTACCTGGGAATCATGGGATGCCCCAGCTGTGGTTGTACCTGGGAATCGTGGGATGCCCCAGCCGTGGCTGTACCTGGGAATCATGGGATGCTCCAGCCATGGTTGTACCTGGGAATCGTGGGATGCCCCAGCCGTGGTTGTACCTGGGAATCATGGGATGCCCCAGCCGTGGTTGTACCTGGGAATCATGGGATGCCCCAGCCATGGTTGTACCTGGGAATCGTGGGATGCCCCAGTGTGGTTGTACCTGGGAATCATGGGATGCTCCAGCTGTGGTTGTACCTGGGAATCGTGGGATGCCCCAGCTGTGGTTGTACCTGGGAATCATGGGATGCCCCAGCCGTGGTTGTACCTGGGAATCATGGGATGCCCCAGTGTGGTTGTACCTGGGAATCATGGGATGCCCCAGTGTGGTTGTACATGGGAATCATGGGATGCCCCAGCCGTGGTTGTACCAGGGACCCATGGGATGCCCCAGTGTGGTTGTACCTGGGAATCATGGGATTGCCTTAGCTGTAGCTGTACCTGGGAATCGTGGGATGCCCCAGTGTGGCTGTACCTGGGAATCGTGGGATGCCCCAGTGTGGCTGTACCTGGGAATCGTGGGATGCCCCAGTGTGGTTGTACATGGGAATCATGGGATGCCCCAGCCATGGCTGTACCTGGGAATCATGGGATTTCTCAGAAGAGGAGCCGTGACTATCACTTCAGTCAGAAGAGCCTGTGTCTCCTACCTGTCTCCCTTCACCCCCCACGAAGAACTGGCCTGCAGTCCCGCTCCTGCCAGCCACGCCCCTGCCTTGTCTGGGACTAGTGGCCTCCTGGCCACATCCTGGGCCCCTGTGTCCCCCGAGAGTCCATGTGTTCTGCCCCATCCCCCAGGGCTGGACTTGCTCTCTGCTCAGGCTACGGTCAAGCCCCGCCTCCCTGCCCATCCCACGGCTGCCTGGGTGTGTCATTGCCGACTCTGAGCCTCCTCTCCGTAGGTCCGTGGAGTCCCAGAGCCCCTTTGGGTGGAGAAAGGGATTTCCATGTTAGGGACGGACTCTCCCTGGTTCTCTGGCCCTGGGACGGCTCAAGGCCACTAGATGGCACCAGCACGTCACCCATCTCTCTGAGGCGCCCTTGGGAGGGAATTCCTCCACTGGGATTAAGCCCCAGGGACCAGAGCCTCCTCCCAGGACAGGGACATGGAGGCCACCCACCTCCTCCGGCTGACAGAGTCCCTGCAGCCCTGCAGGCTGGCAGGGGCAGGACAGCTGAGGGTGAGGGGTGCGGTGGGGTGATGGTGAGGGGTGGCAGTGAGGGCCAGAGGTGAGGGGCGGGGTGGGGTGGGGTGAGGGGTGGCAGTGAGGGGCGGGGTGAGGGGCAGGATGGGGTGGGGGTGAGGGACGGGGCGGGGGCGGGGTGAAGGGCAGGGGTGAGAGTGATGGTGGCTATGGGAGGCAGACAGTTTGAACCCGGAGGGTCGAGCCAGGCTCTTCTCTAGGTGCGTGTCCTGGGCCCTGCCTGGCACTTAGCGCACGGCGACCCCCGGGCAAGTGCCAGGAGCTCTCTTCATCTGGGAGGCAGGGTCACAGGTCTGCTCTCTGGGGCATCGCAGACATGGGCAGGCACCGGGCACTGTCCCTCTGTCCCTCGTGTCGTGAGCATGGCTTTGAAATCGATTTAGTGTTCCAGCCGGGAGTCTGCTTGGGAACGAGCCCTCGGCAGGTGCCCCGAGATCTGGTTCCGTTCTCTCACTGGGTTGATCCTTGGCAAGGCGCTTCCGTCTCTGGTCTCCTGCCTGGCCTCAACCAGTGCCAAGGGGCTGGGGCATTGTGGGATAAAATACCAAGGGCTTGGGAAGCAGGCAGAGTGGCCGGGAATCCTGCCCACTTCTGTTGCCAGCCGGGTGACCCTGGGCCTCCCCGGTGACCACCTAGATGGGGTTCGAAGTCTGTCGTCCAGTTCCATGCCCCTGCCAGACACTCAGATTCTGGCACAAAGTAGGTCCTCAATAAACAAGACCTAATGTTTTTAATCACCTTTATAGGTTGAATATCTCTTATCAGAAATGCCTGGGACCAGCTCTGCTTCAGATTTGGGGTTTTGGAATATTCACTACACAAAGTGAGATATCTGGGATGCTGGACTCAAGTGTAAGCACGAAACTCATTCGCATGTCCCTTATACTTCAAACACACAGGCTGAGGGTAACTTCACACGGCAGTGGTAACGGGGGCGGGTGCTGTGGCACAGCAGGTAAAGCCGCTGCCTGCAGCGCCCGCATCCCATATGGGCTCTGGTTCAAGTCCCGGCTGCTCCACTTCTGATCCAGCCTCTGCTATGGCCTGGGAAAGCAGCAGAAGATGGCCCAGGTCCTTGGTCTCCTGCACCCACAAGGGAGACCCAGAGGAAGCTCCTGGCTCCTGATCAGCATAGCTCTGGCCATTGGGGCCAACTAGGGAGTGAACCAGTGGATGGGAGACCTTTGTCTGTCTCTGCTTCTACCTCTGTAATTCCACCTTTCAAATAAATAAATAAATAAATCTTTAAAAAAGATAGCGTTAACACACCTGTGTTGTCACTACAACTCACCGCCTGAAGTCAGAGGTAGAATTTTCTCTCTCTCTCTCTCTCTCTCTCTCTCTCAGGGATTTATTTGTTTGAAAGACAGAGTGACAGAGAGAGAGAGAGAAGGATCTTCCATTCATTTATTCACTCCCCAAATGGCAGAAATGGCCAGGACTGGGCCAGGCAGAAGCCAGGAGCCAGGAACTCCAGCTGGGTCCCCCATGTGGGTGGTAGGGGCCTGTGCTCTTGGGCCATCTTCTGCTGCCTTCCCAGGTGCATTAGCGGGGAAGTGGACCAGAAGCAGAGCAGCCAGGCTCCGGGTCGGCTCTCTGATATGGCATGCCGCCGTCACGGCTGGGGACTTCATCCTCTGGGCCAAAACGCGGGCCCCAGGTGTGGAATTTTCCACCTGGGGCTTAGGAAGTGAGGCTCTCAGGACTCTGTGTGAGGGATGTGCAGCCCCCGCTATTCCTGTGTCCGTTTTCTCAGCAACAGGGCCAGGCACACGGTCAGCACTCTGCCTCCGTCGCCAGAGAACAGGGCCAGGCACGTGGTCAGCACTCTGCCTCCGTCGCCAGAGAACAGGGCCAGGCACGTGGTCAGCACTCTGCCTCCGTCGCCAGAGAACCTCCAGCACCGTCTCTGCTTTACAGAAGAGGACCTGAGGGCCAGGGAAGCCGGGTCCCCACCCTGCGTCACACGGCTGCCCAGGGATGGAAACCGAGCTCCCGGACACCTTGTGTGGGCTGAGGGGGCATCCGAGTCCCCAGCATCCCACTTGATGTGGCAAAAGGAACGTGGCAGGTGTGGCTTAGCCCAGGACCTTGAGAGAGGCCCTGGGCCTGATGCTGTCACTTGGGTCCTTGGAAGAGGGAGACAGGAGCGTCAGGGTGGGAAGAAGAGACGGGATGGCAGGAGGAGAAAAGGCGTGGGCCGTGGGGATGAGGTCAGCACCCACCTGGACAAGGCAAGGAGACCAGCCCTGCTGACACCCTCTGCCCCATGACCCTGGCCTTGGACTGCAATGTCCAGACGGTCAGGGGACACGGCGGGGGTGGTGTTCCAAGCTGCCAAGTCTGTGGGAAGTGGCTTCGGCCGCAACAGGAAACCAGTGTCCACAAAGCACCTGCCCCACAGTCAGAGCCCCGAAGGCTGTGTCGTCGGCACGGCCCCTCTCGCAGGCAGGGACAGGGAGCCCTCTCCTGGGTGGGTCCCGGGCCTGCTTGGCCTCTTTTGGCCTCCAGCACTGGGCAACCTGGGGGAAGCCCTGGAGTCCAAACCCATTTCCCAGATGAGGAAACTGAGGCCTGGCGTTGCCCAGCAGTGTGCACCCCACGCTGACGGGGCGCGCGCGAGTCTCAAGCACGCGTGAGTCGTCCTCTCGGAGAGGCCCTCCCCCTTGTCAGGAGTGCGTGCAGCTCCTCCGTGCGTAGCCCCTGCAGACAGGGGCCAGCGGGGTCTGGGAAAGCCTGGCGGCCGCCGGCCCAGCTGCAGCCAGAGGGCTGGGAGAGTAGCCCCTCCGCGGCCTCCAGCCTGGGAAAGCGCTGGGGCCTTCCTGTCCCGGCTGCCCTGCCCCTCCCAGGCGGCCCGGTCCCGACAGCTGCGCGATGTCCCCAGGAGGCAGCGTCCCGTGGAGCTGGGAGCAAGACGGGGCCCAGAAAGGACGGAGTGGACCTCTGGTCCCGCCGGTCAGTGGCCTGATTACACTCAGTCTGGGCCCAGGGCCCTCGGGCTCGCTGTGACGCCCAGAGACCCGGGCGCATGGGTCTTAACATGAAGTAGCTGAACCCCCTGGCAGCCTCGGCTCCCACACAGCCCTACACAGGCGAGGCTGCTATTGTCCCATTTTACAGATGGAGAAACCAAGGCCCAGAGAGAAGGGACTAGCCAAGGTCCAGGTCCCCGAGGTGCGCTGACTCCAGGAGCTCTTGTCCGATGCCCCTGGCTCCTTCTGCTTCGAGCCTCAGCTTCCTCATCTGTGAACTAGACTTGCAATGCGAAAACCTATGACCTCATGAGAGCGCTAGCACGGGGCTGGCGCACTGGAAGATTCACGTGGTCATCACAGCACAGTGGGGAGGTAACCCAGACGATGCCAGTGTGCACTGCGCGCCGGGACCCAGCGGACAACGGTCCCTGCCAACCAACAAATAAGCAAGCTTATTAAAGAGTGTGTTAGACAGTAGTAAGTGCAGGGGCAGGGAGGTGCAATTTAAACAGGCCAAACAGGAGGCAAGAGAGTGGCCGTGGGTGAGGAGTGTGCCAGGCAGAGGGTACATGAGGGAAGTGGGGGAAGCCTGGCATGTTCAAGTGCCGCCAGAGAGGCCGGGGTGGCCTGGGTCAGGTGACAGGCCATGCAGGGGGAGGAGCCATGGCAGGGGTGTGGGGCAGAGCCTGCAGACCACTTAAAGTCAGCGCTCAGACCCGGGTCCAGTCATCTGGGAGGGCAATGGCCACAGCCCCTCCCCCCAGCCCAGAACCCCACAGCCCCACCCTCCCCATGATGCCCCCGACCCCTGGGCGTCAGACGACCATAAGGTGTCGGTACCACAAGGACACTAGAGGCAACTTGGCTGCAGAAAGGGCGCCGGAGGTGGGGGGGTTTGTCGGAGGCCACTCAGGCATCAGGGCCCCTCGCTCCAGCCCAGGTCCCCCGCTGCTGCAGAGCCTGCCGGGAACCGGACATCATGTTCTTCTGGGCCCGATCCAAGGAATCTCCGGGGCGCTCCGTGGGTCGGCCCGGCCGAGGCCCTCTGGCACTGGTGGTCTCCTTTCCGCCATGCCTGGCAGGGGCTGTGCCACCCACTGCCCTGGTGCTGGGGCACAAGGTGCCCCCCACTCGTGGGTGCGGGTGCCGAGCTCACACTCCGGCGTGGACCTTGAGGCACAGGAAGCAGCTGTCACTGCCCCACTTGCAGGACTGCCTCCCCCCGCCCCCCCGCCAATGCGGAGCAGCGGGAAGCTCCTCCCCCTTCTTTCTTCCCTGCCTCAGGACGTCCCCAGCAACTCCTCAGCTGCAGTTCAAGGGGAGAGATCACCTGCTGACCAAACGGACCCGGCCTCCTCTACATCCACCTCGCTGTCCCCGCCGCTCATCAAGTCAGCTTTCGGCACACTGACTCCAAGTCTCCACTCCTTATCCACCCACCCACCCACCCATCCACCACCCATCCATCCACTCACCCACCCACCCATCCACCCACCCATCCACTCACCCATACACCCACCCATCCATCCATCCATCCACTCGCCCACCCACCCATCCACCCACCCACCACCCATCCATCCATCCACTCACCCACCCATCCATCCATCCATCTATCCATCCATCCATTCTCCCACCCACCCATCCACCACCCATCCATCCACCCACCCATCCATCCATCCATCCATCCATTCATCCACCCACCCACCCATCCACCCATCCATCCATCCACTCACCCACCCACCCATCCACTCACCCACCCATCCATCCACCCGCCCACTCACCCATCCACCACCCATCCATCCATCCACTCACCCACCCATCCATCCATCCACCCACCACCCATCCACCCACCCACTTACCCACCCATCCATCCATCCACCCATTCACCCACCCATCCATCCACCCACCCACCCACCCATCCACCACCCACCCATCCACCCACCCATCCATCCATCCATCCATTCATCCATCCATTCATCCACTCACCCACCCATCCACCACCCATCCATCCACTCACCCACCCATCCATCCATCCATCCACCCACCCACTCACCCACCCACCACTCATCCACCCACCCATCCACTCACCCACCCACCACCCACTCATCCATCCACTCACCCACCCACCCATCCATTCATCCACTCACCCACCTACCCACCCACTCACCCACCCATCCATCCACCCACCCACCCACCCATCCACCACCCACCCATCCATCCATCCATCCACCCACTCACCCACCCACCACCCATCCATCCATCCACTCACCCACCCATCCACCCATCCATCCACTCACCCACCCACCACCCACCCACCCACTCACCCACCCACCACCCACCCATCCATCCACTCACCCACCCACCCATCCATCCACTCACCCACCCATCCATCCATCCACTCACCCACCCACCCATCCATCCACCCACCCACCACCCACCCATCCATCCACCCACCCACCCACCCATCCATCCACCCACCCACCACCCACCCACCCACTCACCCACCCACCACCCACCCATCTATCCACTCACCCACCCACCCACCCTTTCATGTGAACAACCACTAATCTTTCTGTTTGATCGCTTTGGGGCCATCAGGTCAACCATCCATCCATCCATCTGTCCATCCATCCATCTATCACCCAGCCACCCATCCATCCATTTTACACTCTCTTTGACCTGTGAATCTACCCTGAAATATCTCTTTGCCTGTTCAGTGATCTGTCCATCCACCCACTTACCCTCTTACCAGCATCTCCACCTGCCCGTCCATCCGCCCACCTCCCTCCACCCTGTTCCTCAGGCCTGCCAGCTGACTTGTCCAGCTGTCTGCTGGTCCATCTACCCACTCGGCAATGTTATAGAGCGTATGTTCTGTGCCATTTGTAACAATTCCAGCATGAGGGTAGCTGTCAATGGCAGAACGTTTGTTTTATGCCAGGGATTTCACATTCTTCTTCAATCCTCACAAGGGCCCAACCCCATTTGACAACTGAGAACGTGTTAGACAGCTTCAAACAGACAGCTGGCAGCCTGCTGAATTCCGACAGCAACTCTCCAGGGTAGATCCTACCACCATCGTGCCAGGTAGACGCTGGAGCCCTGCTGCTCGCGTGGGGTCGGATGCAGAGCCAGGTGTTCTGATGGCGAGTTCAGGGCTCTGCCCTCTGCCCAATGCTGCCCGGGTTCCCGCCTGTGGGTCAGGAAGCAGGGTTTGCAGCCCAGGGCCTCAGCATCCCCGCGTGGGGCTGTGCCAGGCTGGCGACCTTGGATTTTTTCCCCTCGTCCTCTCCTTGGGAAGTGCTGTGAGGGAGGGGAGCTGAGCCGGGGAGCCGAGTCCCTGTCCTTGGGTGTGACTTGGTTTCTTGTGTGTGCCCCCATTCACTCATTCACTCAACAAAACATCTCTGAGCATGTCCCCTGGGGCCTCCACCCCTTCCCGGTGCTGGGGTTTGCATGTGTGGTCCAAAGTTCACGGACAGGACACTTAATCCCCAGTGCAGCTACGTGTGTGGGGGGGAGGGGGGTGCTAAGGAGAGGCGCTTAGGTCTCTGCCCTCCTGGGTGCTTTGTTGCGATTCGAGAAAAGCAGCCACACCTCTCTTGTTCGCCGGCTTGCTTGCTCACTCCCTCCCTCTCTCACCCTCGCACCTGCTGCTATGGGGATGACCCGGCAGGAAGACCCTCATCCGATACTGGCACCTTGATACTGGAGGTCCCAGCTCCAGAGCTCTGAGAACGAGAGTTCTTTCTGAGTTACCCAGTCTGCGGTATTCGGGGGCAGCAGCACAGGTGAACTGGACACTACACCAGGGAGCAACACACAGCCAAGCGGGGGAAAGGTGGAGAATCGCGCCCACCACCAGCCTGTCTCCCTCAGTCTGCTCATCTGTCCAATGGGCAAGTGACCCACACCTCAGAGGACGGAATGAAGGAATGTGTGGACACACTCAGCACGCCCTCCCCGTCCCTCCTGAGAATGGAATAACGGGGCTGCCCTTGAGCAGGGTCCCCACGGCGGCCCCGACGCTGCGGGAGTGGGTGCCGGCAGCCTTCCATAGAGAGAGCCGGAGACGGCCCCGGGCCTGCTGAGGCCCAGATGAGAGCGGACGCGCAGTGAGTGCCGACTCCGAGCCAACACAGCCCCAGGCACTTCCCTGGTGCCCCTTTCTCACGGAGTCCTTAGCAGGCGGCAGGCCCTGGCTCCTCACCATCTGAGTGTGGTCTTGGGCAGTTACCTAACCGCCCTCTGCCTCCGTTTCCAATCCAGCGGCAGCTGCTTGGCGGGCTTGCTCGGGCAGGCGTGACGCTCAGCTCAGCGCACACCGCGTGAGCGTAGATGAGGAAATGCAGGCTTGGAGAAGGCCAAGGAATGCGTCTGGGGCTGAGCAGCCAGGAGAGGCCCCGCTTCCAGGGCAGGTGGCCTGCCTGCACCCTCACAGAGAAGCAAAGAACCCGGACCCCGCTCCACACCCGCCCCACCCGGGCACGCAGGGCTCTGGACGGAATTCTTGCCAGAGCCAGGCAAAGTAGGGGGTGGGTCTGGCTGGGCTCCCGCGTTCCCTGCTATTCCTGACCCGGGAGGCCTCTCCAGGGGAGTCCCCAGGCTGGGGGTGCTGACGCAGAAGCAGAGGGCCCCCCGGGGTGCCGGCACACGTGCTGGCCCCGAACGTGTGCACATCCCTGTCCCACCCCAGCCGCCCGCGAGGTGCTGTTCCCAGGACTCCCTGCACAGCCTCCCCAGGGAGCGCCCCCACAGGCTGTGCCACGTGACTCAGCGGGTGGCGTGGGAGGGAGGAGGGGATGAGCCCGGTGACAGACAGCTTTCCCTCTGCAGCGGGAGCTCGTGGATGCAGCCCGACGGCCCCAGGTGGCTGGGAACATGCTGGGAAGCCGAGCTTAGTGGGGCTGGGCAATGGGCTCTGGCCTCACTGGCTCGTGATGACCGCAACAGGAACTCGTGCACATCCCTGGACGTTGGCAGTGCCTCCCAGCCCGCTCCCCTTTGGAGGCCAAGAGGGACCCAGGTCTGAGATAGGAAGCGGTGTGCTTTGGCATCAGGAGCCAGGGACAGGCGTTGAGCGGGGGCAATGGCAGAGGCCTGGAGTGGACCAGGGTGGCCCTCGTGGGACAGCATGCTGTGTGACTCGGCCGAGCTGAGCCAGCAACTCCTGAGCCTCTCTGGGCCTCCGTCTGTCTTCTCAGCTGCGTCTCCAAGGCTTCTGCCAGCTCTTGCGTCCTGGGAGCCAGCTGAGGGTCTCAAAGGCTCTAGGGCTAGGGGCCTCCTGGGGGCTGGGAAGGGCGGAGTGGGGGAGCCTGGGCCCCACCCCACGTGTTGTTTACTCATCACTCCTGCAGCGGTGACCTGCTGAGCACCTGCCATGGTCCGGGTTCCAGGCGCTTGGGTAGGGACCACTACCTTATGAGGCTGGGACACTGGGGAGGGGGCAGGGGTGGGGAAGGGGAGGGGGCAGTCAGCCTCCAGCTTCCAAATATGGGGTGAGCATCCCCAAGCTGAAAACCTGAAATTCAAAACGCTCCAGAATCCTGCATGCGGAAAATTCTGCACCTGCCCAATCTCAGGTGACAGATTGCAATCAAAACACAGGCAGGCACACTAAAAACATTGTGTGAAAGTCCCTCCAAGCTGTGTGTGTCACATGCCCAGGATGCGTGTGTCACATGTCCAGGATGTGTGTATCAGGTGCTCAGGACATGTGTGTCACATGTTCAGGATATGTGTGTCACGTGCCCAGGACGTGTGTATCACATGTCCAGGACATGTGTATCGCATGCCCAGGACGCATCTGTCACATATCCAGGATGTGTGTATCACGTGCCCAGGACATGAGTGTCGCATGTCCAGGACGTGTGTGTCACGTGCCCAGGACTCATAGATGAACATTGTGTTCCAACTCGGGTCTGACACACGAGGTGGCTCACGAAACATAAGCGAACGTGCCCAGATCCAGAGCACTTCCTGTCCCAGACCTCTCAGACGGGAGACACCCCACCTGCCAGAGGGTGATGGTGAGCACCAGGAAGGAGGGTGCGTAGGCAGGAGGGTCCCAGAGGGCCTCTTCCCGGGCAAAGACTGAACAGGGCTCTGGAACTAAGGGAGGTGGGGGTCGTGTTTGGGCACGTGGGGCAGGTGCCTCCCAGGCAAGCACAGAGCTCTCTGCTGGGTCTGCTGGCCCCAGGCGAGGCTCAGCAGGAAGACACGGGGGCTGGACGGCTGTGACCAGGGAGGAGAGGTCAGAGAAGGCAGGGACGCGGCAGGGGGCAGTGAGGGAGAACTTGGTTAGGGATCCGGGCTTGGGAGACTGGGGAAGAGACCCCCAGGTCCCCCTGGGCTCACCAGACAAGGGACAGGATGTGTGCTCTGGGGGGTGGACGGGAAGTCACTCTTAGAATTCTGAGGTCAGCCTCGGACTTTCAAGGCAACCAGAGCGGTGAGCGGGCCCAGCCCCTGAGCTCATCCATGCTCCAGATGCAGAAACTGAGGCCCGGAGAGGAGAAATGGCCTCTCCCAGGACACCCAGGACACAGCCCCCAGGCGCTCTCTGGCGGCCCTGGCGTGCCTTTTCCAAAGGATGTTTGTGAAAATCAGCCTCGGCAAAGACGGCTGAAAAGGATGCGTCGGGGATGTTTTGAGCAGCCTGGAAGCCAGATGGAAGGGTGTGCTGTTGAGAAAATGCGCTGCTTGCGTTTGCTGTCGGCGTCCATCCACGTGAGGAAGCATCGGCCTCCCTGAGCAGAGGGATCAGTGGCTTTTTGGATGTGAGTCGAGCAGGGTGTTTGTGTGTTGGTGGTGGTGGTCTACGTGGGGCAGGCTCTTTCCCCGCCCTGGCGGAGCAGGACACAGCGGTGCCTGGTGTGCACCGTGCGGTCCTGCCGAGGACAAGCCCCATCACCCTTTTCTGAACTCGGCTTTGCTCTGAGTCGCCACGCGGGGACTTACCATTGTGTGCCTCTGCCAGTGGGTAAGTGAGAAGTGAGCACGGCGTACTTTCACGGAAGACTTAGCTTCGTGCAGCCGTGCGGGCGGCCTCAGGAGCGTGTGGGACGGAGGGCTGCAAGCCCCACGTAGATCGGCCCTGGAGCTTGCTGTACAAATGCTGCACCACTCGCTGTCTCCGTGACCTGCAGCAATTCTGTAACCACACAGCGCTTTCCCATCCCGGCTCCTGGCGCCTCGCTGGGGCCACAGTGTCCTGGACCTGTCCTGGACCTGCCTGGCGACACCCACCCCCACCCCCCTCCCTCATCCTGCCTTAGGGGCCTTGTGGGGTCTAGGCTATACTTCCCAGGTTTCTCAACCAACGAGAAAATGGAGGAGGGGACCTCTGCACGGTAAGGATCCCAGGAGCTGAGAGTTGGAAGGCAGAGCCTGCTTCCACCTGCCCATCAGTGCTCTTGAGAGTGGACATCAATAAATGCCTCACTTTCTGCTTCCTTCAGGTTTCTTAATTTTTTTATATATTTATTTATTTATTTGAAAGACAGAGTTATAGAGAAGCAGATGCAGAGAGAGAGAGAAGATATCTTTCATCTGCTGGTTCACTCCCCAAATGGCCCAATGGCTGGAGCTGCACTGATCTGAAGCCAGGAGCCAGGAGCTTCTTCTGAGTCTCCCACGTAGGTGCAGGGGCCCAAGGACTTGGGCCATCTTCTACTGCTTTCCCAGGCCATAGCAGAGAGCTGGATTGGAAGTGGAGCAGCCAGGACTCGGACTGGCGCCCATACGGGATGCCGGCACTGCAGGCGGTAGCCTTACCCGCTATGCCACAGCCCTGGCCCCCTTCATGTTTCTGAGTCCGTCTTTCAGTGGGTAGATGGTCTTGGGTGGGCTTTTCTCCCACAGAGAAGCATGTGCTGTAGTTGTTAACTGAACACACATGAAGGGCCCGTGTTTGGTGCAGCAGTCAAGACACTTGCTTGGGACACCCGCATCCCATATCAGAATGCCCGGGTTCCAGTCCCGCCTCGCTTCTGATGCCAGCACCCACCATGGATGCACACCCCGATGGCTGAAGTGCATGGGTTCTTGCCACCCACGTGGGAGACCCGAGTGGAGTTCCTGGCTCCTGGCTTCAGCCTGGCCCAGCCCTGGCTCTTGGGAGCATTTGGGGAGTGAACCAGCAGATGGGAGATCTCTCTCTCTCTCTCTCTGTGCCTTTCAAGTAAAAATAAATAAACACGAATGAAACAAATGTGTGGAGTTGAGCTCAAACAGGCTTGTTTTCGAGTTTCACAGAACCAGGAAGTAAGGAAGAAATGAGTGTTTTTCGGGGTACATGATGAACAGCCAAGGAGTTAACGGGAGAAATTCCAAGTGAGTGCTTGTCCCCTGTGACGAAGGCCAGCAGCACCTCCCGATCTCAGGTCCAGCCTCATAAACACCTAGAAGGACCAGTGAGCACCAGTTCTTACACTTGATCTTAGCCAAAAGGCCGAGAAGCGAAGAGCACCAGTTTTTACCAGCCGCTCCTCACCTGTTGGTGCAGAGCCGCCATGTACACTTCTTTGGGGCTCATGTGGCTGCCAGCATCGGGGCGGGGGGACCGGCTGCTGCAGCTCCAGTCCAGGCCGTGGCCAGGGTTGAGGCTGCCCCCAGGTTGCTCTCCGGCCCCCTCAGGACCCGGGCTGAAGGAGCAGCTGTCGTCTGGGAAGCTGTGTTCTCAGCAGGGCAAGGAACGCGAGGGGGATGGGGGACTTGCATTGCCTCTTGGAGCCTCCACGTGGCCACTGATGCACCCCATTTTAGGGAGAAATAAAGTCCCTTGGCCCAGCCTAGCACCAACAGCAGGGCTGACGATGAATGTTTGCTAAACAACAATGGAATTTACTGCCAAGACTTAGAGAACAGTGAGTCCAGTGGATTTTAGTTTATTTTCTTTCTTAATTTTTGAAAGAGAAACAGAGAAAGCAAGATCTTCCATCTACTGGCTCACTCCCCAAATGCTTGCAACAGCTGGGGCCGGGCCAGGCTGAAGCCAGGAGCCAGGAGCTCCATCCGGGTCTCCAACGTGGGTGGCGGGGACCCACCTGCTTGAGCTTTCCCAGGGTGCACATGAGCAGGGGCTGGAATCGGAGGGGGGCTGAGACTCAGACCAGGGAGCTCCGACATGGGATTCAGAGGTCCCACCCCTCTGCCAATCACAGGTCCCTCCCTGGATTTTAAACTGTTCTCAGGAGAGCAGAGTTCCCAGGGACTCTCTGACCCCCGTGGGCCACAGTGAGTGAGAGGAACAAGGAGTTCAGCAGGTGGGTGCCAAGACTCCCAAATACACCAGCACCACCTCCACTTGCGGGCTTTTTTGGAAAAAGCTGTCATTTTTAAAAGTAGCTTTAAAATGGATGCTTACGTAGCAACCCAAAGGGTGAAGTGGGGGAGTCCATCCCTCTTGGGTCAGGGCTGCCAGGGTCTGGGTCAGGGCCCTGGCTTTACATTTGGGGAAACTGAGGCTGGGGAGAGGGAGGGGCCGGAACTGGAAGGCTGTGGTGATTCCTGACCCATTGAGAGTGGGAGCCGCCTGCTGCCGTCGGCCCAAGTTTTGGGGCGACCCTGACTGGTGAGCAGCACCACCTCAGGCTCTGTGCTGCCAAGTTTGCCTTGTGAGGACCCCGGCGGCTTCTGAAAGTCAGATCAACCCCCCAAGAATGAAGATCTGCTCTCACTGTGGTCTAGGGGAGAGGTCATGCAATGGGGCTCTCGGGGTGGACACAACTCGGGGAGGGGGCGGGGCCCCGAGACTGACAAGGACTGCCCCTCTTGGGGCGGCTTGTCCTTTGTCTAACCGACAATGCAGCTGACAGCCCAGCGTGAGGGTGACAGTCTGCTCCCCTAACAGCAGACAGGATCTTTTTAAATTGCAAATCTGATCCTGCATAAAGGCTAGAGGCCCCAGTTGGCCTGCACCACCCCTGGAAGGGGGCGGGGCTGTGACCACGTGGCCCTGTGGCAGGTGGACAAGTCTCCTCCTGCTTGCTGCCTTCTGCTCTAAGGCAAGTGGGAAGGCTTCCCTGAGAGCCATTCTCCCGGCTGGAGTGACAGGTGTGTGTGTGTGTGTGTGTGTGTGTGTGTGATCCATCAATGCCCTGACAGGTGTGTGTGTGTGTGTGTGTGAGATCCATCAATGCCCTGACAGGGGTGTGTGTGTGTGCACATGTGTGAGAGAGAGATCCATCAATGCCCTGACAGGGGTGTGTGTGTATGTGTGTGTGTATGTGAGAGAGATCCATCAATGCCCTGACGGGGTGTGTGTGTGTGTGCACATGTGTGTGAGAGAGATCCATCAATGCCCTGACGGTGTGTGTGTGTGTGTGCATATGTGTGTGAGAGAGATCCATCAATGCCCTGACGGTGTGTGTGTGTGTGTGCACATGTGTGTGAGAGAGATCCATCAATGCCCTGACAGGGGTGTGTGTGTGTGTGATCCATCAATGCCCTGACGGGTGTGTGTGTGTGTGTGCACATGTGTGTGATCCACCAATGCCCTGACAGGTGTGTGTGTGTGCACATGTGTGTGAGAGAGATCCATCAATGCCCTGACAGGGGTGTGTGTGTGTGCACATGTATGTGAGAGAGATCCATCAATGCCCTGACGGAGTGTGTGTGTGTGTGTGTGTGATCCATCAATGCCCTGACAGGGGTGTGTGTGTGCACATGTGTGTGAGAGAGATCCATCAATGCCCTGACAGGTGTGTGTGTGTGTGTGTGTGAGAGAGATCCATCAATGCCCTGACAGGGGTGTGTGTGTGTGTGTGTGTGTGTGATCCACCAATGCTCTGACAGGTGTGTGTGTGTGTGTGATCCACCAATGCCCTGACAGGTGTGTGTGTGTGTGTGTGTGTGAGATCCATCAATGCCCCAACAGGTGTGTGTGTGTGTGATCCACCAATGCCCCGACAGGTGTGTGTGTGTGTGTGTGAGAAAGAGAGAGATCCATCAATGCCCTGACAGGTGTGTGTGTGTGTGCACATGTGTGTGAGAGAGATCCATCAATGCCCTGACAGGGGTGTGTGTGTGTGTGATCCATCAATGCCCTGACGGGTGTGTGTGTGTGTGTGCACATGTGTGTGATCCACCAATGCCCTGACAGGTGTGTGTGTGTGCACATGTGTGTGAGAGAGATCCATCAATGCCCTGACAGGGGTGTGTGTGTGTGCACATGTATGTGAGAGAGATCCATCAATGCCCTGACGGAGTGTGTGTGTGTGTGTGTGTGATCCATCAATGCCCTGACAGGGGTGTGTGTGTGCACATGTGTGTGAGAGAGATCCATCAATGCCCTGACAGGTGTGTGTGTGTGTGTGTGTGAGAGAGATCCATC
The DNA here is from genome assembly GCF_051225735.1 of Oryctolagus cuniculus. Taxonomy (NCBI): domain Eukaryota; kingdom Metazoa; phylum Chordata; class Mammalia; order Lagomorpha; family Leporidae; genus Oryctolagus; species Oryctolagus cuniculus. The sequence goes on along the minus strand of NC_142877.1, from coordinate 113,185,474 downwards.
AATGCCCTGACAGGGGTGTGTGTGTGTGTGTGTGTGTGTGTGATCCACCAATGCTCTGACAGGTGTGTGTGTGTGTGTGATCCACCAATGCCCTGACAGGTGTGTGTGTGTGTGTGTGTGAGATCCATCAATGCCCCAACAGGTGTGTGTGTGTGTGATCCACCAATGCCCCGACAGGTGTGTGTGTGTGTGTGTGAGAGAGAGAGAGATCCATCAATGCCCTGACAGGTGTGTGTGTGTGTGCACATGTGTGTGAGAGAGATCCATCAATGCCCTGACAGGGGTGTGTGTGTGTGTGATCCATCAATGCCCTGACGGGTGTGTGTGTGTGTGTGCACATGTGTGTGATCCACCAATGCCCTGACAGGTGTGTGTGTGTGCACATGTGTGTGAGAGAGATCCATCAATGCCCTGACAGGGGTGTGTGTGTGTGCACATGTGTGTGAGAGAGATCCATCAATGCCCTGACAGGGGTGTGTGTGTGTGCACATGTGTGTGAGAGAGATCCATCAATGCCCTGACGGAGTGTGTGTGTGTGTGTGTGTGATCCATCAATGCCCTGACAGGTGTGTGTGTGTGTGCACATGTATATGAGAGAGATCCATCAATGCCCTGACGGAGTGTGTGTGTGTGTGTGTGTGTGATCCATCAATGCCCTGACAGGTGTGTGTGTGTGTGTGTGTGTGTGTGTGATCCACCAATGCCCTGACAGGTGTGTGTGTGTGCACATGTGTGTGAGAGAGATCCATCAATGCCCTGACAGGGGTGTGTGTGTGTGCACATGTGTGTGAGAGAGATCCATCAATGCCCTGACGGAGTGTGTGTGTGTGTGTGTGTGATCCATCAATGCCCTGACAGGTGTGTGTGTGTGTGCACATGTATATGAGAGAGATCCATCAATGCCCTGACGGAGTGTGTGTGTGTGTGTGTGTGTGATCCATCAATGCCCTGACAGGTGTGTGTGTGTGTGTGTGTGTGTGTGATCCACCAATGCCCTGACAGGTGTGTGTGTGTGCACATGTGTGTGAGAGATCCATCAATGCCCTGACAGGTGTGTGTGTGTGCACATGTATGTGAGAGAGATCCATCAATGCCCTGACAGGTGTGTGTGTGTGCACATGTGTGTGAGAGAGATCCACCAATGCCCTGACAGGTGTGTGTGTGTGTGTGTGTGTGTGTGAGATCCACCAATGCCCTGACAGGTGTGTGTGTGTGTGTGTGTGTGTGTGATCCACCAATGCTCTGACAGGTGTGTGTGTGTGTGATCCACCAATGCTCTGACAGGTGTGTGTGTGTGTGTGTGTGTGTGTGAGATCCATCAATGCCCCAACAGGTGTGTGTGTGTGTGTGTGTGTGAGCTCCATCAATGCCCTGACAGGTGTGTGTGTGTGTGTGTGTGTGTGATCCACCAATGCCCTGACAGGTGTGTGTGTGTGTGTGTGTGTGTGTGTGTGAGATCCATCAATGCTCCGACAGGTGTGTGTGTGTGTGATCCACCAATGCCCTGACAGGTGTGTGTGTGTGTGTGTGTGTGTGTGTGAGCTCCATCAATGCCCTGCCATGGGGCAGGGCCCTCACTTGCTCTCTGGCTGTGGCTCTGACGTTACAGGCTCTTGTGTCCTTGTGTGGAAATGAAGGAACGAGTGAATGAGTGAACACAGGTTGCCTGGCGCTGTGCAAATATTTGCGCTCCTCCCCTGATTCCGCTCCAAGCCCAGGAGCCCCAGGGAGACTCAGGACTCAGGCCGAGTAAATCTTAACGAGGCTGACGTGTCCTGGGCTCCATGTCTTCACCTCAGCTGAGCACCGGATCGACCAAACGCCCTGGTGCCTGTGACCTGGCCTCAGAGATCCTGGAGCCAGCTCAGGGGCCAAGGTTGCAAGGAGCACAGGACCTCCAGACTACACATTCTGCAGGCCCTGGTCAGTGGGGGACCGGGGAGCTGGGCAGACTGGTGTGGCCCTTCTAACCCGCAGCCGGAGGCTGTCCACTCTTGGACCATGGGGCTGGACATAATGGGAGACAACAGCCAGACCACTGTCAGGACTTCTCTTAATCAACTCACATAATACTCAGAAGGGTCTTATCCCCATTTCCCACATGGAAAGACTGAGGTATGGTGCTTTACCCAGCCAGGAGGTGGCGGAGGCTGACTCTGAGCCCCAGGGGTCTGGCTCCAAGGTACAGGTGCTTGGCCACCACCCTGCATTGCCAGGGACCCTGGGGAGGCACCCACAGGGAGGTCCTTGTTCTAATGACGTTCTCCCATCCTCTGGGGGGAGCCGGTGGGGCAAGGCTGCTACCCATCTGGTGTCTCTGCCCCTTTCTAAAGGATGTGCCCCAGCCACCAGCACGCACAGCCCAGCTTGATCCATCCCGGGCCCCCCCTGTGGATGGAACCCATTGTCAGCCAGAGGAAGAGGCAGGTTGCCATGGAAACCGCGGAACTCTGCCGGCTGTGTGTGTGTGGCTTCAAGGAAACCTTGCATGGCTCCATGCGGGGCCCCTCTGCCAGGTGGCCAAGGGGGCACCAGCCACTTGGAGCTCCTGTTTGGCCTTGATGGCAGGTTAACTCCCGGGTCTCCGCTGCAGGCCTGGACCAGCCTCCTCCTGCCCCCCAGCGGCACGCCGCCCACGCACACCTCCCATGGGAGGTGCACTGGCGGGGGAGGTCTGCGGTGATTGACGTGTGGGGTTGGGGCTTTAATTAAAACGCACTTCGAGTACCAGGCGGAAGAAAAGAAAGTTCAGCTCAGCTAGGGCCTCCCCCCACCCGGTGTCGCTCAACCGGCCTCTCCCCCTGGGCCAAGGGCTGCTGTGGCTCCTCCTGCCCGCTCCCTGCCCTGCAGCTGAGGGCATGGCCTCCGTGTGCAGGCCTGGCCATAGACCACACCGACAGCCCAGGCCAGCCTGACCTTTGACCTCACCAGACCCGGAGCACCCTTAGAATCACCTGGAAGCTTTGAAAAAAATATCCAAGTCCAGGCCTCATCTCTGACCAGTTCAAGAGCGTCTCTGACAGTGGCACGCTGCCCAGGGTCCTTTGCAACAGCTCAACTCTGGTTTTTGTTTTTTTATAAGATTCATTTATTTATTTGAAAGAGCTAAAGAGAGAGAGAGGGTGAGACACACCAGAGAGAGAGAGGTGTCTTCCATCTGCTTGTTTTCTCCCCAAATGGCCCCAGTGGCTAGGGCTGCGCCAGGCAGAAGCCTAGAGCCAGGAGCTTCTTCTGGGTCTCCCACGTGGGTGCAGGGGCCCAAGCACTTGGGTCATCTTCTGATGCTTTTCCCAGGCACATTAGCACGGAGCTGGATCGGAAGTAGAGCAGCCGGGACTAGAACCAGTGCCCGGATGGGATGCCAGCGCTGGAGGTGGTGGCTTTACCTGCTACGCCACAGCACCGACCCCAGGCTGTGGTTCTGATGTGTAGCCAGGGCTGAGGACAAATCAGACCCCCGTACAGACAGAGAAACTGAGACTGAGAAGGGAGCTGTCCCAAGGGCCCCAGGGAGTCAGTTCAGAGGCTGTGCAATCAAACCTCTCCACCTCACTGAGCCCCTCAGCTCCAAAGATGGGGGTGTGGGGGCAGGGCGAGGAAATGGGAGGTGGGTGACCCTGGGAAAGGGGTGCCCAGAGCACCACCCCCCAAGAGGGGAAGGGTTGGGAGGTCAGCTCAGAGGGAAGATGACATCATTACCATTCCAGGTTTGGGAGTGGGATGCTGAGCGGGGTAACCAAACCTCAGCCCCATCCTACCCTTTTGGAACTGGAAGAGTGTCAGAACTTCCTAGAAAAGGCGTAGTCACAGGCAGAAGCACCTGGGAGCTTGTTAGAAAGAATCCGAGGCCTGTGTAGCCCAGACCTGCTGACTCAGAGCTCCTGGGGACTTGCGTGGACCCTGGAGTTTGAGCAGCCCTGTGCAGCGCTGGGTGCTGGAAGCTGCGGCACGTGGGTGCTGTACCCCAGGAGAGTCCTCCTTCTGTCACCCACGCAGGCGCCTGAACCTTAAATGTCAATGCTGGAAGGGCCAGCGACGAGGGGCAATCGGCCTCGCTCACGCAGCAAAGAGGGGCAGAGCTGCACTGAGAAGCCCAGGGTGCCCCACGCCGTGCTGCCCCGGGGCGGCCGAGACAGCACACACCCCGGGCGGCTCCGCGGTCTTCCGACGTGCCGTTTCGTTCAAATAGAGTCATTGCCGGAGACACCATCTGCTGTCTGTGAGGCTTGGGGAACTGGCGCCAGTCCCACGCCTTTGTGATCTATAAAAATAACAAAGGATACCAGAACCCAAGTTTGTGCCAAGGAAGAGAAGCCGTTTCAACGAGAGGGAGAGAGACGATGTGCCTCCCCTCCTCCTCCTCCTCTTCCTCTTCACTGTCCTTGGCACAGAGAGCGTGTGCCTGTGCCTACTGCCCCGTGCACATGTGCATGTTGCCTGCACATAAGTACATGTGTGTTTGAGCATGTGTCTTGCGTGTTGCGTGGCTGCAAAGGCAAGTGTGTTGCAGGTGTGCCTCCAGGATGGTAGAAGTGTGTGTGTGTGTGTGTGTGTGTGTACCCAGGCACATTGTGCAGGAATGTGCTCACATGTGGACATGTGTGTGAAAGCACAGGTGGGCACCTGTGTGCTCGTGTGTACGGTATGAAGGCATGTGACTGAGTGAACGTGTATGCATGTGCCATTGTGTATGTGTGTGTGTTTATGCGCATGTGTGTTAGGCACGCGTGGAGCATGCATTGGGTTAACGGCTGCATTCAGGAGGTGGGGCAGGGGCTGGGGAGCCCTACCTGCTGCTTGGGTCATTGCAGGCAACCTCAAGGTGCATAACTGGTCATGCTTTGTGAGTTTGCTGGGCAGGGAGGCCAGTGTGGACCTGGGCTAGCAACAGTGCTGTCCCGGCCACCCTGCCAGAAACACCGGTTCTTTCTGGAAACCGGGCTCGAAAGAATTCCAACTGCTGGCGTGAACAATGGCAAGCAAATGAGGCAGCCGAGAACTGACTGCCTTTTATTCTGAAGAATAGACGGATTGCGGAGTGGAAGGTTGAATTTGGTCCTGGCTTAGCCCTGCGGCTCCCGACAGGCCCACCATTCGCTGTGCCAGAGGATTCCCCAAGAGTGGCGCCCACATCCCCGAGGCCAGCGCCCGAGGCGGAGGCGCCGTTAACTGCGCACCCTCAGCAGTCACCGGGCGGCGCGCGGCACCTCGCGCCTCCGCGCGGGGCTGGACGGTGCTGCAGCCGCTGCCTGGCGCAGCTCGATCCGCACAGGTTCTTTGCGCTTCCTGCGACTGTCGAGGGCCCTGGGTGACTGCTGAGCATCAGGACAAAACTGAGAGTGGGGTGGAGTCAGCCGGCGAGCGCGGGCTGATGAGTAATAAGAACATCTTAACGGCTCAGCCGCAGCGAGAGGTGAGGACGCGCCAGGTGCTGAGCTCGGAGCGTCTAGATGAAGTCTAATTGCACTTAGATTAAGAATGGGTCCCGCCTCCAGGAAGCGCGTCCTGGTGGAGACAGCTGCAGCTGCGGCTTCCCCAGGAGCCCCTCCCTACCTGGGTTAGCATCGCCCACCCATCTGCTCCCCATTCCCGCCCCCCCCCACTCCCCCAGGACCTCCTGCGTTGGTCCTCCGCACCCAGAGCCCCAGGGGCCTGCGCGGAGCCCTGTTTGTGGAGTGACTATTACCCGTCACGTGGGCTCCCTTCATGGGTCTCCATGACCCCCGCCCCCGCCTCCCTGGACTGCAGCCAGGAGCTCTGCTTTTCTCATTTAGGAGCAAACGCATTGGGGCTTTTTCTACTTCAGGTTTTATTTCTTGTAAAAACATTCCGGTGCTGAGAAGGCTCTCCCCTGGGGAGCAGCCCCCGACCCCAGCAGGCAGTGCACCAGGGAGCCAGGACACAGCCCTCCCCCAGCTCCCGCGCCCCCACCCTGCCTGCATCCTGTGCCGGCACCTCTGCCTCCCCTGTGTCGTCATCCTCCTCCACTGAGTTGAGTCCCTCCAGCTCTGTGCAAAATTCTCTGAGAGGCAGAGACAGACAGAGAGATCTTCCATCTGCTGGTTCACTCCCCAAAGCTGGGCCAGTCTGAGGCCAGGAGCTGGGGACTCCATCCAGGTCTCCCACGTGGGTGGCAGGAACCCAGGTACCTGAGCCATCGCCTGCTGCCTCCCAGGGTCTGCAGTAGCAGGAGGCAGGAAACAGGATGGAATCCAGCTACTCTCATAGGGGACTGTGGGTGCCCTAACGGTTAAGACACTCGCTGCCCCCACCCCACCCGACCCTCTGCTGAGAGCACGCTGAGTGCTGACAGCGACACTTCCCTGCCCCATCCCCTGTGGCTTTGCCCCACGGCCCTCTTCCATCTTCACAGCTGCACTTCTTAAAACTTCTAGAAAGAGGGCCTCTTGTGGCGCAGCGGGTTAAGCCTCTGCTTGGGATGCCACATACCATCTTGGAGTGCCGGTTCGAGTCCTGGCTGCTCCACTTCAGGTCCAGCTCCCTGGGAAGGCAGCAGAGGATGGGCCCAAGTGCTGGGCCCCTGCCACCCACATGAGAGACCCGGATGGAGTTCCTGGCTCCCGGCTTTGGCCTGACCCAGCCCTGGCTGTTGCAGCCGTTTGGGGAAGAAAACAGCAGATGGAAGATTCTCTCTCTCTCTCTCTCATCTCTTTTTCTGTCACTCTGCCTTTCAAATAAATAAATCAATCCTTGCTATTTGCAGATCAGCCCCCCCCACCCCGCGCTCCTCCCATCCCCCCGCCTGTGGCGATGGCCTCCGTGTCCAAGCCCCACCCCGCTCTTGACCCAGGAGAGCACGACTTCCTTCTCACAGCTTCCCGCCCCTCCCCCCTGTGTCCCCGCTGTCCTCCTCCTCCTCCCGCTCTCTGCCCAAGTCCCCGTGTCTCCGTCCTTGTCCCCTTGCTAAGACCAAATGTCATGGACTGGGAAATTTCTGCAGAACCGTCTTCTTTTGCTCATGGGCCTGGCAGGGGACCGGCGAAGGCGAGGGCTGTGCTGCTGGGGGGGCGGGGGCTCTACGGGTCCCCACCCTCTCCGATGACGCGGGGCTCACGGGGCGGGACAGCAAGGGCGTGGGCTCCGTGCTCTCTTCCTGCGTGTGCCGTGAAGGCCTCACTCTCACGGCCCCACCTTGCCAAGGGCCCGTCCCCAAGTCCCCCTGACCTGGGCCGCAGGTGCTGAGTTGCAGCCCCTCAGTCCTGCGTGACCCAGCACGTGGTACTCCTCCACCCTTCTCACGCCCGGATCTGCCACGGGGTCGGCCTCTCCCTCCAAGCTCAGAGCCTCTCTCTGGCTCCTGACAGTGGCACAGAAGGACCCCACAAGTGCCTCAGTGGCCACAGGTGCCACCCCAGCTCGTCTGTTTTTTGAGCAGAGGTGTGGATGAAGTGAGCGAGTTACCCAGAAGGGTCTCGAGAGGAAGCACATCCAGGGAGAAAGAGCAGCATGTGCGAAGGCCCTGTGGCAGCTGAATGGGGCTTCCAAGGAACACAAGGAATCTGCCCTCTGCACAGTGGGCCCCCTGCAGGCACTTTCTCCCCACTGGCCCCTTACCCACTCCATTTAGAAAACTACTCCCTCATGCTCCCCATTACACTTCATGAATCCCTTAGAGTCACACGCAGTCTCCTTTCCCCCAGAAAGGTCAGTCCAGAACCCACCCCCCTGGGTTAGAGACCCCTCGCCTGGGCTCCTGCAGCCCTGCCCACCGTGGGACACCTAGAATGCAGCCGGCTGCCTAGCGGCTGCTTCTGACTCCCCCTGCAGCAGGGACTCCGGTTCCTGTCTGTGTCCTGAGCCCCTGGCGATGGAGAGGACTCGGTGCGTGTTCTGGGTGTCTCCCGCCCACCTGCGTACCTGCCCGTGGGTAGAGGCATCCAACAGCCACTTTCCCCGCTCTCAGCTTCCGAAGGCGGACATGTGGCTGCCGCACAGCGGGAGCAGCCGGGGCTGGAGTCACAGGGCTCCTGCACCCACGTCTGGCCGTGCAGTGGGGAGCATCTGGGACTGTGTCCAGAGCCCAGCCCCCACCAGTGGCAGCCTCTGTCTTTCCTGACCTGGCACCGTAGGTCGGAGCCGCCAGCAGCTCGCCTGGATGGAGGACAAGGAGCATAGACCCCACCTGTCCATGGGAGGTGTGTTCAAGAACATGGGGACCGCGTCCTACAGCCCGACAGCGACAGCGCGTCCCGCGGTCATGGCGACTGTACTGCAAGGTGCCAGGTGCGTGCAGGGACCACGTTTCACCAGGTCCTCGCTGGGATGCAGGGTGAAGAGAGAGTGCCAGGCCCCTGGCTGCCTAACACGAGGCACAGTCACAGCTGCAGCTGGCCCGTACAGAAGCTCATCTGCCCACAGACCGCCGGGGCGAGTGGCAGGGCTGGTTCAGACCCAGGCAGCCCCAGAGCCAACGCCATCCGCCCCGAGAGCCTTGCCCGGGACACCCAGCGTGGTTAGTCCTCACTCCAGGCTCTGACTCGCCTTCCTGGGCAGCGTCCCATTTCCTAGATGGGGGTCCCTAGGCCAGTGCCACTCTCCTGGCGGATGACGGGTGTGGCAGGAGCATGCCCCCAGGATGTGGTGAAGCTGGAAGCCCAGCCTGACCGTGGTGCTTCCTGGTGAGGCTGCCGGGAGGCGATCAGGATCACACAAAATCACCAGGGTGGCACCCGTGTCACAGAGCACTGGTGACTTTGCGAGAAGAGGGGGCAATCGAGGGAAGACCCACACGTGGACACGCGCGGGCATTCGGCACTGCCTCGGGACTCTGCCAGCAAGAAGCCCTGCAGCCTGGAACTTGCAGAGCCCTGAGCCGCGCTCACCCTCTCTGCTTTATTAAGTCCCCCTGCCTCGGGTGCTTTGTGACAGTAGACGTGAGACAGCTGGACTCCAAGACTCTGCGCCCGGCCGCTTCCTTCTGGCTGAGATGCCAGGAAAGCGGACTTCAGATTCCCAAGCACGAAGCCACCCTGACAGCAAAATGTGGCCCTGCAAGACAGCACTGGAGTGACAAAGGCTTCAACTCGGAGAACCTAAAGGCATCCGCAGGGGCCACAGGAGGACAGAGCCACCGGCCCCAACCGAGACACACAGAACTGCTGGAGAGCCCCAGAAATCTACACGTCACCCCTAGGGCCTGCTGGTTCACTCCCCAAGTGCACTCCAGTCTGGGCTGGGCCAGACTGGAGCCAGGAGCCAGGAGCTGTTTCCAGGTCTCCCCCGTGGGCACAACACTTGGGCCATGAGCAGGGAGCTGGATCGGAAGTGGAGCAGCCAGGACACAGATCAGTGCCCATACAGCGCTGGCCCCCTCCCCGGGCCTCTTCTCCCTCCGCACCAGCCCCACAGCCAAGGAGGGAAGGGAGAGAAATTGGAAGCTACTAAAAGTGGAGCAGGCAGCAGACACGGGACCTGATGGCCGCCTCTTCCCCGGCTCCCAGCTCGCGTGTGCAGGAGGCACAGTGCAGGGTAGGAGGCAAAGTCTTTGAACGAAGCCCAGAACTTAGACTGGGGGGCGGGGCCAAGGATCTCCAGCTGGGACTGTGTGTCACTCACAGTGCCTTTGATCCGGGCTATTTTGCAAGAGAACTGAGAAAAGCATGGGGCAGCCAAGTTTGCCTGAGGACCCTGCGGGGCTGCGTTAAGAAGCTTCGGGGACTTGAGCTGCTGTCTGCAGGTGCAGCCGGCTGGAAGTCGCCCGAAGCGGGGTCCGCCTTACCTCACCTCCTCTGTGCCAGGTGACACAGGGCACAGGGCCGGGGACCCTCTAGCAAAGGACCGCGTTTCTCGGTGCTGTGGCCACGGACCTGAGCTGTGGCCGGGAAGTGACCACGGCCCTGAACAAACGGCAGGTGCACCTCCCACGCTGCCTTCCCTGCCGCTCCGGCTGAATCCTGAGCGCAGTGGCAGCTTCCACCGGCGCCAAGTCCCAGAGCAGGGGGAGCCGAAGTCGGAAGCAGCCGGTGCCTGGATTGCCCAAGTGGAGCAGCGTGGCTTTCGCAGGACAAGGACGTCTTACTGCGGTGACTCAGCCTCTCGCCCTGAGTGGTTGAGCAGCCGCCATGAGTTCTCTGAACCACAGCCCACGCTGCACCCCAGCCGGCCGGCTCCGCCCCCAGAGAGCAGCTCCTGCAGTGGCTGAGCTATGAGAGCCCTGGAGATCACGTGTACTTTGCAATCAGACGTGGGCTGGCTGTGCAACCTCAGGCAAAGAGCCCTACCTCTCTGAGCATCCATGCCCTGTTGTCTAAGAAAGGGATCATGCGGTCAGCATGGTGCCAGCATCCCACACGAGTGCCGGTTCCAGTCTGGGCTGCTTCTGACTCAGCTCCCTGCCAATGCGCCTGGCAAGGTAGCAGATACTGGCCCAAGGACTTGGGCCCCTGCCACCCTTGTGGGACACCTGGACAGAGTTCCTGGCTCCAGCCTGGCCCAGCCCCAGCTGTTGGGGCCATTTGAGGAGTGAACCAGTGGAAGGAAAAATCAGTCTCTCTCCTCCCCCTATCTCTTTGCCTTTGAAACAGATCTTTTTTAAAAAGGGGAGTGGGGGCCAGCGCCGCGGCTCACTAGGCTAATCCTCCGCCTTGCGGCGCCGGCACACTGGGTTCTAGTCCCAGTCGGGGCGCCGGATTCTGTCCCGGTTGCCCCTCTTCCAGGCCAGCTCTCTGCTGTGGCCAGGGAGTGCAGTGGAGGATGGCCCAAGTGCTTGGGCCCTGCACCCCATGGGAGACCAGGAGAAGCACCTGTCTCCTGCCATCGGATCAGCGTGGTGTGCCAGCCACGGCAGCCATTGGGGGGTGAACCAATGGAAAAGGAAGACCTTTCTCTCTGTCTCTTTCTCACTGTCCACTCTGCCTGTCAAAAAAAAGGGGGGGAGTGGGGAACCCACAATCCTTCAACCTGACTTTGCCACGAGGATGTGCTAAGGATGCAGTAAAAGGCGGGGTACCTGGCGCACAGTAGGTCTTCAGCAAAGGGCAGGCGGCTGGCTCCCTTTACCTCCCCCTGGTTCCCCGTGGCATTGACCGCGGAGCCCCTGCAGGCCCCCAGCAGGGCGGGATGTGACACAGGCTGAGGAAGTGACAGGTTCAGGCAGGCGGGCGAGAACAGGCACTTGGAGTTCACCGCAGGCTTCCAGGCAATCAGACTCCCGGGGCTCCGGCCTCGGGCAGGAAGGAGCTGGCCCTGCTGGGCTGGCTCGTGATGGCCTCACCCCGAGGGCAGTCCCCTGCCCTCTGACCCCAGCCTCCCCCACTGCAGCCTCCACTCCAGGGCCACAGGTGTTGGGTACCGGGAGAGGGAGCAGGGAGCAAGCATGTTCTGGGGAATACGTAATCGGAATATTAATTCCTGCCGGGGGCCGCCCTCCGCCCACCTCCTACTCGTGGACCAGCAGCTGAGGCCTGGGAGAGCAGCGGGAGGGGGAGCTTGCCTGGGGCACCAGCTCTCTCCCATCAGTCCGCCTTTTTTTCAAAATTCACTTTTTTATTTGAAAGGGGGAGAGATAGAGCCCCCAGGCTAGGCTAGACCTCTGCGGCTTGGAGCCGGCCCCCAGGGAGTGGTGGTGGGGGAGCCCTCCCCAGCTCTCCGCACCTGGTGAGCCCGGCTTCCTTCCCACAGCCCGCCCCTCCTTGTGAAGGTGGCCTCGCTTTGGACCTGCTCCCCTGGGGACCCCCACCCCGGCCACGCGCCGAGCCGTGCTCGGTGGCATCTGCGCATCACAGACACAGACCCGGCTTCTGGCCTGGAGGTGAAGCAGCCGCACCCCACAGCAGAGCACCTGGGCTGGGGTCCCTTCTCTGGCTCCCAGCACCAGCTTCCTGCTAACGGGGACTCTGGGAGGCAGCCGTGGGTTCCTGCCACCCGCGTGGGAGACCTGCATTGAATTCGTGGCTCCTGATTTCTGCCTGCCCCAGCCCGGGTCACGGTCAGCATTTGGCAAGTGTAGTGGAAGGGAGCTCTCTCTGTGGCTTCTCTCTCTGCCTCTCAGGTAAGTAAACAGAAAGGCAGGACACAAGGCAGGCAGGCAGGAAGAAACAACGCGTTTCCGATCTCCACGTCATCCGGGCATCTCCGATGAGCTGAGCTGCGCTCTGAGCCCCAGCTGAGTGGATTCTCACAGAGCTGGCCCACGGGAGGATGCAGAGCCCGGGGCAGGTGCTGCAGCCTCCTCCCCCTGCCCCTTTTGTCCCCAGCCCAGGGCCCTCTCCCTGGGTCTCCGCTGTGTCCGCCCACCTGTCTCATTTCACAGGGGCTCACCTGCCTGTCGAGAGTCTGGTTGAGTAGAGCTTGGAGTTGCCCACGGTGTCAGCCACGCCCACGTGGGCTGGGCCCTGACCTTGATGGTGAGGGTCAGACACCAGGGGAGGGGGAGCGGGTAATGGCACGGTGGGAGCCATCCTGGGCCCTGCAGGCCTCTGCCCACCACCTGCAGCACCCACCCTACAGTCCTGACCACCGCCTGTGTCCAAACGTCCCCTGGAGGCCAACTCGCTGCTCTGCGAGAACGAGACACAGGGACGCTCAGGGAGCTACCGATCCCCAGGGGCGCCCTCTCCTGCCTGCCCACAAAGGGGCTGGGACCTCTCAGCACGCACAGCCCGGAGGGTCCAGCAGGGCCTGGGCTGGCAGCCCCCCCCCACCCCGCACCTTTCTCCCTGCTACCAAATCTGAACGTGAAGACTGACTCAGTGCCATGGCCAGGGCAGCAGGCAGGTGCACGGGGGGAGGGGAAGGCTGGCTGTGGCTGGGTGGGGAGGCACCTCTTGGTGACACAGAAGGCACAGTCAAGGTCATGGTGTTGTAACAAACCCACTTTAATTGAGAGTGTACACAGAGACCTGGAGCAGCAGGGGCGTGGCTGGGGGAGACCAGGTCACACCCCCGTCGCAGCCCACATACCTGGTCTGTTCAGGGGTATGGGGACAGAAGCCGGGGTGGTCGCGCTGAGCTGAGTGGCAGGCAGGGGCTGGGCTGGCCAGGTGCAGGTGTGCAGAGCCGGGGCAGGCCATGTGTGCCTGTGTGCTCACGTGTGTGTGCATGTATATACAGGGGCACCGTGTCCACAGCCATCTACAGGAGCCCTCCAGGCTGACCTCGGGAGAGGGTGGACAATAAGACGTCCCAAATCCCTGAAGGCCCCAGGGGCTGAGGAGGTACCAGAAGGGGCCCCCTCGTGGTGGGCACTGGACGTCTGGAGCTAGCCCTGCTTCTGCCGCTGACAGACTTGCTGTGTGACCTGGGACAAGTGATCTAACCTCTCTGGGCCTTGCAGAACCTCGCTAGATGACCACCTTGGTTTCTCGTGGTCCTAAAGGGAGATATACAATGGATCTGTGAGGAGCTGATGACCAGGGCCATTGGTGTACAGGTTCGAAGCCCACCACACCTAGTATGTGGGGGTAACCAGAGCCCCCAGCCTTGGGGCACACGGAACAGGCCCAACCTGTCCGAGTATGCTCGGCGTGGGTGGGCAGAGGCCAGAACTGGGGACACGGAGTGTACACCCTCCTCTGTTTCCTATCATCCAGCAGGTACTCAATAAATGCTCGAGAACCAAGCTCAGCAGAGGACAGCTTGGCTTGGGGCAAAGCTCGGTCTCGAACTAGCTAGGGGGCGAGGCTGTCACCTGGGACCTGTCACCCGCCCCTCTGAGTCTCAGTTGCCTCCTCTGTGAAATGGGTGCATGAAGGAGAAGCAGCCCTGGCCTGCCAGCCCCGCTCCAAGCAAATGTCTCCAAACTCTGCAGCTCGGGCTGGCAGTGACGGGCCTAGCTGCAGGCGGGGCCCCGGACGCCTGTGTGGGGAGCAGGGGAGACAGCGGCTCTGAGCTGGGCGGGGCCTGGCCAAGGAGGGGCACTGGGCTCTTACGGGTCCCACGACTTGCTTCTACGACTACGTAAGCCACGGGAGCAGCTGCAACACGGGAAAGCACAGCCACTGGGCGAAGGTCCCGGCGGGGAGCCGGGCCGACAGGGGGTGGGGGGAGAGACAGCAGAGCCGGAGGCAGGAGATCAGCTGCCACCACGCCCGGCCGGGCCTGGCCCCTGGCTCTCGGGCGCTTCCGTCCTGGGTCTGGCTCCTTCCAGAAGGTTCTGTGTGGTGCAGGCCTCTCTGGCATCAGCATTTCCCCCGGTCTCACGAGGGGAAGGCTCCCGCCAGAGCTCTCCCAGAGGTGTCCTCGGTGCTCAGAGAAACGACTCTCGCGGGGAAGCCACAGGCAGGGGCTCAGAGGGGAGCGGCGGGCGGGCAGGTGGGGAGGCGGAGGAGCGGGCAGAGGTCAGCGCCGGGCCAGGTCTCTGGACCAGACTGCTGTGGCGCCCCCCGGGCGGGGGGCTGCGGGCAGCAGGTGTCTGGGGCCACCTCCCTTTAAGGCACTGCCCCCCACCCCACGTCCTCCCTGCTCACTGGATGGTGCACTTGTCCCTCTCGCGGGCCTGGCCCTCCCGAAGGACCTTGGCCTTGATGTACTTGAGGTCACTGTTGACGCTGGGGCGGCGGGCGAAGGGCGAGACCATGCCGTAGGCGTCCATGTCCTTGACGCGGCGCATGCAGAAGGCCCGGGGGTGGAAGGCGTCGCCGTACTGCACGGAGATCTTGCGGTGCAGGGCGGGGCTCATCTCGTGCGGCAGCTTGGCCATGCTGAAGAGCACGTAGAACATCTCGTCCACGTTGGTGTTCCTCTTGGCCGACACCTCGAAGTAGGCGCAGTTCTCGTCGCCCGACACCAGCAGCTCGGCCTCGGTGCTGGGCACCTGGCGGCACAGCTCGCCGTGGTCGTTCTTGTTGCCGCAGATGACCATGGGCAGCTCGGCCGCCTCCTTGGTCTTGTTCTTCAGGCAGGACTTGACCTCCAGGATCTGCTTCTGCAGACGCTTGACCTCGTCGAAGGACTCCCGGCTGTCCAGGCTGAAGACCAGGATGAAGACGTCACCTGGGGAAGGAGGGGGAGGGAAGTGAGTTCCCAGCCGGCCCAGACCGCCCCTCCCTGCAGCCAGCTCCCGCCGCTGACCCACACGGGCCCCACGCGGGGGGGCGCTGACCGCCCTCTTCCGTGACTCCATGGGAGGCTCTCTCATTCTCCCCATTTCTCAGAGCAGGAAACTAAGGCAGGGAGGGCCTAGGACCCTTGTTCACAACCCACAGACGGTCACTGACTTGGCCTTGCCTGGCGAGTGCCGTGCTCGGGTAGCCGAGAGCCCGGGCCTGGCCTGTCTTGCCCAGCACCTCTCCTGGGACCCACGCTAGCACCGGACACACAGCAGCAGCCCAGAAGCATTCGTGGCTGCAGCGGCAGGGTACGCGGGTGCTGGGCAGGCCCGCGGTTGCCCCTCGCCTCCTCCACTTACCAGCCACGAGGCCGTGAGCAGGCCGCATGGCCTCTCCACACCGCGGCTTCCCCGCCTGTCCTGTGTGGACGAAATGCTGCCCTACGGGACCACTTGTGAGATAGTGAATGGGGAGTGGCGGGCGCTGGGTCAGCTCCAGTGTCAGTCACGACAATGAGCAAAAGCACCTGCTGAGACCCGAGCACCACAGCCACGTGCCGCGGACTCCTCCCTGGGGGGATCGTGTTACCCCGCGTGACAGGTGAGCCTCCAAGGCTCACAGAGGGAAAGGCACCTGCCGAGAGCATGCGGGTTCAGCATGGCAGTCCAGACTCTCGGCCCAGCTGTCGGCTCACGGCCGGGCTCTGCTTCTCGGGTAATCACGGGGTGAGTGCGTGAGCGCTGCCTTCAAGGCCCAGGCCAGCTCCGCGGCAGCCCTGCAGGTTAGCGACCAGCAGCAGGGCCTGGCGCGGAGATGGCAGGTGCGGGGTGAAGGTGGCTCCACCCCGACTCCCCAGTCTCAACAATGACTGGCATCTCATTGCCCAAGCCCCTGCCTCTCTTTGGCTCAAACTTTTTAACAGCCTGTGGTGTAGACATGAGAGTCCTGAAACCAGGACTTCAAGGAGCCAGCAGGCGGCCCTGGTTCCGAGAGTGTCTGGCCAAGCCGCCGCCACCTTCCTCCAGACCCAAGAGCACGCCAGGCACTCCCGTGACAGCACAGGCCGTGTTGAGAGCTGCGTCCGGCCAACAGGGTGCCCTGAACCCAGCACCTGCTCATCTCCTCTCCCCAGGGCCTGGCACTGGAGTGTCACTGAGGCCGGCTCACTGGGTGGCATGGAGGGCACAGAATGACAGTGTGGGCCGTTCTGGAAGGCACTGCGTCCCATCAGGCTAGCCCCGGGCTCCTGGGGTCAAATGGGAGAGCCTAAGGCCCAGAGCCGGAGGCCGGCGCGGCTAGCAGCTGGATGGGGAGCCGGCTTTCAGGATTGGCTGTGCACCAGCACTAGGCTGGAACGCGAGGCGCAGGCCAGGGCGGGAACAAAGCAAACCGGGGACAGATGTGCTCAGAATGACAAACTCCCTCCTCGAAGGGGCCCAGACAGAGAGTCCACAGCATGCTGGGGTGGCTCCCCTGGGCCGGGGGGGGGGGGGAGGAGGCACACAGCCAAGGGGCGTTAGCTTTGTCTGCCGTGTCGGAGGCAGGGTGTGACGACGTAGCGGGTGCATGACCCCGAACTCACTCTGGGGCCGGCGCAGGGACGCAGCAGGTTAAGGCACCGGCTCTGATGCCCGCATCCCATGAGAGCACACGTTCAAGTCGCACCTGCTCCGCCGCCCATCCACCTCCATGCTAACGGCCTGGGAAGGCAGCAGAACGTGGCCCGAGTGCTTGGGTCCCTGCCAGGCTCCTGGCTTTGGTCATGGTGGCCATTGGGGGAGTGAACCAGCAGATGGAAGCTCTCTGTCTCCCTCTCTCTCTGTCACCCTCCCTTTTCAAATGAATAAACCAACCTCTTAAAAACTGAAGAAAGAATGCATCGTCCCTCTCCGCACCTCTCCCCCTCCCGGTGACACTGGCCTGACATCAGTGAGCACGCAGCCCCTCCCATCACCGTGGGCTGCCCGCTGCCCCCTCCCCGCCCCCACCCCACTGTGCTCACAGTCCTGCAGCCTCACAGGGAGGGAGAGGGGGGCGACCCTGTGCGGTGAGGAGGCAGAGACCAGGCCGTCCGGACCGGACCTCTGTGACACTGGCTGCCGGGGCTCCTCTACCTGCACGCTCCCGCGCCAGCATGGGGGGGGGAGGGGGCGCCTGTGCAGTCAGGGTCACGCAGTCCCCGAGGAAGCGGGGGCCGCGTGCTCAGGGCATTCAGGGATGGGCCCAGCGCCGGCCTTGATGCTGCCATGGCACGGAGCCCTTGGCAGGGCCCTGGGTCCTCACTCACTCTTCCCTTCCGCGGCCCGCGGCAGGCAGGCACGCTGCACGTGCCGCTCACTCTACACCCAACACTGAGCACCGCACGTGCGTCAGCTCCGTTCTCGCAGGGCCCCGAGTCAGGTGTTCACGTGACACAGTGTTACAGACAGGGAACCTGAGGCACGCAGGGATAAAACCCGGCCTCGGACAGTCTCTGGGCCTGCCCTCTCAGCTGCCACCTGACCACCTGAGGGTGGGGACGAGAGCCAGAGCCCCACCTCCAGGCGCCCGGCGCCCCACACCCTGTCCCCCCAGGACCCACAGCGGTTGAGGCCACAGCTCAGCCCGGATGGGTGAAGCCCAAGAGACAGACGGCGCCCACCAGCTGTGCAACCCCCGCAGCAAGTCCCGGAACCCCTGGCCTCAGTTTCCCTACTTGTAAAATGGGGGCTGACACCTGTGTCCCAGGTTTGCCGCGAGGGTTATGAGCCTGGGGCCAGGCTGCCACTCGTGCCCAGGCTGTGTCCAGGCCCGGCCCTCGCCTCTCCGAGACAGGGCAGAGACCTGGGTGCCAGGACACCCCAGCCCGTGACCCGCCGTTCTGTTCCCAGAATGCTGTGGAAGGCAGCACCGCGCACAGGGAACCGGGGCGGGCGGGCCTCACCTGTGAGGATGGAGAGCCTACGCATGGCGGGGAAGGGGTGGTTGCCGGAGGTGTCCAGGATGTCCAGCTGGTACATGTCGCCGCGGATGTTGTACACCTTGCGGTGGAAGTCCTCGATGGTGGGCGTGTACTGGTCCTCGAAGCGGCCGTTGAGGAAGCGCGACACGATGGAGCTCTTGCCCACCCTGGAGGCACCCAGCACCACCATGCGGTACGAGTTCTTGGCGGGCACGCTGAGCGCGCAGTTCCCGCTGGACAGGGTCTTCATCATGGCTCGGGGCTGCGACAAAAAGCCAGAGGAGCACGCGTCAGGGGGCCTCGAGGTAGGCCTCAGTTTTGCATCTGCAAAATGGGACCGTCTGACTAGGTTCCCTGGACGCAGCCTTGGCATTCCACCCCGCTCGGTCCCTCCCTGTCTTTCCTTCACTCCCTCGTTCGTGCACTCGCTCACCTGTGCACTGCTCGCCCACTCGTGCTCGGGCTGCAGGGCTGGGTCCTCCCTCCCCCTCACCACTGACCCCGGGCGAGCAGCTCCACCTCTCCGGGAGTCGCCTGTCTCACCTGTGAAGCGAGCCCAGTTCCCAGGCTTGCTGCAAAGGCCTGAGCACAGGGCAACAGCTCACGGATGTCACCGGATCTCAGCACCCGCTCTGGCCCGGCTCAGACACCGGGACAGGAGCCCTGGCTTCCTGGGGCCCGCGATGCCGGGGCAGACCCGGGAAGCCACAGGCATGCATCTCCTGGCACCCCGGGGAGGGAAAGTCTTTATGTCCAGGTCACAGCCTCCGAGCTGATGCCCCAGGCTGCTGCAGCCAACGGGCAGGATGTGCTTGAGACCATGGCTTTGGACTTGGAGGGCGCCCACTGCCCACGGCTGGCCGACAGCCTCTCCACCTCCTGCCCCAAGACTTTGCCTCCAAGGCCCTGGGAGTTCACTCCGGCCTCTGGGAGACGCAGAGGACGGCAGCAGGGGAATGGCTCACTGGTGACTCAAGCTTTGCTCCCAACTGCAAGGGCTCACGGTTCTGGGGAACCATCCAGAACTTTCCATGGGAGCCTCTGGACCCCATGGAAGAGGCTGGGACAGACCCAGCTCCAAAGCCCAGGTGGAGCTGAGCGAGCCTGCCTCCACGGCTCCAAAGGCCTTTCACAGCCCAGCCACCCTCCTGAGCCCCACAAGTCGCCCCCCGCCAGCAGAAACCCCTCCCCGCTCTACAGGACAGCGAGCCGGCCCCAGATCTGCAAGTGGGTACAGGCCTGCTGAGATAATCCCCTTGGTCCTCAGGGGGCTTCCACCAGTAGCACAGGTTGGGCACTGCACAAGGCACTGGGCAGGATGGGCGAGTGGGGGCTGCAGGCAGAGGGAAGCAGGTTTTGTCTGCTGTTTGCCCATCAAATGGGCCAAGACTGGGCTCCCACCCCTGGGTGCCCCACATCAGCAGCTCTGAGTGTCTCATCCATTCGCCACAAACCTCACACCATCCCTACCACAACACTGAAGAGTGCTTCAGACGGCTCTCACGGAGACCTCCGGCGCGTGCATCTCCTGGCACGTGGCCATGTCTGCTCCCCCCTGCCCAGCTATGGCTCTCCAAATACCTCTCCCAGACCTCCCGCCAGGGCCACTGCCAGGGTGCCCACGTGACCGCAACAGGCCGCGAGGAGGCGCACGCAGGAAGCCTACAGGGCGCACCCCGACCCCAGGCCCATCACTGAGCACCAAGCCAAGTACAGAGCCGCGGGAGCCAGTGGCAACAAAACTCTGAAGCCCGGTGGTGAGGACACAGGCCCAGAGGGGTTAAGGCACTTGCTCACCCTCACACAGCCAGCAGCCGGCCATGGAGGGACCCGACCCCGCGCGATGGAGCACACGGGAGGGGCTTCCCCGAGTTCCTGCCAGGTGCTCTCTGTCTTATAATCTCACATTTCCATGACCATTTTGAAGCCCTTCCTGCTACTTTTCTTTTTTCTTGTCTAAGATTTATTTATCTATCTGAAGAGAGGTCGTCCATCTGCCAGTTCACTCCCCAAATGGCCACGATGACCAGGGCTGGGTCAGGAGCCAGGAGCTTCCTCCAGGTCTCCCAAGTGCGTGCAGGGGCTCAAGCACTTGGGCCATCTTCCGCTGTTCTTCCAGGCACATTAGCCGGGAGCTGGATCGGAAGTGCAGCAGCTGGGACTCGAACCTGGGGCCGATTTGGGATGCTGGCATCCCAGGCGGTGGCTTAACCCCGCTGCACCACAGCGCCAGCCCCTTTTTAAAATTTTAATTATTTATTTATCTATGTTCCTCCTGCTACTTCTCTCGTTTCACAAATAAGGACCTTGATGCCCACGAGGCAATTAACGAGGAGCTGGGGGCCGGCTCCAGGCGTCAGACCCTCGCTGCTCCCCAGTTCATGCCTGATGCACCGGGGAAGTCATCATCCAGGACAGCAGTGCCAGGCACCCAGCAGGTGCCAGTGAACGGCCCACGGACACAGTGCACAGCCAAAGGGCTCTGCCTCGGGGCTCACCCATGCCCCACCTCTCCCCTCTTCCCCAGCGGGCCTGGCTGACCCCAGGGCTAGGCACACAGTCGTGAGGCACCCTGGCCGTGCCTGTGCGGCCAACAGAGGGCCCGGGGCTGGCTGGCTCCCTGTCCTGAGACCGCCCCTCTCCAAAGCCCTGAGCAGGAGGACTCTGCAGGTGGTCCCCTCTGCAGACAGTACAGGAAAGGCACCAGCCACCCCCCAGGGATGGCGTCTGACTCCATACCAGTCCCGCCCCAGCCCCCAGCCCAGAACTCCTGGTACAGGTAAACTAGTATCAGTGACTGAATGGGCTGCAGGAGTCAGAGAGGGGAGGCAGGGAGTCAGAGGTGAGGTAGGGAGTCAGAGAGGGGAGGCAGGAGGCAGGGAGTCAGGGACAGAAGGCAAAGAGTCAGCAAGAGGCAGGAAATCAGAGGCGAGGCAGGGAGTCAGAGAGGGGAGGCAGGAAGCCAGAGAAAGGAGGCAGGGAGTCAGAGGCAAGCGAGGTAGGGAGTCAGAGAGCCAGAGAAAGGAGGCAGGGAGTCAGAGGGGAGGCAGGGAGTCAGAGAGGGGAGGCAGGAAGCCAGAGAAAGGAGGCAGGGAGTCAGAGGCAAGCGAGGTAGGGAGTCAGAGAGCCAGAGAAAGGAGGCAGGGAGTCAGAGGGGAGGCAGGGAGTCAGAGAGGGGAGGCAGGGAGTCAAAGAGGGGAGGCAGGGAGCCAGAAAAAGGAGGCAGGGAGTCAGAGGCGAGGCAGGGAGTCCAAGAGGGGAGGCAGGGAGTCTGAGAGGAGAGGCAGGGAGTCCGAAAGCGCAATAAAGTGCAAGGCTGCGTCCTCAGAGATAACACTGAGTCTTCACGTGGCCCCGGCCACGTGGGGCCGTGTGAGGCACTGACACCTGGATGCCAGGTGACAGGGCCCCTGTGGGCTCCGCCTCCCGCCCCCACACCGTTCTTTCTCCTCAGCAGGAGGAGGCAGGTGGGCACTGATGGGCGTGGCACAACGTCTCTCCTCCGCTGCCTGCTCCCCACTCTCCACCCTGGGCCGGGCTGACCCCAGGAAGGCACAGCCAGGACTCAGTTTAAAGGGTCTTTTGGGAGACCTGAGAGTCACCAGTGACCACCAGCAGCGTGGGAGCCAGAGGCACTGATATGACCGCTGAGCCCACCGCAGCAGCATGAGGGCAGCCGGGGGCACAGACGCCGGGGCGGGGCGGGGGGAGGCCCAGGGGAATAGTGACCCTGGCCAGGCAGGCGACTGCCCCTGCCTTGTTGCCCACTTCCCAGCAGTCCCATTGGGGACGCACTGCTCTGCTCCCACTGGACTGACGGGATGCTGATGGGCAGGGAGGCTGAGTCGCCTGCCCTGGTGCACACACAGCCGGCTGGCTGGGCAGGGAAACCACCAGGCTGCTGGGCTCCTGGCTGAGCTCCGATCGCTATGAGAACCCACCCCTGGCCCAAACCAGAGTCCTTAGGAGAACAGTGTGCGGCGGAGTGAAGCCTCGGCTGGTGGCAGCGGGAGTGACCCCGGAGGCACATTACCACCTCACTCCCCCCACCCCCCTGGCTCACCTGCAGACCCTGTAAGTACACCTGCTGGTTCACTCCTCCCTCGCACCCCTCTCCCCCAAGGCTTGCCTGGAAGAGGGGGGTCACACAGGCAGGGACAGCAGGCTGAGGGTGGGGACGCCCGTGTCCTCTCGGTGGGCACCCCACAGCCGGCTTCACTGCACTCGCCCTCCCCCCAGCCCCTCTGCTCCCCCCACACACACTGCAGACCCTGGCCGCAGCTCCGCCCACCTCCAGCCAACCCCCTGGGCCCTGGCAGATCAGGACAGCAGCAGGGAGGCAGCCACGGCTCTCCACAGCCCAGCTCTGCCTCTCCCCGACCTGGCCAATGACTCGGCCTCCTGGGGCTCAGGCTGTTTCTCCATTAAATGGGGGGCCAAACCCACAGCCTGGCCAGAGGCCGGTACAGCCAAAGGGCACACACAGCAGGCCTCAAGCCCCGGGTTCCTTTCTTTGTGGCACTTAATGCCAGCAGTCTGAGCTGGGTGCAGGCAGAGGCGTGAAAGGACCCCCACCTGGTCACTCCCACCCCAGGAGAAGCCCGCATCTCCCCCCACCCCACCCCCCACCCGCAAGAGGTCCCGGACAACATTCTTGCTCTGGCCAGAGGCGTGTGGGGTCCCTCGGGGCCACTGAGCCCTGGAAACTCTTCCCAGGCAGGGGACATCTGTCTTTGGCGACCCAGAGAAAGCTGGAGGGGCTACGGGTAAGGAAGGGGCTCCCTGGCCTGCTGTCCTCAGAGGGGGTCCCGGCCAGCCCAGGGCCTATCACAGACACCCCCCACCCACCCACACGCAATTGTGCAGGCTGCTGCTGGCTCCAGGAGTCCTGGCAGTGTTTTTGAGAGTCTCGTAGCACGCTGGGTCAGGCTCCCCTTCCTGGAAAGGGTGCAGCCCCCGCCCAACCCACGCCCCGCAGAATTCAGTTCTTCCTAGCTAAGTAAAGTTGCTATGGACCCTGGCACATAGTAGGTGCTCACCCAAACCAGCTCTCCCCCTGGCTTGTCAAGGAGCGCCCAGCTTTCCTCGGTCCGGACCCTCCCCGCCCCTCCGGGCCGCCCCACTTCGACCCCACTCCCCGAGGCTGCTGCCCGTCTCTCTCCTACCTGGCGGGCCAGGCCTTTGGCACGGCGCGGAGGGCTGCCAGGAAGCGCCTGGAGGTGTGGGGAACCGCCTGCCGTTCCGGCCGCCGCCGCCGAGCCTCCCTGTGGCTGCCGCGGCTCCCGGGTCACTGAGCGGGGCTCCTCCTCCGCGCGGCTCGGGGTGCCCGGCGCGGCGCGGCCGGGCGAGGGGGCGCGCGGAGCTGGGGCCCCATGGGTGGGCTCCGAGGGGTCGGCGGGGCTCGGGCGCTGGGCGGGCTCCGGCTCGCCACTGCCGGCCCTGCCCTGCCCCGACCCGGGGGCCTCCTGCTGAGCCAGGTGCCCGGAGGCTTGGCGACGCGCGATGCGGGGGGGGCGATGGGGAGAGGGTCCCCGCCTGGGGCTCCCCGGCGGGCGGGCGGGCTCAGGGCGACTCTGGGGATCAAGGAGCTACCCCTAGAGACCCGGGGCTCGGGGGTGTCCTCTGGAAGTGACCGTGGATGCGTGCGTGTCCCGGGCGCGTGAGCCTGCCCTGGCCGCCCGTGCTACCCTCTCCGCCCGCTCCCACGGGGTCGCTCGGGCCTCCGCGCCAGCCCGCAGCGCCGCAGCTCTCCCCGCGAGGCGACGCCAGCAGCTGACGGAGGAGCAGGGCGCTCAGCTCCGCTCGCGTGTGTGGGAGGGGGCCGTGAACGCCGCCCCAAGTTCGCCTTAGCCCGCCTCCTCCCCGCGCCCTCCCGCGGAGGAGAACTTTCTGCGCGGCCCCCGACTCCCCGCAGGCGGACGCCCCCTCCTCCGGCAGGGCGAGCTCGCGGTGCCTCCAGAAAGCGGCCGGAGCGCTGACTCCCGCGGGCGGTCCCGGGCGAGCGTCGCCCACCCCGCGCCCGCGGCCCCCGGCGAGCAGCCCGGCCCGGCGTCCGCGTCTGCCCCGCGCTCGCGCGCTCGCCCGCCTTCGCCCCGAGCCCCGCCCCCGCCCGGAGCCCTTGTCCAATGGGAGCGGAGCCCGCGGCCTTGCCCCGCCCCGCCCGCGCCCGCCGGGCGCCGCAGTCCGGCGGCTCCGCGTGCCCGGGCGCGTGGGGCTGGGGCGGCTGGGGGGCGGCTCGAGGCGCCGGGGCACGCGCGCGCGGGGGCCGGAAGGCGGCCCGGGCCTCGGAGGCTGACGTCTGCGCACGCAGTCGCACGCACGCCAGCTCCGGCCGCAGGTGGCCGGCCGCGGGTGGTCTGCAGCCCGCGCCCACCCCGCACCCCCCCACCCCGGCTCCCGAACCCGTCTCCTGCGGAAGTCCCCAGGTGCCCGACCTACCCGCCCCTACCGAGCAGGAGGGACCCCTGCGCTGACACATGGGCCGCGCACGTGGGACCGCGAGGGGCCTGGAGTCACCTTGGCCCAGCGCGCCCGCACGGAGGTCTGCGCCCGCAGCGCTGTCGGGGGCCGCCCGTGTGCCCGGGGCGGAGCCTCCCGCCGCGCCGACCGGCATTCGCCGTTCCCTAAGCCCGGACACGCGGTGGCCACGCGCCCCCTATTAACGCTTTACATCCGAGACCCGCTCCCCGCCCCAGCACATTTTTCAGAGAATCGTCGTATCTCTGCCTTACATGGGAAGCCAGTATCACTTGCCATAAATAGAAGGTAAGAGTAAAAATAAGTACAAGGAAAACAAAGCAAGGTTATTAAATTTCAGCTGGAAACTGGCCGGCGAGGCTGGAGCTGTGCCCCGGGTGAGGCGGAGATGGGCGGTTTCGCCGAGGTGTGAGAGAGCGCTCAGCCTTGTCAGGTCTCCGTGGGACGGCTGTCCCTGCGCCCGGGACCCGGAGTCTGGGGGTGGCTGTGACTCTCACGCCCCCGGTAGGCAGCTCCAAGGGAGAGAGACTCGCGCCCAAGCCCTGCTTCGGACACCACCCTGAGTCTTAGTTGTGCCATCTATAAAATGGGTTTAACACTGCTGGGACACAGGCAGACACTGTTCTCTACTGGGCCTGGACCGTGAGTCTGCGAGGGGGCTCACTCTGCCTGGTGCTGTTTAAGGTTAACCCGGGAAGGCCAGGCAGGTGCAGTTGGAGCGGCCAGGTGGTGGGCAGGGCGCAGGACTCACCCTACGCCTAGTCCAGACCTAAGGGGCAGGGCCGGGGTTACCCAGCCCCGCCTCCCTCCCATAAGCAGACCTCACCTCTGGGAACTGCCTTCAGCCCCGGAGGGTGTGTGCTTGGCTTGACGAGCCTTGAGCCGTCCGTGAAGTTGGCAGCGGGAGGCGGGCAGGATGGCACGCTTCACCTGGAAGGCTGAGGTCAGGAGGACTCGGGCCCCAGGAAGGTGGCAGGCGGCCAGCTCCGAGCCAGCCCAGAAACCTAATACTCACTCCCTCTGCAGGGGCAATGGGTCACGCCCCGCCGACCGTATCCCCACACAATGGGAGCCGTCCGGGCTCTGCCTTCTGCCTCACCCCACTCCCCGGTGGAGAAAGGGTCAGTCGACAGCAGGTGCACATGAAGGACCCATGCGCCTCCTGCCTGTGCCCATTCCCGACCCCCTGACACACTGTTTCTCATGGGGACCCTTAGCTATAGCCACCTCCTTCCTCACTGGGCTCCCTGGTGCCCCCTCTCATAGCCCTTGACCACCTAAATCTTTTCCTTAAAAATGCCATCCCCTGCTCAGGAGTTTTCAAGGGCTCCCTGTAGCTGAAGACATAAAATCTGGACACTTTGGCCTGGCGTGCAAGGCTTGCAACCGGGATCCGCGTCCCGCCGTGCCCTGCCGCCAGCCTACGCTGGCTTCGTTTTCGTCTTGCAGCCTTTGCGTGTGCGGGTCCCATGGAGCGCCTAGCGTCCTTCCAACTCCTGGGTCCACATTTTCTTGCTCATCAAACTCCTACGCGTGCCACAGAGCCTCTCTCTAGCCTTCCTAACAGTGTGTACCTCATCCTCCCCTGGGCACCAGAGCCTGGCTGTTTAAGCCTCAGTTTCTCTGGCTGTACAGTGGGCGTTAACAATAGCTGTCAATAGATGTCAGAAATAAACTCTAAAAGAGCCTTGCATGCAGTAGCGCTCATCGCGATTGCTTCCTGTGTCACATCCTGCCTTGTCACCCCCGTGAGCACAGGAGCTGCTTGGGGTGGGGACCGGGCCTGATTCGTCCCTGCTCGCCCGCCGTAAATTTTCAATAAATGCTCAGTGAATCGTGCGGCTTCCAAAATGCACAAGCGCTCCTTGGGGACAAGGTGGCGGGGGGGGCTGGGGAGCGGTGGGGGTGGGGAGAGGGCAGACAGAGCGAGGCAGCGCTCTACATAGTCCTCCTACCCGCCCCACGTCCAGCAGGAGAAACTGAGGCTCAGGTGGACGTCTCAGCTGGGGCCGAGGTGAATTTCTCCGAAGGGAAATAAAGCATTTGCTGGTGTCCTGTGGCGGTCCCGGCTGCCTTCCTAGAACAGTGCTGCCCAAGGCTGGCAGCGCGTTGCAGGCGCCTCGGGGGGCTGTGCTCTCCTCCGCTCGGAGATGCTGATTTAATTGCTCTGTGGCCGGGGCTGAGCGCTGCGCTGTTTAAAGCTCCCCCGGGGGAGGCTAATGTGCAGCTGGTTTTCAAAGCGCAGGCCGCAGCGTCAGCATCTGTAGGGCTTCTCACATCCGCAGAGTCTCAGCCCCGCCCCGCCCCACGGAATCCGCAGCTCTGGGGGTTTGCACCAGCCCTCCTGGTGGTCCTTGTTTTTTTTTTTTTTCTTCTTTTTAAAGAATTAATTTGAAAAGGCACAGTAACAGAGAGAGTGGGAGAGGCAAAGCGAGAACTATTTCATCTGCTGGTTCATTCCCCAAATGGCTGCCACAGCCAGGGCTGGGCCAGGCGGAAGCCAGGAGCCACAGGAACTCGATGGGAGTCTCCCACGTGGGTGGGAGGGGCCGTCATCTGCTGCCTTCCCAGGTGCGCTGGCAGGAAACCAGGTGGGAAGCAGAGTAGCCGGCACTCAGACTGGCAGTCTGCTAGAGAATGCTGGCCATGCCAGTGGCAGTGAACCCTGTGTGCCACCACGCCAGCCCCTTGCGTTGCCTCTGATACCTGCCAAGGCTTGGGAAGCACTGGCCAGAGGCGGAGAGCTGGCAGTGCCTCAGCGGTCGGGTGGCCCAGTCTTCTATGTTGTGGACAGAAAGACACTGGGCGGCTTGACCAAGTGCAGCATGGGCTGATGTCCGGTCCTGACTCCAAACGGTGCCCTTTGCTGCCCACTGCAGCGTTCCTGCTGAGCATCCCCTGCCCGGGCCTCCGGCCAGGGCAAGCCCAGGAGTCTGAGTCAGCCCTCGATTGCAGCAGAGGTCAGTGGGTCAGCGGCCGCACAAGCCCGGCAGCCGGGGTGGGGCACGGGGTCACGCGCCCGTCACTGCACAGAACAAGCCGGGTGTCCCAGAGCTCGCCAGAGGTCACCAGGAGCATGGCGGGACCAGCCCCACCCCCCGCCACTCCTGTCATCTGACCACTCTGCCCCGGAGTAAAACCTGTCTCCGTCAGGAGCCTGGGTTCTGATCCCAGCCAGGCCAGAATTTGGCTGTGTGACCCGGAGTGGGCTGCTTAACCCCTCGGACCCTCGTTTCCCGGCCCTCTTCCTCCTGCAGTCATGAAGGCTGACTTGCAGCTCCCTGGACTTGCCAATCTGCCTGCAGCTCCGGGCCTTTGCACATGCTGGTGTCTGCCTGGTGGAGGAGACTGCTGCTGGACACCGCAATCCTCTTTTTTTTGGACAGGCAGAGTGGACAGTGAGAGAGAGAGAGACAGAAAGAAAGGTCTTCCTTTTCGGTTGGTTCACCCTCCCAATGGCCGGCGGCGCACTGCGCTGAGCCGATGGCAGGAGCCAGGTGCTTCTCCTGGTCTCCCATGGGGTGCAGGGCCCAAGCACTTGGGCCATCCTCCACTGCACTCCCAGGCCACAGCAGAGAGCTGGCCTGGAAGAGGGGCAACTGGGACAGAATCCAGCACCCCGACCAGGACTAGAATCCGGTGTGCCGGCGCCGCAAGGCGGAGGATTAGCCTAGTGAGCCGCGGCGCCGGCCCAACCCTCACTCTTTAAATCAGGGTCCAAACAGGTTTGGACAGTGCAGCATCCCTCACTCTCTGACCTTGCTGCTTAAACTGCTGATGAACAGGATGAACCTCCACCTAGCTCTGGGGCGTACATAAGGGTCTGTTCGTCCTTGTGTGCTCATCCTCTTGAGAGCAGGGGTGGCACTTGTCACCTGGTGAGTGACGGAGTGAATACAGCACTCATGTGTCAGGGGCCGGTGTTGTAGGCAGCAGGCCAAGCCACCACTTGTGACGCCAGCATCCTATATCGGAATACTGGTTCGAGTGCCGGCTGCTTGCTTCTGACCCAGCTCCCTGCTGATGTGCCTGGGAAGGCAGCAGAGGATGGCCCAAGTCCTTGGGCCCCTGCCGCCCACATGGGAGACCCATGGTGGGGTCTGGACTCCTGGCTTCCACCTGGTCAGCCCCAGCTGTGGTCTATTTGAAGTATGACCAGTGGACAGAAGATTCTCTCTCTCTCTCTCTCTCTCTCTCCCCCTCTCCCCCTCTCCCCCTCTCTCACTCCCCCTCTCTCACTCCCCTTCTCCCCCTCCCCCTCTCTCTTTCCCTCTCTCTCTCTTTCCCTCCCTCTCTCTCTCTCTCTCTCTCATTATGCCTTTTAATTAAATAAGTCTTTTTAAACAAAAGAATTGTGTGTCTGATCCTCTCCAGCAGGATGCGAGTCCCCGTGTCTAAGCAGGGTGAGTCTCACAGCTGTTCACTCAGGAGACACGAACCCATTTTGACCACCTGTGTAGTGGGTATTATCAGTCTCTTGTATCGGTGGGGAAACTGAGGCTGAGAGAGACCCAACTGCCTTGGAGCTGCTGAGCCAGGAAGCGATGGAGTTTGCGCCAGGGCTTGTTGGTCTGTGTGGCTGCACCTGCTGCCTGTGGGTGGAGCTTAATGCTCGTGGCCGTGACCTTGTGGATGCCCCCTGTGAGGTAGGCAGGGCAGAGTGTTTGTCCCCATCTGATAGATGATGGCGATTTGGGGCAAATCACTGGACTTGTCAAAGGCAGAGCCTGGGCGGAGCATGATCTGGGGCTTTGAACAACCAGTCCTTTGATCTTTTTATGACATGCCATTGTCAAATGCAGGCTTGGGCCGAACACGCTTTAAGTGGCTCTCTGCGTTGTGCGTCACCATTATCATCAGCTCCATCTTTGTCACCGTCTTCATCCCTGTCATTCTGGTCATCATCGTCATCACCATCTCCACCGTCTCCTCCATCATCGTCACCCTCCCCGTCAGCGCTGTCACCATCCTGTCCTCTTCATCACCATCATCATCATCAGTTCCGGCATAGTCATCTTCTGTGTTGTCCCCTCCCAAGCTCAGGGAACGTCTGCTCCTCCCAGGCATTCATTGGCGCCCTTGTGGCCGTGACCTTGGCCTTGGTGCAGTCCAAACGGAGACGCCACACCTTTCCCTCTGGACAGGACTTCACAGGTGCCTTCTCCACCCCACCTCCCAGCAGCGCAAGCTGTGACGCGGGAGGGCGAGCGGCTGAGGCTGGAGCAGTCGGGCGGCGATGGAAGGAGGGGCCTCTGGCCTCATCTTAGCCAGCCCGGAGCAGGAGGCAGGCTTGTCCGACAGGCGATCACGTACTCATCATCCAACGTCCTCGGCAAGCCAGGGAAGAGCGTCTTATCCCCATTTTCCAGACAAGGAGACTGTGGCTCAGAGAGGCGGGGTAACCGGCTCAGGATCACTGCACAGCTGGTGGAGCCGGGGGTCTCAGCTGGGATGTGGGCCTCTGAGGCGAGCGCTCCCTGGGCCCTGGGGAAGCCACCGCCGGCCATGCTGCCCCCTGGGGGTACTGGCCCCTGGTTCTGACCCAGACTCTTCCTTGGGCCATTTATGTATTTATTTATTAAAGAGTCATTTATTTATTTGAAAGAGTTACAAAGAGAGGGAGAGAGAGAGAGAGAGAGAGAGAGAGAGAGAGAGAGAGAGCGCGCGAGGTCTTCCATCGCTGGTTCACTCTCCAGATGGCCACAATAGCCAGGGATGGCCCAGGCTAAAGCCAGGAGCCAGGAGCTTCTTCCCGGTCTCCCACATAGGTGACAGGGGCCTAAGTACTTGTGCCATCTTCTGCTGCTTTTCCCAGGCCATTAACAGCTGGATCGGAAGTGGAGCCGCTGGGATCCAGACCAGCGCCCGTATGGGATGCCGGCGTCGCAGGCAGCAGCTTTGCCCACCGCACCGCAGCCGGCCCCTCCCTTGAGAGCAGAGGGTACCGAGACCCTGGGGTCTAGCACCAGGCTCAACGGCTGACGGCTGCCTGGGCTGCTGGCTTGGCACCTGCGCTTCACAGAACAGGCACCTGGGAGCATCGGGGAGGTCGGACTCGAGCTCGGCCGCGCACTGTGGGACCGGGCGGCCCAGCCCCGGGGTCCCCTCCACCCACGAGCACTGGGGCAGAGTGGTGCCTTGGCCCTGGCTCCTGCCTCCAGCACGTCTCCCCCTCCCTGTCCCCATCATCCACGCCCTCATCTGCCCTCAAGGGCACAACCCTGGCCACGCAACAGACCCGGATTCAGATCCCGGCTCTGCCTCTCACCAGGGCTTGGCATTGCAGAAGCTCATTCTCTCTGAGCCTCAGATGGGCTGTGTGAGCAATCATTCATTCCATCAGTCAGTCAGTCAGTCGACAAACACAGAGCACTGGGCTGGAGCCAAGCGATATCTCAGAAAGAGGGGTCCTCCTTGGGAGAGCCTATGGTCTGGAAGGCAAGAGAGCCCGAGATTGGAGAGATACATTGGCATCAACCAGGCATGGCTGGCGTTGTGGCACAGCGCCTTAAGCCATAGAGGAGCGCAGGTTCAAGTCCCGGCTGCTCCACTCCTGATCCAGCTGCCTGCTAATGTGCCTGGGAAAGCTGTGGAAGATGGCCCAAGTGCTTGGGCCCCTGCACCCCCCAGCCATTGCGGCTATCTAGGGAATGAACCAGCCGATGGAAGATTCTCTCTCCCGACTCTGCCTTATAAATAAATAAATAAGTCTTCAAAACAGAGTCAACCAAACAGGGAGGAAGGAAACAGGACCGAAGAGGCCTGGGAGGCAGAGTAGCCTATTGGGAAATCTGAACTATGGATTTCTGCTCGGAAGCAGAGAGAAGGAGTAGAAAGCAAGGTGAGGCTTGGGAAAAGAAGCAGGAGCCGGACACGTCTAGCACACAGCACCTGGTGCCCCATAGGCCCTCAGTGCGTGCCAGCTGCCTTCCCCCATGCCCGGCGCTGAGCCCCACGCCCCAGGCGCAGGCTGGTCCTCACCGGGCACAGGGAGCCTCCTTCCTCCCGGATGGGCACGCAGCCCTCTTGTTAATGACACACGAAACACTGGGTGCACGACCTCCGAGCGCTGAGCTGGGGGGGCAGGGGTAGCAGTTTGCCCAGCTTATCTTGCATCTGCCAAAAATAGAATCCAATGTTCCAGGATGCTAATGATTGCAGCCGTGGTGTGTTCTCCTTTTTAGCACTCTGCAGCCGGTGGAGCTGTTGGAAGGAGAATACGCGGTGGGGCAGAGCCAGGGCCAGCTGGACCCCAGCTCAAGCCACGCACAGAGGATGGCGACCCTCGCCGTGTGCATCCACTCTCGTTCCATTCAATTGTGCGCAAGTCACCTGTGTGTAAATGGCATCTTATCTGGGCTCCACGATGCCGTCAACTTCCGGTGCAAGTTCACCTGCACGCAGCCACCAGCGGTTGCTCCATCAAGAAGCTGCTGTGCACCGTGCTTCGACCAAGAGAACGCAGCGGCAGTGCAGCTGGGCTGACCCTCAACAGGCTTAGAACTTCCACTTTCATCCCCAGAATTGAGCCAGGAAGCCCAGGCCGTCCCACTGCAGGGGGACACCGCGTGGCGTGGAGGGCCTTGCAGAGCTGAGACACCACGCGATGAGTCACGTGGAAGACCGACTCGCCCTTCTAGAACCTTCAGGCACCCGCTGAGAGCACTTGCTTGCACACCCAGCCGTGGCCGTGTGGAGAGGAGCTTTGTCCAGCAGAGGACTCCACACAGTCTCGAGGAATTACAAAACACTGTACGTCACCAACATTCGGGATGGTTTCTTAGGTTGCAAAAGTTCAGGGGCGTGCTGGCACCACAGCTCACTAGGCTAATCCTCCACCAACGGCCAGCACCCTGGGCTCTAGTCCCAGTTGGGGCGTCGGATTCTGTCCCGGTTGCTCCTCTTCCAGGCCAGCTCTCTGCTGTGGCCCGGGAGTGCAGTGGAGGATGGCCCAAGTGCTTGGGCCCTGCACCCCATGGGAGACCAGGAGAAGCACCTGGCTCCTGGCTTCAGATCGGTGCAGCGCACCAGCTGTAGTGGCCATTTGGGGGGTGAACCAACGGAAGGAGGACCTTTCTTTCTGTCTCTCTCTCTCACTGTCTAACTCTGCCTGTAAAAAAAAAAAGTTCAGGGGCGATGGAATGAACAGGTAACTTGAGGGACAAGCATTTGGCCTCACCATCAGGAGGCTGGCAGAGAGGCCCCATCCCCTGTGTGCACGGACGCCGGTCGCGGCTCCGCTCCTGACTACGGCTTCCTGCTGCTGCGCACCCCGCAGGCCGTGACGCACGCAGCGGCGCCTCGCTCCCCACAGAGGAGACTCAGGCTGAGACCCCGGTCCTGGCTTTGACCTGGCCCAGCCCCAGCTACCATGGGCATTTGAGGAGTGAACTAGGGGATGGAAACTAACTCCCTCTCTCTGCTCCTCAAACAGCTTTGCAAAAAAGCTCATTTTATTCTTCCACGAGGTTTTACACACCCCCTCCTAGATGATCTGCTTTGTTTTGGCCACAGGCCTGCCAACATGTCCGGGTCCCTCAGATCCCAGAAGGGAAACGGGCTTGTTCTGAACCAAGCTCAGGCCCCAAGAGAGTCCCCCTGTGTCCCCGAGTCTGCCTTTCGCAGCAGCCTTGCGGCAGGAGCACCGGCTGTCCCTGTGCCTCCCAAGACAAGCTGTGCTCTCCCTGCTCTCCACCCCCCCCAATCCCACAATCCCCCGGGGACCCTGACTTGACTTTGGAGCAAATGCAGCAGGCCCATGAGTCTCTGCCTCTCTTCCAGAACATTCTTAGCCGTGTGTTGGAGACATCACATCTTAGAGGTTTTCCAGAGGCTACGGGACACGCGAGCCATTCTAACACCCACCTCCTTTCATGGCATAAAATGGTGCAACTGTGCTTAAAAACCTCTCTCCTAGCTGTCCTGCAGGAGGAAGATTGAGGGGCCCTGGGAACGCGGGGGGCCCTCTGCTCCTCCTACCGGAACGGCATGCACCTGCAGTCCTGGGCGTGGCCGCCCAGCAGGAGAACGAGCAGGCCTTGCTCTGCCCCAGCGGCCACGCTCCAGGCTCCTGGTGGAGCTCACACTGCAAACCGCTGTCCTGCCCAGCTGGGTCTGCACCCCAGCCTGTGGGTACCGGCTTCGGGGAATGGTGTTTAGCTCCTTGTTTATTTATGTGGCAGAGACAGACGGCAGAGAGCTCCCATCTGGAGAGTCAGCAGCTGGGGCTGGGTACCAAGCCGGGCATCCCCACGTGGGATGTGGGCATCCCAACTGCCAGGCGGAACGCCTGCTCCTCGTGGGGCGATCTTCAGTGGGAACCATGAGACAATGAATGAATGAATGAATGAAAGAGAAATGCATGAATGAATGAGCAGGTGGGGTTCAATTTACCCACAAGGCCAACAGCACCTGTCTTGTTCCACAGCCTGGGTCCAGACCCGACGCCACACCTGCTGCCTCTCTGATGGCAGTGGGGCCATCTCACTCTCTCTAGACACTTGCGTCTCTTTCCATCCAACACAGCATCATTTAGGATCACGATTGCTCAACCAAAAGCCACCAGAAAACAAAACAAAAAACAAAATGAGAGTTGGTTAAAGCAGAGAGCTATTTCTCAGCCAGGTAGGTGAACTCTGGAGGAAAGGAGAGAGTTGGGGTCAGAGACCCAGGCTTTTCCCAGCTTTCTGTTTCACAGCCCCTGGAGTGTGGGCTCATCCTCATAGTCCAAGACAGCTGCTCCCATCCAGCCATCATTTCAACACCAGACAGAAGGGCAGATGGGGCCCGTGCTGTGGCATAGTGGGCTAAGCCTCCGCCTACACTGCCGGATTCCCATATGGGCGCCCGTTCAGGTCCTGGCTGCTTCTCTTCTGATTCAGCTCTCTTCTTGTGGCCTGGGAAAGCAGTAAAAGATGCCCCAAGTCCTTGGGCCCCTGCACCTGCATGGGGGACCTGGAAGAAGCTCCTGGCTCCTGGCTTCAGATTAGTCCAGCTCTGGCCATTGTGGCCATTTGGGGAGTGAACCAGTGGATGGAAAATCTCTCTCTCTCTGTCTCTCACTCTCTCTCTGTAACTCTACCTCTCAAATAAATAACTAAAATCTTAAATAAAAATGGTGCGTCCAGAGACTCACACAACTTCGCCCCCATAGTTGGACTTTTTGTGAAAGCTGACCCTGGAGTGGGTCTCAGAGAGGCCAGCACAGGGCTCACCCAGGTGGGACATGGACAGGAAGGGAAGACACAACACTGACCCGGAGGATCACGGCAGGTACAAGGGTCAAGCCGCTGACCGCATCCTCAGGGGTGACCAGCTAACTCCCCGTGTGTGCAAGCAGAGACCAGATGCCTTAGAGAGCATCTAAAAGCCCAGTGGTGGGGCTGGCACTGTGGTGCAGTGGGTTAAACTGTTACCTCCAATGCCGGCATCCTATATGGCTGCCGGTTCGATTCCTGGCATCTCCACTTCCAATCCAGTTCCCTGCTAATGTGCCTGGGAAAGCGGCAAAGATGGCCCCAGTGCTTGGGCCCCTGTACCCACATAGGAGACCAGGATGGAGTTCCAGGCTCCTGACATTAGTGCGGCCCATTCCTGACTTGCAGGCATTTGGGAGGTGAATCGGTGAATACAAGATTCTCTCTCTCTCTCTCTCTCCCCACCCCTGCTACCCCATTACTCTGCTTTCAAGTAACATGGGGATAAGTACAAGCAAAATTCAAAAACCCAACAATGGCTTGGAGTGGTGACCTTCCCGGCCCCTCCAATGCCGGTTCCAGGAGCGCAGGGGCAGCTCTAGGACAATGGATGGTGAGACGGAGCCGCAGCAGCGGGCAGTGCAGGGAGCGTGGGCTGCCTGCACGGGCACGGGGAAGGCGCTGCAGGCAGGCAGAACTCCCAGCTGTCACAGGTCATGTCACCCAAAGCCTGGTCCCCTCTCTGTGAGACAGGGTGTTGAGGGGTCGACAAAGGACATGAGGTGTGCGGCACAGTGGCGAGCACCCCTCCGCCCGGCTTTGTCGCCAGGAGGGAGTGCCCCTGTCCCCTGCCCCGTGTCCGGGACCCTGCACCTCTCGGCCCCGCCCCAGGCCCCAGGTCTGCTGCTTCTCGCCCTCTCGCCTGACAAGCCCCCGGAATCGCTGCTGGTTTCTCTCTTCCTCGTTTTCCCTGCGGGCCTTGTCGTTTTTCTTCCGTGTCATAAACACAAAACAAGTGTTGGAACTTCAGAATCTGGGAAACAAAGCGCAGGTAAAGCCTGCGCCCACGTGCGCATGCGCAGCCCATCGCCTCCCTCCCCCGACTCCCGATCTCCGCCCCTGTGAAAGATGGCAACCTGCAGCCGTGGGGAGCAGCCATCCAGGAAGCCCCATGCAGGTTCATCCCCGCCCAGTTGCCCTGGGGCCTTGCATAAGCCTTGCTACCATCCAGGGCTCACCCTCCCCCTATTGGCTTCCCAAGACCAGAGCCCTCCCAGCCAAGGTCCTGGCAGTGGAGGAGGAGCCCCACTTCCCGGAGAAGCAGTCAAGCCTAAGAGTGATGCCCCCCATGCCCGGGGTGGGGGGACGGGACTCACGGTCTCGGTGTGATCCTGCCCCAGCGCTTCCTGCTGGTGGAACCGTCAGTCCAGCCCTGGGACTCATTGAACCCAGTTTTCTCACCCGCACAGTGGGAATTACATTGATACCCCCTTCATAAGCTTACTGAGCCCAGGCCCTGATGTAAACAGAAAGGTTGCTATGGAGACTGACAGGCCCAGCTGGGCTGGGGAGGGACCCAACTGTAGTTAGCCGAGGCCCAAAGAGGACGGGACAGGCTGTGTTTTCCTGTCCCTGGTGAAAATTAAAACTGTGCCTGACACCAGCAGCATCAGGTGGTTGGTCTTCGTGCTGACCAACCATGGGTTCCTGGGTCACAATGACCTTCAGCCAGATAAAAACAATTGTAAAAAAAAAAAAAGATTTAATTTATTTATTTTATTTGAAAGGCAGAGGGATGGAGAGAGAGGGAGAGACAAAGGGAGACAGAGAGAGAGAGCGCTTTCATCTGCTGGTTCACTCCCCAAATGGCCACAACAGCCAGGGCTGGACCAGGCCAAAGCCAGGAGCCCTGAGCTCCTTCTGGGTCTCCCTTGTGGGTGCAGGGGCCCAAGCACTTGGGCCGTCTTCCACTGCTTTCCCAGATGCATTAGCCAGAAGCTGGATCGGAAGCAGAGCAGCTGGGACAGGAACCTGTGCTCATACGGGATGCCGGCGTCTCAGGTGGTGGCTTAACCTGCTGCATCACCACACCGGCCAGATAGAAACAATTTTTAAGCAAAATTACCATGAAATGCGCACCGTTAAAAACTGCCAGCATGGCTGTACTACAGGGGCCTCTGTTCAGCCGTGTCCATGGACGACCCTCCCCTCCCGGGGCTGTCCGGCACCTGCCTCCATGCACCGAGGCCCCTGAGAGAAGTTGCTTGTAAGCAGCCTTGGTGTGAATGCGGCTGGTCTTGTGCAGTGGCGAATCCCAGGACTCGGGTCTTCACCACATCCTAGTTTGTGTTTCCATACACACAGCCCCTCTTTGGCAGGCAGAGAGAGGGCAGGGGTGGCGGTGGCAGTGAGTTCCGCCTGGCACTGCTGGGGGGAGGCTGCACAAAGCGGGGGCCTCTTGGCCAGCCTCGGCAGGGAAGTCCTGGGGTTGGGGCCCAGGGCACTGGGGGCCTTGAGGCTGATGCTGGCACCCCCTTGCCTGGGGGCAGCGCCTGCTGCTGGGTGAGCCCCACACATCCCCCAAGCCTGGGGCTCTCAGCTAAAGATCGGGGCGCCTCCTCCCTCTGCGCTGGCCGGTGGTGCTGGAGAGTGACCAAGGCCGGCACCTGCCCAGCGCACAGGTGTCTCAGGCTGCTGAATAAATCATGCCGGTGCCAGCGGAGCCTCGTGTGGCAGAGGCGCGCTCTGCCTCCCAGATGCTATCTCCCTGCAGGAAGCCAGGTGGCTCGGGGCGGACCCTTCCTTGACAGATGGCAGGCAGGGGCGAGCCTTCCACCTGCTCAGGCTTGCATTTCCCAAGCTGGAACCACACGAGGCCCCCGCACGGCTCTGGGCAGCCCCCCTCTTGCTTCCTTTCTCTGCCTGGACCCAACACCACTGCCCGGGAAGGCTGGAGCGTGCTCCTCGCCGTTTTAACCCCCAGACATAGAGAGAGTGACGCCCTCGGTGCAAATGGGACAAAGGAAGAACCGATGCACGGGTGCCTAATTTACCACGGTGACAGCCAGGCACACCTGCAGCCTCCGCCGGCTCCTGGCGTCTCTCAGAACCTCTCAGCCCAGCACATCTTTCCTTTATTATCTCTTATTCCACCTTTTCTATCAGAACCCTTCTCTAAAACGCCTTGGGAGCGGTTTTAACTCAATTCCCGAGAAGATCGATGCCGGCTGCCTGACGTGGATGAGCAAATAATCTTTATCTGTTTCTGCCCGGGGTCTCTTACGTGGACACAGCGAGCGAGCTGACGCCATCCATCACCCCGCTCTACTGACTCCTTTAGGGAAACAGTATTACAGTGTAGCATTCTTCTGCAGGCGCCCGGAGAGGGGGGTCAGCTCAGTCACTTAACGCTGGGGCTGGGTATCGCATCTTTGAGTATTCTCAGGCCAAAAGTAACCAAATCTCAGAAGAGCAGATAAGACAGTCGGGGCCTGGGGGGATTAATTACTCATCCTTCTTAAGTGCCTCTGGGGTGGAGGGTGCAGTATGATTCATTTTCTCAAAGGAGGGGGAGGGGGTGGGGGAGGGGGACAGAGAGAGAGCGCGCACAGTAGAGACAGATGACAAAAAGTGATCTGGACGACATTCCTGCCACCCCTCCCCCCAAGAATCTGGGCTCTTCTGGGCCCAGCTGGTAATGACAAGAACAGCTGCAGGTGCCGGCTCACCTGTCTCACACATGTGTCCAATTTTTACCTTCTCCAAGGCTTCTTCATCCATCAGCTCACCTACTTATCCAACCTCAGTGTTGCAAGATAGCAGGAAGGTCATCTGTCTAACCTTGAACCTCAGCATCGGGCTACCCTGTGGCCAGGAACAGGCAGCTCCTTGCTCCACCCCCGGTGGCCCACCCTGGCCTGGGGTGGAACCCGTGGTTAGGTGTGGTGGACAGGAAGTAAGCACACTGCGGCGGGCTGTGGAGCCACACTGAATTCTGCCACTGGACAGTTCTGTGGCCATCCGTCTGGCTCTTGCCCTCTCTGGGCTGGGCTGGGAAATGGAGGCATGGCAATGTCTTCTCAGAGGAATCCTATGTGCCACACAGGGGCTAGCTGCAGAGCGAGCAGAGCTGGACGCAACTTCTGGGGCTGCCGCTCTCAAGACGGGTGGCCCTGGGCACACCACGGGCTCTGGCTGAGCCTCAGCAACCAAGTGGGAACAGTAGCAACCCCTCTTCCAGGATCACCGTGAAGGTTAATTAGAGACAGCGGATCAGGCTGGAAGGGGCGGGGGCGCCTGCTGACACTCACACCGCCCTCACTCCGCACCCACTGCAGAGCTCTGTTCTAGAATAAGTGTACAAGGGGACTCTGCAAAGTTCAGGCAAAGTGGAATGAAAGATAAGTAGATTTCGGTGCAAAAAGTTTTGAAATCCATGCATACCAAGGGCATTCAAAATGAGGGTGGAAAATGAATATTATGAAAAAACTGCATAGATTTTAATTTTTGGCATCAAATAAGCTTATCATTTGATTCCGTTTCCATGAAATTTTGAAAACCCCTTTGCGTGTAGGTATTGGAGTGGGGATGTAGGATCCGTCATCCCACAGCCACTCCCGAGTCTGGGGCATCTCCGTGGACACCAGTCTGCGGGCACAGAGATGGGAAGCTGCTCTCTTGGGACCACACAGCCAGTTAGAAACAGGGTCAAGGTCAAACCTGGACATCTGGCTCTGGACTTGGGCCTCCCCACAACTTCACTGTTTCTTGGGACTTGGTAAGGCTTGCTGCTTTCTCCAGGGTTCCCTGACACACCACAGACACCTAGTCCAAGTGCCTTCCCCTGCCTGTACCTGCTGCCAGTCCTCACAGACTCACGTGTGCCCAGGAGCTGCCTCCTCTGGTGTCTTGTCACCACTGTGCTGCTGCTGGCAACCCGTTAGCCGATCTTCCAGAAGTCCCTTCTCCAGGCTAACCACGGGCACCCAGTCCCAGGGGATCCCTCATTCATTCACAGCATGAGCATTGACAGCCTCCATGTGCCAGGCATGGGGCTGGACACGAACGGGCAGACCAGGGGCCCCTACCCCATGACCACTCTCTGTGGGGCCCTCCGTGTGCCTACAGGGTGCTGGGGTGAAGTGCTCATCCCGGCCATGCTCTGAGCCCCCACAGCTGCCCTGGGAGAACGGCACCATGGCATGATTGTCCCCCTGGGACAGACGTGACAACTGAAGCCTAGCAAGGGGAAATGACTTGTCCAAGGCCACGCAGCCACTCTGGCCTCCCAGCCCCCTGGCTGCAACCTCCTGACTGGGGCGGGGGAGGACACCTGCCTTGGATTTTGGGGGGGGAAGGAAGGGAGCAAGAGTTTCCTGGGGGAGGGGAGAAGGTAGCCCTTGCGCCTTGGTGCCCCTGCTCACCCGGGATTCGCAAGGCCTCCCTGGTAGAGACGAAGCTCCCCGCCACTTCCCTCCTTCCCCCAACCCAGCAGACTTTGTAGGGGAGGGGTGGGGTGGGGGGGCCTGATGTCCTCACCTTGGGCTGAAAAACATGAAAACTAAAAAAAGGGGCTGCGCTTCGGCGTAGCGGGTAAAGCTGCTGCCTGCAGTGCCGGCATCCCATATGAGCGCCGGTTCAAGTCCCAGCTGCTGCACTTCCAATCCAGCTCTCTGCTGTGGCCTGGGAAAGCAGTAGAAGATGGCCCAAGTGCTTGGGCCCCTGCACCCACATGGGAAACCTGGAAAAAGCTCCTGGCTCCTGGCTTCGGATCAGCTCAGCTCTGGCCATTGCAGCCACCTGGGGAGTGAACCATCGGATGGAAGACCTCTCTCTCTCTCTCTCTCTACCTCTGCCTCCCTGTAACTCTACCTTTTAAATAAATAAATAAATAAATCTTTAAAAAAGAAAGAAAGCTTAAAAAAAAAACAATCCCTGAGAAGTTAAAATTAGTTTTCCACCTTCCTCTGCCCCAGAAAGAGCTAGCAAGTCACCTGGCAGGAGCGACTTCCTTTCTGGGAGCTGAGCCGGGGGCTGGGGGAGGGGACCCGGAGGCTGCTCTTCTCCCTGCCCTGACCCCCTCCCTTCCCTCCCCTGCTCCCTGCCAAGAAAGCATGGCTCTTTATTCTCTTTTGATATTCAAGTCGAAGGAAAGTTGTTACTGCCACAGCGTGGGCACCTAATGACAGCGCCAGGAGGTGCTAGGACTCAGCACGGGCGTCCTGTGGGTCAGGTTGAGCCACGAGAAGGCCAGATCCAGGCAACCTCGGGGCTCCTGGAGCGGACCCCTGGCCCTGCCCTGGCTCCCTCTGGACGTTGAGCACCTCCCTTGCCCTGGCTGGGCCTCAGCCCCTCATCTGTACCATGGGCTCACGCTGGCTGCTTGAGATGAGCTGGGTGGAGGAGGAAGCAGGATGCACCTGCTACATGGACGCCAGGCAGGCCCGGGCGAGGAGTACTGGTTCCTCTGGTCCCCGGGCACCTCTGCAATTCGGGGAGCTGAGGCTTGGACAGTGAGCTGGGCTGGCGTTCAAGGGGTGGGGGGACCCAAGCACCTTCCACTCTGCCATCACACCGCACTTTGCACGTTGTTCCTCGCCTCTGCATGTAGACAACCCCAGTATTGGTCCGGAGAAGCTGGTGGCTCGGGGCCTGCCCCCCCCCAGCCAGAAGCCTCTCCTAGAACCAGGGCTCCAGCCGCCCCTCCCCCAGCTCCCATCCACCATGACCCCCAACCCCCAAGAGACGGGCCCTGTGCATTCCAGTCGGCTGTGCAGGGGGAGCACCCTCTGCCCACGTGCCCCGCTCCTCACACACAGGAACTTCCCACAGAGCCTGCCAGGGGGAGCAGGGGATGGCAGTTGCCATAGCAACGCCGGGTTTCTCATTCAGAGCACATCAGATGCTGAGCCGGCTTGGAGCGGTGCAGTCCCCTCCCTCTCTGGAGAGGGTCCTCGGCCGGCTCCCTGTCCCTGCCACCTCCACCATGCTGGTCTCCTTAAAAAGACCAGGACACCTGGGGGAGGTGTCTGGGGACACTTGGCTGCTAGCTGTCAGTCCGTGGTCACCAGATACCCCAGGGCATCCCCAGCCAGTGTGCGACCTGGACGGGGTGGGGGGCAAGACCCTCACAGCTGCCTTCCCCGCCCCTGCCCCTCCTGGAAGAGAGCCGTCGATGCGGACCACACCCGTCAGTGCCCAAGGGGAGCTGGAATGGTGCCGGCTGGACTTCGGGGTCAGGTGGACGTGAGGATCACGTGGCCCCTGTTCTCTGAGCTCAGTTTCTTCACTCAGAGAACGGGGGAACCCACGGTGCTGGCTCTGCTGGCTGCACCACAAGTGGTGCTGCTCGTGGCCGCTGCCTATCTGAGCCACACTGCCACGTGGCATCTGCCATGGAAGGCAGGGCGCCCTCCCCAGCCCTGCGCTCGGCTCCT
Organism: Oryctolagus cuniculus; assembly: GCF_051225735.1. Classification (NCBI taxonomy): domain Eukaryota; kingdom Metazoa; phylum Chordata; class Mammalia; order Lagomorpha; family Leporidae; genus Oryctolagus; species Oryctolagus cuniculus. The sequence continues at coordinate 113,143,416 of NC_142877.1, read as the reverse complement.
GTCACCCAGCCCCGCTGGGAGCCCCGAGCCCAGCCCGGCCAGCTGCTCAATCAGAGGGTGTGGCGGCTCCTGGACAGGCGGCGCTGCCCACAGAGTCCGGTGTTCCCTCCTTGTCTCTGCTCACAGGCTAAGGTCCTGCAAGGTCCCCTGGACTCTGCCCCTGTCCCTCCCTTCCCTGCAGGTCCTAGTTGCCGGCGGGTCCTGCGGAAACTGTCCTCCCGCTGCCCCGTGCTGGCCTCGCTGCTGTGTTTCTTGCCTGTGTGACAGCTCTTGCCCCAGCTCCTTTGAGAACAGAAGTGAGGTTGTGCCACAGCCTCCAAAGGCTCCCCCCACCTCCAAGGAGGACCCCGCAGCCCTCCTGGGCCCCTGCAGAGCCTCACTGCCAGTCCTGCCCACCCCAGCCCTGGCTGCCTGCAGCCTGCTCTGCCCAGTCCCACAGAGCTCCTGGCCTTTGCACCTGCTGCTCCCCCACCTGGGCTCTTCCCCCTCCCCCAGCAGTCCTCCGTGCTCACTCCCTCTTTTTTTAATGCTTGTTGATTTATTTTCATCAATTTGAAAGGTAGAGTGACCCAGAGAGAGGTAAAGAGAGATCTTCCGTGTACTGGCTCACTCCCCAAATGCCTGCAGCAGCCAGAGCTGGGCCGGTCCAAAACCAGGAGCCAGAGACACCACCGAGGTCTCCCACGTGGGTGGCCTCCCAGGTGCATTAGCAGGAAGCTGGATCGGAAGCAGCGCCAGGACTTGAACCCAGGCGCTCTGCTAGGGGCTGTGGGCGTCCTAGGCAGTGAGTTAACCACCGCACCAAGTGCCCATCCAGGGTAGTGCCAATGCAATGAGGGCCAGCAGCAGCGGCCGCCTAGAAGCTTGGCAGAAATGCAAGCTCCCAGGCCCCGCCTCCGGCCCACTGCAGGGGCTTCTGTGCTCCTTTTTTTTTTTTTAAGATTTATTTATTTATTTGAAAGGCAGAAGTTACAGAGAGAGAGGGAGAGGGAGAGGGAGAGAGAGAGAGAGGTCTTCCGCTCACTCACTCACTCCCCAATCGGCCACAGCAGCCAGGACTGGATCAGCTGCAGCCAGGAGCCAGGGGCTTCTTCTGGGTCTCCCACGTGGTGCAGGGACCCAGGGCCGCCCTCCTCTGCTCTCCCCAGGCCATTAGCAGGGAGCTGGGTCGGAAGCGGAGCCGCCGGGACAGGAACGGGCGCCCCTGTGGGACGCGGGCGCTGCAGGCGGCGGCTGCACCTGCTGCACCACAGCGCCCGGCCCAGGAATCTGTTTGAGCGGATCAGCGCGAGGCCTGGGGCCGAGGTGCGGCCGACCCGGCGCGCGGCGGCTGCGGGCTCCGAGCCGACCGCTGGATTCCCGCGGCGGGGCTCTTCCGCATCCCAGACGTGCAGGAGGAGTAGCGCAGGGCCCCAAGACCACACAGAGCACGCGCAATGGGGCGACCTAAGCCGCCGCCTTCTTCAACCTTCAACCTCTGGACGGCTGTTGTGAAGGAAGAATTGTTGAAAATCAAAACATTATAAAAATGAAATAAAATAAGCCGCGCCAACCCTAAGCACAAAGTAGTCCTGAGAAAGCAAGACATGCGTGTGGGTGCTGGCAGGCAGCCCCAGGAGGTGGAGTAACGGGGCAGTGTCCTTGCGGCCCCACGGGGCGCTGGGTGCAGGACCCCCGGGAGACCAGCCCACGTGTGCTCAGTCCTCACAGAGAGGCGGTCACAGAGGGAGAGGGAGAGGGAGAGGGGGAGGGGGAGGGGGAGGGGGAGGGGGGGAGGGGGAGGGGGAGGGAGAGGGAGAGGGAGAGGGAGAGGGAGAGGGAGAGGGAGAGGGAGAGGGGGAGGGGGAGGGGGAGAGGGAGAGGGAGAGGGCTCTTCCATCCACTGGTTTACTTCCTAAGTGCCCAAGAACAGCCAGGCCTAAGCCAGCCAAAGCGAGGAGCCAGGAGCTCCATCCGGGTCTCCCATGTGGGTGCAGGGGCTCAGGCACCTGGGCCGTCACCTGCTGCCTCCCAGGTGCGTGAGCAGGGAGCTGGGTTGGGTGCGGAGCAGCCGGGGCTCCAGCTGAAGCTCACGTGAGATGTGGGCGTAACCACTGCGCCGCAGTGCCAGCCCCTGGCTGTGCTGCATCTACAGCGAGGACTTGATGGGCATGAAAATATTCATTTAAACACTGTGCTCACAGAAGCCTCCAGTCACCAGGAGCCAGGGGCAGCTACGAGGACTAGAGTTCCAATCTCAGCAGCTTAAGCCCCAAAGGAGGGGGCACGGCGCCTCCATGAGGAGTTCAGAGGCTGCAGAGCCATGGCGTTTTCCCCTCTGCCATGTCTGGCACGTCCACCCTCAGTGTTATCTCAGGGATCCAGATGGCTGCTGGAGCTCCAGTCATCACATGTCTGTTCCAGGTAGGCAAGAAGGAAAGGTGGCTGGGAGGGAGTGCTGTACTTTTTCTAAGGAGACTTCTGAGCAGTCCCTTTTAAGAACTTGTGTTGGCCTCTCATGGGCCACCCCAGCTGCTCAGGAATGGATACTTCACCTGGAGGGAGATTGTCGCTCAGAATAAAGGCAGCGCTCTGTAAGGGGGAGAGAATGGGCGCTGTGTATGCCACCAGTGGCTCTCTTGCTCCTCACCCAGCAGGTAAGAGTGACTCCGGGTCCCCCGCCGGCCCCAGGGAAGCTGCCTCTCCTCGCGGTCACCTCCAGCAGAGGGTCTCACCGCCCTAGGGCGGGAACCCAAAGCCTCGCTCCGAGAGCATACACGCTGGACTCCCAGGGCCACACGGAGTCAGACCGGAGGCACTGGCTGCGAGGAGATTAAGGACCTCGTCCCCTGAGAAGAGGCGGTTCCCGGAGGGCACGGGGAGGGGGCAGCAGTCATTCTGCCCCTCTGTGCCCCACGGCCACGACTGGGGGTCACCGGCGGGCTCTGTGGGCAGGCCGTGCCCTGGCGAGGGACTTTCCCGGCCGGGGGGCCGCTGAGCCCGAGCCTGGTCCCGCGGGGAGCGCCATGCTGCGAAGAGCATGGTGGATTCACCCCACCTGCAGCTGCGCGGGGGGCCTCTGGACCTTTGTCAGGGGGCGGGGCTTCCTGAGAGGGGGCGGGTCTCAGCAGAAGGGTCCCGCCCACACTCGCTGTAGGTGAGGCCTGGACGCACTAGACCTGCAGGTCCCCAACCGTGAGCTCTGGATTCTCCTCTCCCAAACCTACAAAGGGGCTCCACGAAGCAGGAGCCAGCTCCAGGCCCGAGGCAGATGACAGGGTCCCAGAGAGCCGCTCCGTGCCCCTCACCAGCCGGTGGACACCTTGGGAGGCCCGCCCTGGAGCCGGGGGGCTGGTTTCTATTTCTCAGGCCTCGTGGAAGGATGCCCCTAGCGAGCCCACCTGCCTGACCCGCAGCACCGGTGCCCCACCCCCACCCGCAGGGTGGGGAGAGGGAGGGGCCGGGCTCCACGCTCACCACCGGCCTGGCAACCTCGGCAGGTGATGCTCAGAATCCTGGAGGAATTGTGCAAGCCCGAGCTGGGTGAGTTTATTTCCACTAAAAATACACGCAGAATCTGGGGCACAGTGACGGATGGCTGACAGATGGGGGGGGGATGCACAGCCGCCGCCATCTGACTCTCGGGTGAGTCACCTCCAGACACTCATCCCTGAGCTTGGCCGGGGCCCGCTCTGCTCATCACTGGCCTCCCCAGCACTGCCCTGGGCTTTGGGGGGGCTTGTGAGTCATTGCTAGGAGACGCCCCCCAGATAACACACCCTCTGTCGGGCATGAAAGAGGAAGTGACTGGGCCCTGGCCAAGCAGAGCCCGGGGTCCACCTTACCTCCTGCAGCCCTGTGGCTCTTCCTAAGGAGGTGATGGCGCTTGTGTCGCTGCCTTCAAAGCTCCGAGGACCCAGAGCCAGATCAGCAGCCTCTCAGCTACCCCCAAGTGGGGTTTACTTAGGGGAACAGTCCCGACACCACACGGTCCAGGCTCCCTCCACTCCGCTCTTCTCAGTATAGCGCCTCATGTCACAGGATGGTCACCACGGCTCTGGATAGCCTGTCTTCACGAATAGTATCCAAAGTTGGGGCCAGCGTGGTGACGCAGTGGGTTAAACGGCCTCCTGCAAAGCCACCTTCCCATATGAGCACTGGTTCGAGTCCCGGCTGCTCCACTTCCAATTCAGCTCCCTGCTAATGCGCCCGGGGAAAGCATCGGAAGATGCTCCGAGTCCTTGGACCCCTGCACCCACATGGGAGACCTGGAAGAAGCTCCTGGCTTCCTGGCTTCAGCCTGGCCCAGCCGCGGCCGTTTTGGCCATCTCGGGGGTGAACCAGCAGATGGAAGACCTCTCTCTGTTTCTCTCTCTCTCTCTGTAACCCTGCCTTTCAAATAAATAAATAAATCTTTTTTAAAAAAATATTTGAGGCAGAAGCTCAGGGTCCTAGGACCACAGGGGCTAAGCAGGAGTTTTATCTGAAAGATGGAGTGGGGGAGTTACCAGGGGAGGCCCCCAGGCGGACGGAGCCGCATGCGCACAAGCTCCAAGGTGGCTGAGCCACAGCCGCGTTACAGCCCTTGGATGTCCTGGCAGGACAGCAAGGGTGTGGGCTCCGCGCTCTCCCTCTCCCCGCGTGCCCCGTGAAGGCCTCACCTGCTCCTGGTTACCTCGCCAAGGGCGCATCCCCAAGTCCCCCTGACCTGTGCCCCGGGCGCTGAGTTGCTGCAGCCCCTCAGTCCCACGGGACCCAGTCAGTCCACGGAGGATTCACGGGGATTCCTCCCCTGCCAGCTGCCAGCCCACCCCAAGTCCCGTCACCTGGGGGCTCACTGAGGGAGCGCGTGTTTGATGGGGAGTTGGCTCCTGGTTACAGCGCAAACCTCCCCCAGAGATGGAATTCATTCGACAGAGTCTGCAGCTGGCTGGCGCTTGGTCTAGCCTGGTCTGCATCCCTGGGCCGGCTCTGTGGCCCAGCGGGTAAAGCTGTCACATCCCATATGAGTGCTGGTTTGTGTCCTGGCTGCTCCACTTCCAGTCCAGCCCCCTGCTAATGGCCTGGGACAGCAGCGGAGGACGACCCGAGTGCTTGGGCCCCTGCACCCGCGTGGGAGACCCTGAAGAAGCTCCTGGCTCCTGGCTTCAGCCTGGCTCAGCCCCAGATGTTGCAGCTACTTAGGGAGTGAACCAGCAGATGGAAGACCTCGCTCTTGCTCTCGCTCTTTCAAATAAATAGATCTCTCTCTCTCTCTTTTTTTTTTTTTTTTTTTTTTTGGACAGGTCGAGTTATAGACAGAAAGAGAGACAGAGAGAAAGGTCTTCCTTCCGTTGGTTCACCCCCCAAATGGCCGCTACAGCTGGCGCTGTGCCAATCTGAAGCCGGGAACCAGGTGCTTCCTCCTGGTCTCCCATGCGGGTGCAGGGCCCAAGCACTTGGGCCATCCTCCACTGCCCTCCTGGGCCACAGCAGAGAGCTGGACTGGAAGATGAGCAACTGGGACTAGAACCTGGCACCCATATGGGATGCCGGCGCCGCAGGTGGAGGATTAACCAAGTGAGCCACGACGCCAGCCCCCAAATAAATAGATCTAAAAAAAAAAAAAAGGCCGCAGCCCATATCAGAGGGCCTGGGTCGGAGTCCCAGCTGCGCTCCTGATTCCAGCTTCCTGCCAATGCGAACCCTGGAAGGCAGCAGGGGATGGCCCAAGTACTTGGGCCCCTGCCACCCACCTTGGCTTCAGACGGGCCCAGCCCTGGTGGTTTCACGTACTTGGGAAGTGAATCAGCAGGTGGGAGTTCTCTTTCTGTGTGTCTCTCAAATAATTAAATAAAATTTTAAAAGAGTACAAAGCAGGGGTTGGTGCTGGGCACAGTGGGTGAAGACAATGCCTGCGACGTTGGCATCCAAAATGGGCGCCAGTTCGAGCCCCTGCTAAGGCACCTAGGAAAGCCGCTGAGGCTGGCCCAAGTCCCTGGGCCCCTGCGTCCACATGGGAGACCCGGAAGAAGCCCCTGACCCCTGGCTTCAGATCAGCCCAGCTCCAGGTGTAGCAGGCATTTCAGGAGTGAACCAAGAGATGGAGGATCTCTCTGTCTCGCTTTCTGTCTGCCTTTCAAATTAAAAACAAACAAAAAAATTATGAATAATCCCAATTTGGTAGTTTCTCATAAAATTTCACACACTTATCATCCAACCCAAGAACTGCCCTCTTAAGTATCTACACTAGGGCGGGGGGAGCACAGGGTCACACCAAGACTTCACGGGTGTGCTCACGGCAGCCTGGTTCTTGCCGCCCCGCCCTGGAAGCAGCCCAAGCGCCCGTCACCTGGTAAACTGCCGTCTATCCGTACAGTAGAGTCCCTCGGCAGGGGCAGGAGGGAAGGCGGAGGATTCGCTGGTGCTGTGTGTTGAGTGAAAGGAGCCGGGTACACAGCAGGCCCCACACAGTGGGACCAGGGCTGTGTGGCGTTCTGCAGGCCGACCGAAGCTAGGCAGAGCCGGGCTACTCTCTGTAAGTCAGATCGGTGTGGCCAGGGCTGAGAAAGGGCATGGGGGGGAGGGGGTTTCGAGGTGGTGAGAGTGTTCTCTGTCTATTTGTCTGTGATGGTGCCTGCCTTGCTGCAGACTCTAGTCACATCCTGTCGACCTAGGGCCACGTCCTAGTGCAACAAATTAAGCCACCACGTGTGACGTCAGCATCCCTTAGCGGAGTGCCCACTCAAGTCCTGGCTGCTCTGCTTCCGGTGCAGTTCCCTGCTAATGGCCTGGGACAGCAGTGGAGGACGGCCCGAGTGCTTGGGCGCCTGCACCCGCATGGGAGACCCAGAGGCAGCTCCTGGCTCCTGGCTTCAGAGTGGCCCAGCTCCTGCCATTGTGGCTATTTGGGGAGTGAACCAGCAGATGGAAGATCTCTCTGTCTCTCCTCTCTCTTTCACTCTGCCTTTCAAATTAATAAATAAATCTTTAAAAACACACTCCTTGACCCATATATACAACAGTGAATTCTACCATATGTAAATTACACCACAACACACGTGGGGGAGAAACCCCAAAACGTCCAGTTCTTCCCTGTCTTTCTCACACCTGGGGAAGTGGATCTGCAGTCTTGGGCCACACTAGGTGACCCTCCCTCTGTCTCCCAGGGGGGCTCCATTGCCTCCCATCCCTTCCCCCACCTCCACAGCACTGAGCCTCCCATTCCTAAAGGATAAAAAACCCTACAGGCCTGCGCTGTGTTGTAGTGGGTAAAGCCACCGCCTGCAGTACATCCCGTATGGGCGCCGGTTTTAATCCCAGCTGCTCCACTTCCTGTCCAGCTCTCTGCTGTGGCCTGGGAAAGCAGTAGAAGATGGCCCAAGCCCTTGGGTCCCTGCACCCGCATGGGAGACCCAGAAGAAGCTCCTGGCTCCTGGCTTCAGATCGCGCAGCTCCAGCCATTGCAGTCAGTTGGGGAGTGAACCAGCGGATGGAAGACCTCTCTCTCTCTCTCTCTCTCTGCCTCTCCTTTTCTCTCTATGTAACTCTTTCAAATAAATAAATAAATCTTAAAAAAAAAAAAAAAAAAAAAAAACTAAAGATCTCATGTGCGTAGAATGCCTTCTTGAAAGAAGGGGTCTCTCCAGAATGGGAGAGGGTTGGTGGGAGGGCTGAGTGGGTGGGGCTCTGAGCTGATGGGTGGGGCTTGGATGAGTGGGTGGGGCTTGGTTGAGTGGTTGGGGGGAGGAGGTGAGTGGGTGGGGCTCTGAGTCTCGGTCTCCCACAGACCCCTACCCAGCCAATGGTTCCATTTAAGAAGGTTTGGAAGGCGCTGGACCTGGAATTGCCGCCCCGTTGGGCTCCTCCATTCTCTCTGGCCTGGGGAAACGGGAAAGGCCACAGCCTTATCTGCTGTAGTTTAGTCCCTGAATGTGAGCGCAGGGGTTGCTCCTGCGGGAGCCGCGGGCTCTGCCGGGCAGGTGCGGCCCCTCGGCCGGCCGGGTGCTCTTCAGGACGCTCGGCGGCAGGGATGGGGGCTGGAGGGGCCTCCTTGGGTCCCAGCCTTGAGGGCGGGATGGGGGCGGAGGGCGAGCTGTGCCCTCCCGCGGGCCGGGAGACCCAGCGCCGGCGGCTGCTCCGATGCCTTTCCCCTAAGACGGGCAAGCCACTTCTCCGTCCGTCCCAGAGCGCCCCCGCCCCAGCCCCCAGCTCGGCCCCGGGGTCGCGGGACAGCTCAGGGCTGCAAGCCAAGCCCCGGGCTTCCGTCACGACCCCGCACGTCACCGGCTCCCCGTCACCCGTGCGGCGGCCCCTCTTGCGTCAGTTTCCCCCTCCAGCACACAGACGGAATCACAGCTGTTCGAGAGCCTGGGGGCCTGCACTGCCGCGGGGACCCTCGCTGGCAGCTGATTGGATGAGGGCTGGGGGCCCGACACACAGGCAGCCTGCCCATTGGCCAGGGGCTTCGGACGTAGCCTGTGGCCAAAAGATGGATCCGGCTGTGGATTGATTCTCTGCGTGAACGCGGGGAGGAAACAGAACTAGAACAAAACCGGGGATTTCTTTTTCTTTTTTCTTTTCTTTTCTTTCTTTCTTTCTTTATTTTTTTTTTTTTTTTGGAGATTTGTTTTTATGTATTTGAAAGGCAGAGTGACAGAGAGGAGGGGCAGAGAGAGAGAGAGTGAGAGAGGATCTTGCACCTGCTGGTTCACTCTCCGAACCAGGAGCCTGGCACTGCATTCAGGATCACAAGGCCCCAGTGCCTGGGGCTCCCTGGCTGCCTCCCCAGGAGGTGGGCCGGAAGCGGAGAAGCTGGGACTGCAGCCCGCACTCCAGTACGGGACACCTGTGCTGCAGCCGCGGCTTTACCCCTTGCGCCACAGACCTAGCCCCCACGCCAGACATTCAATCCCGGGCACCCACCTCAGCCCGGATGCTCTGGCTTCCTGGCCTTGGGAAGCCACGGGGTTTGACCACATCTCCCGCTGATGCAGTGGGTCCAGGGGTCAAAGCAAATTCACATCCAACTTCCAGAATGGGTGGAGACTGCCGACCCATTTACAGATGAGAAAAGTGATGCTCACAGAGTCAAGCTGCTTGAAGGGGCTTCCAGAGCGGCTGGCTGGGAAGCGGGGTGCAGGTGCCCGTCTGGCCCCGCACCCCCACTCTCTCTGACCCATTGGGCTTCTGGTTTCAACCAGGTTGCCCACGGTGTTTGTGAGAAAAGCTTGCCCACTTTGCAGTTTAGTCAAACCACAAACACCTGTATCGTCAACTTTGGGACACGTTCAGGGTGCATTATGTTCCGGATTTTATGGAGTGTGTGGTTCAGGTTCAGGTCCAGGCCCTGAGCACAAAGCAGCCAGGGCTGCACCTGGATCTTCTGTGCCAACTGACAGCCGCCAGCACTGGGTAAGCCGCGCCGAGAAACGCGCAGCCCCTGGGTCCTGCCAGCTGCCCCCCGCGGACACCCGAGGGTCTTTTTCAGCCACCAGCTATTTGCAAATTTCTCAAAAACATCTCCCACGGAAGCTCCTCCGAGTAGGGGTGGCGGAATCTCAACACGCTCAACACTGGACCCCCCCTCCCCCCAGCTCACATCCAGCAATCCAAGTGCAGCCCAGACTCGAGCCAGGATCATTCACTCATTAAAAATTCATTATTGAGCACCTGCTGTTTGCCAGGATCTGGTTAGTCACCAGGGATACAAGGATACGTCCCCAGTGAGCCGTGACACCATGATGATACCTCCGTGTGCGTGGAGCTTATAATTTAGAGTGAGATATAGACATTAATTAATCATACGTCACATATAAAATTTCAAATTGCAGTCAGTGGCACAGAGAAAAGCCTGCAGTGGGAGGACTGGTTGTAAGAGGGAGACTTGGCTTGGTTTGGTGCTGTGGTGTGTGTGTCCCTGTAGGATCCTGTGCTGAAATTTAACCCCTATGGTGACAGATTGAGGGAGTGGACACTTGATCCAAGTGTGGTGTTCAGAGGCACCTTTTTTTTTAAGATTTATTTTATTTATTTGACAGGCAGAGTTACAGAGATAGGGAGAGAAAGAGAGAGAGAGATCTTTCACTGGTTCAGGGGACATCTCCAAATGACCCCCCAGCGGCCGGGGCTGGGCCAGACGGACGTCAGGAACCTGGAGCTCCATCCGGGTCCCACATGGGTTGCCAGGGGCAAGCACTTGGGCCGTCTTCTGCTGCTTTCCCAGGAGCATTAGCAGGGAGCTGGATGGGAAGTGGAGCAGCTGGGACTTGAACCAGCACTCCAGTATGGGATGCCGGCACTGCCAGCAGTGGCTTAGCTCACTGTGCCACAAGGCAGCCCCTCAGGTGGAGGGGGGGGGTCCTCGGAAGGGGATTAATGTTAGATGATGCCGCCAGGGCGGGGCCCCCATGACTGAGTCCTGGTGGCTCCATGAGAGGAGGAGCAAGACCAGAAGACACACCTGCGCCCTGTCTCCCACTGGCAGCGCCCCTGGGCCCCTACAGAGGGCAGCCTGTTGGCCTTGGCCTCCAAAACCACGAGCCAAAATCAACTTCTTTGCACCTAGAACACACGGCCTTGGATATTTTGTTGTAGCAACAGAAAATGGGCGAGTCCAGGGGGTTGAGGAGGAAGCCTGTTCAGCTCCCTCTGACATCCAAAGTCTGGGCCTCAATCCCCTGCCCACCTCTGCTCTCCCACCCGTCCCGGCCATGCCTGCTGCTGGGCCGCCCTGGGCCGTCCACGTTGGGCCACTCCGCTCTCCTGCCTAAAGCCACAGTGGCGCCCCGTTCCCCGTGGAAGCATCTTCACATGGCCTCTAAACTCTAGACACCGGCACCCCTCCCCTTCCGGCTCACATCCAAGCTGGGGAGGGGGGTGGAATGAGAAGGTGGGCCCCTGGGGGAAAGCTCCCCGGATGGGGGACATCTTCCCTGGGGAGGTCCCCCCTGCCTTCCCCCCATCACTGGAGCCCAGCCAGGCGCTGGCCTGGGCGCACCTCGAATCCACCTTAGCAATGCTGGGGCTGGGCCACGGCCATGGTCTGCCCCTCCCCCCACCTCTGGCCTTGACTTTCCTTTACCTGCAGTGGCCTCAGTGCTCCGAACCCCCAAGGCCCGATGGCGTGTATCGCCCACACTTAGAACCTTCCTGCGGCTCCTGTCACCACAGCCACACACCGGCCTCTTGTCACCGGCCTGCGCCTCCTGGGCTTGGCTCCCCCTCCAGCCCCTCTTTGGTCACCAGAATCCTCACTGGGCTGCGGGGAGGTGCCTGCTGCGTCTCTGGTGCAGCCCCTTTCCCCGGGCACTGAGCCCTTGCACTCGCTCCTCTCTTTCCTTTCGAGACTCAAGCGTCCGGGCTCCCAGCTGGGCTCAGGGGGCTCTGCCGTGCCCCAGGCCCTTCACAACCTTTATCCCAGTGGGCGCCCGGGACCTGCAGCCTGTGATGTGTGGAATCTGTTGCAGGGTCGGGGCTGGCCAGGGCAGTGGCTGGTGGTTGTGTAGGAGCATGGGTGGGTGGGCCTGTGCCCAGGGAGGCGATGAGGTAGATGATGGGTGAGAGGTGCGAGGCTGGAGCGGAAGGGGGCAGGGCTAGCCAGCATGCTTGGATTTGAGTCCCAGCTCTCCCTCTTCCCCATGATGCAACCTTGGACAAGTTGTCCCATTTCTGAATGCCCCGATTTTCCATCTGCAAAGTGGAGATGTGACAGTAGCCCTTCCTCACCGGGCTGCTCAGAGAGTTATAGGAGGTGCCATAGCACCACGTGCAGGGCCTGGCACACCGCACGCCGCCCAGGAGTGGCTGCCACTGGGCAGGTCGGCGGGCAGAGGGGAGGTGGAGCTACACAGGCAGGCAGGTGCACTGAGCGCCTACCCCTGGACAGCTCGGAGGCAGGACAGGGAAGGTCAGGGGTAATGGGCCACACTGGCAGGGCCTCAGGCCACCAGAGGACCCTTCCCGGGGGATGAAGCAGCCAATAGAAGGCAAAGCGAAGCTGACACTGTGCAGGGCCTTTTGCTTACAGTGGCCAACATGGTGCTCCTGGCACCCCCTCAAGGCCCAGAGTCACGCAGCAGAGTTGGGGTTCAAGCCCAGGTCCACCTGGCTGCACGCCTCCCCCCTCTGTCACCTGCCGCTCCTTGGAGAGGTGGCGGCCATCCAAAGGCACGGTTCCAGGCCTGGCTGGAGCAGCTGCGGTCCCTCCTCCTCGTCCTCCCAGGGCCAGGAAGGGGGTGCTCTCTGGGAGGGGGGAGAAGAGGGTGTTTCACGGGACAGAGCAGGAGTTACCTGATGTCCAACAGGCAGCGTTTCGGAGCTGGCAGGGACTCGAGAGAGGATACCGTGCCGTGTAACGGAGAAGGCGTGGAAACCGGATCTGGACCTTGGCAGGAAGGACCTGTAGCGGCATTGACCAGGGGGGCTGGGCTGGTCCTATCGCTTGCGCAGATTAGCCAGCGGGGGGTCGGGCATTGGCTGACCGCGCTGGGCCTGCTGAGCCCGGAAGCCATCCCGCTCCCCCTCATCAAAGTGGGCAAAAAGGAAGCAGAGGAGGGAGAGGTGGCCTGGTTCCCCACCCTCCGCCCCGATCTGCCCCTCTTGGCAGGACCGTGGGCCACGAGAAGAGATCGAAGCTTTTCCTGGAGCCCTAATGGGGGTTCGCCGCCCTGGCTTTCCTGGCTGCAATCTCACTGTATCCCCGTGACAACCCCATCACTAGCCCCATTGTAAAGATGTGGAAACTGAGGCAGAGACTGCCTGCTGCCAGGAAGCTGAGAACTGGATCCAAATCCAGATCTGTCTCCAGAGCTGACACCACGACACGTGCTCAGCAGGCTCCTCCCCTTCTCCGTGCCTCAGTCCCCCCCCCCCCCGACACGGACGAGTTTCTGAGATGACCTCTGAGGGCTCGTCCTGGGCTGATCGCTACAGCGACCCTGGACTCTAAAGCTCCTTGGTTCTGGGAGCAGGACGAGAGCGCTCCCCTGTGCCCGGCCCGTGCCGGATACTGAGGAGGGTCCCTGTCCTTCGGGACGGCCAGGCTATGGCCCCAGGACCCAGCCGGAGGGGAGGACAAGAGAGCGCTCCCAGCCCAGAGGGGGACTGTGCTCCTGCAGGGGGCAGGGGGACACAAGGGGGTGCTGTCAGCGCCGGAGCTCACCACGGCTGCTGAGCCCCAGGGCTGGGGCAGGCCTCGCGTGTGCACCTGCTTCCATGCCCACCTCCCTCCACCTCAACCCCGTGGGCAGGCTGAGGAGGGGCCTTCAGCACCCCCTTGCGTGGACGAGAACGAGACCAAGGCTCCAAGGACTTGGGAGCTGTTAGAGATCACGGGCTTTGGAAGAACAGAGAACTGCCATGCCTCCCTCCACATACCCCACCCTCTGCCCGAAAACTCAGAGGAGCCCTGAAACACATGACACACGCTGGCCTGTGAGTCCCAGCTGGAAGACCCCCCTCTCTGAGCTCATTCTCTCCCCCAGGGGATCGGAGTCTCCCAGGGTCGTGAAGTGCTGACATTTATCATGGGGGCGGGGGTTGGGACCACCACCCTGAGTCAGCAGGTTTATGAGGATGGGCAGATGTCGGCCCTGCAGGACTGAGCATGTGGCCAGGAACATGACCTGGGACAGGGTTGGGGAGACAGAATAGCCACAAGAGCCATGGCTGGGCAGTCTGAGGCCTTGGGACCCCTTGCAAGTCCAAGTGCAGATGGGACAGGCCCTGCACCTGCTGTTCCAGTCGCTGGCCCATCCACAACCCAGGGGTGGGCAGCAGGAGACACACTCAATGGCACCCCCACCCTAGGGACATCTATCCCTCCTGCAGGCTTGGAAGCCATATTTTTCTTTCTCCTTCCAGAAATCGTCCAACCCAGCCCAGTCGTGACAGCTACACCGCAACCCCTTGGGTCCCCCTGGGTCCTCCTGGGTCCCCCTGGCTCCAAGAGAAAGAAGAACAGAACTCCCATCCCTGTATTCATTCACTCAAAAACTAGGCACATTCCAGCTGTTTTTGGCACTTGGAATATTCTGGACGAGTCAGCAGGAATCTCCGCCTGCCAGAGCAGAGACGGACGGTGCATGGAATGGAGGAGGAGGTGACACACGATACGGAAGCCGGGACGAAGCAGAACTGGGCGCGGCGACGGGGCAGCTGCAATTTTAAACAGCCCTCGCTGACAAGGTGACCTTGGAGCACAGACCCGAAAGACGTGTTTAGGGCTGGCTCCAAGCCACGGTGATGAGCCCAGGGAGGGAGACACGGTCCAGGATGGCTCGGCCGGCGAGGCACAGACACAGGACTGGAAGTGAAGACTGCGGATTCTGAAGTGAGGCAGGGCAGCGCAATGGCTGGGGCTACAGCGACCATGCAGAACCCCAGGGACCAGAAGCCCAGTCCCAGCCATATCTCAGCCAAGCCTCGGGGTGGAGAGGAGCAATCACCACCCTGGGCCTCAGTTTCCCCACCCATAAAGTGGGCTCATGGCACAGCCCTCCTTGTAGGGTGGCTAAGAGGATTAGAAATTGTACCTAACAGGCTGGTATTGTGCCTGGCGCCCAGCGAGGGCTCCCACAGGACAACGTCATCCAGATCTTGGCCGCAGCTCCCTGGGGTGCCCGGCTGTGACCACGGCCGGCTGCCCCAGCCTGTGTTGAGGGGCTGGCCACCGTGCTGGCTGCTGCGGCCGGCTCCCTCGGGCTCCCTCTCTGCCTGCTTTGCTCCGGGCTGCTGGCAGTGAGAGACAGCCCCGATCGCAGCAGGAGAGGCAGGGGGGAGAGCAGCGGCCGCCCGTCTGGCGGAGCAGTCACCCGCCGCACCAGGCGTAGTCAGGAATGAACAGGTGAATCTGCCCGAGGCAGAGCAAGGGATCTCCAACACCTGTGGTTCTGAGACGTTTGATGGCTTTGAGGGATCTGTGGGCTCCCGTCTGGTCTGGTTTCACTTTAAGTGAGCACTAACGACAAACACCGGTATGGCCACGTTGCCGGGAGCTCAGAACCGCTCCTCGCTCCTGGTGAAGTTCCTACTGTCAGCTTCACAGCCCTGAAACACTTGAAAGAGAGGCCTTGAGGGTGAGTGCCTCCCCCTGCCAGGTCTGCAGGCCCCAGATGCACCCACGTGGGCTCGCAGGCCACAGCGGGAGGCCAGGGGCGCACCTGCCAGGTCTGAGGGACCTGTGAGACAAGGAGGGGTGATGGCGACTCAGCGGCTGCACGCACATGCACACACACAGAGATGCACACACATGCACGCACACGCGTGCACACACACATGCATGCATTTGTGGACCCTAGGAGGTCTGGGCTGGGCTAGAAATATGGGGAGTCTGGCTCCTGTCGGGGACACAGGACCACTCAGGGAGAGGGGCCAGGGCCGGTGTCTCTGAAACCCCAACTCTCAGAGGTGGACAGGGGACAAGGCCCTGGAAGAGAGCAGGGGAGTGCCCAGGACGGTGGACGAGGGGGAGGGGAGCCAGGGAGTGGGGCACCCGTGCCCTGGGTCAGGGAGGAGTCATGGTGCCAGGCTGCCTTGGGTGACTCTGCCAGAAGTGGGCAGCAGCTAAGTCACCAGGGACCTTAAGGAAAACTGTGCAGAGCGCTGTGGGGGAGAACAGGAGGTGGGCGGCGCACGGTGGCTCTGCTGGACACAGGGAGCCCTGGACAGTAGCCCAGGACACGGGGCAGAGGTGCTGTCTCTGTCTCTCTCTGGCTCTGTGTGCATCTCTTTTTCTCTCCATCTTTCTGTCCCTCTCAGCATCTCTGTCCGTCTCTGTGTCTCTGTCTCTCTGTGCATCTCTTGCTGTCCGTCTCTGTCTGTCTCCGCCTCCCCGTGTCTCTCTGTCTCCATCTCTCTGTGTGTTTCCGTCTCTCTGTGTGTCTCTGTCTCTGTCTCCCCGTGTCTCTCTGTGTGTCTCTCTGTCTCTGTCTCCTCGTGTCTCTGTCTCCATCTCTGTGTGTGTCTCCATCTCTGTGTGTGTCTCTGTCTCCGTCTCTCTGTGCATCTCTGTCTCTGTCTCTGTGTCTCTCTGTGTCTCTGTCTCCATCTCTCTGTGTGTCTCTGTCTCCCCATGTCTCTCTGTGTGCGTCTCTCTGTCTCCATCTCTCTGTCTCTGTGTGTCTCCGTCTCTCTGTCTCTTTCTCTCTCTCCCTGTGTCTCTCTGTCTCCGTCTTTCTGTGCATCTCTGTTTCTCTGTGTGTCTCTCTCTGTCTCCATCTCTCTGTGCAACTCTGTCTCTGTCTCTCTGTGTGTCTCTGTCTCTCTGTGTGTCTCTGTCTCTGTGTGTGTGTCTCTCTGTCTCTTTCTGTCTCCATCTCTCTCTGTGTGTCTCTCTCTCCGTCTCTGTGTGTCTCTCTCTGTCTCCATCTCTATGTGTGTCTCTGTCTCTCTATGTGTGTCTGTCTCTGTCTCCCTGTGTTTCTCTGTGTGTCTCTCTGTCTCCGTCTCCCCGTGTCTCTGTCTCTGTCTCCATCTCTCTCTGTGTGTCTCTCTCTGTCTCCGTCTCTGTATGTCTCTCTCTGTCTCCATCTCTATGTGTGTCTCTGTCTCTCTGTGTCTCTTTCTCTGTCTCCCTGTGTCTCTCTGTCTCTGTCTCCCTATGTGTCTCTGTCTCTCTGTGTGTGTCTCTGTCTCCATCTCTCTGTGTCTCTGTCTCCGTCTCCCCGTGTCTCTCTGTGTGTCTCTGTCTCCATCCCTCTGTGTGTCTCTGTCTCTCTGTGTGTGTCTCTGTCTCCATCTCTCTGTGTCTCTGTCTCTGTCTCCCGTGCCTCTCTGTGTGTCTCTCTCTGTCTCCGTGTTTCTGTCTCTGTGTGTCTCTCTCTGTCTCCGTGTCTCTGTCTCTGTGTCTCTTTGTCTCCCCGTGTCTCTCTGTCTTTGTCTCTCTGTGCGTCTCTGTCTCTGTCTCTGTGTCCCACGGAGAGAGGGGAAGGCTGATGGAGAAGGGATGGGAGGCAGGGCGATGCCTTAGGAAGGCTGGTGGGGGGGCGACCCCACAGGCAGCGCCCGGCTGTTTTGGGGATGGAGGGGGCACAGCTGGCCTGGAGACGGGAGGGTGGAATAAAACAACCAATCCGGGAGAGGCCCTGCACCGTGCTCTCCCTTCCCATGTCTGTCCATCCTCTGCTGCCCGGAGGCCTGGGGAGGAGGCACCTGCTCAAGGTCGCCCCACTTCTGCAGACTCCGCCCCCAGCCCTCCCTTCCTTTTCTAGGGCTCCAGCCCCCACCACATCGGTCACTGCCGGGCCTGGTGGACGCCCCTGTGGTTGGGGCCCACTTGGACCCCCGTGATGCTGGCGTCCCCCCCAGGATGCTGCTCCGGAACCAGGCAGCTGCTGGCGGCCGCTTCCAGGAGGAGTGGCCAGGCCCAGGGCCCAGAAACCACAGCAAGCAACACCTTTTCATGAAACCCCGGCTGCAGCAGGGTGCCTGCTGGCTCCTCGCGAGCAGGGTGACCCCGTGGGCCCCCAGTGACCCCGGTGTGTTAGAACCCGGCATCGGCCCCGGGTCTCGCAGTCTCGGAGAATGCACTGCAGCTGGACTGGCGTCACAGGCGCAGAGCCTTCCATCTCTAAGGGGCGTGAGGAGGCAGGGTGGTCCAATGGGTACCTCAGTGCCTGGATTCGAATCCTGTCTCCACCGCCCATTAGCTGTGTGACCTTGGGCACGTTACTTGCCTTCTCTGTGTGTGTTTCCCCTACTATAAAATCAAAGTACCGCTGGTGCGAGTGTCCTGTGAATGCTGCTCTTCCATCCTTTATTTTTTATTTGAAAGCAGAATGAAAGATTCAGAGACCGAGGTCTTCCATCCGTTTGTTCACCCCACCCCCCAAGGAGAGGCCACGATGGCTGGGACTGGACCACGCTGAAGCCAGGAACCTGGAACTTTGTCTGGGTCTCCCGTGGGGGTGCAGGGGCCCAAGCACTTGGGTCACTCCCTGCTGCTTCCCCAGGCTTGCTAGCAGTGAGCCGGGTCGGAGCAGGTGGGGCTGGAACTGGCGTTCTGATACGGAATGCCGGCGCTGCCGGGGCAGCCTAACCCGCTGAGCCCCAGCGTGGGCCCGGTCCGTGCTCGTAACCCCACGCAGCTCAGAAGCAGAGTCCGCCGGCTTGGGTCTGGCCCCGGTCTGCTCCTCCAGCGCCCTCCCACAAGCTCACCGCTGAGGGCCAGTGGCCCGCTCACTCGCCAGCCAGCCGTCCCGCGGCTAAACAGCTCTGTCCTCCCAGGGACTGCACTTCCCGGGGCAGGTGGCACCGGCCGCTTCCGCGTGTGCAAGTTTCCCGTCACCGCCTCCTCCCGCGTGCAGCAGGCGGGGGCTCAGGGCCTCGGAACCTTGGGCGAGAACGCTGTTAGCCACCCACGGGCAGGCTGAGGAGCTGGGGCTCTGCTCTGGCAGACACGACAGACGGCTTGGCCGGCCGGTGGCACCGTAGGCTCTGAGCATCCCTCCCAGGGGCTTCCCGGGCTCTGACCACCCCCCATCTGCTGCCCCCCTCCTGCCCCAGTGGGCCACATCAGACTCCTCCCTACCCTCGGCCCCCAGGCCGCCGGCACTCCCAAGTCCTTCCAGGCCTGTGCTGGGGACAAGGGGCGGCCATGCAGCTGGTCTGGGCTGGCTCTGCCTCTCCTGCCCGCGTTCCGACGTGGACAAGCCAGGCAGCCTCCGCTGCTCGCCAGGGTCACCCAGCAGGGCTCTGCTCCCATGCAGTCAGGCCAGCGGCGGGTGGGGCGGGGGGCAGAGCAGGAGGAGACACAGCCAGGCGAGACTGCCTGCGGCCACCCCCACCACCTGCCGGGAGCAGCGACTCCCCCACGGCCCTGTGGGCAGGCCCTGCGGCTCTTGGGGCTGGCCAGCTGCCCAGGCTGGGAGAGGGGAGAGAGGTGCCAGGTCTCTGCACTCCAGGCCTGCGCATGCCGGGCTGCCGGGAGCCCCGCGGGACAGGAGCCACGCCGCAGCCCAGCTTCCCCGGCTGGAATCCCAACCGCCCGACGCCTGGGGGCTGCCTCAGTTTCCACATTGGGAAAACGCAGCCGCTCACAGATCCCAGCCGGTGCGCAGCGCATGGCCCGCCCCTTCACAACTGTGCTTCCGGTTGGCAGGGGCTCACGCTGAGGCCAGACTGAGGCTCGCCCGTTTCCAAGGTGGGGCCGTGCGGCTGAGCGGGCCAGGGGCGCTGCGCCCACGAGGACTGGCAGGGAACATGTCTGGGGCGTGCGTGACCGTGGCTGAGAGCCGCTTACCAAGGCCAGCCCCCCAGAGCACCACGGTGCGCAGGGCCCACCTTCAGATTCCCACCAGCCTTCCAACCCAGGTCCCCCCTTTCACAGATGGGAAGACTGAGGCCCAGGGGGGTACTGAGAGCTGCTCCGAGTCACTCAGCAGAAGCCCCCTCCGCTGGCTGCCTCCTCAGCCTCTCCCTGAGGCCCCCCGGAGTCAGCGGCCGCCTGCCTGGTCACTGCCTGGTGCAGACCCCAGATGTCACCGTGGGAAGGAGGCCCAGACCACCCACCTCTCGGTGTCTGCGTCCACAGGCAGAAGCCTTCCCAGTCCACACCGGAGCTGCAAAGATTTATTCCCCCCGGGCCTTCCTGTTTTTTCAGCCCCTTGGCAAGGAGCCCCTGGGCAGGGAAGAGTTTATGAGAATTGGGAGGGTAGAGAAGGGGGTAGGGGAGACGGGAGAGTGCCGTGTGCCAGGCAGAGAGAGGACGGGGCGGCAGGTGCCCGGAGCACCCGCTCGGTGGGGATCTGCACCCCCAGCTGGTCCGGGCTGTTTGGGGTCTACAGCGGATCTCGGGGCCCGGTCGGACTGCAGGCAGGAGCCAAGGAGCGCCCTCCCCGCCCCCCATGATCCCAGCGTGCTCTTTCTGTCTCTGGCTTCCTCTGGTTCCCTGACCGGCCCTGCCATTCACCAAAGCCCAGGGAGACGCAGGGCACCTGCCCGCACTGCGTATCCAGTAGGTGCCTGTACAGGGAAGGCTGCACACTGGCAGGGAGCAGCCCTGCGTTCTCCCTGGGCCCCCCGTGCTCCCTGTGCAGTGAGGGGACAGCCCGGGGTGGCTAAGGCACCCATGCGCTCTGGACACCCAGGGGTCTGTGATGCTGAGGCCAAGTGTCGTCTCAGGGCAACAGCCTTGACCCCCTCCCTCCCACTCACAGATCCAGGCCGAGGGGGAGTACCAGCCCCCCCCGCCATGTTTCTTGTCCCCGTGGCCCCCCGCGGCCTAGGCACTTGACAGCCAGGACAGCAGCAGCCTATGGCCAGATCCCGGCTGTTCCTGGAGAAACCCTGGAGTGCCGTGGCGACCAGAGGTGCTGGGACCGCACGGCCAGGATGGGCGGCATCTCCTGGCCCCAGCGTCACCCACACAGAGGTGACCCAGTACCTGGGGTGCAGACCGAGTGGAGGAGAGAGCCCAGGTGAGCTGGCCGTCTTCAGAGCTGGGGACGGTGCCCGGTGCTTCGTACCGTCTCCTCTCAAGCAGGGGTAATTGCCACCATAATCGCTCTGCTGGTGACTGCCATAATAAAATGCCAAATATAACAGAGATGAGACACGCTTCCTTCGAGAGACCTGTGGGATGCCCAGCAGGTAAGCAAACAACTCCCGCTCAAAGGGGGGGAAAAAAAAAGCAGTGTGGTCCCTGGGGAGCCTAGAGCACGAAGGGGCACCAAGGGTGGCTCCCACAGCTTCCATAAGCACCTTGCTCAAGAACACACTCCATGGGGAGGGGGGAGACATCCCATATGGGCACCAGTTCAAGTCCTGCTGCTCCACTTCTGATCCAGCTCCCTGCTAACGCGCGCCTGGGAAAGCAGCAGAAGACGGCCCGAGTGCTTGAGCCCCTGCACCCACGTTGGAGACCTGGAGGAAGCTCCTGGCCCCTGGCTTTGGCCTGGCTCAGCCCTGGCTGTTATAGCCCATCTGGGGAGTGAACCAGCTGATGGAAAAACAAACTCTCTCTCTCGCTCTCTCGCTCTCACTCTCAAAAAAGAACTGCACTCCTCAGTCCTGGGATCCCGGGGTCCCGGAGAGCTCCTGGGAGGTCCCCAGGCCTGGAGCGATTCTGCACACCTGACGGCTGGTGCTTGCCTTGGCCTTGAGCCAGGGTCTTTCTCTCATTTTCAGTGACACGTGTCCACAGAATTACTCACTTGCTGTTTTTTAAAAAGAGATAATTGAGCCGGCGCTGTGACATAGCGGGTAAGGCCGCCGCCTGCAGTGCTGGCATCCCATATGGGCTCCAGTTAGAGTCCCGGATGTTCCACTTCCAATCCAGCTCTCTGCTATGGCCTGGGAAAGCAGTAGAAGATGGCCCAAGCCCTTGGGCCCCTGCACCCACGTGGGAGACCCAGAAGAGGCTCCTGGCTCCTGGCTTCAGATGGGTGCAGCTCCGGTCATTGCAGCCAACTGGGGAGTGAACCAGCAGATGGAAGACCTCTCTCTCTCTCTCTCTCTCTCCTTCTCTCTCCATGTAACTCTGACTTTCAAATAAATAAATAAATCTTTAAAAAATAAAAATAAAGGCCGGCGCCGCGGCTCACTAGGCTAATCCTCCGCCTAGCGGCGCCGGCACACCGGGTTCTAGTCCCGGTCGGGGCGCCGGATTCTGTCCCGGTTGCCCCTCTTCCAGGCCAGCTCTCTGCTGTGGCCAGGGAGTGCAGTGGAGGATGGCCCAGGTGCTTGGGCCCTGCACCCCATGGGAGACCAGGAAAAGCACCTGGCTCCTGGCTCCTGCCATCGGATCAGCGCGGTGCGCCGGCCACAGCGCGCCGGCCGCGGCGGCCATTGGAGGGTGAACCAACGGCAAAGGAAGACCTTTCTCTCTGTCGCTCTCTCTCACTGTCCACTCTGCCTGTCAAAAAAATAAATAAATAAAAAGAGATTAAAAAGTAATTTTGAACAAATAACTCATAACTTTTTGAAAAATGATTTATTGGCCGGCGCCGCAGCTCACTAGGCTAATCCTCCGCCTAGTGGCGCTGGCACACCGGGTTCTAGTCCCGGTCGGGGCGCCAGATTCTGTCCCGGTTGCCCCTCTTCCAGGCCAGCTCTCTGCTGTGGCCAGGGAGTGCAGTGGAGGATGGCCCAGGTGCTTGGGCCCTGCACCCCATGGGAGACCAGGAAAAGCACCTGGCTCCTGGCTCCTGCCATCGGATCAGCGCGGTGCGCCGGCCGCAGCACGCTGGCCGCAGCGGCCATTGGAGGGTGAACCGATGGCAAAGGAAGACCTTTCTCTCTGTCTCTCTCTCTCACTGTCCACTCTGCCTGTCAAAAAATAAAAATAAAAAAAAATAAAAAATAAATAAATAAAAAAAGAAAAATGATTTATTTATTTGTTTGAAAGGCAGAGTTACAGCGAGAGATGGAGAGACTGAGAGATCCTCCATCCGCTGGTTCACTCCCAGGATGGCCAGGAGCCAGGAGCTTCTTCCGGGTCTCCCATGTGGGTACAGGGGCTCGAGCACCTGACCATCTCCTACTGCGTTCCCAGGCCACTAGCAGGGAGCTGGATCAGAAGTGGAGCAGCTGGGACACAAACCGGCATCTATGTGGGATGCTGCGTCACCGCCGGCCCCTCACGACAGCTTTTAAAAGCCCCCAGCCCCGCAGCACTCTCGCTGCCCCCACTCCCCCCACTTCTCCCTCCTCTCCCCGCAGCCCTGCCCAGCTGCACACTCCCCCCACCCCGCTTCCTGCACAGCCCCTTATCCCGGTCCCTGTAGCTCCGCAGTCCACCCCACACACTCGATAAGGACACACAAGACCATTCCCTCCCCAGGCAGAGCCGCTCTGGAGACAGAGCCAGGGCGGCAAGTGCAGGTTAGTCAGGGCCATTTCTCCCCACCAGAGACACTCTTTCCCCGGGGAAGCAACAGCATGGGGAGCCACAGGGGACGCCAGGCTCACTCCCGAGGGATCTGGGGTTTCCACTGGCCCCATGCCCTGGCTCGGGACCCCTGGACCAGCAGGGCCAGGTGCCCCTTTGCATGGAGAACAGGTTCTCACGCTGACAGGAGACACTTGTTCAGAGTCACATGGCGCAATGTGTGGGCCTCTCCTCCCTCTAGAACCTTCAGAGGCTCCCACTGCCCACAGGGCGTGCTCAGCCGCCTCGGCCCTGGGACACAGACCTTCAACACCCGTGCCTGCTGCCCCCTGCTCCGCACCTCCCACCAGCCTCTCACACCCCCTCTTCCTCACCATCGCTCCTGAAATGATGCTGATTCCCCCTTTGGGACTTGGCCCAGGGTCACCCTAGCGCTGGTGTGGTGGCCCAAGTGTAGAGCTGGGATTAAAAGGGAGCCAGACGGGCTCCAGAGCCCATCAGTGCCCACGCCCCCAGGCACTGCGCTCTGCCGCTCCCACCAGCCGGGGAGCGAGGGCTACAGGGGGTCCACAACCCATGGTCTCCTTGGCACCCCTGTGCCGTGGGAGGGTGGTGATCTGGAGCGGGAAGGGGCCACATGTCCCAGGGAGCTCCTGGGCCAGTAGACAGAGCCTGGATCACTCAGGTCCTTGGAAACTGCAGAAGGCGAGGCTGGAACTGGACTTGGGCCGGATGGAGAGGACTACCCGGCTACCTCCCCCTCCCCAGCTGCAAACGGGCAGAATGTCTACCTGGGCTCTGAGCACGGCGGAGGCCGTGTTCCAGGCCAGCTGGGTCCAGGCTCAGCCCTTCCTTCGCCTTCCTTGCCTGTGATGCTGGGTGTTCCCCGTTGCACCTGCTGGCCAGGACTGGCCTCAGTGTCACCGAGGGGTGCTCAGTGTCACGAGCAGGCCAGGTCAGAACGCGGCCTCTGAGCCGAGCCTGAGGGTTTGAATCCTGCCTCTGACACTTACTGCCCACAGGACCATGGGAATCCGTGTCCCCTTACAGGCAGGAGGGGGCACCCTCTGGCTCCTACCTCACGGGATGGCTGTGCCGAGG
This sequence comes from Oryctolagus cuniculus, assembly GCF_051225735.1. Lineage (NCBI taxonomy): Eukaryota > Metazoa > Chordata > Mammalia > Lagomorpha > Leporidae > Oryctolagus > Oryctolagus cuniculus. The sequence goes on along the minus strand of NC_142877.1, from coordinate 113,119,529 downwards.
GAGCGGCTGGGACACAGGGAGGCAGACAATTATAGCAGCCCCAGCGCTGGGGGTGGCCCCCGGGCACAGGCTCTGGGCTCTGTCTTCATGCCCAGCCCAGCCAGCAGGTGGGCAGACCTGAGTCTCTGTTTACTCTGCTGGGAAATGGGCGCAGGAACTGTGCTGTCGGCAGAACCGAGCACCGAGCCCGGCACAGTGGTGGCCGCGCTCAAGGTGATGCTAACGACAGTGACGTGCTTGCCCCCTGAGTGGCTTACTGCGGCCATGCCAGGACAGCCCGCGGGTCCCCGGCCTCTCGCCTGCCTCACCTCGGGGAGGAGAGATTGCCAGCCTCCCTCCGCACTCTCCAGGGGGTCGACCAGGGGCGGCAGCTCTGTGTCGCTGGGACAACGACAAAGTGACTGTGTCCTGGTTGCATCCACAGAGAAGCCATAAGAAGATATTCTTGGGTAAGGAGGAGGAGAAGCAACCGGGTATGGATCGGGCGGTCTGGGACTGGCTGCTGTATGGCCGCAGGCGGGTCACCTGGCCTCTCTGGACTGCAGCTTCGTCTCTGGTGGGTGTGGGTTAGGGTTGGGGAGATGCTGGTCCAATCTGCACTCACCCAGCTGGCCTGGGAAGCCACACCCCGTGGTCCTTGCGCTTGTCACTTCTCAGCCCTCTCCCTGTCCGCTGGGACTTGCTGCGTGGGCATGCTGAGCCCAGCCAGGCTGCTTGCTGTCCCCTGCCCCCACCACCCCCAACTGTCCTGCGGCCCTGGCAGAGCCCCCACCACGTGGCCCCTTCCCATGCAGGTGAAAGCTGTGAGCCAGGCCCTTGGCAGGTGTTCCGTGCCCCAACCCTCACGACAGCCTCCTAAAGTCACTGCTCACGACTCCACTGTACACACGAGGAGTCTGGGGTTCAGAGAGGTGAAGACACTTGCTCAGAGACACACAGCCGGGGCTGTGCTGAGATCCCAGGTCTCCCCACAGGTAGCAGCTTGGGCTGCCTGGGACGCCCTGGGAACCGGAAGTTCACCAGAAGCTGACCCTGCCGCTCTGGGACAGGGACCTGAAGGCCATTCCATGCAGGGGCCAAAGCCACGAGCGCCGTCCTCACCTCCAGAGACCAACAAGAAGCGCCTGTCTGTGGGGAAGGCCGGCCTGTCCCAGGCCCCTGCCCTGTGGCAGCCTGCGCTGGGTGGCCCCTGCTGATGGGGCTCACGGCCCAGGACACACAGAGCAAGGTCCGACTGGGAGTGCGCTGAGCATTATGGGGTGGCAGGGGTGGGGTGGGGGTGGGGCACTCCCGGGCCAGGGGAAGCTCCCTGGAGGACCGCACAGACAGAGAAAGGTCTGCTGAGTTCACGGCTGCCTCCCTGGGACGGAGGACGAGGCAGGACAAAAGTGAACTCTCGGGGAAGAATGGCCGAGACGACCGTTGTCCCATGACAACGGAGTGGGGACTTCAAGAATGACGCGGGGGGGGTGGGGTGGCGGGGAAAACAGGCTGGCGGTGCAGTAGGGACGTGGGCGACAACAGGGGGGGGGGGGCATGGCCACAGAACCTGCCGGAGCCTCCCCAGGAGGGGGATGCCGATGCCACCTGGGGGCCGGGACTGATGGGAAGAGGCGCGCCGGGCTGGATTTGAGCCACAAGCGCCTAATGGTTTGATAGCTGGTTCGGGAGGTTCTGGGTTCCCGGCTCCACAGGTCCGGGTGCGCTTAGAGGATGCCGGAGCAGGAAGTGGGTCCCAGGCGCCGGCAGGCAGTGGGGTCGGCTCGCTGTGGCTGAGCCTGGCCGCCCCTCGCAGGCAGCCGCTTCGCTTCACCCTGACTTGACTCCCTTCCAGGGGGACATCACCGTGCCCAGCGCAGGGGCTGACAAGGGCTCTTCCGGGCCATTTACGACTCCTCTCGTTTGCCAAGCCCCTCGCCAGCCTGCCCTGAAGTGACAATCGAGTGACCCAGTTCTGCCTGGCGGTGTGTCTGTGGGGCTCCTCCCAGAGAAAATCCCGCGTCCTCCCAACGCGGGCTCCCCCAGGCTAGGCCGGCCCCTTTCATGCCTCCGTGTGGGGGTAATGGTGTGAGAACATGGCGCTTGCTTGGCAGCCACCTGGAGACCATGAGGCAACGAAGCACTAGCTGAAAAGCAGGCACTTAGTGTAGCCAAGTAGCAGAGTTCGGGCAGGCACACTTGGAGATTCTGAGGAGCATGGACGTCTCCGCAGCGGAGCTGTGTCTTGGAATGACCTGTAGAGTGCAGCTGCCAATGCTTGTTGTCATGCGCGGAGACAGCACGGCTTGGGGATTCGTGCAATGCCCCATAAATCACAGGATCAGCCGGATCCTTTCCGCGTGAGCACGCGATGCCTCCTCCCAGCCTCTCACGCCCTGGACTCGCTCATGGCCACCCATCGACCCTGGACTCGCTCATGGCCACCCATCCAGTGAGCACCAGAAGCCGAGTCTAAATTTAGACTCAGCGCACTCCGAAGCCGGGACTCTCACGGTTGGTTCCCCTCGGCCCCTTGGCCCGTGCCCCTGCCGGCTCCTCTGGACACAGAAGCCCTTGCCCCTCTCTCCCCCACCCACCCCCGGACTCCAGCAGGTTTCAGCCAGTTCCCCTCCCTCTCCGCTCTTCCCCCAGGGAGCTGGCGCCCCAGTGGAGGGCCACAAGGAGCTGCCCCTGTGCCCCTGAGAGGGGACTCACTGCTCACCGGAGACTTGTCCCTGTGGGCCAAACCTGCTTGCTCGCCTTGCTGGAGAGACAGGTGTCCGCGGCAGGGGAGTTACCCTGATGACCTGACCCGGAAGCACATGCCTGTTGGGCTCTGCTGCTAACGGGCAAGATGGCAGGCAGGCTCAAGGGGCGGTGCCCAGGGCAGCCCACCCCCTGCCGCGTTGCTGCCTTCCTGACAACGCGGCGAGCGTGGCCACCCTGAGCCCTCGGTTCCCACCCACCACACCCCCTTCCCCAGGCCCCCGAGTCCACCTGCAGGGAGAGGCGGTGACTGGTGGGAGTGGAATCCGGGCGCTGTGGGTTCAGGCCCCTCTGGGCTCGGCCGCGGTCCCAGCCCTGGCAACAGCTGCCCTCTGTCAGGTGTGGCCGGTCAGCCTCATCCGATGAGACGGAATTGCGAGAGTTGTGCAGGGCTGCTGCCGCCATTGTCCAGCCACGGCCTGCAGAGGGGCAGAGGCTCAGAGAGGGCACGTGGACTGCCCAGGACCACACAGCCCATCAGCGGCAGAGCTGGGGCCAGAAGCCAAGCTTCTTCTCTCTTAATATTAATGATAGGGCCGGCGCCATGGTGTAGTGGGTGAAGCCGCCGCCTGCAGCACCGGCATCCCTTATGGGTACCAGTTCTAGTCGCGGTTGCTCCTCTTCCAATCCAGCTCTCTGCTGTGGCCTGGGAAAGCAGTAGAAGATGGCCCATGTGCTTGGGTCCCTGCACCTGCATGGGAGACCTGGAAGAAGCTCCTGGCTCCTGGCTTTGGCCCAGCCCAGCCATTTGGGGAGTGACCCAGGGGATGGAAGACCTCTCTCTCTCCCTCTCTCTGTTGCTCTGCCTTTCATAGGAACAATTCTTTTCCACAATGGCCACAGGGGCAGCTAACAGGCTGCAGGCCCCAGGCACCGTTCCAAGTGCTTTAATCGTGTTTTTCGCTTAACCCTCTCAGCTCTCTGAGATTGGGATTTCACTGTCAGCCCTGACTCAGACGAGAAAGCAGAGGCAAGCTCGCTCATTCTCCCAAGCACGCCGTCTGTCCGCGGGAAGACCAGGACTTGAACCGGGGCCCGCTGAGCCCAGCGCCCAGCACCTGCTCTGGTAGCCGACCCACCAGGGTCTCCTGGGAGGAATCCGGTGCAGACACAGTTCTGGCGGCAGCGTCCAGGCCTCCTCGCAGCACAACGCGGCAGGCGCTGCGCCTCCTCGTCTCCTGCGCCCTCCAGCACCTACACACTGTGGGTCTCAGAACCTGGGGGTTCTCAGAACCCCAGGGCTGGGCCTGGCTCTGCAGAGGTCCTTCCAGCTGCCTGAAGGCCTTGCTCAAAGAAGCAGCAAGGCCAGGGCCGGGATGCATGGACGCCGGCACAGTCCCTGGTCCCTGTGGACGGCGGGGGCTCCTCCGGAGGCCGGAAGTGGCTCCCCCGACTCCTGCTCCGAGCACCCCATCCTGAGCCTGCAGCTCCTCCCCCCCGCCCCCTACCCCCTCAGCCAGAGGGGGAAAGGGCCCAGCAGGTGGCACAGGGAGGAAGGCGGGCTCCTAGAGTTTGCCATGCATGGACGCTTCGAGGCTGACAGAGAACTGAGGGGTGACGGGACCGCCCGGCGTCTTACTGGTGCCAACGTTGCAGGCTGATGTGTTTAACCTGCACTGAGCATGCGCAGGTTCTTTGGGGTGGCCATGGCCTGACTCGTCCCCATGAGCACCATTCACACGCATCCCTGCCCATTCCAAGAAACCCAGAGATGACCCAGGGGGGCATGCGCAGGCTCTGGGCACACACCAGGCTGTTCACACATGGGGGATCCCAGTGCCAGGCCCCTGTGGGCACCAAGGGGTGACAGTGGAAGCCAAGGCTGGGGACGGCCCAGCCCCTGGGAGAAGGCCTTGCCGAAGCAACCGGGCAGGACTGGAAAGCCGACGTATCTATAGCAGGCTAGTTTGTTTTTAAAAGGTTTATTTACTTATTTGAAAGGCAGAGAGAGAGAGAGAGAGAGAGAGAGAGAGAGGAGGTGGAGAGATCTTCTGTCCACTGATTCAGTCACCGCAGCCCGGGCTGGGACAGGCGGAAGTCAGGAGCCTGGAGTTGCGCCTGAGTCCGAACCCACGTTGCTGGCGGCAAAGCCCAATGCGCTCCATGAGCGCTGCGCGGCCTCTCGACACCCCCACGGGGGCTGGGGCATCGTTATCACCCTCACCCTCGCAGGGTCTTGCAGGACAGAGAAGCCAGCACCAGCTCCCCGCTCCTGGCGGGGGGACCCTGGCAGGTGTGTGGCCCTTCTGGGTCTCACCTATAGAACGGGGGTGACAAGGATGGCGTCTGGCAGGGGAGTTGTGAGAAGGAAACAGGCGCCCTCTCTACTCTCTCGGAGAAGGAGTACGTGGTACCCAGAGCCCCAGGGACAGGAAGAGCTGCGTGCCTGTACGTGGGAATGGCGAGTGGGAGGCCTCTGTGGGGGCGGAGCCTGGCCTGGCCCATTGATGCGGGGTGTGTCCATTTCCCCAGGAGACCCCAGGGTGTGGCCAGGAGCGGGAGGCGCTGCTTCTGATTGGGTGCGGGACTCTGCGCTGGGACCCCAGGAACTGGCCACCGTGCGTGGCGTCCCCGGGGAGGCAGCTGGGTGGCCGGTGCACCAGTGGCAGTGTGGGAAGGAGGAAGAGTGTTCGGGCGCCCTGGAGCCCTGTGGATTCTGTACCCCGGGGTGCACATGGTCTATTCAGAGGGCGGAAACAAGTGGGATTCAGTCCAGCTCAGCCCGCACCGCACGGGCGGGAAGTCCCTGGCTGGGGCACTTCCCATTCCTTCCTCTTTCCCTGGAACTGACCACAAGCTCAGGGTCATCTGGCCCCTGGGGAACGGAGCTGGCACCGGCCACGGTGGCTGCACAGCTGACGGGGCTGAGTTTGTGTCCCCTTCTCCATCTGCCTGCTGCAAGCCCCAGGCTCCACAAGATAGCTGTATTTGGAGACCAGGCCTGGAACAGGGTGACTGAGTTGAAAAGGGGTCTCTGAGGAGGTCCCTAATGTCCTTGTGAGGGGAGGAGGCTGGGACGCAGACACACACAGAGAGGGGGCACAGGGAGACGATGGCATCAGAAACCAGAGGCAGGGGTCTCACAAGAACCCAACCCTGCCAACACCTTGAACTTGGACACCAGGACTTTGAGGGAAAAAAATGCGCATCTGCCTCGACCTTCTGGCGACCTTGTCTTCCTGGCGCTCACTCTGCCACGGCTTCTCCAGCCCTGCAGTGCACAGGGCCCGGCTGCCACCCCTCTTTCCTACCCCTGGCACCGCGAAAGGGCAAGGACCTCTCCCTTCTCTGTCATGGTCCCAGGACCCCCGGGCTTGCTGGCACGCCCGCATCAGGAACCCCTGTGAGAGAACCGGTGCACGGGTGGAGGAGAAAGCCTTTGGTTACACCTGAATCCAGAGTGGGTCTCAAAGGACACCCCAGACTCCACCTTCCTCTCCTGGGTGACGAGAGGGTCGCCACCCAGCAGACAAGAGTGCCAGCCAAACCTCCCAGGAAGCAGCCCCCAGGCTGCCTCGAGACCTGGAGACCCCAGCCCATGGCTGAACTGTGGCCAAGGTCATGGAATGCTCTGAGTGGCCAGGGGGGAAGAGGCCCCAGGCCAAGAGGGGGGTGAGGGGTGAGAGGTGGGGAGATGGGCCAGCCTCGCTGTCTGCCTCCCTCTCACGGACTTTGCGACCTGCCTATCACTCCTCCCTGATGTCGCCCTCAGGGCCGTCCCCGGGCCAGCCTGGCCAGGTGTTTGGAGGGACATTGAGTGCGCTTCCCCACTGCCCACGTGAACACGCATCTGGCCAGCACCCGCCCCAGAGCGCCTGGCAATGACACCCTATCTCTTTCATGGTTTCAGGGCGGGTCTGCTCCAGGTACAGGGGTGGAGGGCTCAGCGGGGGCCGGGTCTGCTCCAGGTGCAGGGGTGAGGCTCAGCGGGGGCCGGGTCTGCTCCAGGTGCAGGGGTGGAGGCTCAGCAGGGGCCAGGTCTGCTCCAGGTGCAGGGGTGAGGCTCAGCGGGGGCTGGGTCTGCTCCAGGTGCAGGGGTGGAGGCTCAGCAGGGGCCGGGTCTGCTCCAGGTGTAGGGGTGGAGGTTCAGCGGGGGCTGGGTCTGCTCCAGGTACAGGGGTGAAGCTCAGCGGGGGCCGGGTCTGCTCCAGGTGCAGGGGTGAGGCTCAGTGGGAGCTGGGTCTGCTCCAGGTACAGGGGTGAAGCTCAGCGGGGGCCGGGTCTGCTCCAGGTGCAGGGGTGAGGCTCAGTGGGGACCGGGTCTGCGGCACACGCTGTTGCCCTGCTCTTGTCTGCCCTGCGGCGAATCACAGCAGCACCAGGGGCCAGTCACCCAGGCAAGCACAGCCCACCTGTGCCGCCCCTGGTCACAGGGCTGGAGAAGTGGACCCTTCCCTGGGAGGGCCGGGGAGAGAAGAGCGGCTGAGCAGTGGGTGCTACGGGAGGTTGGCTCCCACCGCAAGTAGGAACAGGGAGACGGGGGCCATCACGGGTGGCAGGCAGAGCCTGGGGTGGCTGCTGGCCAGGCTCCTGGACATTGAGAGACGAAAAGGAAAATGAGCAGGGGCCGGAGCTGAGACCCAGAGCCAGACGGGGCTCTGCCAGCTCCGCTGTGCCCTCGCTGTGGGTGCTCGGGCCCCCCCTTAACCTCTCTGAGCCTATTCTCTCGGGGTGGGGGTGCCGGGAGAACTAAGAGAGGAATCTGAGGTGCATGGCCCTGTGCACGGGGTGCTGCGGGTGCCCTCACTCGGCGCTGTGGTTCGCATGTACGCCCTGTCCCCCCACAAGGTTGTGTGCTGGAAACTTAGCTTCCATGCAACAGCACTGGTCCCGGTGCCGGGGAAGGAGGGAGAAAGGGTTAGTGCCACTATCCCAGGAGCGGGTGGGTCATCCCAGGAGCGGGTGGGTCATCCCAGGAGCAGGTGGGTTATCCCAGGAGTGGGTGGGTTATCCCAGGAGTGGGTGGGTCATCCCAGGAGCGGGTGAGTTATCCCAGGAGCGGGTGGGTCATCCCAGGAGCGGGTGGGTCATCCCAGGAGCGGGTGAGTTATCCCAGGAGCGGGTGGGTCATCCCAGGAGCGGGTGGGTCATCCCAGGAGTGGGTGGGTCATCCCAGGAGTGGGTGAGTTATCCCAGGAGTGGGTGGGTCATCCCAGGAGCGGGTGGGTCATCCCAGGAGCGGGTGGGTTATCCCAGGAGTGGGTGGGTAATCCCAGGAGCGGGTGGGTTATCCCAGGAGCAGGTGGGTCATCCCAGGAGTGGGTGGGTTATCCCAGGAGTGGGTGGGTTATCCCGGGAGTGGGTGGGTTATCCCAGGAGCGGGTGGGTCATCCCAGGAGTGGGTGGGTTATCCCAGGAGCAGGTGGGTTAGCACAGGGGTTGGTTGGTTGCACAGGAGAGGATTGGTTATGTCAAGAGTGGATTGGTTATCTCAGAAGTGGGTAAGTTAACAGAGGAGTGGGTTAGTTAACACAGGAGTTGGTTGGTCAGCACGGGAGCAGGTCGGTTAGCAGGTCGGGAGCAGATGACTGTTACAAAAGCAAGCTCCCGGCTGGCGCCGCGGCTCACTAGGCTAATCCTCCGCCTTGCGGTGCCGGCACACCGGGTTCTAGTCCCGGTTGGGGTGCCGGATTCTGTCCCGGCTGCCCCTCTTCAAGGCCAGCTCTCTGCTGTGGCCAGGGAGTGCAGTGGAGGATGGCCCAAGTGCTTGGGCCCTGCACCCGCATGGGAGACCAGGATAAGCACCTGGCTCCTACCTTCGGATCAGCGCGGCGCGCCAGCCACAGCGCGCTGGCCACAGTGGCCATTGGAGGGTGAACCAACAGCAAAGGAAGACCTTTCTCTCTGTCTCTGTCTCTCTCTCTCACTGTCCACTCTGTCAAAAAATAAAACAAAATTAAAAAAAAAAAAAGCAAGCTCCCTCTCCACCTGTTCCCTTGCCCCTCTGCCTTCCACCAGGGTGTGGGGGTGTGGGGCGGTGGGAAGGCCCTCACCCACGGCGGCCCCTCCCTCCTCGCCTCCCCAGCCTCCACAGGGTGAGCCGCACAAACCTCTCCTGCTGGTAACTTCCGCTTCTGCTACAGCAGCAGGAAGCAGACCAAGACACTTCACCCCCAACCTCAGTTTTCCCATCTGTGAACTGGGAGTAACAGTGAAAACTCATCACAGGATGGAGTAGGGCGAGGACTGGCGCGGCACTGCATGTGAACCACTGGAGCACGCAGCACCCCGAGCCTGGCGTCCCCCTCCGCGCGCGTCCCCACCGACTCGGGGCCTCGGATTAATCCCTGCCAGGCTCAGAGCTGGGCGCAGCCACAGTGGAGAAGACCGGGAGCTGGGACCCCACCAGGAGAGCTGCCCCAGGTTAGCTGTGTGACCCCAAGCAAGACCCCCCCACCTCCCTGGGCCTGCCTGGCCTCCCTTTCCTCTTGGGGGGGCTCTGCGGGGACCCCAGGGCCTGGAGGATCCACACTGCATCAGTAGGAGATGGCAGAGGCGGGGGGGGCGGGGGGGTGGGGATGTGCAGACGGGCACACTGGGCAACCCGCTCCCAGAAGCTGTGTGTAATTGAACCTCATTTTCCGCACCCTGGGAGGCTGACAGCTAAAAGGAACCCCGCCAGGGCTGCTGCGATAATGAGACAGAGACACAGCTTGCATTCCAATGTGCTGGGGCGGGGCGGTGGGCGGGTGCCAGGCCTCCCTCCAACAGTTGTTACAGCTCCTCAACCTGGGGCACAGACGGGGTCTCCCCTTGCCCTGCGTGGTGCAGGGGCGCCCATTGCCTGTTGCTGCTGGTAGCAGGTGACCCCACAGAGCTCAGATCGCACAAACGGATCCACCATGATGCGTCTCTGCAGATCAGAAGTCTCACTCGGAGGTGGGTGGGCGAGACTCGGGGTGTCAGGAGGGCTGCAGGCTCCCGAGGGGGATCCGTTTCCTTCCACAAAGAGGCCAGAAGCACCTGGTTCTGAGCCCCATGACTAGCGCCATGGCCGATTCCACCCCCCCCCCCCCAAGCACAGCCTCCACCCTGCCTGGGGCTGGCCCGGCCTGAGGACCGCTGGGCCCAGCGGGAGTCCTGGGGCTCTTGTCACCTGCAGGACCACTTTGTCCAGTGCCAGGTGCGAGCACGTCCCCGCCTTTCTCTTTTCCAAGCATCCCAGCTCCCGCCCGTTACTCCTCCTGCATGGGCCTTGTCTCCAGCATCCATCAGCCAGCACTGTTTTCACATGGCCTTTCAATAAATCATCCTTTTTATAAAAATCAAAAAATGTATTTATATATTTGAAAGGCAGAGTTACAGAGAAAGGCGAGACAGATCTTTCATCTGCTGGTTCACTCCCCAAGTATTCGCCACGACCAGGGCTAGGCCAAGACGAAGCCAGGAACTCCATCCAGGTCTCCCACATGGGTGCAGGGGCCCAAGCACTTGGGCCATCTTCCACTGCTTTCTCAGGCACATTAGCAGGGAGCTGGATGGGAAGAGGAGCAGCCGGGACTTGAACCGGCGTCCACAGGGGATGCGGGCGTCACAGGCGGCAGCTTAACCCGCTGCACCACAGCACCAGCCCTGAACCATTCTTCTTACTGATGATCCGCTTTGTCTCCGGGACACGCAGCCGAGAGCTGCTCCTGGCATCCGGTGTGCGGAGGGCGGGGCTGACGCTCTCCTCCTGCCACTCCCCGAGGGTGCCAGCCGCCAGCGAGGAGGTCGGGAGCCGGGGGTGTCCAGAGGCTCAGGGTGGGCTCGGCTGCTTTTCTACAGCTTGTATTCATGAGCTTAAACCCTGCTCTGCTCCAGGAAGTAGCAATCGCCACACAGAGCGCAATAGCCCACCCAGAGAGGTGGAGCTACTTGTCCAAAGTCACAGAGCGAGAGGAGACGGAGCCAGGATTCCCCCACAGGCCTCCACCACCTCCGGGCCCTGCCCTCCCTCTGCAGTCACGGGGTCGTCTATGGTGGCCCCTGGCCTGCTGAGGGCCTAGGTCCCTGGGTACGTCTCCTGGACACGCCCTGCCACCCTCCTGCTTCCCCAGCCCTGCTCCTGGCAACACAGTGGAGAGGAGCAGGCAGGAGGGGGCTGCTTGGGGCCCGTTCCCTTCGGTGACAGCTGTTTGCTTCTCAGGCGGCAGGACATTCCCCAGGACACCCTCATGCTGTAAATATTTACCCTGTGAGAGCCCCTAGGGACCCCGTGCTGGAGCCGGGGTGAAGCGCTGGAGAGGCCCCGCACCGTGATGCCGAGAGTGGCGGCTGGGGAGGGGTGGGGTGGGCGGCAGGGAGTGCAGAGGGCGCCCCATCCTCAGCCCCGTCTCACACGTGTCTGCCGGGGTCCTGTGGGGACGGAGGTGTGGTGCTGCCAGGTGACGGAAGAGGGAAGGGTGGGGGTGCCTGGGAAAGGAGGGGAGGCAGTGGCTGCACCCCAGAGGGGACTGTCCCAAGCGGCTCTGTCTTTCTGCAACTCCGCCCCTCTCATTCTCTCTCTCTCTCTGTCCCCCACCCCGCCCCGTCGGTGTGCTGTCACGTCGGAAGGGACATCCTGAGATACAGCAGAGGTGACGGAGCTCGGGGCGGGCACTGTGGGGCCAGGCTTCTCTGGCTAGGCCAGGGAGGTGGGCTGAGTGAGACACAAGGGCCCTGCCGTGTGCACAGACCACAGAGCAGGTGCGCGGGGCTCTGGGAACGATGAGGAGCAGAGCAGGAGGCTGGAAGCAGAAGCCCGGCCAGGGAGAGCGCCTTCCCCTGGGGACAGGCAGCCGCCCCTCGATCCTGCCTTCCACCCAGGACAGGCACAAGCTCTGCCCTCAGCATCACCGCCAGTAGCCACCCCCCCACAACTCTGCCTCAGTTTCTCCATCCGCCAAGTGGGGATGGAAGATACCTGCTTCACAGGCTGGTGAAGGGGCTCAGGTGAGGCTGAGGACACGGCCGGTAGGACCACGTGTGTGGAACAGTCAGGACACGTGCCTGTCCCTTCCCGGGCCTGAACTCCGCAGGCAAACGTAAATATTTGCTGAGCGAGAACAAATTCCACAAGTGGCAGAAGCCATTAAAAACGTTCTATTTGCACAAGGACTGGCCCTGCCGGCACCACGGTCCCAGAGGATGGGTGGAGGGCGTCCTGTGACACCAAACACGCAGAGCTGACGGCGACCATGACCATGACCATGACCGCAGAGCGGGAGCGGAACCCCTCCCCTTGCAGCTGCTTCTCTCCTGAGCTCTCCAGGCAGGAAGTCAAAGGCACGGGATCACAGCCACTGTGTCCCCGGGCTTTCATTGTCCCCAGGTACAAGGATGGTCCCCAGTGTCCCTCTCCCCGGGACAGTGGCCACCTGCCCATTCGCTCAACTCAGGTTCACCAGGCCCACGGGAGGGGCCAGGCTCTGTTCCAGGCTCAAGGCAGACGCAGGAGAGAGAGGGTCTGTCACATGGAGCCTTTGTCTTGATGCAGAGACTCACGGCACAGGTGCAACACAGTTTCCAACAAGTGTGGCCCCAGCAATGAGAGAAGAGGAAAAGAGGGCTGTGCCCAAGGCCAGTAGGAGGGAGAGGCTTGGAGAGGGAGAGGGATCCGGGCCCGGGCAGGAGAGGGGAGGGTCAGCAGGTGCATGTGCAAAGACCCAGGAGTCGCACCAACTGAGGACCACAGAGGAAGCAGAGTCGCTGGGGTGTCACAGTGCAGGGGACCAAGGCAGAACACGAGAGGCCGGGTGACACCTGCAGCCCAAGGCTCCCTGCCAGCAAAGAAGGTGCCAAGTTCAGCACTAACCTGAGCCCAAGCCCTGCCCCTTTCGCACAAATGCCGGAGGCGCCACAGAGGGAAGGGAAAGGGGCTGATGCTGGGGTCAGCCACAGGCCAGGCCAGGTAGGGGCCTTGGCCCGAGTCAGGCCCAGCCGGGTGGCCCTGCAGGATCAGGCACACTGTAAGGGACTCTCAGGAAGTCCCCAGGACCAGGTCTCCTTCCCGGCCTCGGCCTCTCAGGAGGATGGGGAGCCCCTACTTTCTGTCCATTGAGCAACTGCCAAGCTGCAGGGAACCACTTCCAGCACCTGCTCAGAGCCCGGTCAGCTTCTGCAGGGCACCAGGGACAGAAGAGTGGACCAGGGCGGGCAGCACACGAGCAGGGACAGAGAGCAGAACCCAGCCCCCCACCAGCGACCCAAGTGTGGAGTAGCCGGGGCCCACACAGGGTGAGACCCAGAAACGGGGCAATGGCTGCTCCATGGGTGTCTGAAGCAGCTGCCAGCCGGAGTCCAGCTCGGGGCCGCCTTGGCCTTGGCCTTGGCCTTGGCAGCACTGCCCAGCCAGGGGCCATGTGCCCTTGCCTTGCACAGGATAATCCCCCATGCTGAGTCCTGCCAAGTTGGACTTGAAGGTGCCTGTTGCCCTGGCAACCTTCTCCTCTGGTTCTCCCCTGTTGTTCCCTGGAAGGAACTTTTTGCTTCCACTGGAAACTTACGGTTGCCAAGGCAACCCCCTGAAGACATCCTCAGGCTGCAGGTGGGCTGCAGGTGACAGGCGGGGGTGGGGTGCTGTCTATTGTTGGCAGCTGAGAGGAGGGACCCCAGGCGGCACTGGGGTGCAGTGTGGGGGAGGGGGTATTGCAGGAAAGAGGGGACAAGGGGGCCCCCACAAAGGCTCTGTTCATGTGCTCCATCACCTGCCTGTTGGTCATTCACGCGCTCACTTGCACCCTGTCACTGGAGCGTGTGTTCTGTTTTCCGGCTCTTTGATTTCCCGGGTATCTGGTACGTGGAGGAACGGACAGATCCCCCACACCCACTCACCCGGCCCCTGACATGGAAAAGGGGGGAGGAGAGCCCACAGGTCTCCACAGGAGACCTGAGCCCCCCTCGTTCACTCACACACCGGGACTGCCTCCCACTGCCCCCCGCCCAAGAGCAGGCGGTCGGTGCTGTGACCGAGACGGAGAGACGCAGAAGCAGGAGCGGGGAAGAGAGCAGGGGTCAGGAGGAGCAGAGGAAGGGGTGGCACAGCCCCCCGACCCCCGCCTTCCAGGTGTGAGGGGGGCCAGTGTTCTGGCCCCTTCTTGGGGACAAGCAGCTCAGAGGTGGAACGAGGCCACCCAGGGAGGAGGCAAAGCCGGGGGCCTCAAATTCCCTGCCTTCGGTCTCTAGCAGCCCTGGGGGTGGATTCCATTATCCCCACTCTGCTGTTCAGAGAGCAAAGCTGAGAGGTCAGACAGCTTTACCACCCCACTCCCCGCCCCGGCTGTGCATGGGGCCGTGGGCACAACCTGTGGTACTCACGCTGGCCCTGGGGCTCCGTCTGCCCTGGCCAGTCCCCAGGTGACCACTGGGAAGAGGGGAGGGACAGCCACTCTTTCTGCTCCACCCCAACCTCCACTTGGGCCGGAGGCTGGGGTGGGGGAGGGGCGGGACCGAGGCGGGCGGCTGGGGCCGGACAGCCCGGGTTCCAGCTCCTTCACTGCAGCCGTCCACACTGATGTCTGGGTGGCGCAGGACAGACTGGGAGCCCCTAGGAAGGGTGACGGCTGTGGGTGGGAGAAGAGGAAGGAGGGGGTGTCTGGGGGCTGCCCCAGCTGCCTGCCTCCCTGTTGCAGAAGTGACAGGTGGCCCCCAAGCTCCCAAGGACCCAGGGCCAGGCAGTCTGGGGTGCAATCAGCTCAGGAGGGGCCATGTCTCCGAGGAGGCTCAGAGGTGGGCTCTGGAGGCCACAGGCTGCCCAGGGTGGTGGAAAACGCACGGATACTCATGCGTGTGAGGGTCTTCAGGCAATTCATCCAAGTGCATGCCACAGAGAAGCTGCGCGTGGATTTAAAAATGTCTCTGCACCCAAACAAGCGTCCCTTTCGATTCCATCTCCCCTGCACGCCCCTCGTCTGTGTCAGCCCCTCTCCTCTTCCCCCTGGCAGCTGCGGGTCAGATCCACCAAGTCTCAGCTCCACCCCCCCACACCGCCCCACGAGCTGGGACCCTGGTCTCCTGCCACCCAGAACATTCTGGCCCTGGAGACTTGCTCATACTCCATGTAGGACCCCTCTTCAGAGAGGCTTAAAGTCACAGGTGTGGGGGCAGGGGGAGCAGGTGCAGGATAAGTGAAGCCAGGCAGCCCCGCTAGGTGACGAGGGGATGATGTGCAGGTTCATGGCTCTGTTCCCTAAGCTCCCATAATAAAATTTCACGAACAATAGAAACCGCCATTCCCTCCCCTACTCTCTCCTTCCCGCTGCTCGTTTCTGTTACAACCTCCCACCCCACCTGCTGTTTTGCACGTGTGTGTTTGTCCCTTGGTGGGTGGCACCAGGGGAGCCGGGCCCTGTCTTGCTGTGGCTTGTGCTTGCATCCCAGGAATGGGCCTGGCACGCGCTGGTGTTTAATAAATGAAGGAATGCCGTGGCAGCCCCAGAGGTGGATGTGGCTGGCGGCTCCGCCCTGTTAGTGTGAGGTGTGGGATCCAGGGAGGGCGTGGCGGACACGCGAGCTAAGCGCTTGGTGAACGCTTAGGGTCGCTCTTCTCACCACGTCCTGGGCTGGCACTCGCTCATCCCACCGGGTGTCCAGGGAGGGGGTCCTGACTGGGCCACGCCTGAACCCTCAGAACTTCACCCAGTTTTGGGTACAGAAAGGGACACGTCTGAGATCAGTAGATTTTGTTGATTAATTTATATTTATTTATGATTTGAGAGGCAGAGAGAGACAGTGTGTGCTCTCCCAACCACTGGTTCACCCCTCAAGTTCCTGCAATGGCCAGGAGCTGGTCCAGGGTCTCCCAGATGCAATCCAGGTCTCCCACGTGGGTGGCAGGGGCCCAGGTATCTGTGCTGCCCCCACTGCCTCCCAGGCTGTGCATCAGCAGGAAGCTGGAACTGGGAGCAGCGCTGGGACCCAGCCACCCTGGTAGGCAGTAACCTTGGTAACCTGGCCATGTGGGACATGGGCATCATTTTTTTTAGTAGAATCCTTTTTATTCAGGAAAAAAAGAGTTTTCCAATCACACACTGGAGACATACGAGTAGGGGGAGGTATCTGTCCATCCAGCCCCAGCCCCAAGCCCATGTGGTTTTGGCAGCCATAAGAGGCATGGGATAATGGCCCCCAAAATAAAAGTGGTGCATGTGTGCACATGGGAAGGAGAGGGGTGCAAAGGCTGTGGGGAGCGGTGGAGAGGAAGGGGTGGCCGCGGTGAGCACCGGGAACGCTGCAGGTGTGAGGCCATTCCATACATTTCTTGTTGATCCCGCCCCCAGGGACAGCTTCTGGCCCACCAGTAGGACTAGCGTCATGGCCATCACGGTGATGGTGACGGTGACATGGAAGGTGGGGGCTCCGCTGGTGCTCTTAGTGCAAGGCCCACGGTGAAGTCCCCATCCTGTCGCAGGGAGTCCCGGATCACAGAACGTCTCTGGGCCCGAAGTGTCCGAGTGCAGGCATGGGAGAGCTGTGGCCCGGGCAGACAGCGTGGGCTGAGCAGGGTGCAGAGCCGAGAGGAGCCCGGACCTCGCACCGTGTGACGAGTGGTAGCCCAGCTGGCCCACCTGTCTCCGCGCAGGCCCAGTCGTAGCAGCGCATTTCTCCTGGGTTTTCGGGCTCGCTCGTCTCCGACCCTGCACGGCCGGCTCTCCGCCTCCTGGTCTAGGCATGAGCGAGAGCCAGTTCGAGAGAGGCTGACCTCACGCCAGGGATGGGGACGCCTCTGGGAGCCCCTGCCTCGGCACCTCTGTTCCCTGTTCCATGCCCCGGGTTGCTTGTTGGGCACAGATGCCAGGCCCGCAGGCCCCCTCCCGAGGGACAGGGGGACAGGATCCATGAAGACTGCAGGGCCGCACTAGGCAGAGCTGCCGCCCTTCCTCTCCCAAGCTGGGAGGCCTTGGTGCCCTTGGCCTTGCCCTTGGCCGTCTGCCCATGGACTTTCTGGACCACTTTTTATTATTATTTTTTATAAAGGGGACCCTGATAACAAAGGGAGCCAGTCCAGAGGAAAGGCATCCAAAGATAGGAAGGGATTTTTATTTATTTATTTGACAGGTAGAGTTGCAGACAGTGAGAGAGACAGAGAGAAAGGAAAGGTCTTCCTTCTGTTGGTTCACTCCTCTAATGGTCACGACTGGAGCTATGCTGATCCCAAGCCAGGAGCCAGGTGCTTCCTCCATGCAGGTGCAGGGGCCCAAGCACTTGGACCATCCACTGCCCCCCTGGGCCACAGCAGAGGGCTGGACTGAAAGAGGAGCAACCGGGACTAGAACCCAGCGCCCCTATGGGATGCTGGCGCCGCAGGCGGAGGATTAGCCTAGTGAGCCACAGTGGCGCCGGCTCCTGGACCACTTTTTTCATCCTAAAGAGTTCACAAGCCGCCCACATGCTGCTCCTGGGGAAGAAAGGAAACGGACCCCCGGCCATCAGCGAGGGGCGAGTCGCGCGAGCCCATGTGGAAAAGGGGGTTCCCTGTGCACGTGGCGGAGACGCCGGCAGCGTGGGGAGCCCAGGCCCACCAGGGAAGAGGAGCAGGTAGAAGTGCTCCCTGGTGTTCTGCTCTTTGCAGCTTGCAGAGCAGTCCGCACGGAACCCGCGGGAGGGGGCAGGCCCGCCCCCCAGCGCATGCTACACCCCAGGGAGGTACCCGGCACCTGCTGGGCAGGCTCTGTGTCTGCCGCGCCCACTGCGCCCCGAGCCGCCCTCGGATCCCTTGTTCACCTTTCATTCATTCACTTCCAGGGTACCTAGCAGTTGGGGTGCAGGAGACAGAGAGCAAGATGGGCAATGGATGAAGTCCCACGAGAGAGGCAGTGCTCAAGCCAGGCCAGCATGGACACAAGGCCTTCTCGGTGGGGAGCCCAGATGCTAGAATGTTCCGGCCGGACCCTGTCCCAGGGGCCCACCTCGGCGGGAAGATGGCAGGGGCTCCTCTCCCCACAGCAGCCTGGCACACACCCTGCCCCCAGGAGGGCTCCTCTGCTTCCGTTGCGCCCCCCCCCCGCGGCCTTATCTGCCAGTCCCCGCTGGCATTTTATGGGTCCAATTTGTTCCGGGGGCTAGATCAGAGCCTGGCATGAAGATGGTGTTTGGTGACCGGAGACAGACAGATTCACTCAGCCAGGAAACACGGGGGCTGCCAGGCACTGGGGGAGGTGGGGGCAAACCAGGCACGCCGCCGCTGCCCTGGGTAGCCCCAGGCTGGGGGGCCGGCAGCCAGCCCGCATGGAACGGCCACGCTCTGAGTGGCCATGCAGCCTCCACGGCTGAAACCAAGCATCGAGCACACGCCCTGCCTCCCCCCGTGGCCCAGAACAGCCTGCAGCCAGGGTCTGCTCAGCTCTTCCTGTTTCACAGCTGGAAGCAAACCCAGGCTGGGCGGACCCCAGGTATAGGCTCCTCCCCTGGTTTCCAAACAGGAAGTCCACCTGGGGAGCCTCCCCTCCCACCTCACTGGTCGGAAGTCAGTGCTTGCCGGGGCCCCAAGTGCGACTGAGCTCTTGCCAAGGAGGAAGGGGGACGGACGTGGGACACCCGGCTGTCTGCGCCTCGTGACAATGATCACAGCTATTATCTCCGTTATCACAGGGCCGCCCTTGCCCGCGCCCAACACCTGCCCCAGCTCCGTGTAGGCAAGGCACGCCGCCCCCCCTCAGCCCCTGCAGAGGTCACGGGGGCCTTGCTCCAGACCCCAGGAGGGCCCAGGCCGCGTCCAGATGGAGTCCCAGCCCTGGTCTCCATTTGCCGCAGCCCAGCAGGGGCGGCTATTTTGAGAGCAGCTGGCTGGCAGTCGGCACCTCGTGATGAGCATCTCTCACTGGAGCCGGGCAGACCCTGGCTGTGCCCTCTTCTCCCTCCCCTGCCTCCCCCTCGCACCCCTGGCAGCCTCACCCCTAGCCTCATGCCCCCCACCCCCCTACCCAACAAGCCCTCCCACCAACCCCCTCCTCAGTTCTACTACACTCAGCCAGGGTTTCCTGAGCCCTCGCAGTGGCTGCAGCACTGATGTGACCGCCACTGACCTTCACGTGAAAGGCAGAGTGACAGAGATGACACAGATTCACTTCCCAAATGCCTGCAACAACTGGAGCTGGGCCAGGCTGGAGCCAGGAGCCAGGACCCTCCCCCGGGTAGGGACCCCAGGCCCCAGGCCATCATCCACCTCCTTCTCGGGAAGCTGGACCAGAGCGGAGTAGGCAGAGTCCACACTGGCACCCCAACACGGGATAGGGACATCCTAAACAAGCGACAGCTGAACCCACCGTGCCACTGTGCCCTCCCCATCCCTGTCCCCATTAGACAGACGAGACTGCAGAGGCACAGAGAGACTAAGCAACAGCAGAGCAGGGATTCAAACCCAGGCGTACTGGCTTCTTAACCTCGCAGTCTAGAGCTCACCGCTCTCCTAGGGGCCTAGTGCTGGGCTGGGCTCGGGGGACAGACACCTGCCCAGTGACTTCATGTGCAGTGGGGGAGGCAGAGCCCGGCACAAGCAAGAGGACCCCCCGCCCAGGCCTCCAGGGCACTGGCAGCTGCCGGACTGGGAGGGAGGAACCATTGCCAGGTGAGTGGGCTGCAGGGGAGTAGGTGGAGAGGTGAGGGGGGCATCCACGCGGGGCGAGAGCAGGCTAAGTAGAAAGGGGCACTCGCAGGCCAGGCTACGGGGAGGCAGGGAGACGCTGCCTTGACCCCGAGTGTGACAATGCCCACACGTTGTGGCACCTCGCTTGCCTGGCCCCCATGCCGGGGAATGGGCAGGGCTTAGTGAAGGGTGATCGGGAAGGCGGTGCGCAACGCTGAGGAGGACCAGGGAGGGTGGCGGAGTCCCCAGGGCGGGCAGAGCAGAAGCCACTTCCACAACTGACCTGAGGGGGGCGCAGTTCCCAGAGCTGTGAAAGGGTAGCCCATGGCCGGGGCAGCAGCCGAGGTAACCCCGCAGGCGGGGCCCGAGAGCTCCCACCGCCCCCTCTCCAATGTGCCCACGCCAACCCCAACACGGAAACCAAGGGAGCCCGCTGGGGCCCTCTGTGATGGTGGACAAGGACGCCCCGAGATGTCCATGTCTGAAGGCCTAGACCTCGTGCATACGGAATCCTCCCCTGTAAAGGGGACGCGGCAGGTGGAACTGAATTCAGGGTGGCTTGGGGTCTTCAGGGGGGCCCAGAGTAACTGCAGGGGGCACTGGAGAGGCCGGCAGGAGGTCGGAGACGAAGGAAGGGCTGTCCCGATGGAACCCGAGTGGCGGGTGCTCTGCTCCCGGCTCTGGAGACGCGGTCAGGGCCCCGAGCCAAGGAACGCGGGTGGCCTGGGCGCTGGGAAAGGCCCAGAAACAGATTCCCCTGGAGCCTCTGCAAGGATCCGGCCGGCCATCTCGTCGACCTTCGTCCAGTGAGACTGATTCGCGACTATAGTCTGACCTCCAGAAAGGCAGAGAGAGAGAGACAGACACGCAGAGCCCGCCCACCCGCTGGTTCACTCCCCAGACCCTGCAATGGCTGTAGCTAGGCCACAGGCCAAAGGCAGGAGCCAGGGACTCAGACTGGGTTTCCCACGTGGGTGGCAGGGACCCAAGTGCTCGAGCCATCACCGCTGCCTCCTCCCAGGAGAGAGACGGACGTGAGGGCCCCGAAATGACACCAAGCACAGGAGCTTGCACGTATCCGCAGGCAGTGGGGAGCCACGGCAGGTTCCTGGGTGGGAGCAGCTTGATCAGGCTTTGATTAGATTAGACGGGGGGCTGGACGGGGTCAGGGGAGACCCTGAAGGGCAGAGGGAGGAGGAGCAGTTACAGGATGCTGGCTGGCCAAGGGGCAAGGGGCCCCGCTGGTGGCTTTGTGATAGCCACACCTACTGGGTCCTGGGGCACCCTCGCTGCTCCCCTCTGTCGATCCTTCCCAGCCCTCAAGGTTAGCTGAATGGCACCTCTCCCAGGGAGCCCTCCCTGATGCGCCCTTAAAGCCAATGGGTTCCTGGGAACCAACTCACCCACCCCTCCTCTGCTCACACACCTGCCGCTGCCGGAACACCTGCGGCCCGGCTCCAAACCCCGCCCCCTCCACGCCAAACAGGTGACTTAACTTCTCTTCCTTTGTGAACCAAGCACAGGGGTCATGCCCGGGACGGAGCTGTTGTGAGGCAGACGCCAACACAGCGCCGTGCAGAACGTGGTGGCTGGGAGCTCTGTGTTCCAGGCCGGAAATGAGCCGAGCCCCGGCGGCCCACGCCTCCCCCAGGCCCCAGCTGCAAGGCCCAGCAGCGCATAGCCAATCTGTCTTCCACACAGTGTCCTGGAAACAGGCGAGGGCACAGGTCACCTTCCCGGAGTTCCTGCCTCCAGGCCAAGTGTCCCGTCCCCTGCCCCCTCCCAGAGGCAGCTGGTCAGGCCCCGCCTTACATGTGAGCCCCTCCCCCACACGCTCCCTGGGCTCCTGCTCTGCGCTGGGACTCAGCAGTCCAGGCGGGTGCTCCTCTGTCCCCAGGGGGGCCAGCGCAAGCTCCCGCTCTGTGGCGGTCACTTGGACGAGACTGGGTTTGAGTGTGGCTGAGTGCCTGTGGCGTGGAATTCTATGCCTTACAGCCTGTCCTTGGCTGGGCTTTGTGGCCCAGGGGCCCATGCCCCCTGCCTTCTGAGCCCCTGTAGCACCTGACACCAGTTTGGAGCCCCTGAGCATCAAAGCCCGGGTGGCCCAGTGCTCCCATTGCCCAGACGGGAGAGCTGAGGCCAGGAGGTCATGTGGCAGGGCACGGTCTCTGCAGCACGACTCCCTGGAGACCCTCTGCGTGCCTCCCCAGCCCCAAGAGGGCCTGTCCATCTGGCTCAGACGCCTGTCTCTAAGCCAAGTCCCCATTTCTCAGGCTTTTTTTTTCCCCCCTAACATCCTTTATTGCGGGGCCTTGTCAGAGACTTGCAAAGCCTCCGTGTCACATGACGTCAGGGCAAGTGCTGGGAGCCGAGCCTGCATTGCCAGCTCGGTCTCGAGTGTGCACAGCCTGTGTGCGTGCGAACCAGGGCCGGGGAGAAACGTGGGGCCCTGGGGGGGGCGGCCTAACAGCACCGGCGGGACTCGCAGTGACTCCTCCTCCCCTCTCGTCTGAACATCGACGGCTCCGCCATCAAGGGCTGAGGCAGGAAGGGGACCCAGCACCGGCTCTTCAGCCGCATCGCCACGACCAGCCTGTAAAGCTCTCTCATCCCCACTTCGCCGCGAAGGAAAACGGGCTTCGGAGATGTTTAGGAAACTTAAACGCCCAAGGCCGTGGAGCTAGAAAGTGGCAGGGCACCACCTGACCCTGACACTGCCAATCCCAGGGCTGGCGCTGTGGAGCAGCGAGTTAAGCCGCCGCCTGCAGCGCTGGCTTCCCATCTGGGCACCGGTTCGAATCCCAGCTGCTCCACTTCTGATCCAGCTCCCTGCCGATGGCCTGGGAAAGCAGCAGAAGATGGCCCATGTGCTTGGGCCCCTGCATCCACACGGGCAACCTCAATGGAGTTCCGGGCTCCTGGCTTCCCCCTGGCCCAGCCTCGGCCATTGCAGCCATTTGGAGGGTGAACAAGCAGATGGTAGATCTCTCTCTCTCTTTCTGGAACTGCCTTTCAAGTAAATAAAGAAATCCTAAAAAAAGAAAAAGAAAAAAAGACTTCCCATTCCAGATTTAGTGGTCTTCCCCTAAAAATGAGAGTGCGGGTGGAAGAATGTGGAAAGAGGATGTGGGATGGAGGAGGGGGGTGGAGAGGGAGAAAATAACTTAAGTATGTCATGTTAGCGGGTTTGTCCTGGGAACAAACAATGTGTA
Organism: Oryctolagus cuniculus; assembly: GCF_051225735.1. NCBI lineage: Eukaryota > Metazoa > Chordata > Mammalia > Lagomorpha > Leporidae > Oryctolagus > Oryctolagus cuniculus. The sequence goes on along the minus strand of NC_142877.1, from coordinate 113,097,029 downwards.
GTATTAATGGGTGGCTGGGTGGATGGATGGGTAGGGGAGGGAGGGATGGATGGACAGGTAGACAGACAGAGGTGTGGTGGGTGGGGGGCTGGGTGAATATGATGGGTGGGGGGCTGGGTAGATGGATGGGGTAGGGAAGGGAAGGATGGGTGGACAGGTAGACAGACAGAGGCGTGGTGGGTGGGGGGCTGGGTGGACGTGATGGGTGGGGGGCTGGGTAGAAGCATGGGGTAGGGAAGGGAAGGATGGGTGGACAGGTAGACAGACAGAGGCGTGGTGGGTGGGGGGCTGGGTGAATGTGATGGGTGGGGGGCTGGGTAGAAGCATGGGGTAGGGAAGGGAAGGATGGGTGGACAGGTAGACAGACAGAGGCGTGGTGGGTGGGGGGCTGGGTGAATGTGATGGGTGGGGGGCTGGGTAGAAGCATGGGGTAGGGGAGGGAGGGATGGATGGACAGGTAGATGGTAGACGGATGGAGGCGTGGGGGGTGGGGGACTGGGTGGATGTGGGGGGTGGGGGTCTGGGTGGACGTGGGGGGTGGGGGCTGGGTGGACGGATGGGGTAGGGGAGGGAGGGATGGATGGACAGGTAGACAGAGGCGTGGTGGGTGGGGGGCTGGGTGGACATGATGGGTGGGGGGCTGGGTAGACAGATGGGGTAGGGGAGGGAGGGATGGACAGGTAGATGGTAGATGGATGGAGGCATGGGGGGTGGGGGGCTGGGTGGACGTAGTGGGTGGGGGGCTGGATGGATGGACAGGTAGATGGACGGAGGCGTGGTGGGTGGGGGGCTGGGTGGACAGACAGATGGCAGGCAGGCAGTGGCCCCGGGGATACCTTCTCAGCATCCGACAGATGATGGGGGTTCCTAGGAGACAGTGGCCCACACCTGGGCCCCTCTGCCTGATGATCTTTAGCTTCTCTCCCCTGCCCTCACGGCAGAGGTGGGGGAGAGGAAAGGGTGGGGGGAAGCACCAGTAAGTTGCTGTGTGGCCTTGGTCAAGTCTCTCCCTCTCTGGGCCTGTTTCCCTAAGCAGGATGTGAGGGACTGGGCTAGACCAACCCCTGCCAACCTGGAAGCACGTGAGCATGGCAATGCCAGGCCCCCAGCCTGCTGAGCTGGCCGCCCTGATCCCCACAATAGAACGGAGCAAATGCAGGGAAAAGGGACCGAAAGGCCCCAGGTCCCACTGGTGACCCTCGGCTGGGGGTGCCCTTCCCACCCTCCCTCCTGCTCTCCCTCATCCTTAGCCAGGATCCTCTAACTCACACTCAGCTGAAGAGAATTTACTTGGCAACATACTGAAAACCCAGAGTGGGACGGCCTTCAGGACCGGCTGGATCCAGGCACTCAATCGCGCTCATGGCTCTGCCAATCCGTCTCGGGCGTTCGCTGCATTCCCAGGCATGCAGTGTCTACATGCCAATGGCCGCTGGCTGCCCCACCATTTACACTGTCCCACAAGCCAACAGAAAATGAGAGACCCTCTCTCCTTTGGTGTCCCTCCGGCAAATCTCAGGGGTTGCTCTGATGGGTCCCGCCTGTGTCGTGCGCCCACCATGAGCCAATTCCTATGCCATGGAATGAGCCGTTCTGATTGGTCCAAGGAGAACCCGTGCACCAAAAGGCCCGTCCCCTAGGCGCAAGACCCTGGTCCATTCCCAGCCGCAGAGACTTCCCAGGAAGGGGTGGGGCAGACGGGCTGGGTCCTCCGGGGCTGGGAGTGAGGCAGTCCATCATCTGTCAGGGACCAGGAGGCTGTGGCAGGGCTTGGGAAGGGCTGGAGCCTCTCAGCCTCTGAGGGAGGTGGCCCGGGGTGGGGCCGACAGCACCCAGTCCCGGGGCCCCTCCCACCCTCGGAGGCAAACTGACCCTCCAGAGGGGCCCCCAGACTTCCAGGTCCGGAGAGGGGGCTCCTCTCCCTGCACAGGCTGGAGGGGACTGCAACGCCGCTTGCCTTTCCCAGGCTGAGTTCCTGAGCCAGAGAGGCCGGCAGCCCCGCCCGGTGGCTTTAGCAGGGGTGGGGTGGGGTGGGGTGGGGGGTGGGGTGGGAGGGGCAGAGAGCCAGGCGGGCAGCGGAGAGCTGAGCAGCTCTGAGCAGACTGAAGGGGAGGATGGTGAGCAGGACCTGAGTGCGCACAGGAAGCTGGGGCGAAGGCACACGGCCACGACGCGCCCAAGGGGAGAGAGCAGAAAGCTGAGGCTGGCCCGGGTGTTTGCCCTAGCAGTTACGATGCCAGTTAACGGGCCAGCGCTGTGGCACAGCAGGTGAAGCTGGCGCCAAAGGGTGCTGGTTCGAGTCCCGGCTGTTCCACTTCCAGTCCAGCTCTCTGCTATAGCCTGGGAAAGCAGAAGGTGGCCCAAGTGCTTGGGCCCCCGCACCTGCATGGGAGACTCAGAAGAAGCTCCTGGCTCCTGGCTTCGGATCAGCCCAGCTCTGGCCGTTGCAGCCAATTGGGGAGTGAACCAGCGGATGGAAGACCTCTCTCTCTGCCTGCTCTGCCTCTGTAACTCCATCTTTCAAATAAATAAATACATCTTTTTAAAACGATGCCAGTTAGGATGCCAGTGTCCCGCATCCGAGTCAGCTGTTGACGCATACGCTGGTGGAAAGCAGTGATGGTCCAAGCAGTTGGGTGGCTGCCACCCACGTGGGAGACCTGGACTGGGTTCCGGATTCCCAGCCCTGGCCGTTGCACGCTCTGGGGAGTGAACGAGTGGGCTCTCTCTTCATCTGTGCCTACGCCACCCGGAGACTACGTGGAGCTCAGGGCAGACCCCCCCTCCCCGCGCCCCCGGCCCCAGTGTTGCTTCCCTGTTTTCCTCTCTCCAGCTCAGACAGGAAACGCGCATCTCACACAAGCCACGCCCAGTGCTTGCAAGCCACAAGCATCCCCAATTTTCAGTGCAGCCCCCCCCCCACCCCGGGACTTCTCCTGCGTCTGGGGACAGGCGCATAGCTGTTTTCCATGCTCATAGACAGGCCCGAGAGGTCACTCCCCAGCAGGCCTGCGGTGGAAACAGGACTGGAACCCAGGCCAGTTGCCCCCAGCCCGGGCCACAGAGGCCAAATAAGGGGTCCCAGGAGGCTGAGAGGGAGCCCTCTCCCAGCCACGCTGTGTCCAGCTCAGACCTGCGGTGCCCTGGGCTGAGGGGACAGGACAAAGGCTGCCGTGGGAGGGCCGGGGACAAAACCACTGCTGTGTAGACCAAGTGCCAAAAGGAGCCAGGTCACCATGGCAACAGGAGAGTAGTTCTGCAGAAGCCTTGTGGCTGCAAGGCCCATCGGATGCCGGTCACCGCGAGGGGTCCCCAAGGGCCAGGCGCCAGGTGGGCCCCGTCATACACGCTGTCCCGCGGCAGCCTCTATGCGGCCCTGTCAGTATGTCCTCCCCACTCTGCAGACAGGAGCACCGGGACCCCCAGGACAGAGGCCTCACCAGGGTCACTGGTCCAGCCCAGCGTCCAGCCACACACAGGAACTGGGAGGCCTGCATTTGAACTCCCACCTCGCTGCCTGCCAGGCTCCTCGACCCCTCTGAGCCTTGGTCTCCCCCTCCCCACCTAAAGCAGAGTCAGGGAAGAGATGGGAGCAGTTCTGCACCCTCCCTAGGATGTGCGTGGTGGACTCGGAGACGGGTCACCCTGCCCGTGGACGGCCACAGTTCCTCCCTGTGGGGCGGGTGGTCCCATAGTGAAAGCTCCATGTGTGCCCCAAGCTCTCTCATCCCCATTCTCTGGGCACACCCCCTGTCCCGCCTGGCTACAGATGTTGGAAATGACTCAGCCCTGTGATTGGTCCAGAGAGAATGGCTGCTCTCAGGCTGAGCCAATCAGAGCGCTCCCCTGGGAATGCTATATGGAAGCTGAAAGCCGCTCTTGCTTTGGTGGCCTGGGAGGAAGGCTGGGGGGTGTGGCTTCCTTGTGCTACATCCTGTGGAGAAGACACACCCAAGTTCTAGCTGACTGATGCAAAGGCGGGGTTTGTTTCGTTTTTGCCTCTGCTCTTTAAGCACGTTAAGTGGCTGAGCATCCAGAAGCGAGTGCCCGCCACACGCTGCAGCTCCTGCCTCCGCCGTGAGCCACCCCGGGACACGGTGCCAGCTGCAGATGACACCTGCCTGCGCGATCCACTCGACCACACGGCTGCGCTGCGTGCGCCCCGTCTGCCCAGGAAGCCCAGGCTGGCCTGGTGAGCGCACTGACTGCGGGAGTGCGGGAAGTGTAGTTCTGTGATCTCAGGAAGCAGTGGGCAGGGCCGCGGTGCCATCGCGGGCCCTGCGCGGAGCGGGGACGGCACCCAAGACGGCAGACACTGAGTCGCCTGATCCCAGCAGAGGCGCTGTCGGGCCTGCTGTTCGCTATTTCCCAGACTCAAGTCCCGAAACCCGGCCCACACACCCGAGAGTGACACAAGGGCGGGACTAGCAGCTGCCCCCAACAGGGCTCGGAGCAGAGGGGCCCACCGCAGGCCCCAGCCCCGGGCCACAGAGGCGGGTGGGGAGGTGGAGGGGAGGCTGTTCCCAGCATCCTTTGCTCCACGTTCACCCAGCCCTTGGCTCTGCAGATGGAAAAGCCAGACGAAGCCTCACTGAGCCACAGCCCCTTCCGCGGCGAGGACGGCCCCATGGGATGGGAGGAGGATGGGGGAGGGAGGACGAGGACAGAGGAGCAGCTCCCATCTCTCCCCTGACTCTTCACTCAGCTGGGGGCAGTGATGTGGCCACTTGGATGCGACCGCTCCAAGGCAGCAGGGTGCCACGCGAGGGGGTCTAGGTCCTGGGGATTCCTTGACAGGCTGTGTGCGAGCAGCGCCCCGCTGTCCAGGCCCTGGTCTCTCTGTGCGATGACCTGGTATGCCCTGCTCTGCTGAGACCACAGGGGCCACGCTGCTTCTGTCCTGCAGGCCGCACGCCAGGCCTTTGTGGCGGCCCCTCCTCTTGGGGGACGGAGGGCAAGGCTGGCGGGATGGAAGCCGCCTGGGGGGGGGCCTGCCTCTTCCACCGGCCCCCAGCAGTCCTCTTCCTCCACCTGGCCCTCTCCCCCCCGCTGAGCACCCAATCCTCCGGTTCCATCCCTGACCTGATCTCCGTCCTCACCCCACACAGCAGCTGAGCGAGGGGCTCGCAGGCGGCTTGGACCAGGGAGCAGCTCCACACCAGGAGTTGGCGCTGGAGTTTTGGCTCCTGGCTTCCTCCCCAAGAAAGGCAGGAGACGACGCTTCCAGGCTCCTCCAAGGCTCCTACCCCACGCACCCAGCTCTGCTGCGGGAGTGGATTCCCTGTGGGGGCTGTGAACAGCACTGTCAAAACAGAATTCTGGCTCCCAGGCTGGGGGCTTACATAACTGACGCCTGCCGCCCCCGCTGCTCACAGCCCGCAGCCCCCTTGGCCCCACCTCAAAGCCCAGGGTCACCCCAGCACCTGCACAGGGCCTCATGGGGTCTTGTCCTCTTGGAAGGCTCCATGGCACTGAGGCCCTCTGTACTCCCACCAACTTTCTAGATCTTTCTTCCTCAAGGCAGGTAGAAAGATGCTTTGTCATCTGTATTCCTGGAGTCCAGTTGAGTGAATCAGAAATCTCAATAACCGAGAGCGAGAGCGAGAGCGAGAGAGAGAGAGAGAGAGAGAACACTTCGTGCCAGGCCTTCCTTGAAGATCCACATGCTGGGGCCAGCCGCGAGGTGCTGGGCTCTAAGTGGCCACGTGCAACACTGGCATCTCCAACCAGAGTGCTTGTCCGAGTCCCCACTGCTCCACTTCCGACCCGGCTCCCTGCCCGTGCACCTGGGAAAGCAGCGGAAGATGGTCCAACTGCTTGGGGCCCTGCAACCCATATGGGAGACCTGGAAGAAGCTCCTGGCCTCAGCCTGGCCCAGCCCTTGCTGTTGTGGTCACCTGGGGAGTGAACCAGGGGACAGAAGGTCTCCTTCACTCTGCCCTTTGAATAAATAAACTTAAACACACACACACACACACACACAACAACTTCACATACATTAATGAATCAAGCCCTCACCACAACCCTGTGTTGTAGGTACTATGATCCTCATGACATGAGAGAACGAACGATGGCCAAACAGATGGACGGCTGCACAGAGGGGTGACGGGTGCCACGCTCCCCCATCTGAACCTGGCAGGATCAGACCCGTCACCAGGCACTAAGCATGAGGGGATGTGAGTGTGACGGGAACAATACCCTGTTCCCGGTTACACAACCTCTGTCACAGTAGCCCACGGAGCAGCACGGGGCAGGGCTGTCACAGCCCCAGCTGCCCTGCCCGCTGTCAGCCGGGGTGGATGCCAGGAAACTCGGGGGCGCGACCCGCAAAGGCTCCTTCCTCTATCGGGCACCGTATCTGTCCTGCTCGCGCCGAGCTCCACAAGGGCCCCACTGTCATCTCCCAGCGGCCGCCGGGAGCTCAGGGAGCCGGAAGAATCCCGCACCAGCCTTAAAGGCGGCCACCTGCCTCTCCGGCCGGAGCACGTCACATGGCCAACTCGGAGGGCAGAGACAGACTGCTCGGTGGGCCTGGAAGGAGACGGGAACGTGGGTTTTGGTGAAAGGCATCAGGGTGCCTCCTTTGTGGGGGCGCCGCTCTGTGCTGGACGCCAGGAAGAGACACCAGGCTCAGCAGGGTCCTGGCCTCCCAGAGTGCAGGAAAAAAACGACAATGGAGCCAGAGCGGAGTCCTGGCAGAGGGGCCCCGAGAGCCAGAGGCAGCTGCCGTAGAGCACACACAGAGCTGGGGCTGCAGCTGTCACAGCCAGATCTGTGATCCGGGCCTTTGTCCTCCTCGCCTGGATGGGGCCCACTGCACCAGCCCCCATCCTGCAGGCCCACGGGGCTCAGCCACAGCACCCCCACACCTCCCTGGCGACTCCGGCACGCAGGCTCCTCCTGGCGCCCAGCGGGCACAGCCCGGCCACTGTAGGAGACCCCCTCTTAAGCTCCGACAGTCCCTTCTGAAGGGGTGGCTGGGCCGGCAGCGGGGTGGGAGGCCCCTCAAACTCAGCCAGGGCGCGACAGTGACGCCAGCAGGAACCTGAGGAGAGCACTGGAAGCAGCTGGGTCCTGGAGACCAGGTCACCCAGAAATCTTGCCAAATTCTAAGACTCCATGAATCTACACCACAGGACACCATCAGTGAGGGTCGTCCAGGGAGGGAAACGGGCGGCGGGGCACAGCCTGGGGGAAAGGGCAGATTTTACTTTTGGTTTTACATTCTCTAAACAAAAATAAGAATGTAAAAAGCATAGAGATGTGCCTGACTTGTGCGTCTGGTTTCTCAGCCTGGGCTAAGATTGCAGGATCACTTCAAACGCAAGACTTGGAGGCATCTGGCAGAGACTTGGGGTCAGGCACCCCTGCGTTTGGAGCCCGGCTTCCTCGCTGCCGTGTGTGCCTCAGTTTCCCGCTCTGAGAGTGGGGATGGGGACGCCTCCTTGCCCCGGAAGGTGGTAAAGGTGAAATGCACTCAAGTGCATCGGGCCCCCCTCCCCAGGCCTGGCACACCGCAAAGCTCTTGTCTAAACACAGACCCTGGTGAGTACCTGAACCAGTTGGGCTGCCAAGTCCAAGTCATGGAGCTTCCTGGTCTCCAGGGCAGGGGCTGGGAAGCACCATTGAGAGCCCCGCAGGCCAGGCAGGGTGGACCACCCCCCCACACGCACCCACCAGGGGCCCAAGGCTGGGCCTGGTGTCTGGTGCTCTGGCGCCCCCTTGTGGACGCTGCCCTCCTCACAGCCCTCAGAGAGCCCACTTCAAAAAACTTTTCTTTTGGGATTTAAAGGAAAAAGACACTAGGGACGGTGCCTAATTAACCACATTAGTTGGTCCTCCATCCCTGCAAGTTCAACATCCATGAAGTCAACCAACCGGTGCTGAGCCACAGTGAGCTAAGCCATCGCCTGAGATCCCATGTGGGTGCCGGTTCAAGTCCCGGCTGCTCTGCTTCCGATCCAGCTCCCTGCTAATGGGCCCAAGTAGCTGACCCCTATCACCCGCCTGGGAGACCTGGATGGGGTTCCCAGCTCCTGGCTTTGGCTGTTGCGACCATTTGGGGAGTGAATCAGCAGGTGGAAGACTCTCACCCCCACCACCACTGGTCACTCTGCTTTTCAAATAAATCTTAAAAAAAAAAAAAAAAAAAAAACACTTCATGAAGGAAACTTACATCTGTACTTTACTGAACACGAGCAGACTTACTCTATCGCTATCCCTAAACAACACAATGTAGCAACGGCTGCGGCAGCATTCACCCTGCGTTCTTGCAGCGTGTCATCTAGAGATTTAGCACCCCCAAGAGGAGGTATGTGGCTTACAACCAGACAGAAGCACTGCACTTTGTCAGGGACCTGAGCCCCCAGGGACTCCCGGTGTCACCTGTGGCTGTGGAGGGACAGCTGCACCACCATCTGCCCCAGGCACCACTGCACAGAAAGCTCTCCTGCGTGCCTGCCCTTCGTCCTCCCCACACCTGCTCCATCTGCGCCTCCGTTACCCCCCTGGGAATCCGAGGAAGCTGAGTGCAGGGTGCAAGGCAGGACAGGGCAACCTTAATGTTCAGACCATCCAACTTGCCCCCTTGCCTTGTGTGTAGGATCAGCCATTTCCTCTTCCACCCTGGGTGCTGGCCCCTGCTGGGTACCACGCTGACCACTCACGCACGTCAATCAGACACATCACTGGCCCCCGACCACGACTTTCTGAGCAGTGTGTTGTCCCACTTTTTTTTTTTTTTAATTTATTGATTTGAAAGGCAGAGTCAGAGACAGGGAGAGCCACAGAGAGAAAAAAGAAATCTCCCATCCGCTGTTTCACCCCCAAGATGGCCGCACAGCCAGGGCTGGGCCAGGCTGAAGCCAGGAGTCAGGAACTTCATCTGGGTCTTCCCACGTAGGCAGCAGAGACCCAAACACTTGGGCCGACCTCCGCTGCCTTTTCCCAGGCCACTAGCAGGGAGCCGGATGGGAAATGTAGCAGCCAGGACATGAACTGATGCCCACGTGGGATGCCAGTGTCAACAGGTGGCAGCTTAACCAACTAACCACCATGCCAGCCCAGTGTTGTCCCACTTTTTTTTTTTTTTAAGATTTATGTATTTATTTGAAAGGCAGAGTTAGAGAAAGGGAGAGAATATTCCATCCTCGGGTTCATGCCCCAAATGGCCACAACGGCCAGAGCTGGGCCAGGCTGAAGCCAGGAACGTCTCCCAGGACTTCCACGTGGGTGCAAGGGTCCAAGGGCTTGGAGCATCTTCTGCTGCTTTCCCAGGCGCATTAGCGGAGAGCTGGATCAGAAGTGGAGCAGCCAGGACTCAAAATGGCACCCATATGGGATGCCGGCACCGTAAGCAGAGGCTTCGCTGCCTGTGCCACAGCGCCGGCCCTTGTCCCACTTTTTTTTTTTTTTTTTTTTTGGACAGGCAGAGTGGACAGTGAGAGAGAGACAGAGAGAAAGGTCTTCCTTTGCCGTTGGTTCACCCTCCAATGGCCGCCGCGGTTGGCGCGCTGCGGCCGGCGCACCGCGCTGATCCAATGGCAGGAGCCAGGAGCCAGGTGCTTTTCCTGGTCTCCCATGGGGTGCAGGGCCCGAGCACCTGGGCCATCCTCCACTGCACTCCCTGGCCACAGCAGAGGGCTGGCCTGGAAGAGGGGCAACCGGGACAGAATCCGGCGCCCCGACCGGGACTAGAACCCGGTGTGCCGGCGCCGCTAGGCGGAGGATTAGCCTAGTGAGCCGCGGCGCCCCTTGTCCCACTTTTAAGGTGCCCAGGACTGAGGGGCTCTTGGGTGCAGGACTTCCGGGGCTAACACCAGAGAAACCTTGCCCATGACACACACGGGGAAAATGAGATTCAGAGGGTGATGTATCACACGGCTGTTCAGTGTGGAGCTGGGAGGTCTAATGGGGACTGCACTGGCAGCGGGGAGCCAGAGGGTGGCACTCTCAGAGCTAGACTCAGCCTTGACGGCTCCTAGCAAGAGCACCCTGGTTGGTAGCCCAGACGTCCTCTTGGAGGTTATGACATTTGAGTCCCTCCTCACAGCCTTTGGAGCCTTGGTGCCGGCGCTGTGGCGTGGGTTCAGGTGCTGCCTGCAGCGCCAGCATCCCCTGTGGGCACCCGTTCGAGTTCTGGCTGCTCCACTTCCCACCCAGGTTCCCACTGAGGCACCTGAGAAAGCAGCCGTCAACGGCAGGTCCTTGGGTCCCCTGCAGGCTCGTGGGAGATCCAAACGCAGCTCCTGGCTTCCACCCGGCCCAACCCTGTCGTGACTACCTGGGTAATGAAAGCTAGCTCTCTCCTCTTTTCCAAACAAATAAAATCTAAATAAACTGGTCTTGAGTGTCTATTTCTCACTGCAAACCTTGCAGTGTTGCTCATTCGCTCACCTGGTGTTTACTGAGTGGCTACCGTGAACTGGCATGAGAGACGAGCATCCGGGGACCACGTGGTGCTGAGCCCTGGGTAGTTGCCATGGACAATCCTAGACCCCCCAGCCCTGGAAGACCAAGTCCAACAACAGTGACCTCCACTCGACCTACAGGGACAGGGAGCTTACACCTCACAGCACAGCTCTCCCGCTGGGGGTTCTATGATTTACATGTAGGCACTTAAGAAAGCGTCTGGAATGGGTGCTGCCCTAAGTGATCTGAGTGTGCAGTCACTCACTCCGCAGGGTTACCCTTGGCCGCTGGGCAGGAGCGTTAGTTAGGGTGTGGCACCCTCCCTCTGCCCGGTGTTGGGCCCAAGCTGTCTACCCACCCTTGACAGAGCCTGGTCCCCTCACTCATCTGCTTCCCTAGGGAACCCTTAACTGGCTCTGAACCCCACACACAGCTGGCCACTCCTGCCACCAGGGCGCTCACACTGTCCCCCACCTTGACCAGGAAGCCCTCCCCCAAAGGCATGTGGAGGGATCAGGCTTCCCTGGGGCCAGCTCCAGGGCTCCCCCCAGGGCCCAGAGCCCTCCCACCCGCTCTGTGCCCCGGGATGGGGCTGAAGGCCAGGACTCCACTGATGCAGGACTTGTGGGGGCCAAGGTGGCTCAGTGATGACACCTGCAGGGGGAGACCCGAGACGCTGTCCCGCAGGCTTCTTCACCCCCCTCTTCCCTGAGCCTCCGCTCCTCCCCATCTCTGGAGGATGATGGCTCACTGCCTGCCCAGCACCCACGGGGACGTGGCCCGCAGGAGCAGCAGTCTGTCTTCCTCTCTCCCACTGTCCCCTGTGCCCCCAGCCCTAACCCCCAGTCACAGCTGAACCGCACCCCAGCCCCTCATGTCAAAGCCCCGGCCCTCAGAGGATGTGACCACGAAGCTTTTAAAGAGGCAACCATGTTAAAGTGGGGCCATGAGGGTGGGCCCCAGTCCATGTGCCAGGTGTCCTTGTGAGACGATGAGGACGCAGGGAGTAACGGCCAGCAGCCAGCCAGAAAGTGGCCTCGGAGAGATGACCCCGCGGGCACTGGGACCTGGGACTGCCAGCCTCCAGGACCGAGACGGCAGTGTCTGCGTGCCAGCCACCTGTCTACGGTAGGTAGCTGCGGCAGCCACAGCAAACCCCGGCCTCCGCTACCCCAGCAGGCCTGTCCAGACGGTCCTCAACTGCATTCGAGGAGGCGCAGGTCACCCATCCTCCAGTGTCCTGCTAAAATGCCTCTTAAGGACTCAGAACGTGGAACCAACTAGAAGCACGAACTGCTTCCGGCAAGGAACATCGTTTCCAAACGACTGCCCAGCACTGCGCTGGGCTACTGCAGAAGCTGGGGGGGGGGGGGGGGGTAGCTGACCCCACCCCTGCAGGCCCTGCCCTCACGCTCACGTCCGCCTTAGGACGGGGCACCTGCAAAGTGTCACATGGCCAGGGCAGAAGTTGCCACAGCAAGGCACCAGCGGCCAGGTCACAGGACAGTGAGGCTTACAGGCTACAGCCATTTGGGGCTAGAACCCCTGGCTACCCCGAAATCTCAGAGGCCTACCTGGGTTAGGCTCCTAATCCTCAGGTTCCAGGAAGACTACAGGCCCCACTCTGGCACTGAGTGCTCCCAGGTGGCCTGAGCACCGCACACCCTGGGCTGCCCAACCGCCGAGGCTGGCCCCAGCTTCCCCAGATGCCCAGTGTCTTCCTGGCCCCTGCCTGTCTTCGCACTGCCCTTGCCCTACACCTAAGGCTGCTGGACTTAGCACAACTGCTCCCCCGGAGACCTCTCTAACCCTCAGAGCAGAGCTGGCCACACCCGCTACGGGGGCCACATAGCGCCATCTCTCCAGCAGCACCTCAAGGCCAGAGCTATCCACACCCCACACCGCCCTGCTCAGAGGGAGCGCGGGGACAGGCAGGACACAGCGGAGCCTGACTCCCACCTGTCAACACTGTGCCCAGAGGCGCCACCCACGGCAGGGGAGGGCCAGCATCGAGGCGAAGCCGCAGCTGCGGGGAGCGGGCACTCCAGGGCTGGCTTGCCACCATCACAGGAAACCAACTCTAAAGGAGGAAACGGATGCAATTCTCCACCTGCAAAGATGAAAGGCTAATAGGACCCAGGCAGACAGCCTGGGATGAAAGCCACAACGCTGAGACCGCAGCCGCACAAGAAAGCAGGCGCCGGCCACATCCACCTCAATTCCGAAGGAAAAGGCTTTGAACCTGAGTCACAGGAGGACGAGCTCTCCCCTCTCCTCTCCTCTCCCCTCCCCTCCTCTCCCCTCTCCTCCCTCCATTTCCTGGAACAGCAGAGGCAGGAAGTGCTTGGTGCCACGGGAAACCTTTAGACAAAACACCCCATGATGGATGAGCACCTCACCCATGCGCCGGGTTGTTTGTTTTTTTTGAGAAAAATCAGTAATTTTTCCTGAGCTCCTCAAGTGTCATTTCTGCACAGCGGCTGGGACTGAGGCCTTCATCTGCTAAGAATGTACTAGAAAATACTTGAATGCAGCCTCAACTTCACTGTTCCCACGACAAGGTGGCGGCCCCTCCAAGCTCCGGTTTCCTGATACACAGGTACAGAGGAGGGAGGTGCCGCACCCAAAGCCACGCAGCCTGCACAGCCACAGCACTTTTTCTCGTGGACCCCAAGGACAATGCCGTGCTGCAGGGCGCCCTGCGTAGATTTCTAAACCGGCCCAGAAAAGCCCGTGAATCCAGGCATTCCGACCTCACATCCCATTCCCCCCCATCCGCCAGGCCCAACACTTCACAAAGGCGCTCCCTCCCACACTGGCTCTCGCTGCAGTCTCACCCGCTCCAACACCCCCGCGGGACAGACCAAGACCAAGAAACCGTGGTGCGGAGCTCCAGGGCCTGTCCGGGAGCCCACGCGGCAGACCCGGGTGAGCCACCACGTGCAGCAGCAGCCCAGACGCCCAAGCACACAACACTTTATTAACCCAACAGATTCCAAATGCACACTGTCCGGAACTGCCAGAGGCAGCTGCTGGAGGCGGCGAGGGTGGCGGCGGGGTGGCGGCGACAGTGGTGACGGCGGCGACAGCGACGTCCCCGGCGGCAGCCAGCAGCAGGCGCGGGCTCACTTGAGGCGGTAGAGGACCTTGCGCTGCAGGCGGTGCTGGATCTCGCCCCGCCGCAGCATGAGCTGCAGCACCTTGTGCACGGCGTGCTCCGGGTATTTCTGTGGGGACACAGCTGGGTGCAGGCGTGCCTCCCCAGGGAGCCCACACCCCCTGTTCCCGGGCGCCTTTCCCACGTGCTCCCCTCTGACCCCAGGAAGGCTCAGCATTTCTGAGACCCACAGCACACCAGCCACTGTCCCGACTCTTCCCCCAAGAGCTCATCTACCCCCAGCAACCCTAAGCCGCTAGTCCCACGCCTACAGGCGTGGAAACTGAGGCACAGAGTGGCTAAGTCATCTGCTGAGGGTCGCAGAGCTCAACCTCATCGAGTCCTGTGGCTACAACTCAGGCGCCTGACTCCCCAACCTCTCCAGGCCCCACTTGTGTAGACCAGGTGTGCCACCACCTCCCACACAGGCCCCCTCAGGCGCACGGCATCTGGAAGGCCCCATCTCCTCTCTGCGGGGTCAACAGCACCCTCCCCAAGCAGCGGGGAGCTCACTCGACTCTGCTCCCCACCGTGAGAAGCCAGCGAGAGGGAACCCAGCCACCTCTCTGCAGGGCCAAGACAAGAACCACTGCTCCCGCGGAGCTGCGTGGAGCGGAGCAGCCCCCGCGCCCTGGCCCGGGACCAGCCGCCACGGCCGCCCCGGAGGCCCACCTGCTTGATGAAGTCCTGCACGATGCTGTGCTCCGACACCTGCGAGCCGATGGCAAAGCGGCGCTTGAGCTGCTTCTCGATGCGGCTCAGCATCTCCTGGTCCTCCTGGCTGGTGAAGCCCTCCACCCCTGCGGGCGAGAGGCAAGGTGGACGGGGCCCAGGCGTCTGCCCGCTCTAAGGAGAGCCTCTAACCCCAGGAAGCGTGTGGCCTGAGAGCCAGAGCCAGCAGTGCAGAGGCACAGAGGCTAGCAGGCCGACTCTGCACTGCCACGTGCAGCCGCCAGGGGGCCCTGCGGGAGCAACAAGCACGGCCTGGGGAGACAGGACCTCAGACAGGACCCTGCAGCTGCCGGGGCAGCAGGAGCCAGTCCTGAAGCAAGTCTGAGCCGGAGGGGATCTGTCAGGATCTGAGGGGAGCAAGGAGGGATCTGTCAGGATCTCCCAGGGGAGCCAGGAGGGATCTCCCAGGGAAGCCAGCAGGGGATCTGTGAGTGATCTCTGAGGGGAGCCAGGAGGGATCTGTTAGGATCTCCCAGGGGAGCCAGGAGGGATCTGTTAGGATCTCCCAGGGGAGCCAGGAGGGATCTGTCAGGATCTCCCAGGGGAGCCAGGAGGGGATGTGTCAGGATCTCTGAGGGGAGCCAGGAGGGGATCTGTCAGGATCTCCCAGGGAAGCCAGGAGGGATCTGTCAGGATATCCAAGGGGAGCCAGGAGGGGATCTGTGAGTGATCTCTGAGGGGAGCCAGGAGGGATCTGTCAGGATATCCGAGGGGAGCCAGGAGGGGATGTGTCAGGATCTCTGAGGGGAGCCAGGAGGGGATGTGTCAGGATCTCTGAGGGGAGCCAGGAGGGGATCTGTCAGGATCTCCCAGGGGAGCCAGGAGGGATCTCCCAGGGGAGCCAGCAGGGGATCTGTGAGTGATCTCTGAGGGGAGCCAGGAGGGATCTGTCAGATCTCTGAGGGGAGCCAGCAGGGGATCTGGGAGTGATCTCTGAGGGGAGCCAGGAGGGATCTGTCAGGATCTCCCAGGGGAGCCAGCTGCCCTGGAGCTGTGGCAGGTGCCCGGAGCCCCCCCCCAAGGCAGAGGCTCACACTCTCCACTTTGGGCTGCTGGTGGTCTCCCCGATGGGCAAGCCACTCCCTCCCCGGCTTGCTGACCTGGCATTCCCTCCACCTGCGCTCCCCTCACACAGGTCAGCTCCCGAGGCCCCGCTAACTCTACTGGACCAGCTGATGAGAACAGCGCCCCTCCTCCTACACACTTGGCTCTGCAATCATTTGCCCCCAAACCTAACCTCGACATGAATTCCCATTTGCTTCCTTACTGCATCTCCCCCTCTAGAGTGAGAGCTCACGAGCCTAGGCACCATGAAACAAGGGCCAGGGGCCAGGGCTGTGGCGCAGCGGGTTAAGCCGCTGCCTGTGATGCCGGCATCCCATACGGGTGCTAGCTTGAGTTCCCACTACTCCACTTCTGATCCAATTCTTTGCTAATGAGCCTGGGAAAGCAGCAGAACATGGCCCAAATGCTTGGGCCCCTGTAACCACATGGAGACCAGATAAAGCTCACGGCTGTGGTCTGGCCCAGCCCTGGCCGTTGTGGCCATTTGGGGAGTGAACCAGTGGATGGAAGACCTCCCCCCCATCCCCCTCTGTGTGTACTCTTCAAATAAATAAGACAAATCTTAACCACATTAGGGACACAGCTAAAAATATTCTGAGCTCTACAAAGGGGACTGACAAACGTTCTAACTAGAATTACAGTTATTCTAACAGAATTAAAATTATTCTTCCTGAGCTGGGTCTCACGTGTCCAGGGGTCCAACAGAAGCGGCCGCCTCCCCTCGGAGGCGGGCGGCTGGGGAGACACAGGGAGGTAGGTGCTGCTGCCAGAAGGGAGCTCAGAGCAGCCCAGCGAACGCAGGGCAGCAGCGCCCTGTGCAGGCCTGCGGCGCGCCGGGGCCCTGCCACACGGCTCCAGGGAGCCCACACCTGCTCACCTGACAGGGTGCCGGACAAGGCGGCATCCAGCGTGGACACCTGGAAGAGCCGCAGAGCCTCCTCCACGTCCGCCTCCGTGGCGAAGGGCTGCAGCTTCATCTTGCTGAGGGCCTCGGAGATGCGCACGATGGCCTCCAGCTGCCTGTGGGCGCCAACGAGACACGCGGGGTGGCCTCAGCCCTGCGTCCCTCCCCTGCCCGCCACTGGCACCTGAGAGGTGCGTGCCCTAGGGGGTAAGACTGCAGTGGGCACTGCCAGCTATCCCGATCTTCCTAACAGGGCCCTCGCTCAGTCTAGCACCCCCGCCTCTCCTGCATCTACGCGTGTCTGTGGGACCAACGTGCGGCCAGCAGGCTCTCAGTCCAAGCACCACGTGGCAAGTTCAGGACGCGCCCTGCAAGGGGAACCCTTCTGCCCCGTCCACTCCCGCTGTTTAGGATGTGGTGGTGATGGCTGAGTTCCCGCAGCCGCCCCGACCACGAGACAGCTGAGCAAGAACCGTCGCACCCGTCCACCACCACAGACCTCCACGTTTTTATGTCAGACAGAAATAAACTTCCCATTCTCTAAAGCTACTTTATCACATTTCTACCTCATCAGTGCCAGAGCCCAGATCCAGCCCCTGGAGGTCTCACTCTTACCCACTTAGACCCTGCAAACTCTCCAAAAATGAGGCAGAGTTAAGAGCTGAGATCAAAGCAAAGGGGCAGGTGGTGCGCAGCAGGTTAGGGTGCCGCTTGCGACGCCTGCAGCCCTAATTGCAGGCCAGCTGCTCCGCGCCCAATCCGGCTCCCTGCTGATTTGCCCGGGAGGCAAGAGATGATGGCCCAAGTACTGGGGCCACCGCCACTCACACGGGAAGACCCAGAGGAAGGTTCTGGTTCGCAGCTTCAGTGTGGCCCAGCACTGGTTGTTGTGGGCATTTGGGGAATGAACCAGTAGAGGGCAATCTCTCTCTGTCTCTCTCTCATACTCCGCCTTCCAGACAAATCGATCTCTGGACGCGCGTGCCGGCAGCCGCGGCCCCGCCCCGCCTGCGCTCACCGCACGGTGATGGGGATGCTGGAGCGGCGGGCGCTGTCCCTCTCATGCTGGCGGGCCCCGCTGCGCATGATGATGTAGCGGTTCTTCAGCTTCTCTGCGGCCTCTGCCGACAACCGGGGGCCACACTTCCTGCAGGGCGGTAGGAAGCGGCTGGCGTGAGGCCAGGAGGCAATCTTGGGCAGCCACCCTGTCCCCCGGCCCCCTGCCAACTTCACGTGTGTGTGTGTTCCCACCTTCCCACAGCCACCTGCTCAGGCGGGGTGGGCGTGTCACCTCGAAGAGGTTGAAGTGAAATCGGGGCTGGCGTGGGCGGGCCCCGGGGAGATCAACACAGGGCTGCAGGCAATTGCCCGTGTCCACACACAGGTGCAGCGGGCCCAGCGGGGGTTCATCCCATCCTCCCGTGGCCGGCACAGTGTGGCACTGTTCACCCACCACGTGGACACAGCCCCCAACACTGGTAACAGCCAACAGCACCACCCCAGCTACCCAGAGGCCTACTGGGTAGGAGGCTTCACAGACTTGAGGCCCAGAAGCAGGGGGGAGGAATCCCCCAAGGCTTCTCCAGCACCAGTGTACAAGACGGCCTGCAATCCAGGGCTCCCTGGGTGTTGCAAAGTTAGGGAGGAAGCAGTGAACAGGAGCTGTCTTTCTGCCTCGCAGATAAAAAACGAGAGAGCCTGGCTTCATGGTGCAGCGGGGAAGCCACTGCTTGCAATGTCGACCTGCCACATGGGTGCTGCTCTGTGTCCTGGCTGCTCCACTTCCAATCCAGCTCCCTGCTAATGGTCTGGGAAAACAGCAGAGGACGGCCCAAGTACTTGGACCCCTTCACCCATGTGGAAGACCCACGGGAAGCTCCGCCTGGCTTCAGCCTGGCCCAGCCCTACTGCTGGGACCATCTGGGGAGTGAACTAGTGGACAGATCTCAATCTTTCTCTTCCTCTTTCAAATAAAATAAATCTTAAAAAATAAAATAAAATAAAAATCAACAAGAACGAACAGTATCATGTGAGAAGAGTGGAATTAGGGCCAGCAGAGCCCGACAACACCCCCAGGGCCCGCCGCCCACTCACGCTCGGCAGTAGGCAATGAACTTCTTCAGCTTGGCCAGGTCGATCTCGCCCTCCACAGCCTGTGTCTGCGTCAGCGCACTCACGTGCAGAGTGATGACATGCTTGGCCAGCATCTGGGGGGCAGAGGGTCCACTGGGTCAGCCCCGAGGCCCTCCCACTGGGGTCCCAACAGAGGTCAGGCCGTCAGGAAGGAATGCGGGGCCCGGGCATCAGACTCCACAAGGCACTCAGACCTAAGGATGCTCACCCTGCTGGCCCAGCCCCAGCCTGTGCTTTAGAGAACTTCCTGTTCTTCACTGCCCACACCCGGTGCGGGGGCTCAAGCCTGTCCACTGGGGCTGGGGTGGGGTGTGTCTGCCTCTAGGATGGCCACTGCATCTACCCAAACCAAAGCCTCCATCCCGGGCGTTGGCTATAGCTGCTTCACACAAGCAGGCGTCCTCTTCCCTTTCGGGCTGTTAAGCTCCAAGCTATTCCGACAAACTCTGATTCTGGCACCACAGGGGAACAGAGGCCTGAGAACAAAGCCCCACCCACCAGAGGAAGCAGAGCAGAGGCAGGGCAGCCCGAGAACCCGGATGCAGCCTCTGTGAGCCCGAGTTCTTTCTGTTCCGAAATGTCTGCTACGGATAACCCGACGACAACACCCTTGTTTCTTATCTACCGGACCAGGGCCCCCGGCCCCCAGACCCGCTCCAGCACTGGGCAGGGCTCCCCCTCGATGGCCTGCCCCCGTGCCCTGCCCCCGGACGCACCACGTCCCTCTCCTCGTTGTGCTCATCCTTGACGATGAAGATCATGTCAAAGCGGGACAAGATGGTGGGCATGAAGTCGATGTTGTCTTCCCCCTTGGTCTCATCCCAACGGCCGAACACGGAGTTGGCGGCAGCCAGGACGGAGCAGCGGGAATTCAGCGTCGTGGTGATCCCAGCCTGCGAGGGGACAGGGGGGCAGACAGTCAAGAACCCCGGATGGAACTCGGCACACAGGACTTGGCCACCGCCAGTCGGCAGCATGCGAATGACGGGGCTGGGCTGCAGCAGGTGGCCGGCCAGGGAGGCCCTCACCTTGGCGAGCGAAATGGTCTGCTGCTCCATGGCTTCGTGGATGGCCACGCGGTCGTCCTCTCGCATCTGCGTGGGGAGAGAAATGGCCATTTCACGCCTGGGCAGGGCGCAGCGGCAAGGCCCACCCCGTGCCAGGACAACGGAGAATCTGGGCCACTCTAACCACAGTGACAACTGCATGGACTTGGCTCTCCCCTCCCCACTCTCCAGATAAAGGAACCGCAGCAGAGAGGTTAGACATGTAGCCCCCCACGAGTGACAGGCCCAGGGACTGCACGCCGGTCTCCCAGGTTACAGGTGCCTTGTGACGGCCAAGTCCAGGGCGTCACTGTGAGGAGCCACCACCTTTCGGCCAGCGCTCACCTTGTCAAACTCGTCAATGCAGACGACTCCACCGTCAGCCAGGACCATGGCCCCGCCCTCCATGATGAAGTTCCGGGACGAGGGGTCTCTCATCACCGAGGCGGTCAGACCAGCGGCACTGCTGCCCTTCCCAGATGTGTACACCTGGGGGAGGCGCAGGGCAGGCGTCAGGGCCCAGCGCTGCTCCAGCTTTGAGCCCTGACCCCAGGGAGTCGGGGGGGCCCCGGGGGCTATGACTCCCCAAGCTGGCTGCAAAGGACAAAACCAACTCAAGGCTCTGACCCAGTGCCTCTCCTGCTGGAGGGGAGCTGCCCTGAGCTTCAGTCTGGCCTACATGTTCTCTCCTTGACGGTGTCATCTCCATGGCTCATCTGAGCCTCCTCTCAGCTCATCAGCGAGCTCAGGCCCAGAGCGGGGAGACACGCCTCAAGCTGGCCTCAGAGCTTGGATGGGCACTCCGGGCTCCCAAGGCCGCCCTGCCGTGAACCCTTTGTCACCTGCGTGCTCCACACTGCCACTTCGCCCTCGCAGCAGGGCAAGTCCCAAATGACATGTCCTTAACGTGTAAGATGCACAGGCCACCAAGCCTCGGTGCAGTACTCATTATTAATTCTTTATTTTAAACTATGTTGGGGCCAGCACTGTGGCGCAGCAAGTTAAGCCACGGCCTGCAATGCCAGCATCCTATGTGGGCCCAGTTCATGTCCCAGGTGGTCCATTTATGATCCAGCTCCCTGCTAACGTGCCTCGGAAAGCAGCAGATGGCAGCCCCAGGGGCAGCCCTGTCACACAGTGGGAGATCCAGATAAAGCTCCTGGCTCCTGGCCTTGGGCTGACCCAGAGATGGCTGTTGTGGTCATGTGGAGAGAACCAGGAGATGCAAGACTGATCTCTGACACTCCCTAACTCTGCATTTCAAATAAATAAACTAAAAAACCAATAAGCCACGGGGCCAGCGCTGTGGCGCAGAGGGTTAAAGCCCTGGCCTGAAGCACCGGCATCCCATATGGACACCAGTTCGAGTCCTGGCTGCTCTTCTTCCAATCCAGCTCTCTTCTGTGGCTTGGGAAAGCAGTGGAAGATGGCCCAAGTCCTTGGGCCCCTGCACCTGCATGGGAGACCTGCAAGAAGCTCCTGGCTCCTGGCTTCAGATTGGCATAGCCCTGGCCATTGCAGCCAATCGAGGAGTGAACCCATGGATGGAAGACCTCTTTCTCTGTCTCTACCTCTCTCTGTAACTATGTCTTTCAAATAAATAAAATAAATCTTAAAAAAATAATGATAAGCTATATGTTGAACTATTTTAGGTATCATAAGTATATATTATGAACACTACTTTCACCTTTTTTCCCTTTATTTTTTTCTGGCTACAATTTTTTAAAGACTTATTTATTTGCAAGGCAGAGTTACAGACAGAGAGAGCTCAGAGAGAGAGAGGTCTTCCATCTGCAGGTTCATTCCCAATATGGCCGCAACAGCCAGGATATGAAGCCAGAAGCTTCATCTGGGTCTCCCATGTGGGTGCAGGGGCCCAAGGACTTGCACCATCTTCCACTGCTTTCCCAGGCCATTAGCAAAGAGCTGGATTGGAAGAGGAGCAGCCAGGACACGAACCGGCACCCTTATGGGATGCTGGCACGGGAGGCGGAGGCTTAGCCACAGCGCCAGCCCCAGCTACTAACAAATTTAAAATGACTCATTCCCAGTTGACATGCTAGCCCCATTGGACAGTGCTGGTGTGGACAACGTGGCACACTTCCCATCATAAGCCCACCACAGGCAGCCTGCCCGTGCCCACAGCAGACACAGCCATGTCCCCTGTGATGCTCTGAGACCCACCTAACACAGAGGACTCTGTGTATCAGACACTGGAGCACAACCCCCGCTCCCTAAGTGAGGGTAACGGGGACTCAGCAGAGCTGAGGTGAGTACTTCAGGCAGTGCAGGCCCCTGCAATCAGGGTCACCACTCAGCAAGCAGCCACACCTCAGGGAGATGAGCGGGTGTGCTCTGAGTCCACAGCCAGTAACAGCCAGCCGGAGACCCAAACCCCAACCTCCGCTCGCTCTTCTCACCCTCCACCCCCACCTGGACACGGCTGCCGGCTCCCTTCCTCCTACCAGCCTCTGCCGTATGGCCTGCAGCCAGGGGCACGAAGATTCTGGATGAGGCAGGCCTCCCCGGGCGCCGTGAGGGCCCCACTGGGCCCGGCCTGCAGCTGCCTCCAGGCTGGGGCACTCACCCCGATGGGAGAGCACTTCTCCACAAACTTCAGGAGCTGCGACTTGGCCGTCCCCGGGTCCCCCAGCATCAGCAGGTTGATGTCGCCTCGCCGTGTGAGTCCGTCAGGGAGCCTGAGGAGAGGCAGGTGGACTTGGCAAGACTGCACCTGTTGGTACTCAGGCTCCCCGGTTTGGAGGCCGGGTCACCTCCCAGCCTCGGAGCAGGCAGGAAGAGCCATGTCCACACCCAGCTCCGTGGCTCCCTAACACTGGCACACTTGGCCTAACAACGGGGGAGAGCCTGCCTCCCGGGGAGGGGACCTGCACTCGGGCACACACGCCAGCACCTGGTAAACACTCCTCACAGCTGCCACACAGATCTGCGGCTGCGCAGTACAGCTCCATGGGCAGCGAGCACAGGTTCCTGGCTCTACCACGCGCACCTAGGAGCAAGCCCCTTTAGCTCTCTATACCTAATTCCCTCATCAATCACATGGGAACAACAGCCATCTTTACAGAGTGTCGGCAACAACCTGCTTAGATTTCAGACATACAAGGTGCTCAGAGTGCTGCACGCACAGTACACAGCGAGAACATAGTAAATGGTAGTGCTGACGTCACCTTGTACTCTTAGTGTCGATGCCTCTGTTATTTCAGTTTCAAAAGGACACAGGTGTCCTGTCGTGTTGGGTTTCCTGTGTTTCAATCACGTGGCACTTTTTGGGTTCAGAGAGGTGGTGTCTCTCCCCCAAGGCCACACAGTGAGGGCCCCATGCCTGGTCCTCAGATTCTAAACCCGGTACTCTCTGCTGCAGAGATCCGCCAGGGCTGGCGGATCTCGGAGCAGGTGCATGGATGGGCCCCTAGCCGGCTGACAGGGAGCCTGGGAATTGGCAGGAATCCCAGAGGCCTGGGGCACGTGAGAAGCACGCAGTCCCGCGGGCCTGCCTGCTGACCTATGGGCCATCAGCCCCTCTCCAGACCCAGGGGATCCAGACCCCTCACCTCTTTCGGGAGCCCCCAAACAGGAGGCAGGCGATGGCCTTCTTCATGTCCGTGCCCCCAAAGATGGAGGGGGCAATACTCTTGGAGATGACCTCATAGACGTTGGGGAGGGCAGCCAGGCGACGGAACTCCTCCTCCTCCTGGGGGCTCACAGAGCCGGCAAAGCTGCGGCCTGGGTGGGCGGGGCAGGGGATATGTGAGAGGGGCACCTCCTCCTGCCCGCTGCCCAGCCCCAGCTCAGGGGGACCCCTCAGACAACAGGGCCACAGGGCCCTCAGAGCCAGCACAGCACACCTCAGTCTGCATAGTCAGCTCCAGGGCTGTTCCACAGTCCCCACGGCCAGTCCTCAAGAATGGGCCTAGAATGTTCCTGCATCAAACTAGTGGGAGGGAGCGGGGGGCCTGAGGAACCGGGGCAACATCTTGGGGACCACTGAAAGACTCCCCTTTGCCAAGAGGGGTGGAGCCACTTCAGCTGAGTGACAGGTGTCCTTGGTCATGACGACATCACACCCTCTGGCTGCTGGGAACAGAGAAGGCGGAAGGGAGACCCAAGAGGCAGCCTGACAGTGGACAAGCTAGCAGGTGGACAGAAAAGTCTAGAATACGGGAGGAAGCCAGGCAAGAGACGGAGACGTGCGGAACGCCAGCAAACAGGGAGCTTCTCCTTTAAGGCAGTAACTGTGCAGGTAGTTGAGGTAAACAGGACTGAGCCCTGGGGGCCCAGCCCTCCAGGCGATTACCGAGGCCAGAGGGCCACAAGGTCTGATCACCCAGGGGTGTGAGCAGGAGCTCCAGCCCCAGCCACTCGGCAGGCAGGCAGGCCGGCTCAGGCCTTCCTCGGCCACCCCACCCTTCTACTGAAGACCCTGCACACTCACCACCCTTCCACGGGCAGCTCAGATGCCCCCTTGCAGGAAGCCCTCGCACTGGGCCCAGCCCCCGACACTCCCTCCTCCCTGTCCCAGAGGTTCCCTGCGGTGCTTTCTCTAACCAGACCCCCCCCCCCACAGCTCCTCCCCTGCCCTGGAGCCCAGCACTTCACTCCTCACAGCACTGCAGGCTTCTCCAGTGACCCGAGGCCTGCAGCCTTGACCCTACATTTCAGCAAACACCCCGGGCCCCGGGGCCACAGCTGGGACGAGCGGGCGGGCGGAAGTGCTGGGGCCACAGCTGTTTGCTGCCACACAGATACACATTCCAGGGTTGTGAGCAATGCAGGGGTGGCTGGGCTAGTTCACGAGATAATGAGCTACCCATGGAAAGACGTGTGCAAGCCCAGGCCGCACCAGGACCCCAGAGCAACTCACCAGAGCCATCCGTGTCCACCTGGATGCCCAGAACACGGATGTAGGAGCTGCGGATGCCCACACCCACCCTGTCACGACCCCTGGTGGAGGTCAGGCCGAACTTCTTGATGGAGTAGATGCCCATGATGGTGACCCTGTTCCCGGGGACCACTTTGTCACACAGGTACCTGAGGTGGAGGGAGAACCAAAGGTGAGCTTCTGGGGGGACGGCCAGTGCCACCCTGTCACACAGTACTCGCCTTAGCACTTCCGCCCTGAGTCCACCCCACCACACCCAGGGAAGGGCTCTCCCCTCTCTCTACTGGCCCCACGCTTGTGTGGCCCAGCTGTGTGGGGGTGGGGGCGTGGACAGTGGTGCCGACCCTCTCACTGAATGCTTTGTCACACTGGCTGCAGGGAGGCTGGGGGCCGGCTCGACCCCAGGCCATCTCCTCTCACCTGCCATCCCAGAGGTCACACGGGGCCCTCTCACCTCCTGGGGGGTGGGGTCCTCCTTCTCCTGCCCTCCCAGGCCCCTTGCCGAGGGCCACTCCCCACTCCACCCCTGTGTGGCCATGAGCTCGGCCCTGGCTTTTCTCTTTTAAAACAAAACGCGGGGGGCCAGCGTAGTGCTGCGGCAGGTAAAGCCGCCGCCTACAATGCCTGCATCCCATACGGGCGCCGATTTGGGTGCCGGCTGCTTTGTCTCCTATCCAGCTCCCAGCTAACGTGCCTGGGAAAGCAGCAGAACACGGCCTAAGAGCTTGGGCCCCTGCACCCATGTGGGAGACCCCAAAGCAGCTCTGGCTCCTGCCTTCTGACTGGCCCAGCCCCGGTTGTTGGGGCCATTTGGGGAGTAAACCAGTAGATGGAAGACCTCTCTAACTCTGCCTCTCACACAAATAAATCTTTGAAAATAAAATGTTGAAAGAGGAAGTCTCCAAGCCCCCAACCCAGAGCCACGGTTGGGGTGGAGGGCGCACCTGGCACCTGTGTGACCTCAGAGAAGTCACTGCACCTCTCTGAGCCTGGTGCGATGATGAAGCGGTCTGATCCCTCTCCATTCCTACAGCACCGTGAGCTAACAGACGCCAAGGCTTGTCACAGCCCCATGAAGGAGCTTCACCCTCCAGTGAGCACCCTCGTCTGGGAAGAGCAGACCCACACCCAAGGCCACCTCACCTCTCCCAGGTTACAGGTCGCCTTCTGCACAGTGTGGCCCGTGCGGATCACAGGGAAGCCTGTGGGCGGCGCCACGCGTGCAGCACGCGCTCTGCAGGGAGCCATCCCCCGCCCCGCCCCGCCCCGGCCCCTCACCTGTCGCAGTACAGCTGCATGTGTCTGGGCATCTCGCCGTGCGGCACCGCGTCAGGCAGCTCCTGCAGCTTCAGCGTCTGGAAGTCCACGCACTTGCACTTGTCGGGCATGATGAAGTAGGGGTCCAGCGGGCAACTGGGGCGCCCAGCCTGATCCCTGAGCCAGAGGACGCAGAGTCAGCAGAGCCACCCGAGAACCCGCCCATCGCAGTCACCACCAAGACGTGGGAGGCAGCAGCTGGAGGAATGTCACGGAGGAACCGGGGCAGGCAGCTCGGAGGTGGGCGCAAACGCTGGGGTCTTGAAGGGGAACCAGGAGTGCGCACCAACACAAGACGGGTCGGGGAGACCTGAGGGCAAGGCACCCCAGGAACGGCAGGGTCAAAGGCCCTCAGAGCTGTGTGGCTCAGCAAGTTCTAGCTTTCTTCAGAAGATGCTGGACAGACTCATTTCCCACCAACCCTAGGTTCTCCACACAAGGGTGAGCATCCTCGTGGGGCAGAAGTCACCAAGGCACAGAGACACCAAGCCCAGCTCATGACCCTGAACCCCAGGGAGCCCAGCCCTGCCCCTGGCCATCCCAGCGAGTCTCTAACAAGGAGCTGCAGGTGCCGTTCAACGCCCGCGCTCAGCCTTGCTCACCTCCCCAACACGCCTGCAGCTGCACACTCACGTGTTGCACTTCCGGGGCAGGGCATAGCCCTCGAGGCCAGGGCGCATGGCGATGTTGTTGAGGGTGTTGCGGCAGCTCCGGCACTGGATGGAGATGCGGGTGGCCTTGGCGCGGACCGCTGAAGCCGCAATGATGATGCCGGGGATCTTCACCAGGTGTGACATCATGTCCGACTGGAACAGAGCCACCAGCAGGTTCGTTGGTTAAGGGCGTGGGGGAATGACCCAGGCAGGGGCCTGGCCGAGGTGGTGCAGACCCACAAGGAGGGCCACAGCTCTTCTGTTCAGCGCAAAAATTGCTTCCCGGGGGCCGGCACGGTGGCACAGCAGGTAAAGCCACCGCCTGCAGTGCCAGCATCCCATATGGGCACCAGTTCGAGACCCGGCTGCTCCACTTCCGATCCAGCTCTCTGCTATGGCCTGGGAAAGCAGTAGAGGATGGCCCAAGTCCTTGGGCCCCTGCACCCACGTGGGAGACCTGGAAGAAGCTCCTGGCTCCTGGCTTCAGACTGGCCCAGCTCCAGCCACTGCAGTCATTTGGGGAGTGAACCAGCAAATGAAAGACCCCTCTCTCTCTTTCTGCCTCTCTAACTTTGCCGTTCAAATAAATCTAAAAAAAAAATAAAATTTAAATTTAAAAAAAGCCCACATCCGACATCACAGAGCCTGGTTTGAATCCCAGCTCCGCTTCCAAATCCAGCTTCCT
Source organism: Oryctolagus cuniculus (assembly GCF_051225735.1). Taxonomy (NCBI): domain Eukaryota; kingdom Metazoa; phylum Chordata; class Mammalia; order Lagomorpha; family Leporidae; genus Oryctolagus; species Oryctolagus cuniculus. Next base: position 113,070,027 of record NC_142877.1, on the reverse strand, counting down.
GCCAGTGTGCACCCCGGGAAGCAAAACATGATGGTTCACATAGCTGGCCCCTCCCACCCACATGGGAGACCCAGACTGAATTCCAGGCTCCTGGCTTTGGCCTGACCCAGCCCATCATTTCAGGCATTAGGGAACTAAACCAAAGATCAAAGATCTCTTTCTCAAATAAAGACCCTTGGGGGCCGCTGCTGTGACGCAGTAGGTTAATCCTCTGCCTGCGGCACCAGCATCCCATATGGGTGCCAGTTCTAGTCCTGGCTACTCCTCTTCCAATCCAGTTCTCTGCTATGGCCTGGGAAAGCAGTAGAAGATGGCCCAAGTCCTTGGGCCCCTGCACCCACGTGGGAGACCCGGAAGAAGCTCCTGGCTTCAGATCGGCCCAGCTGCAGCTGTTGTGGCCATTCGGAGAGTGACCCAGGGGGTGGAAGACCTCACTCTTTGTCTCTCCTTCCCACTGTCTGTAACTCTACCTGTTAAATAAGTAAATAAAATCTCTACCTGTTAAATAAGTAAATAAAATCTTTCAAAAAATAAATAACTAAAGACCCTCATAGCACAACAAGGAAGAGAGCAGGGCCATAGTGCCAGCCCCACAAACATATAAATATAAACAAATCGGGACTTGTGTGTGGTACAGTGGCCTAGGCTACTGCCTGCAATAACAGTGGCCCATACCAGAGCGCTAGTTCAAGTCCCGGCTGCTCCACTTCTGATCCAGCTCCCTGCTAATGTGTGCCCAGGAAAACAGTGGAAGACGGCCCAAGTGTGTGGGCCCCTGCTTTCCAGCATGGAGACCCAGACGGAGCTCCTGGCTTCAGATGGGCCCAGCTCCAGCTGCTGCAGCCATTTGGGGAGTGACCCAGGGGGTGGAAGACTCCTTGCTCTGTCTCGCCCTCTCTGTTCCTCTGCCTTCCAAATAAATAAACCTTTAGAAAGAAATAAAGGTTAAAAAAAAGGAGAAAGCAAATGAGGCGCAAGACACTAATGATCATTAAGTCCAGCACAGGACACGGCTCACTGCAGCTCATCACCCCCACTCTCTGTGTGCAGCTGAGATGTTTGATAGCCACAAGCAAACGAGAAAAGCTCCGGTTATGGCCTCTTCTTCCCACTCCCAGGAGGCTCCTGGGACGGAGGAGGCGGGGCTCCAAGTTCATGCTGGGTGTGTCCTCTGCTGCCTGGGAGACAGCGAGGAACAAACAGGCAGGAGGCCAGGGCCACACGGCCCCACCCTGACTCGGCATCCTGGGATCCTGGGACAACCCGCAGCACGTATGTTCTGGAAAGCACACACCTCCCAGCACCCCGAGACAGCAATCCTGGGAGACCGAGGTCGCCCTGGCCACAAGCCACCCCTGACGGGCCACCCGTCAGGAGAGGGTGATTCCCCGGAGAGCAGACGCCTGCCCCTCAGATCACACAGTGTCCCTGGAAGACCAACCCGACGCCACTTCCAGACAGGCACGACCTCTGAAGCTGTGTGCACACTAACCCAGAGCCTCCCGCGCAGCCGACGCTCCGCGGCACCACCTGCCACCCCACTCAGCAAGGTAGGCACCCCGACAGAGCCGCGGGGGCCTGAGGGATTCTAGTAAAGAGCAGACGGCGGCGGTGACGGGGCAGGACCGTCAGGGCATCCCCACAGCCACCAGCACAATCACATGACCAGCTCGTGGGGCTCCCACCACGCCCCTGACCCAGCAGTCACCACCCCCACGCGCGTCCTCCTCACTGCTCTCCCGCAGCCCCACCCCCTTGGGTCTCCCCGCCTGCCTGTCCCACGGATGCCCTTACACGCAGCAGATCACTGTCCTGCTTCCCGCAAAACTCCAGCTCCACCCCGTGCCTAGAAGGCCGGGCACCCTGGCCTCTACCTCCTTCCTCCCAACCCTCACGCTCACTGGCCTCCAGCCACGCTACCGTTCTAGGTCCCTAAACCATGACATCACCCCCAACACAGTGCCTTTGCACCTGCCGCTCCTGAGCCTGGAAGGTTCCCCCTTGGGCTGTCCCGGGCTGGCTACGCACCGCTCGCATCTGGCACCAACGTCACTCATTCTCTGACGGCCATCCACCTGCCTCTGCCACGGCGCTGCTCCCATTTGCTGGTCTCTCCTCCACGCCTCATCTGCACGACCCGCCACCACCTACATGTTCCCTGCTATTTCTCCCAGCGCAAGCTCAAGACCACCAGGGCCCACCTGTTCTGTCCACCACCGTGAGTAACAACCCCAGCACCAGGCAGGTAGCAACCGCTCGGGAAGCATTCGCTGACCAAAATAAACGCACGACAGACCGGCCCTGCCGAGCTCCGACAGGCTTCTCGCCCCCCACCCTCGGCTGGCCTCTCAGGGGACCCACCTTCAGGCTGCGAACGCTGGACGGGCTGGCGTCCGACTTGAGCATGACCTGGATGTCTTGCAGCGCCTCGTCGCCAGCAGGCCGGGGCCGGGTCACTTCATCAGCTACCTCCTTGGCAGCTTCCTCCAGCTGGGGAGGGGGAGGAGGAGGACGCGGGCCGTCAGCGATGGGGCAGAGCCGGCCCGGGGGTGGGGGGGCTCGGGGGGGCGCTCACCAGCTGCAGGTGCTCGGCCGGCTGCTTGTACAAGTAGTCGGCCAGGTCCTCATCGAAGCTGGCCAGGTCCTCCATCTCCACCTCGATCCAGTACTCGCCCAGGTTGTAATGGCGCTTGAGCTCATCCCTGCAGGGGCAGGGCCGGGACGGGGAGGGCCGCAGGGAGGAGGCTACGCTGCTGCGGTGCACCTGCACGCCAGAATCTGCCCACACCACAGCCCCCATCCCAGACACACATCCAGTTCCAGCCGGTCCCCCACCAGAGGCTCCTCCCGAGCAGGCTGCCCGCGTGCACAGACGGCAGCCACTCCTCAAGCCTTCCCCTCCTGCTGGGCACTGACCAGGCACGTCCTCAAACCTGGAGGCCCCAAGACAGCCGAGACTGCGTCTACCCTGCGAGACAGTGTCTACCCTGAGACTGCGTCTACCCTGTGACTGTGTCTACCCTGCAAGACTGCGTCTACCCTGTGAGACTGCGTCTTCCCTGCGAGACTGCGTCTATCCTGCGAGACTGTGTCTACCCTGCGAGACAGCGTCTACCCTGAGACTGCGTCTACCCTGTGACTGTGTCTACCCTGCGAGACTGCGTCTACCCTGTGAGACTGCGTCTTCCCTGCGAGACTGCGTCTATCCTGCGAGACTGTGTCGACCCTGCGAGACAGTGTCTACCCTGCGAGACAGTGTCTACCCTGCGAGACAGCGTCTACCCTGCGAGACTGTGTCTACCCTGTGAGACTGCGTCTACCCTGTGAGACTGCGTCTTCCCTGCGAGACTGTGTCTATCCTGCGAGACTGTGTTGACCCTGCGAGACAGTGTCTACCCTGCAAGACTGCGTCTACCCTGCGAGACTGCGTCTACCCTGCGAGACTGTGTTGACCCTGCGAGACAGTGTCTACCCTGCAAGACTGCGTCTACCCTGCGAGACTGCGTCTACCCTGTGACTGTGTCTACCCTGCGAGACAGTGTCTACCCTGCGAGACTGCGTCTACCCTGCGAGACTGCGTCTACCCTGCGAGACTATGTTGACCCTGCGAGACAGTGTCTACCCTGCGAGACTGCGTCTACCCTGCGAGACTGCGTCTACCCTATGACTGTGTCTACCCTGTGACTGTGTCTACCCTGCGAGACAGTGTCTATCCTGCGAGACAGTGTCTACCCTGAGACAGTGTCTACGCTGTGAGACAGTGTCTACCCTGTGAGACTGTGTCTACCCTGTGACTGTGTCTACCCTGCGAGACTGCGTCTACCCTGAGACTGTGTCTACCCTGAGACCGTGTCTACCCTGCGAGACTGTGTCTACCCTGCGAGACTGCGTCTACCCTGAGAGACTGCGTCTACCCTGTGAGACTGTGTCTACCCTGTGAGACTGTGTCTACCCTGTGAGACAGTGTCTACCCTGCGAGACTGTGTCTACCCTGTGACTGTGTCTACCCTGCGAGACTGTCTATCCTGTGACTGTGTCTACCCTGCGAGACTGTGTCTACCCTGCGAGACTGTGTCTACCCTGTGACTGTGTCTACCCTGAGAGACTGCGTCTACCCTGAGACTGTGTCTACCCTGTGAGACTGCGTCTACCCTGAGACTGTGTCTACCCTGAGACTGTGTCTACCCTGCAAGACAGTGTCTACCCTGTGAGACTGTGTCTACCCCCGAGACAGTGTCTACCCTGTGAGACTGTGTCTACCCTGAGACTGTGTCTACCCTGCAAGACTGCGTCTACCCTGCGAGACTGCGTCTTCCCTGCGAGACTGAGTCTACCCTGCAAGATTGTGTTGACCCTGCGAGACAGTGTCTACCCTGCGAGACTGCGTCTACCCTGCGAGACTGTGTCTACCCTGAGACTGCGTCTACCCTGTGACTGTGTCTACCCTGCGAGACAGTGTCTACCCTGTGAGACTGTGTCTACCCTGAGACTGTGTCTACCCTGCGAGACTGCGTCTACCCTGCGAGACTGCGTCTACCCTGCGAGACTGTGTCTACCCTGCGACAGCGTCTACCCTGCGAGACTGTGTCTATCCTGCGAGACTGTGTCTACCCTGAGAGACAGTGTCTACCCTGCGACAGTGTCTACCCTGCGAGACTGTGTCTACCCTGAGACAGTGTCTACCCTGTGAGACTGCGTCTACCCTGCGAGACTGTGTCTACCCTGCGACAGCGTCTACCCTGTGAGACAGTGTCTACCCTGCGAGACTGTGTCTACCCTGCGACAGCGTCTACCCTGTGAGACAGTGTCTACCCTGCGAGACTGTCTACGCTGCAAGACAGTGTCTACGCTGTTGAGACTGCGTCTACCCTGAGACTGTGTATACGCTGCAAGACTGTCTACCCTGCGAGACAGTGTCTACCCTGCGAGACTGTCTACCCTGTGAGACAGTGTCTACCCTGCGAGACTGTGTCTATCCTGCGAGACTGTGTCTACCCTGCCGGCCCCACACACAGCCTTTTACAGGGCACCCCGTGGGACTACTGTCCCAGGAACACGGCAGGAGTCTGCCGACCTGGGCACAGCCTGCGCTCAAGAGGGGTGGGGGGCGGCCCGCAGGCCCCACCCCCTTATGTCGGGGAGCCAGGAAACAGCCAGTTCCACCTGAAATCCCCTGCGGGAACAGCCCCCACGTCGCCCAAGCAGTTCCTCCTCACTAGAATGCCCCCGCACCTGACACCGAAGGCGTCTCGGCTCCTGTCCCGCGCCTCCATGGAGGCCACTGTCACCTGGAACCTGTCATCCCTATGCCTCATCTCTGTATCTCCGTGGCCCACAGTGGCAACGTCAGCTGCTGTACGGACACATGCAGGCACGCGTGGCTGGACTCTTCTTGCTGACGTAAACTGAGGCCCAGGGACCCGGTCACTGGATGGCCCTTCAGCTAACAGCCGGCCAGGCCCAAGCTTGGACCTGCACACGGACGTTCCTTGCGTCTTCCGGGACAGAGGCTGGGCCCACAAAGACTCAACGTGATGTCACAGAGTTGTACAACAACCTGGGAGCAGGGGTCTCACCCAGCTCATTCAGGGCTACAGCCCCACACACACCCAAGCGCCTGGCATGCAGCAGGCGCTCAATCCATAGAAGGTATGTGAACAAAATGAATGAATGGCCGTCTCCACCTTTCACACCACAGGAAGGTGGGTGCTGTACACCTACTTGGAAGGACCCTAAGAAGCAGTGGGCAGGAAAGACCTGGCTCAGAGTCCAGGTGGCTCTGGCTGGGTTGCTGGTGGCCGGCTCAAAGACTAATGACTGGGCCGGCGCTGTGGCACAGTGGGTAAAGTCACCACCGGCAGTGCCAGCATCCCATATGGGCACCTGTCTGCTCCTCTTCTGATCCAGCTCTCTGCTATGGCTTGGGAAAGCAGTGGAAGATGGCCCAAGTCCTTGGGCCCTGCACCTGCGTAGGAGACCTGGAAGAAGCTCCTGGCTCCTGACTTCGGATTGGCTCAGCTCTGGCCACTGCGGCCACCTTGGGAATGAACCAGCGGATGGAAGACCTCTCTCTCTCCGGCTCTACCTCTCTCTGTAACTGTCTTCCAAATAAAATAAATATTGAAAAAAAAAAAAGGTTCATGACCCCGGCAGGCTCCTTCCTCTCTCTGAGCCCCCTTCCCCATCGGTCTACTCAGGGCCCAAGGGGCCTGTGTCCCCAGCCGCTCAAGCGGTGGCCGGGTTGCAGGTGCACATCCCCCACGGCCGCACCTGTACTTGAACGTGAAGCCGGTGCGGTCGGTGCCCACTCGGTACTGCCGCAGGAACTCCTTGAAGCGCCTCTGTAGCTGCGACTTGCGGGCCTGCCCCTCGTCGGCCGCGGGGTCGCCCCCGAAGCTGTCGCTGTAGAAGACGCCCGGATCGTCGAAGCCCGACATGGCTGCACCTGGCACGGGAGCAGAGCGCTGGAGCGGAGCGGGGGAGGTGGTGGGGGCCGGGCCCGGCACCCCCTCCGCCTCTCTGATGCTTGGGTCCGGCTCCGGGAGGGGCGTGGTGGGTGGGACAGCCTCGAGTCGGCGGGGGGAGGGGAACGCTAGCCTTCCGGGACCCCAACCCTAGTTTCCCGAAACCGCCCCTGCTCCACCCCCAGTGCGCCAGGAGCTGCGGACGCCCGCCGACCCCCCACCCCTCTGTGTTGGAGGGGCTCCCGCTGTCGTCACCCCAGATCGCAGCCGGCTCACCTCTCCGTTCCCACGCTACGCTCGCCCGGGGCACACAAGAACCTCCACGCTCGGCCGCCGAGTTTCGCGGGAAAAAAGAGACGCAGCATTCGCGGGCCGCGGCCGCTGCGCTCTCATTGGTTCACCGGAACCCTGCCACCGGCGATTGGACCGCTCTGCTCCCGCGAGCCCCGCCTCCCCATCCAGATGCCGAAGGCGATTGGCTGCAAGCCCATGACGTCAGTACCCCGCCTTCTTCCGGACTCCATCTTGTGCGCGGAACAATTTGGCGCGAAACTTCTGACTGGGGAGGGAGCAGCGGCGGTGGCGCGGGGCGGAGGCGCAAAGATGGCGGAGAGGCGTTCCCCCGAGCGGAGGAGGGTCCGGCGGCGGCGCGCGGGGGCCGCCTTTGTGCAATTTTCTGAAACCTTTTAGCCTCTTGGGAAAAAGACCCCTTCCAGAGCCGTAGGGGACAAAAGCTAGGAGTTCTGCAATGATAGGGTCCGGTCGCCCCATTTTGCCGCGGGAGACCGGGCCCTAAGGGCTGCCGTGCACAGGCCAGCACTGAGCCGCGGTCCTGTCGCTGGGGGCCAATTCCACCGCAGCTGCCATGCCTCTGCCCGGCCCCGAGCCCCCGGCTCCCACACGCTAAGAACGCCCGTTTTTAAGGCCCTGCGGGACCTCCCTAACCCCAGAAAAGACCTGAATCCCACAAACCTGCCACGCCAGGGATGTGACCTTTGACCCCGTTAAAAATTACAGAAGGCTTTACATGACTTAGCAGTGGTTAAAGGATGCGAAAACCCATGACCCCATTTGCAATGGGAGACTGTCAAAGCTGGGAGGGGCTGAGTGAAGCCCCTTCCCCTCCGGTCCAGGGCCGCCCCAGTGTGAAAACGCGTTCAGCCAATTACATGTGTTAGGGGCGTGTATTTCTGCAGTGCGGAAAAAGGGTCTGCAACTGGCTTTTCTCAGAAACACTTCCTGGCCCCGCCCCCCCTGGGCCCAGAGCCCTGGGTGAGGCGCCTGTCCTTGTCCAGGGGCAGTGGGTGACCAAGGCCTTGACCCCGACCCCGCTCCAGCCCTCTGGGTTCCCTTTCCCCACTTTCCCCAGGAGGCCTCGGTCTGGGTGGGGGAGGGGTGTTCTGTCAGGCCTGAGGGCACCCTCGCTCAGCACCTCATCCTGGCCACATCCCTGAAGGGCCCATCCAGGGCCTGCCTGAGGAAGCGCCAGGCTGATTCTTGGGCTGTTCAGCCAGCACCTGTTGACTGGGCCCCTGCTCCCAGCTTTCAATTTTTTTTTTTTTAATGTTTATGTCCTTATTTGCCAACAGGAAGAGCCCCTGTGGGGGTCTGCTCTCGAATGCTCACACTGGCCCCGGATCAGGAGCTAGGAACTCAGTCTAGGGTTCGCACGCAGGTGGCAGACACTCACCACCTGGCTCCTGGGGTGTGCGGTAGCAGGAAGCTGGCGTCAGGAACCGGAGATGGGCCTTGAACCCGGGCACTCTCACGTGGGACGTAGGCGTTCCAACCAGTCCCAGGGCCGGACTAGACGGCTGCCTGTTACTTTCCCTGGGAAGGGCTCGTCTTCCTTTGTGCAAACTGAAGTTGAGTTCAGTTCCTGTTCGATAGTTATCATTGGTTCAAATCCACCCATACTGGGGCTGGCGCCGCGGCTCACTTGGCTAATCCTCTGCCTGTGGTGCTGGCACCCCATATGGGTGCCGGGTTCTAGTCCCAGTTGCCCCTCTTCCAGTCCAGCTCTCTGCTGTGGGCAGTGGAGGATGGCCCAAGTGCTTGGGCCACCCACATGGGAGCTTCTGTTGGAGTTCTGGCTCCTGGCTCCATCCTGGCCCAGCCTCGGCCACTGAGGCCACTGGGAGTGAACCAACAGATGGCAGAGTGAATGAGCAGTTGGAAGATCTCTCCCTCTCCCTCCGCCAATCTGTCTTTCAAATAAATATTAAAAGTCTCTACTTAAGGACTTCTGCATCGGGCTTTGTCTTTGACAACCGAGAGAACGCGTTACTCAGCTGCTCGTGGAGTGATTCAGGACGGTTTCTCCCCTCCTCCCCCTCCTCTTCTTTGCCTCCACCATGAGTCCCTTTGCCTCATTCACGACAGAGGAAACTGGGCCCGGGGCGGGAGCGCTATGGCTGAGTGGCTCTGGGACCTGCTCGCACACTGGCCTTGCCCAGGGCGCTCCTCACAAACTGCAATCCCACAGGCGCCCAGCCCAGGTCTGCAGGATCAGGACCCCCAGCGCGGAGCCCTGGGTGCCAGGGTGAGGCTTCTCCGGGTGAGTCCATCATTACCTCACACAGCCTGGGTAGACACTGCCAGATCCTCCCACCAACTGGGGGAGGTATTACCATGGAATAAACTGAGGCTGGAAATGACTCCTCCAAGATTCCAGATTTGGCGACAGCCCTCAGGAACTGCTAAGGACATGCCTGGCTCCCCGCTCTGCCCAGGACGCCCTCAGGAAAGGGAGTGTTTCAGTGTAGTGGGCCAGTGGAAAGGGCTTGGGTTTGCAGCTGGAAGGACCTGGCTGAAATCCTTCCCCCCCCTCCCCTCCCCGGGGAGCAGCGACCCCTCCCAGGTGAGCCGCGAGCAGTGACACAGAGATGACACAGGTGAAGTGACCGCCACACCACACCATGTGGGTCTCCCAGGGGACTCCCATTGAGGCGCGGTGGCTGTGGCTATCCCTGTCACAGGTGATAAACCGAGCCCGGCAGAGGTTAACTGACCCACCTCAAAGTAGAGCAGCGGGGATCTGAACCGGGGTCTCACTGCAGGCCCTGAGAGTTCTTGTCCAGAATCCACGCATTTCACCCCAAAAGCTGCTCGCTGCAAACCAACAGGCAGCGCCACCCTCAGCAAAGGTGAGGCTTGCACCCAGCAGGGTTCAAGGCCATCTGCAGCCCACCCACCCCCTACAGCTCACCTCCTGCCATCTCAAATGGAGCCCACATCCTGAGCCAGCCCTCGCCAGCCCCACAACCCCCCAGGCAATCACAAAACAAGCAAGGAAAAGGCCAGTCACCAAAGGGCCAACGGAGCCCCTGAAAAACACTCAGGTTACTATCATACAATGCCGTTTATTATTTCACACAGAAGTTAGAGACCAAGGCCACGGTGCTGTTTAACACCGCCCTCCCCAGCCCCACCCTGATATTAAAAAAAACAAAAAAACAAAAAAACAGAACACAACAAAATATCACCACTCGGGGTGAGCCGGGAACAAAAAGAGGCTCCAACAGAAATAAGAGCGAACACGAGACATAACATCTTCACATTGATACAAAAGTGGCCATGACCCAAGGGGCACACGGTCACGGTGGCATCAACAAGGAAGCCACAAACTCCAGGCGCTGGGACGCTGAGGACGGCCGCCGGGGCTCCTGCATCTTCTGGGCTCTGCTGCAGGGACAGGGGCTGTGGCGGGCAGGGCGGCCCTCACCCCACTGGCTGAATGTTCTCCGGGCAGGGGAAGACGCCACTGACTCCTTCCTCCTTTCCAGAGACGTGGGTCATGGCGGGGGAGGGCTGGGGGCCCTGGAAGCCTCCGGTGCCCAAGATAGGGAAGCCGGCCAAGAGATTGTCCTCTGATAAGGAAGCTGAGTTCCTGGCCCCGGGGGCCGGCACGCTGGCATTCACATGGCGTAAAGCCCCATGGCGACCGTTGCCACCAGGAAGCTGAGTGTCAGGACCCATCGAAGGAGCGGAGGCTGGGAGAGGCTGCTGAGCTGGGACTTCCCTCTGGGGGGCTCCACGGGGGTGGAGTCTTGGGTCCTGCTGCCGGTCCGCTGGCGTAGCCCTGGTGCCTGCGAGGGGCTCTGGCCCTTGGCGTCCTGGACCAGCAGCTCCTGCAACTCCTCAAAGAGCTGAAAGACAAGAGGCGACAAGCCGGCTCGGTGAGATGCTGCTAGCCCCGGTGGGAGGCGGGATTGTTAGGTTTCGTTGGAAATCACAAAGCGAACATTCCTGTACCTTTCAAACAGCTTAAGAGATGTCCCAGGTACAGGGGGGCCCCGCCTGCTCCTCCCAAATGTTCCGTCCACCTCCATGCCTCCTCATGGTAACACCTGTCCACCCAGGGCCTGACCCCATTCCCGGCAGGGCACAGCCACAGGGAATGCGAGCGCCCCACACGGTGACATAACGCCCTGCTCCTCTGAGCCCACGCCTCTCTGCAGGGCACGGGTCTGGAGGAGGCTGGGAGGAGGGGCTCTGCTCTCTGACGGTGAGGGACCCTGTCCTCTGCCCCGAAGGCTGGGAAGACGGAACCAGCAGGGCGTGAGCCAGAAGCCCACGTCCCTGGCTCCTGGCTTCCGCCTGGCCCAGTCTCAATTATTGTGGGCATCTGGGGAATGAGCTAGTGGATGGAAGCTCTCTCGCTCTCTCTCACTCACTCTCTCTCTGCCTTTCAAATAAAATGAAAATAAATAATACAGAAAGTATAATAATAGAAATAATTAGAAAATGTAAACACAGAAGCTCCTCCCCACTGGACCGGAGGCACCTGTGGAAAGATGACCCTGTCCTGCTGACTGGGCTGAGGCCATGTCCCGCACCTGCACCCCTTGCCATTCCAGCCGGCTCCACACAGGCGCACACACCTTACGTGCGGTCACAGGGTGCAGCCACAGGGATTCTCGTGCCCCCTCGCCACAGGACTGGAGGGCCCACCCCATGCCAGGAACTGCTGTAGGGGCCTGACTGGTATAATAAACTCACTTCACCTTTGCTATTAGGATGAAGGCACTATTACTGCCCCAATCTACAGGTAGCAAAACTGAGGTACAGGGAAGCTCAGGAGTTGCCCACCATCACCCGACTAGGAAGGGGCAGAACTGGAATCCTGGCTCCCACCCCCCTGCACTCAGCCACGACCCCCAGGGCCCTCCCCGCTGGGGTGGCAGTGGCCGCCCTGGGCTGCCAGGGCCTCACCTGAATATTGAGCAGGAAGGCGGCCTTAGCCTCTTCCACCACCCTCTGCCTGACGCTGGGGGTCATCTCCAGGGAGTTCATGCGCGAGCGGTAGAGCTGCTTGAACTTGGTGGCGCTGGCGATGTGGGGGAAGGTGAAGAAGGCCACGCCCTCGCCGGAGCTGGGCAGGTCCAGGGCCTTCTGGGCGATCTTCTTGAGGACCTGGCCGCCAGACAAGTCGCCCAGGTAGCGGGTGTAGGCGTGGGCCACCAGCAGCTCGGGCTCTGCGCGCCCCACCTGCTGGAGGCGCTGCACGTAGCGCCGCGTGGCCGGCGTGTAGGGGATGGTCTCCTGCCAGCGGGGCCCGTACCAGAAGGCCATGTCCAGCTCCAGGGCAGCCTTGCGGTGCAGCTCCTCCGGGAAGTAGAGCGGGGCGTAGACCGGGTTCTCCTTGTTGTGCTCAATCTCCTCCTCCAGGGCCACGTAGATGTGGTACAGGGAGGCCATCACCAGCTGCAACCGGAGCGAGCAGGTCAGGCTGCCGGCCGGGCAGGACACGCTGCTGGCGGCCCCTCCAGTCCCCTCCGCATAGCAGCCATCATGCACGTATACACACACACACACACACACATCGTGCACAGCCTGAAACCTTGCCACCCCATGGGTGAACATGCAGCCCAGTCTAATCCTTATAAAAACCCAACAGAACGGTCGCCGTCACCACGCTGCAGAAAAGGAAACGGGGCGGGGCGGGGGGAGAGGACCTGAGAAATGGAGGGGCAGGGGGAGAGGACCTGAGAAACAGAGGGGTGGGGGGAGAGGACCTGAGAAATGGAGGCGGCACAGCTGCTAGGGAATTAGGAAACGCACTAGAGTCAGCCCGGCCTGGGGCAGAGGCCCGCCCGAGAGAGGTGCTTACAGAAGACGGGCCAGGCGCCTCTGGTCTCTGACCTCTGCGTGGCCATCTACAGGGTGCAAATTCTCTTCCAGGAGGCCCTCTGTAAACCCCACCACCTCTGCAGGCCGGCCTGGGGTGATGGCCCCCCGCCCCCCCGCCCCAGGGCTCACGGAACTCACTCCCGTTACTCATTAATTCTCTAGCTGGAAGTTGAAGGAGGATGACGTTAAAATGTGCGGGTCAAGGTTTCTGAGTTCTTTCTGACCTGTAAACATTCCTGGACAGGCAGCTTTCCGGTCACACAGACCTGGCTCTCGGCGCGGCATCCCTGGCCCTCGGCTGTGTGACTGTGAGTGAGCCGCTGGCCCTCTCTGGTCTTAGCTCCTCGCCTACGGTGGGAGGTCTCCCTGTGCTGAGCCACCTCCGCTGTGAGCAAGCACTGGGCTCTCTCTGGATCTCGGGGCCCACTTTGGACTCTGACCCGGAGGCAAGATCCGACGTCCATGGTGGCAGGAGAGCGACATTCCAGTGGTCACCTCCCCACCCCACCCCCCACTGCCCCAGCCACATTACAGCAACTGGGGGGACGTCATCTTTTTGAGGGAGGGGAAGGAAGACGAGGAATGCCCCAAGGGCCCCGCTGTGGTTCCGTGGCACGGCAGGCTAAGCCGCTGCTTGGGAGACACACATCCCATCTAGGAGTTCCTGGTTCAAGTCCCAGCTACTTCAGCTTCCTGTTAACGTGCCTAGGAGGCAGCGAGTAAGGGCCCTAGTATCTGGGTTCCTGCCACCCAGGTGGGACACCAGATGGAGCTCCTGGCTTCCGCCTGCCCAGCCATCTGGGGACTGAACCAGCAGATGGAAGATTCTCTCTCTCTCTCACACATAAAACATCTTTTTTATAAATTCAAAAGTGAGCAAATGCACCTCCCCTCGCTGTAGCACCTCTCAGGTTGGAAGCCCAGCTGGAGGAGGGGCCTGACTGGGAACGGGACAGGTGCAGGAGCGGGGACACAGCGCCGCACCCCCACCCTCTGCTCAAGCCTCTCCTGCCGCTGTGAACGCCCAACATTCCTCTATCTGCAGGAATTTCCCAACAGTGGCAGGAAAGAGCGGCCACCCTGCTGTTGAAATCCCAGCGCACAGATGCGGCCAGAGCGGGGTCTGGGGAGGCGATGAGGCGCCCCCAGGCCTCTGTCAGGAGACGGCCCTCAGACGGCCCGAGCCTATACTATTTCCTGCCTTCAGAGGCAAATCTGAATCGGGCCCGGGGCATGTGCTCTGGCGCCAGACCCGTCTAGGCCTTTCCCCCGAGGTACCGGCTGCGGGACCGCTGTCAGGTCACCTGCCCGTTCTGAGCCTTCCTTCCTCGTCTGCCCAGCCTGGAGGCAGACGCTGGAGACCAAGGGTACAAAATGCCCAGCACAGACCAGGGCTGTATGCTGATGCACTGCCAGCTCGCCGTGCGCCCCGTGGTTAGTCACCTCGCCTCATCATCCCAGCCCCGGTACACACACACACACACACACACACACACGGCACGTCCACACCCGCCGCCTCCGGCCACGTACCTTAAAACCCTCGGCAGTCACCTGGCCCTTCTGAAAGTTCTTCATGAACTCGGCGTTCTCCGCCTGGGTGTGCACCTCCTTGGTGGCCTCCTTCAGGGCCTCAGACAAATCCTGGGGCAAGCTGCAGAGGCAGGGGAGGGAGTGAGCCAGAGGATGTGGGCGGGGCTTCTCCAGGTGCCAGCCACCTGTGGGCAGGCTTGCAGCCACCTGGGACTTCCACAGTGCCCAGGGCAGGGACCAGGTCCAGGGCCGGCGGTGTGGGCGGTGGGAACACCAGTGGGGAACGGCTCACGCCGGCTTTCCATCCGGCACTGGGCTCCCTCATTGCGCTAAGTCTCAAGCGCTAACCTCAGGGATCCCTGCAACAGGAAACTCATCCCCAAAGTGCTTGCCCCCCAAAACACGGACGGTGTTCTGCTTTCCTCAAAGAAAAAGTCCCTTCCCTGGTGTATTTCTTGCCACATGTCCATGTCAGTCTCCCCCACCCCCTTAGATTTTCATTTCCCCCTTCGTCCCTCCCGTTCCAGGAACAGCACTTCCTACCCCTACAGATGTGCCCACAAGTCTCAGGGGGAAGGGGTTGGGCCAGCCTGGAGGTGGACAGGCCAAGGTTCAAATCCCAGCCCTGACACCTGCTGGTTGGTCCTAACGGGGTACCCGGGCCTCCACAGCCCAGGAGACTTCTAGCTTAGATGCCCCCCGCCCTGAGCCTCGAGTCAGCACAGCACCTCCAAGCACACCTCCAAAGTTGGATACCAAAAAAATCAAAAATCAAAAAAAAGTTGGCACCCTCAGAGGTTGGACACCTTAGGGCCCCTCCCATCCGGTCCCACTCACCCTCCCCACCCCGCGCTCCGGGGTGCCGGCCAGGCGCGAGAGTCACCTCTTCTCCCTCCAGCCACCCCGCCGGCGCAGCTAGGTTGGGAACCCACGCTCCAGGCCGTCCCGCCCGGGCGCTGAGGCCGCCCCGCCGCTACCCACCGAGGGGCCGCGGCGGGAGCTGGGCGGGGCGGGAAGCGCGCGTCGGCCGTCCCGGCTCCGGCCCCGGCGAGGACTCCCCAAAGTGCTTGCCTGTCGGGGTGCGTGCGCTCCATCGCTGCGCTGGTCGGCTCGCTCGCTCGCTCCCTCCGGCTGGCTGGCTCTCTCGCTCGCTCCCTCCGGCTGGCTGGCTGGCTCGCTCGCTCGCGGTTGGTTGCGCTGCGCTGCGCTGCGCTGCTTGGAGCCGGCGGCCGACTGCTGTGCCGAGCCGGACCGCGCCTGGGCTTTATAGGCCGGGCGGCGGGTCACGTGGCGCGGGCGCACAGCTGATGCCCCCTTTCTGGCCCGCGGTTGCGACACCGCGGGGGCCCGCCGGGGAGCGGTCATATGACCCCCGGGAAACAGCGCGGCCACAGGACGACTACCAAAAATCCAAGAACAACAACAGGAAAAAAAAAAATACAGGAAAAAAAGTTGTGGAGCTCGGGGCAGCTCGGGGCTCGGTGGTGGGACTTGGCGCATCTCAGGGATCTCGACGTTTTCTACGGAGCCAGAAGCCGAAAGGCAACAAGGGGGCAGCCAGACCTCAGACCCTGCAATGCCTTGGCCCCCAGGGCCCTCCCCCCGGAAGGTGCACGCAGGACCTGTTGCTGGAGCACCTGCGCAGTCCCAGAGGCTGTGGTGCCTCCTTCCACTCCCCTGTCCTGTGGGAGCAATTGTGCCCATTTTACAGAGAGGGAAATGGAGGCCCAGGGCGATTATAGTGATACAGGGTCACACTTGGGTGGGTTCTAAATGCCACAATTCTCACTGAATTTTAAAAAATGTGTATTTGAAAGCAGAGTGGTTCACTCCTCAAATTCGTATGACAGCCAAGGCTGGGCTGGGCTAAAACCAAGAGCTTGGAACTCCATCCAGGTCTGGCAGGGACCCAAGACCCTGATCCCTCACCTGCAGCCCCCCCAGGATGTACAATAGCAGGAAGCTGGATGGGAAACAGGGCAGCCAGGATGAACTAGGCATTCAGACATGGATGTGGGCGTTGCAAGCAGTGGTTTAACCCACTGCGCCACAACACCTGCCCTTGACTGATTTGTTTTTTTTAAAGATGCCCCCCTCTCTCCTGACAAGCCCATTGTCTGGAATTGGAAGCAGCAAGCCCCCATCTCTGAAGGTAAGGGGGCACAGACGTACGGCAGCCGAAGCCTGGCTGCCCCGACAGTGGCCAGGAGTCCGTGCACACCCAGGAGTCTCTGCAACCACCTCTGTGTCTCTGAACAATGACAACTGGAATGACCGCTCCTGTTCACTGAGCACTTACTGTGCACCAGACGCCGTTCTAAACACGGGCACGCATGCATGTGTTTAACCTTCGCAGTATCTCCCTAAGACTGGTGTTGTTACAAGTGAGGACGCTGGGGCCGGCATGGTGGCGTAGCGGGTAAAGCCGCTGCCTGCTACACTGGCATTCCCTGTGGGCACCAGTTTGAGTCCCAGCTGCTGCGCTTCCGAATCAGCTCCCTGCCACTGCGCCTGGGAAAGCATGGAAGATGGCCCAAGGACATGGGCCCCTGCACCCGCGTGGGAGATCCGGGTGGAGTTCCAGGCTCCTGGCTTTGGCTTGGCCCGGCCCCCGATGTTGCAGCCATCTGTCTCTCCCATTCACTCTGTAACTCTGCCTTCAAATCTTAAAAAAGAAAGAGAAACGAGGATACTGGGGCAGAGAGGTTACCGTGAGTTTGAACTGGGGAGAATCGTGAGGCTGCCAGGAAGGGCTGGGACCGAGCTGCCATTACAAACGCGTCCCAGCCAGCGTTCACTGAGCACTTACTATGTGCAGAGCCGATGGGTGCACAACTCCTGGAACCCGGACAACAGCCCTGCGACGTGTGGGCCGTCATCATTTGTGTCTCCGTTTTGTCCACGTAAGCGCTGAGGCCAGAGAGGTGAAGTCCTTTTCCCATGCCACACGGCCAGGGACAGCAGAGCCTTGGAAGCCAAACCCCTCACTGCTGGCCTTCCCCTCCCCCCACCTCTCTCATAAAGGCTCCAGGAGTTTAGGGAAGAAGAGTGTGGGACCCCTGCAGCTCCAGCATCTGTGGATTCGGGGACCCTGAAAGGGAAAGCCCGTGTGATCCGACCTCTTCTCATTTAACACCGTGGGGCGAGGGCTGGAGCCCCAAGGGACGGAGGGAATGGTCCAGGCTGTGTCCCTGCTGCAGACAGAGCCTTTGGTCACCCAGGGTTCCTACTGCCCATCCAGGGAGCCCCGGCTGCAGCTGGCACAGACGACACACAGCGAGAGCCCTGGGTGGAAGGGGCCAGGCCGGGACTCCTGTGCCAGAGCTGTCTGTGGCGCTTCCCCCCCGTGCTGACTCAGCATCCGGGATGCCCCTTCCCCTCTCTCGAGCAGCTGCGTGATCCAGGGGCCGTTCGTTCTCCTCCTGTGGTCGCCTGAGTAGTGGCTCCTCCAAGGTGTCCACACCCTCCTCCCCAGAACCTCCGAGCAGCGTCAGATGAGAGGACTTTGCAGGTGTGAACAGGCTAAAGATGCGGGGTTCTCCCCACGGGTCTTATGGCTCCACCAAGGTCCTTGTGGTGGGCAGGCTGGGGGTCTACGATGCAGGAGCAGAGAACAGAGGCTGGAAGGTGCTACGAGGGGCAGGACGGGGCCGCCGGCCAGAGAACGCAGGTGACCTTCCACTGCCACGCATCCCTTCACTGGCTCCTCCTGCCGCGCCAGGTGCATCGCTGGTGACGTCTGGCACCCACCACTTACAGCTGTGCTCCGTCCGACAACCCACCACCCTCTTCCCAGTCTTCCTTCCAGAACCAATGCTTGGGCGGCCGGATGGAGCCAGCTCTGCCTTCATGCTGGAGGTACAAGCTCAAGACCACGGGGGCAGGAGCCGACCTTGACAGGACACCCGTCTGCGAAGCAGGGAGAGTGGCCCAGAGAGGAGCAGACCCCCCCCCGCCCCCCGCCAAGATGTCCCCGCCCTGGAATGTGTGCGTGCTCCGGACGTGTCCACACGTTTCAAAGGAGAAGCCATCAGGGCTTCCACAGGAATAGGAGCGAGAACAGTAAGAGAGAAAACGACCCAAGAGTAACTTCCCAGCTCTTGGGCCAGGCAACTGGAGCCAGCGGTGACAGCACCTAGGAGCTCTTGGGAGAAGCCAGCAGCTCCGTGTGGGACGTGTCACTGTCGAGATGTTTGGGACAGGGCTTGGCAAGCAGTGTGCAAAGACTTGATCCACAAGAAGCCGCTGCCCTTTTCCAGACTTTGGCTCCCTCCTGCTGACTGTGAAAGCTGCCCGAGGCTGGGGAAGCAGAGCGTGACTCAGCAGAATCCGCTGAGTCTCTGTCTCGAGTCCCCCCTCCCAACCATGACACAGCAGAAATGCAGCTGCTCACCACAGCAGCGGGGATGTGGAAATCACGACTCAGCATTCCAAGGGTGCCACCGGGAAACAGAAGTGGTTTGGGTGGTAGGGAGGGGTCCAGACTGCCGTCTCCAAGCCTCTAACAGTGAAAAACAAAGGCGAATCCCAGCTGTGGCCATCGCGGGACCTCACAGGGTGCCCCAAGCTGGATGGGAGGTTGGAGGAATAGGGGAGACCCTGTCTGAGTACCCTCCAGCCCGGGCCACACCAGGTATGCAAGGTCACAGCGGTGTCCTGTCTGCACCTGTACCCCACACAGACACCGAGCTGGGGGGTCCAGGAGTGATCTGCAGCCTTTCTCAGCCAGGCAGCCGAGCCCAAAGGGTAAAAAATAAAAACAAACAAGCAGAACAGAAACACACAGGCTGGACTGCAAAAAGCTGAACCCTTCTGGTGGGCATGGACCTCCTGAGTAAGGCTGAAACCCAGCCGACGGATGAGGAGACACGTGTTCGCCCCAGACAAGACAAAGCCTCCCATGGGTTAGCAAGCGAGGTTCCTTAGGGGGATCCGCAGAGGCAGCCCCCTCCCGGGAGAGCTGTTTTCCCAGCAAACGGCAGAAGCAGCGGGCCGAGTTTGTGCAGTGGTGAGAACGCTCCTTGGGATGTCTTTAAACCCGGGACTCCAGCCCCCGCTCTTCTCCTGGTCCCAGCTCCCTGCTCACGCACAGCCTGGGAGGCGACAGGTGATGGCTCCAGTGCTCGGGTCCCTGCCACCCACCTTGGGAGGCCCGGAGTGAGCTCCTGGCTTCTTCCTACCCTGCCCTGGCTGCTGTGGGCATTTGAGGAGTGAACCAGCAAATGGTAGATCTCTGTCTCTCCCTCTCAAATTAAAAAAAAAAAAAAAAAAGGAAGGGGACAGGTCCTGGTGGAACATATGTCCTTTTTTTAAAAAGATTTATTTATTTATTTAAAGGCAGGAGCGTATATCTCCTGTCCACTGTCTCACTCACCAAATGGCCACAACCACCGGGGCTGGTCTAGGGTGAAGCCAGGACCCAGGAGCTCCATCTGTGCCTCCCATGTGGATGGCAGGGGCCCAAGTACTTGGACCAGCAATC
Source organism: Oryctolagus cuniculus (assembly GCF_051225735.1). Lineage (NCBI taxonomy): Eukaryota > Metazoa > Chordata > Mammalia > Lagomorpha > Leporidae > Oryctolagus > Oryctolagus cuniculus. The sequence continues at coordinate 113,050,419 of NC_142877.1, read as the reverse complement.
ACTGCTGTGGAGTAGCTGGGACTTGCACTGGCATCCTGAAGCAGGATGTGGGTGTCCCAAGTGGTGGCGTAACCCAGCGCACCCCAATGCCTGCTCCGGGAGTGGTGTCTTTTTCAAGCATCATCTGACCTCCATGAGCACATGTCCAGCGACCAAGGTCCTAGAGGCGAGCCAGCAAAGACAGCTGGGACAGTCTCACGAGTACGGAGCCTGGCCACAACCCCAGCACCCGGTTCAATCTGCTCAAGGTACTCCTTGTAGACTGGCTAAAACAATGAGCTCTAAGAAGGGGTGCAATCAAGTACAGGGTCAATGACATCACCTGTGCACACCTGAACCCCTAAGTTTCTGCTTCCTCGTTCGACAGAATGAGGGTTAAAGCCAGCTTCACCTCAGGGGCACGTGGTCAGGACAAACTCAGTGCAACCTCTGTGGGAAGTGCAGGCCAGGGCCTGGCACAGAGGAAGTGCGCCAGAAGCATTCGCTGTTGTGTTGCTCACAGAGGTATCCAGTTCCCCTTTCGTAATTCAGCCAGATTCTTTTTTTTCCCCATCTAGAAGTTTCTAGAGAGTTCTGCACTAGGGTGGAGGTCACTAACATCTGACAAACCTTGCTCTTAATCATGGTTTTTTCATTTTGTTTGGTTTTAAAAGATTTATTTATTTGAAAGGCAGAAAGAGAGAGAGAGAATCTTCTATCTATTGGTTCACTTCCCAAGTGACTACAACAGCTGGGGCTGGGCCTGCCTAAAGCCAGGAGCCAGGAGCTTCTTCTGGGTCTCCTATGTAGGCGGCGGGGGCCCAAATATTTGGGCCATTTTCTGCTGTTTTCTCAGGCCATTAGCAGGGAGCTGGATCGGAAGTGGAGAAGCCAGGACTTGAGCCAACACCCATATGGGCTGCTGGCGCCACAGGCAGAGGCTTAACCTGCTATGCCACAGCGCCACCCTCACTTGCTAACACTTTATCATATTTGTTCTCTCTCTGTCTTCAAAAAGTTCATAGAAAATATGTATTAGAGAAAACTGCATGGATTTCAAAATGCACTAAAATACTTATATATATATATGTGTGTGTGTGTGTGTAGTGTGTGTGTGTGTGTGTGTATATATATATATATATTTCTCCCTCCCCTGCTTGGTTATAAATTGTAAAACACATGCCTTTTGTAAAGAAAAGTTTAGTGCTTGCTTCGGTAGCATATTTGCTAAAGTTGGGACAATACAGAGATTAGCAAGGCCCCTGTGCAACGATGACATGTAAATTCTAAAGCATTCCATATTTTTACTGTATTTTGAATAAATAATATAATTCTTTAAAGATTTTTTTTAATTTGAAAAGCAGAGTTACAGAGATAGGGAATGAGAGAGAGAGAGAGATCTTCTGTCTGCTGGTTTACTCCCCAACAACAGCCAAGTCTGGGCCGGGCCGAAGCCAGGAGCCTGGAACTCCATCTGGGGCTCCCACGTGGGTGCAGGGGCCCAAGCTCTTGAGTCTCTTCGGCTGCTTTCCCGGGGCATTAGCAGGGAGCTGGATGGAAAGTATCCCAGGGGCCAGCGCTGTGGCACAGTGGGTTAACGCCCTGGCCTGAGGCACTGGCATCCCATTTGGGTGCTGGTTCTAGTCCCGACTGCTCCACTTCTGATCCAGCTCTCTGCTATGGCCTGGGAAAGCAGTGGAGGATGGCCCAAGTCCTTGGGCCCTGCACCCCATGGGAGACCCGGAAGAAGCTCCAGGCTCCTGGTTTTAGTTCAGCGCAGCTCCAGCCGTTGCGACCAATTGGGGAGTGAACCAGCAGATGGACGACCTCTCTCTCTCTCTCTCTCTCTCTCTCTCTCTGCCTCTCCTCTCTCTGTGTAACTCTGACTTTCAAATAAATAAAAAAATCTTAAAAAAAAAAAGGAAAGAAAGTAGCCCAGCCAGGACTCCAGCCGGTGCTCACAGGGGATGCCAACATCACAAGTGGCCTGCTGCACTGGCCCCAAATTCTTTAGCAGATACCAAACCTAAAGACTGTCTCTTGAAACGGCCGTATAATTATAAAAACCAGAAAAGTTTACTTTCGTGCAAACATATTACTTGGCAGAGAAGGTAAAATGCTACCTGTGCCCTCCTAGGGTTTTCTGTTGGACCTAAGAATTAAACTGACATAAAACAAATTAGCAGGGAAAAATGATGCAAATTTATTCCTCACAAGGAAATGGACACCCACAGGTGCAGGCAGAGTCACCCACACGAGATGGACAAAGAGCAGTAAACCCTGACGTGGTGCCAAGGCCAGGGGCGTGGGCCGGGGTGGTTAACTGGGTGGAGGGGTGGGTTAGGCTGACCCATGTGTGCTCATGGAGACTCCTCTAGGCCTCCGCGCCCACCTTCCGTACGAATGTCCTTTGTCCCTTTTCTTCTGCGACAGGCAGTTTTACCTTCAATTTTTTGGAAGAAAAAAGGAAGAGGCCAGCGCGGCTCACTAGGCTAATCCTCTGCCTTGCGGCGCCGGCACACCAGGTTCTAGTCCTGGTCGGGGCGCCGGATTCTGTCCCGGTTGCCCCTCTTCCAGGCCAGCTCTCTGCTGTGGCCAGGGAGTGCAGTGGAGGATGGCCCAGGTGCTTGGGCCCTGCACCCCATGGGAGACCAGGAGAAGTACCTGGCTCCTGCCATCGGATCAGTGCGGTGTGCCGGCCACAGCGCGCCTGCCGCGGCGGCCATTGGAGGGTGAACCAACAGCAAAAGGAAGACCTTTCTCTCTGTCTCTCTCTCTCACTGTCCACTCTGCCTGTCAAAAAAAAAAAAAAAAAAAAAGAAAAGAAAAAAGGAAGAGTCGGAGTCACCTTCTTGCATTTTTAAAATGCATTTAGCTCAAAATAATCCTCAAGGCTCAGGGCGTATGTTGGGGGTGTGTTCTGAGTTCCTGCACTGGACACCCCCCCACCCCGGTGCTCCAGGAACTGCAAGCCAGGAGGCTGTGGTGCACTGTTCTGCCTCCGTGGTCTCAGCCTCGGGAAGCCCAGGCCCGCTATCCCGCATTGGTCTCTCTGGGTGAGGAGCTCCCCAGCGGGCTCTGAGGGGTAACGTGAGGAAGTTCCCAGCACAGCGCCTGCAGTGTCCCGGGCCATGGCGACCAAGACGCTAGCTACAACAGGGAAGCAGGGAGGGGACGTGCTGTCCCTGGCAGCTCCCCACGGCCCCGCCCAATGTCTTGGTCTCCGCCTCCCCCCCCCCCAAGCCTGCACTTTGCCTCAAGGGATTAAACCAGAAGCAGCTGGAACCGTGACTCAGCGAAAACAGACCTCGGGACCTTGACTCAGCAAAAAAGCCACGGGGACCGTGACTCAGCAGGAAAGGCGGCTCAGGAAAGAATTACTCAGCAAGGGGTCAGCACGTAGAGCCCGGCGGCCTGGGGTTGCTGCCCCAGGCTCTCCATTTGAGGGGACAGCGTGCCCCTCGTGCCCTGGCCCCACGTCATGCGGTTCATGCTGCGCACGCTGCTCTCTGTGAACCCAGAGTGAGAACCTGCGGGACCTTGGCAATAACTCCGCCTCCACCGCGGCCGGGATCTCCTGCGGCTGCCTGGGAAGGTGGTTGGCACTGTGGAGTGGCTGGAAGCTCTCTTTGGGCTCAATGCAAGAAACGCTTCCTTGTCTCTTTGGGGCCCGAGTTTCCCCTCCTTAAAACTGAGGACAAAGATGAGTTCCGCTTCCACTCGAGGGATTCGCTGGATCTGCAGTCATCCTCATCTCTGCATTATTAAAAAAAAAAAACCTACTCAGTTATTTGAAAGGCTGAGTCACACACACACACACACACACACACACACACACAAATCTACTACTGCCCAAATGTGAGAGAGAGAGAGAGAGAGAGAGAGAGATCTATTACTGCCCAAATGGCTGAAATAGCTGGAGCTGAGCCAGGCCAAAGCAAGGAGCCAGGGGCTTCATCCAGGTCTCCCGTGTTGCTGGCAGGGGCCCAAGCACTGGGGCCATCTTCTGCTGCCTTCCCTGGCCCCTTGACAGGGAGCTGGATCAGAAGCAGGGTAGTCGGGGCTCGAAGCAGCCCTCTGATATGGGATGCTGGTGTCAAAAGCAACAGCTTAAGCCACTGTGCCACAACAGTGGCACCCCTCCCCTATCAGGAGAAGGTCTGGACAAGTATTTAAAGTAACATCAACAGAAATGACCTCTGTGGCTTTCACCTGCTGGGCAGGGGCTATGGTCTGGTCGTGTTCCTCCGGTTCATGTGTTGGGAATTTGATCCCCAATGTGCTGGTGCGTGGGTCCCTGCTGTCATCGCAAGACTGGCTTTGGGATCAAGGGAAGAGTTCTGTCTTCTCTCTGTATCTCTCTCTCACCCTCTCTTGTCCACTTGTTAGCAAACCTGGTGGACCCCACCACCACCACATGTGCAGGAGCAAGAAGTGACTCAAATCTGCTTTCTCTGGCGTGGGGCACAGTTAAAGATTAGCTTGGAGAAGCCTGGTATGTGGAAGTACTGGCCGGGCGAGTTCTGATCTGAGGGGCTTGGAAGCCAGCCATCAGGCCCCTCCTGCAAGGAAGCAGGAACTTACAAATTGCGATCTGACCCAGCATCCGGGCCAAGACGTGAGACTCTCCGGGAGGGAACTGGAGCTACGAGGAGAGGGTTTGGAGTGTGGGGCACCTGATGCTGCTTCTGCCCATGCCATGGGTGTCGCAGCAAGCTGAGCCCTGCGGGAGGCTGGCTCCACAATCTGCGGCTTCCCTGCCTCCCGGAACGCGAGCCCATGCGTTTCTGTTGATGGAAAATGGCCGGCCTCGCGTATTCCATCGCAGCGGCACGAGACGGGCTAACACGGTGTCAGAGGACGGTCCTTCTGACTTCGGAAAACGCTTTGCTTGCTTCATTTCCGCCCCGAGGTCTGGAAGCAGAAGGGGAAGCAAAGACCTCCCAGAGAAGAGATGGAGAAGCTTATAGGAGCAGGAGATGGAGCCCGGAGTGGCCTCTGGGACTGTGACCTCCCCCAACAAGAAGTGGCTGGGCAGGTGGCCCGGGGGCTTCAGCCCTTGCGTTTGATAATCAAAGGATAGGATGTTCCCACGTGATTCAAGGATTGGGAGGTAGGCACTAGGCTGTACATTGTCAGACAAAGTGTTGTCCTGAAAAAATGCTCAAAGATTATTCATTTATTTATTTGAAAGGCAGAGTTACAGAGAGGCAGAGGCAGAGAGAGAGTCTTCCATCCGCTGGTTCACTCCCCAACTGGCCTCAACGGCTGGAGCTGCGCTGATCCAAAGCCAGGAGCCAGGAGCTTCTTCCGGGTCTCCCACATGAGTGCAGGGGCCCAAGGACTTGGGCCATGTTCTACTGCTTTCTTAGGCCATAGCTGAGAGATGGATTGGAAGTGGAGCAGCCGGGACTCAAACTGGCACCCATAGAAGATGCTGGCACTGTAGGCGGTGCCTTTACCAGCTACACCACAGCACCGGCCCCCTGGAAATTTGTTAAAAAGTATTTATTTGGAGGCCGGCGCCGCGGCTCACTAGGCTAATCCTCCGCCTACAGTGCTGGCACCCCGGATTCTGTCCCAATTGCTCCTCTTCCAGGCCAGCTCTCTGATGTGGCCCGGGAGTGCAGTGGAGGATGGCCCAAGTGCTTGGGCCCTGCGCCCGCATGGGAGACCAGGAGAGGCACCTGGCTCCTGCCATCGGATCGGCGCGGTGCGCTGGCTGTAGCTGCCATTTGGAGGGTGGACCAACAGAAAATGAGGACCTTTCTCTCTGTCTCTCTCTCTCTCTCTCACTGTCCACTCTGCCTGTCAAAAAAAAAAAAAGTGTATATTTGAAAGGCAGAGAGAGAGAGAGAGCACTCCGTCTGCTGGCTCATCCCCTACATGTCTGCAATGGTTGGGGCAGGGCCAGGCTGAAGCCAGCAGCCCAGAACTGCATCCAGGTCTCCCTTGTGGGTGGCAGGGACCCCAGTCCTTGAGCCATCGCCTGCTGCCTCCCAGGGTGCGCATGAGCAGGAAGCCGGATCAGAAGCAGAGCCCTGACACTCAAACTTAGATGCTCTGATACTGGTAGCGGGTGTCTGGAGCAGGGCCCTAACCCCTGTGTCAAATGCCCTCCCCTTGCTACATTTAAAACAACTAGTTATTTGTTTGTTACTGATTTGAAAGGCGGAACAACAGAGAGAGAGGGAGAGACAGAGACACAAAGTCCTTCCAGCAGCTGGTTCACTCCCCAAACGGCCCACAAAGAGCCAGGGCTGGGCCAGGATGAATCCAGGAGCCGAGAACTCCATCTTGGTCTCCTGCTAGGTGCAGAGGCCCAAGGACTCATGGGTCCAAGCCCCTGTGCCATCCTCTGCTGCCTTCCCAGGTACTGCAACAGGAAACTGGGTCAGAAGCAGAGTGGCCGGCACTCCAGCTGGCACTCGGATATGCAATGTGGGTGTCGTAAGAGGCAGCTACACCTGCGCACCACGATGCCGCATTGTTGATGAGGGGTTTAGCTAGAAATCCAAGAGGAACATGACTGTGTAATTACAGGTAAACATACATTATTACTTTTTATTGCTTTTATAAGCTTTGATCATTGCCCACATTTTCTACATTAAATGCGAGTTTTATAACCGATGGGCGTGGGGAGCTTTGGTGTGTTTGAGTGACAGCGGGGGTGGGAAGGACCTCCTCCGTGTTCTGCAGGAACCGGAGCTGATGGGCTGGCAGTGACGGCTGCGGACCCAGGGCCCTCCTGCCAGGGAAGGTAGGGGCAGGATCTGGGGCGCCAGGAAGAGGCCCTGCTGGGCTGAGTCCAGCAGGAGTGGGCACGGTCAGTCAGCTGGACTCTGCCCTGAGCAGCCCGCAGGGCTCTGGGTGGGAGTGGACAGAAGGGTGAGGAAGAGACTTCCCTCCTTGCCCCGCCCCCACCCTCCCCATCTCCCTGCAGGTGCCTGCACCGCTGTCCCCGGGGAGCCCAGCCCTAGAGCTGTGTGGGGAAGAGGCGTCTCGGTGCCCTTCGGAGTTTGGGGCTGGGAGAAAGTCCCAGGTCGCCTTAGGTTCTGTGGTGGGCTCATAATGCACACCTTGGAACCCTACACTGCAGTCTCTCGGGCTATGGTGGGGCTGTCGTGGGGCCTTTGAAGGGTTGACACCATTAAAGGGAAGCCATCAAGGAGGGCCCTGGTCCCATCCCAGGGTCCCTGTACAGGGAGACGGGGACACAGACACTAGGGAGGGAGGCCCGAGGACCCACTGTGTCGCCTGGCAGGTGCTGGGAGGCCTTCGCTGCTCAGGGGCTCCCCCAGCTGGCTCTTAGCAAGGGACTCTGCAGGGGTCCAAGGTCCGAGGTCCTGAGTGGAGGGCGTCACCTGCCTGCCCGGCTGACTGTCCCGGCCATGCATCGCTGCCTCCCCTCGGCCTCCTGCTGGCTCCTGGCCTCAGCCGCACCAGGTGCCTTTCTGGGTCACACCCCGGGCTGCGAAACAGCCCGGCTGCTGCTTGCTGAGTGCGCCCCGGGGACCTCAGCTCTCGTGCTGCCGGGGAGGGGGAGAGTCAGACTCAGGAGTAACCCCCCGGGGTGGGGGCAGGGATCACCTCGCAGGTCAGGTGCCCGGGGTCCCGGCGAGGAGGGAGGCCTCCAGGGGGATGACGCCAGAACCGTCTGGCCCCCTGGGGTCCCCTCTGGTTTTCCAGCAGCCTCCACTCACCTCCCTACACAGGTGAGTCCACCTTACCGCTCATCAGTACAGCTACGCTGGAGGTTGTCTGGGGGCTTGAGTGGGGGTTGGGTGGCCCCCCCCCCCCGACATTTCAGATCTTCTTGGTCCCGGATCAGTTACTCATGAGCTGTGTGACCGTGGGAAAGTCACTTGCCCTCTCTGGGCTGCATCTAACGCAGGGATGTGGGATCAGGTGAGAATTCCTGAGCTCTCGGGCCCCTGGGCAAACACAGGCAGGGTGAGCAACCGAGGCTGTGGGGGGAGTGTGGCCAGGTGGCCCACAGGCAAGAGCTGGGGTGCACGCCTGCTGCCTCTGTGTTGCCGGTCACCTCCATTCTCCTCCTTCTGCTTCTCCCTCCTCCTCCTCTCCATTTAATTTTGAGAGAGAGAAGCAGAGCACGCCCCTCCACTGGTCCACTTTCCGAGCTGAAGCGAGAGCCGGGAACTCCATCCAGGTCTGGCATGTGAACTTGGCCCCCAGAGCCCCACCTGCTCCCTCACGGGGTCTGCACCAGCAGGAAGCTAGAGTAGGACCCCGATGTCTGTCTTATCGGTGGGGCTGAAGTCCAGCCCTTTAGTATTATTTTTAATGAGAAATGACAGGTTTCTCCTTCTTAAAACATTGTCAATAGCAACCGGGGTTGTGTCACAGTGACTTAAGCCACCGCCTGCAACACCTGTTTCCAATATAGGCCCTGGTTCAAGCCCCCGGCTGCTCCACTTCCAATCCAGCTCCCTGCTAATGCCCCTGGGAAAGCAGCAGAGGAAGACCCAAGGCTTTGGGCCCCTGCATCCACGTGGGAGACCCAGATGGAGTTCTGGGCTCCTGGCTTCAGCCTGGCCCAGCCTGGCTGTTGTGGCCATTTGGGGAATAAACCAGCAGATGTAAGATCTCTCTCTCTCTTTGTAAGTCTGCCTTTCAGATAAATAAATAAATCTTAAAAACAAACAAACAGGCCGGCGCCGCGGCTCACTAGGCTAATCCTCCGCCTAGCGGCGCCGGCACACCGGGTTCTAGTCCCGGTCGGGGCGCCGGATTCTGTCCCGGTTGCCCCTCTTCCAGGCCAGCTCTCTGCTGTGGCCAGGGAGTGCAGTGGAGGATGGCCCAGGTGCTTGGGCCCTGCACCCCATGGGAGACCAGGAAAAGCACCTGGATCCTGGCTCCTGCCATCGGATCAGCGCGGTGTGCCAGCCACAGCGCGCCGACCGCGGCGGCCATTGGAGGGTGAACCAACGGCAAAGGAAGACCTTTCTCTCTGTCTCTCTCTCTCACTGTCCACTCTGCCTGTCAAAATAAATAAATAAATAAATAAATAAATAAATAAATAAATAAATAAAAAACAAACAAACAAACAAACAAGCATTGTCAATAGACTGAGTTATAGGAGACTGATACACTGCCAGCCCGAGGCAGCAGGGTCAGCGGGTGCCCGTCACCTCCCGCGCTCGGCCCGCTCTGATTGTTTGCCGGACTGGGGTTGCCTGGGGTGAGGTTCCCGAGCTGTGACTTCTCCTTGTCTCCGTGGCACCCGCCCAGCTGCCCCGCGGCACCCCACATTCCCAGGATGTCACAGGCCCCACCTCCCAGACGTTCGGGTTATTGGAGAGCCAGGGATGTGTGTCACCCGCGCTGTTGTCACTGGCACATCCTGGGTGTTCCACTGGAGGTTATTTTACTTATTTATTATTTATTGGGAAGACTGACAGAGAGAAAGAGAGAGGGAGAGACAGAGATGCTGAGCCCTTAGGAGACAGTCTCCAGGAGACCCCCGCTATCTCCATGAGCGCCAAGCCAATCAACATATGTATGTAAAACCCCTGTCCTGTGGGCACCCCCGCAGAACGACCCAATGCAAAAAGGCAGTAATGCCTTAGAAACCCGGGACCCTTCCTCAAAGCCAGTGTCTCGCTCGGGCTCCCCGCCTGCTCTCCTCTCGGGCCAGACACTTTCTCCATCGCTTGACAAACAAATAAAAGGTTCCGCTCTAACAAAAGTCTCTTCCTCTTGGGCCGGCACCTTAGCTCACTTAGTTAATCCTCCACCTGCGGCGCCGGCATCCCATATAGGTGCTGGGTTCTAGTCCCAGTTGCTCCTCTTCCAGTCCAGCTCTCTGCTGTGGCCCAGGAGGGCAGTGGAGGATGGCCCAGGTCCTTGGGCCCTGCACCCCATGGGAGACCAGGAGGAAGCACCTGGCTCCTGGCTTCGGATCAGCGCAGTGCCGGCTATGGCGGCCATTTGCGGGGTGAACACACGGAAGGAAGACCTTTCTCTCTGTCTCTCTATCTCACTGTCTAACTCTATCTGTCAAATAAAAAAAGAAGTTTCTGCCTCTTTGTAAACAGTGTCCTGGACTTTCATCTCTATACTAAGTGGAGGAGAGGAACCCTCAGAACTCGCTCCTGCAAGCTCCCTCCCCTCCGTGGTGGGTAACAACCTCCTGCCTTCCTGGTGCATTTGCAGGGCGCTGGGTCAGAAGCGGAGCAGCAGAGACCGGAACTGGCACTGTGACATGGGAGGCCGGCATCGCAGGGGCAGCTGTACCTGCTGCGCCACGAACACAGCCTTCAGGAGGTCAGCGACTGGGATCCATGGGCCTGGAGCCCTGTGGGTCTGAGGTGACTAACTAACTAACTAACTAACTGACTTCCTGTTCCTGTGTCTGGGTGGTCGAGGGCTGCATCCTTCCTCAGGGTGGGGGCGGGGAGGGTACCGGTGACCACAGCCCCTACTGGGACCGGAGGCAGGATCTGCAGCTGCAAATGCTAAACCTGCATTTCTGGTCTGGGTCAAGCGGGCGGTGGCCCGGGAGTTCGCCTTATCCACCAATCAGAGACTTCTAAAAAAGTAGCTTGCCTGGGGTTGGCCCAAGCGCTAGGCCCTGCCACCCACGGGGGAGACCCAGCTGGCGTTCCTGGTCCAGCCTTCAGCTCTCAGTCCTGGCCGTGTGGCCGTGTGGGGAGTGAACCAGCCGATGGAAGATCTCTCTCCCTCTCTCTCTGTCCCTCTGCCTTTCAAGTAAAAAATTCGAAGCAACCTGATTAAAGCCACACGGCTTGAGAATCGTGAAGGCCAGAGATGGCGTTTTATTTATTGTTTATTGACTCGTGGCAAAATCGCACACAATCTGCCACGCTGGCCCCGTGCGTCTCAGAACCCGCCCATCGTCCTGAACTGACGCTCTGCGCCCCTTCCCGGCTTGGTCTCCAGGCCAGGGCTGGGGCCAGGGGGCTCCCGCGGGAGCAGTGAGTGCCTCAGCCTAGGTGTGTGTGTGTGTGTGTGTGTGTGCATGTGCACGTGTCTGTGTGTGTCTCTGTGCGTGTCTCTGTGTGTGTCTGTGTGTGTGTCTGTGTCTCTGTGTCCGTGTGCCTGTCTGTGCATGCGTGTGTGTGTGCATGTGTGTGTGTGCTCAAGTGAAGGCAGGCATGGCCTGCGGGGTGGCCAGTCCTCACCAGGTTTCTGCTGCAGGCAGAGGCGACAGCGGCGGGCCCCGCGGCTGCCTGAGCAGACACGTGATTTGACCTGCAGTCTGCTGCTTTGAAAACCAGCCGGCCAACACAGAGGAGGCTCCGTTACCCCTTACCTGGCCCCTCCCCATTAGACCAGTGGGGGATCCAGACCTGCTCCTGCTTGTGGCCTGGGGGAGGGAGCAGACTCCCGGGTGCACAGCTGGCCCCGCCCACTGGCTGAGAGTGCTCACATGTCTTGGAGCCAGGCGGAAATGCGATGGGGGATGAGTCACAGGTCTGGATGGTCTAAGGTGTGGATGATGGGGCGGAGGCTGTGATGATAGCACCTGGTGGTTATTCTGGGCCTCTGCTGGTGCAGCCCTGGGGAGGGGGGAGGCTGTGACGGATGAATGACCTGTCAGGAGGCTGGGAGTGGCTTGTCTGAGGAGGTGAGTGGGGTAGCTCGGGGGAGGGGCATGTTTAGGTGAGCACATGCAAAGGCCCTGTGGTCAGGGTGTGGAAGCTGTGAGGTGTGGAAGGCAGCCTGTGGGTCTGGAGCTCAGAGAACCTGGAAGGAGGGAGCAGAAGCCATGAGGCCAGGTCAGGGGTGCAAAAGAGGAGTTGGAGGGGTGTGTTAGGGTTTGGGGGTACAGAGATTGTAAAACACCGTCAGGTTTGTCCCTTGAAATTTATCCTGCTACACGTGAGGAGGACATTGTGGGGCGGCAGGTCAGTGCTCTGCTCCCCTAACGTCAGGTCCGTTAAGAGTCCACAGTGGGCAGGTGCTGTGGCACAGCACCCACATCCCGTATGGGCACCGGTTCCAGTCCTGGTTATCTGTTCCAATCCAGCTCCCTGCCAATGTGCCTGGGAAAGCAGCAGAAGACGGCCCCAGCGCTTGGGCCCCTGCACCCACGTGGGAGACCTGGATGGACCTCCAGGCTCCTGGCTTCAGCCTGGCCCAGCCCCAAGCTTGGAGGCCATTTGGAGAGTGACCCAGCGGATGGAAGATCTCTCTCTCTCTCTCTAACTCTTTCAAATCAATCAATCAGTCTTTGAAAATGCATAAATCGCATTTCACTTAAAAAAAAAAAAAAAGCCAGGGTTGGGGCCGGCACCGTGGCATACTAGGTTAATGTTCCGCCTACGGTGCTGGCATCCCATATGGATGTCAGTTCTAGTCCCGGTTGCTCCTCTTCCAGTCCAGCTCTCTGCTGTGGCCCTGGAAGGCAGTGGAGGATGGCCCAAGTGCTTGGGCCCTGCACCCGCATGGGAGACCAGGAGGAAGCACCTGGCTCCTGGCTTTGGATCGGAGCAGCGCCGGCCGTGGCAGCCATTTTGGAGGTGAACCAATGGAAGAAGACCTTTCTCTCTGTCTCTCTCTCACTGTCTAACTCTGCCTGTCAAATAAATAAATAAAAATCTTAAAAAAAAAAAAAAAAAGCCGGAGTCCTGACGAAGCAGCGCCCTGGAGCAGTGACATTGTTACCACTTCCTGTGCCCGGCTGCAGGGCTGCTTCCTGAGGTTTCTACTCGGTTCTGTGCTGACTCAGGCACGAAACCTCACCCCTTCCCCATTTGCACAAACCCTGTTCTGACCAGTGCTTCCCTGGGTTGCCGATTCTCCCCCCTCCCTTGCAAGGGCCTCCCCCCGCCCCCGTCTGCTCTCACCACCTCCCCCTTCTTCTTTAAGATTTATTTATTTATTTGAACGTCGGAGTTGAGAGAGAGAGAGAATCTTCCATCTCCTGGTTTACTCCCTAAATGGTCTCAATCGCCAGGGCTGGGTCAGACTGAAACCAGGAGCCAGGAGCTCCATCCGGGTCTCCTGCGTGGGTGGCAGGGGCACAGGCACCTGGGCTGCCCTCCACTGCCCTCCCAGGCGCACCAGCAGGGAGCTGGATGGGAAGTGGAGCAGCCAGGGCTGGCGCTCACCCGGGATGCAGCAGCTTAACCTCCCTCCTCGGTGCAGAGCGGTGCACCCTGCCCCAGCCCCACAGTTCCTGACCTTGACCTGGACAGTTTCCTTTTCTCCAGCCCCTGCCCCGACCACACCAAGCCCCACATTTGCATCCCCTGCGGCATCTCAGGCAGTTCTGCTGACTTTCTCCTTTCTTGCAAGGAGGAGGAAGTCCGGTTGGCAAGCTTATTTTATTTAGATTTATTTTTATTTATTTGAAAGACAGAGTTACAGAGAGAGGTAGAGACAGAGAGAGAGGTCTTCCATCTGCTGGTTCACTCCCCAGATGGCCGCAACAGCTGGAGCTGCACCAATCCAAAACCAGGAGCCAGGAGCTTCTTCTGGGTCTCCCATGCGGGTGCAGGGGCCCAAGCACTTGGGCCATCCTCCACTGCTTTCCCAGGCCAGCAGAGAGCTGGACAGGAAAAGGAGTAGCTGGGACTCGAACTGGCACCCATATGGGATGCCGGCACTCCAGGCCAGGACTTTAACCTGCTGCACCACAGCAAGTTTAGGGTCGCCTCTTCCTCCCTCCCCTCCTATTTCCGGGACTTGCTGGGAGGTCCCTGGAGAGGGCAGGTGTGTGGCCAGCTCCCGCCCTGCCCGCCCTGCCCTCAGCTCCCTTTGCTGTCTGGCTGGCTGTGGTGGGGAGGCAGGAGCCGCTGTGCCCCTGGCTGTGTGCTGTCTCTGGGTGTTGCTGGTGGGTCCTGGCCGTCCTCCGCGTGCGGGTGGCGTCCCTGCAGGCTCTGGGTGAGGGAGGGAGGGACGGGGTACTGGCCTGTGAGTTGGCACAGCAGTTGGGCCACCGGTGAGTGGATGGGGGAGATGGACACGTGACAGGTGCAGGAGGGGTTAGAAGGCACCTGTGGTTCTCACTCTGTGTCATTTGGGGAAGCTCAGAGTGCCCGCAGGGGACAACAGGGGGAGCTCTTACTTGCTGGGTAACGTGGGGTGGGGGAGGGCTTCCCAGCGGGAGCTGGGGTCCCCAGGCCAAGGTCGCCAAGCACCAGGGAGGGCAACACAGAGGGGCGCTAAGCAAGTGCCGTTATGGCCACCCTTGCAGGGCGGGGGCACCCAGGCCAGAGAGCAAAGCCTGTGCAGGAGCCAGGGGGTCCCCAGTGGTGAGTGAGAAGGCCCAGGGCAGCGGGAGCCCTGGTGGAGCCCCCAGCTCGTGGAGGCTGGCGTGGGGTGGGGGCCCAGTGGGGCTGGACGAGTGGAGGCTGTGCGGCGAGGCTGCGTGGGCCACTGGCACATGTCTGCTGGACACGGGTCTGCTTACTGATGCCCACGAGGCAAAAATATCAACTACTCAGCGCAAAAAAACAAGCAAAACCCTTCTGAAGTCACCATGGAAAGAGATCCTTGGGGAGGTTCCCGCCCACTGGCCGAGGCGAGGGGAGGGCCCACCTGATGAGGTTGCCTCCTCCAGGCTGGCCTGCCCCAGGCTGGGCAGTGACTCTTACCCGCTCACCCCCAGTCTGCTCGCAGACGCATTGGGCTGGGGCCGGCACACAGCGGGTTAAGCTGTCATTTGCAAGGCTGGCATCCCACATCCAAGCACTGGTTTGAGTCCTGGCTGCTCTGCTTCTGATCCAGCTCCCTGCTAATGCGCCCGGGAAAGCAGCGGAAGATGGCCCAGTACTGGGGCCCCAGCTACCTGGGGGGGAGACGTGCATGGAGTTCCTGGCTCCTGACTCTAGCCTGGATCAGCCCAAGCCATTGTGACCATTTGGGGAGTAAACCAGAGGATGGGAGATCTCTCCTTCTCTGTAACTCTTGCAAATCAATAAAACAATACTGAAAAATAAAGAACTAATTGTTTAACTACAGGAGGACCCTGGTCCTGCCTGGCTTCCAAAGTGCGGCAGGCCCGCGGCTGCCCTCTGTGAGCCACAGCGCCCCCCAGTGGTGCGTGTGTCTGGGAGAAGCACAGTGGGCCTGGAGGGAGCCAGGAGTTTGTCAGGGCTGAGCTGAGTCCTGACTTTTATGTTGAAATTGAAACCCTCCGGCAGGTGCTGTGTCACAGCTGGTTCAAGTCTCGGCTGCTCCCTTCTGATACAGCTGCCTTCTAACGCGCCTGGGAAACAGTAGAAGATGGCCCAAGTGCATGGGTCCCTGTACCCCGATGTGGGAGACCGGGAAGAAGCTCCTGGCTCCTGGCTCTGGCCTGGCCCCGGCTGTTGCGGCTTTTTTGGGGAGTGAACCAGCAGATGCGGAATCCCTTCTCTCTGTATCTCTGCCTTTCAAATAAACAAATTTTCAGAATGTGTGTTTGAAATAGCATCTTTTAAAAAAGTTTTATTTGAAAGGCAGAAAGAGAAACTGTGGGGGGAGGGAGAGGGGGAGAATCTTCCATCTATTGATTCACTCTCCATTTGCCCGCACAGCCAGGGCTGGGCCAGCCTGAAGCCAGGGACCAGGAGCTCCATCTGGGTCTCTTATGTGGGTGGCAGGGGCCCGAGCACTGGATCCACCACCTGCTGCCTCCCAGGGTGGCATTAGCAGGGAGCCGATGGGGAGTGGAGGAGCCGGGACTGGAGTCGGGCACCGTGCTATGGGATGCGCGTCCCCAGTGGCTATGTAATACACGCACCAAGAGCCCGCCCCAGAGGTGACCGAGGTAAAGCGAGGCCTTGGGGCGGCCCCCATCCAATCTGAGCGACCTCCTAGTACGAAGAGATTAGGATGTAGGTGTGCAGGGAGGGGGCCAGCATCGAGCCAAGGACAGGGGCTAGGGTGAGGGATCGTGCGGACCCCTTGATCTTGGACTTGGAGCCTCCGGATCTGTGGGGAATGAACTTCTGTTGTTTAAGCCTCGGACCCATGGCAGCTTGCCATGGCGGCCCTGCCGGCTCATGCACAGAGCAGGGATTTGTGACGCAGAGCTGAGAGGGTAGTCTGCGGGTCCCTGTCCATGGCTGTGGGGACAATGGGGCTGCGCCATCACCCTGATCAAACCTCTTCTTCCATTTCTATCCCAAAGCCAAGTGAGACAGGTGCTGCCTGCAGGTGGCGGCGCGGGAGGGGGGCTGCAGGGGCTTGGAGTTGGAGCTGGGTAAGCAGTGGGTGTCCAAGCAGGGGCTCTGTGCACCCAGGGGTGGGGGGGCCACTGGGCAGTGGTGCTGGGGGGGACTGAGCAGGACGTAGTCAAATGAAGGACAACAGAAACATCCCGTTTCTCACGGAGAAGAGGACACACGCAGCACGACGCAGCCATCGTGCGAGCTCACGGGCTTCTCCTCGTGCAGCCAGACACGGCAACACACGTGGGGCCGAGCGCCATGGTCCGCTGAGAGCCGGCAGCTCCAGTGCTAACGAGCGCTCCGCGCCTCCGAGGACAGAGGGGCCCCGGCTCCTGGGTGCTCCCTCGAGCCCGTGTTGCTGGGTCCCCAGCTCATCCCACGGAACCCGCCCCAAGCCTGTGAGCGGATCTGAAGTCCCAGCGCCAACGGTCAGTGTGTGCACACGTGTGTGCACGGCAGATGGAGGCTGGTGGGGCAGGGGGCCGCAGTCCTGGACCCTGCCCCTTGCAGGCACTGCTACATGCGGCGCTGCTGCCACCTAGTGGTTGCCAGGGGACTTGGCCCAAGGCTTTGGCCAGAGCCTGGGAGTCTGAGCTGAACAGGCCACCTGGGAGAGGGCAGGGGCTTCCTGAGGTGCCCCCGTGAGTCGGCAGAGCCCATGTAGGACCAGTGGACAGATCCTGCTTCATTCACATTGCCCCTAGGAGCAAGGCAGCCCAGGCTGTGGGGAGCAATCCGGACTGGACTAAGTTACTGGAATTAAGATTTATTCTATGCATCTGCTCTCCCACAATATGGCGCTGGGAGAGAAGTAAACAGCTTCCGCACAGCTGCCTCCAGTTCAACTAATAAACTGTAGGACTTGCTCCTGATTGGAGGAGAGCAGCGTACTCGGCGTGTGGGCAGCCGAGTTAGGATTGGCGGAGGAGGACTATAAAGGAGGAGAGAGACGGCATGCACCGGGGAACATCTAAGGGGAACACCTGTGCAGCCCCCGAGACAAGCCGGCTGGCGGTGTGCCACTCCCCTGCGGAAGTGGGGAATGTGGCCAGGGGGAACTGCCCTTCCACGGAGGTGGAAGGGATAGTAGCCAACCCGGGAAGAACCAGCAGCAAACCCGGGGAGGGCCGAGCAGACGAAAGAACAGCGCAGGGTCCTGTGTCGTTCCTCCACGAAGAGGGGGAGCGACATAATGGTGCCGTGACTCGGATATGAAGCCTAGGCAGGGCTTAGTGTCGTTCCTCCACGAAGAGGGGGAGCGACACAGGCTGAGACGGGCAGCCCTCTGGCCTCGCCAGGAACTGGAGGGGCTGTGCTCCGAGTTGTGTCAGCAGGCACCGTCACGGAATGGAGGTGGCACGTCCTCAGCCACAGTGACACGCGTGGAGCATTTCCTACCTGGCGGCTGCCAGGCCTCTTGTTGGCTCTGTCAGCCCCTGAAGGAGCCACTGTCATGAGCTCACTTTTCAAGTGAGGACATGGAGGCACAGAGAGGTTGAGTAACTTGCCCAGGGCCACACAGCTCAGAAATGGCCATGCCAGGATTGGCTGTTTCACGGCAGCTAGAGGGGTTGCTCTAGTCAGAGAGCTGGCCGCTGGCCCCAGGGCAGGAGCTGGAGGGGCGGCGTCCAGGCCCAGGGTGGGACCTGGCAACTCAGGGAACCAGGAGGGCTCCGGGCAGCTCTGGGCAGGGGCGCCCACCCAGCCGCTCCCCAACGCCTGTCCCTTGGGCTGCCTCCTTTATCCTGCCCTGTCGTGCCAGGGCTGGGCCTCGTTTCCCTGGGGCCCGACTTCCTGTCTCTGGAAAGGGATCTGCTGGGGCCAGTGGCCTCAGAGCTGTTGCCAGGAAACCCAGCCTGGCGGCCCTAAGGCTTCCTGCTGGTGCTGCCCTCGCCCAGCGCCCAGTCCCTGCTGCCTTCTCGGAGGAGGGGCCCCAGCCGGTGGAAGCCTAGAGGTCTTGCTGGTGGCCCCCCTAACCTCCCCGGCACCAGTCTGCACCCAGGGGCCCCTTCCTTCAGCTCCAAGGGGACACAATGCCAAGTTCACGTCACATGACCCCCATGGCACACACCTCCCACACTCACCTGTAGTCCCTGAAGGACTTGTCCCCCCTCCCCCTCCCCATTAACTGCACCGGGCAGCTAACAGGTAAGAGGAAAGCTCCCTGAGGCTTCAAAGAGCCCCCTACTCTTCCATCAGCGGCCTTCTACCCCCTCCCCATGGTGGCAAATTCCCTCGTTAACCGGATAAAAACCAGAGTTCTAACCATGCCGGGCGCGCAGTGTCTCGGCTTCCAATAAAGCAACCTGTCTCTGTGGAAGTCGGGGTCTCTGGCTCCTTTTTCCATCTCTCCTTTCTGGCGGTAGAAAGGCCAGAACCCTGAGCAACTCCAGACCTAACAGTAACCCCCCCGCCCCCCAGGACCACACCTGGGTGGAGCTGGCGCCCAGGGGATACCGCATGCAGGAGGCAATAAACAACAGTTTTAGCTGTCAGCAGTGCCCAGCCTGGCGCCACCTATGGAAAGTTCCCTGGGCTTCCTGCTGCCAGTGGGGAGGAGGCCTCAGCTCTGGGCCCTGTGGGATCCCGATCCCATCCCGCAGGGGCTGCCCAGCTGTGTGGGGCGTGGCCCGGGCAGGGGAGGCAGAGGCGAGGAACGAGGAGCGGGTGGGGCCCACTCTCCTGTACCCAGCGTTAGACTGGCACGTCTCCCCTGCCAGCTCCGGAGCGTGGCCTTGGCCGTGAGCTGTCCTGAAAGCAGCACTGCCCACTGCTCTCCTGCAGGGGAGGGAACAGCCTAGGGTCCCCTGGTGCTGCCGCTCCCCACCCCCTCCCCTGTTCTCCTCGCCCACGGAGGGCGGGGCCAGCTACATACCTAACTCACTACGATGGAGCCAGGGCAGCCCACCGATCCCACCCCTCCCAGGAGCCCAGGCCCTGAGCACCCCCGTCCAGACCTCTCCTCCCCGGGTCACCTTGCAGGGAAGCCCTGGCAGCCCCACCCCTCCCACCACTGAAGGCGGGACCCAGAGGCTGTGAGCAGTGACTTCTGGGGAGCCTGGGGTGCTGACACTGCGGGACCCGGGGCTCTGGAGCTGCCGGGGAGCAGGGCGAGGGCCGACGCCTGCCCCTGCCCCTGCCCCTGCCCCGGGGTGCGGCGCCTTGCGCTGTGCCACGGCATCCGACCTGGGCATCTGAAACGTGGGGCAACGCGCCCGCCCCTCTTCTGAAGACAACAGAGACCTGACTTCCCAGGGCCGCTGCGCAGCTGGGCACCTGCGCCCCAGCTGGGGTGGCCGGGCACCTCCCCTCCCTGTGGGCCACGTGCCACGGCTGCAGGGCGGCAGACACTCAACTCAGTGCCACCACCCCGGGCACATCCGCAGATGCCGGCCTCTCAGTGGGCTCCTGCCCCGCCCCCACTGGACCAGGCTACTGGCAGGTGGTTGTCTACCTTTAATCGGGGGTACAAAAGGCACCTCTCCCAGCACGAGAGGCGCCACCAACAGGAGGACGGAGGAAGGCCAAGGGCCGGGCCAGGCCGGGAGAGGCAGTGGGGGTGGGGTGGGGCCACAGAGCCCAGGCAGCCCCCAGGCCTCACCTTGCAGCCTGGGCTGTTGGGGACTTGCCCCACCCTGAGCCTCTGAGCTTCGTACCTGGATAGAGCAGCACAGCGAGGGGTCACCACATCGGCCCCCCACAGCTCGCTAAAGCCTGGGGGCCCCACGGAGGGGCCAGGGACTCGAGGCTGTGGCAGCCTTAACTGGCAGTGTGGGCTCTCAAGGGCTCAGTGGGGACGGGCCCAGGGCAGAGTCCCACGGTGCCAACACGCAGCCAGTCTGTCTGTCCTGGGGTCTCCCAGTTCTCAGCGAAGGCAGCAGGGCCCAGCGGGGTAGGGGAGGAGGCAGAGCCGGCCAGGATCCCACTGCAGAGCTGACCAGATCCACGCCGCTGCCTCCCCGGGCGCCAGGCAGCACGGCGCAGCCGCAGCCGGGCCGGCCCCGTCTCAGGGACCCCAAGCAGCTGGACACCAAAGGAGGGAGCAAGGCCCGCCGGGGCCGGGCACAGGGTGCCAGACCCCACGCTCATAAGGCAAACAGCATGTCGTCATCCTTTTCCTGCGTCTTCTTCCGGGGGGCCGCGCCAGCAGGGGCACCCCGGGGCCCCTCGCCTGCGGGGCTGGGGAGGCTGGGCAGCCGGTCGGCCGCTTTGGCCCGTTCTTCCAGGAACTTGTCAAACTCTAGAGGAAGGAGAGGGAGGGGTGGGCTTGGAGGCCAGGCTGGGGGAGAGGGCGGGGGCGGGGGTGGGCTGGGCGCTTCTACCTTCACTGGTGACGCCCTTGGGATCTTCCGCGTCGTTCCCCTGGGAAGCAGGAGGAGAGGAGGCAGAGGTTAGTGGCCTGGCCCCCGCGACGGGGCGGAGCTGACAGCTCAGGCTCCCCTGAGCCACTTTGCTGGTGTCCCGCTCTGGCTCTGTCCCCGGCCCGCACAGCACCCGGCCCTCAACCCCCGAGCTGCAGGGCTTGGGTGCCGTCTGCCTTCTCAGAGCCGTGGCTTCTTCTGTGGCACCACGGGGACTGGACACAGAGCTGGAGGCTTCCACCCGGACTGGGACAGGGCAAGAGTGCGGGGCCGCGGCCCAGAGGGCCTGGTGTTGCGTTCTGGCTCCGTTTCCAACCCAGCTCCCTGCTAATGTGCACTTTGGGAAGCAGCAGGTGACGGCTCAAGTGCCTGGGTCCCTGCCACCCCTGTGGGAGACCCACATGGAGTTCACGGCTCCTGGCTTTGGCCTGGCCTGGCTCAGGCTATGTGGGCATTTGGGGAATAAGATCGGTCTCTCTGCTTTTCAAATAAAGTGAAAATAAATAAACAATTTTTAAGTGAGCTAATATACCCAGAGGCCAAGCACAGGGCGCAGTGCCCAGTGTGTCCTGGGGGGGGCATTAATTTCCTTCCCGGGCGGTCTGACACCTGGGGACTTCCTGCCGTAGCTGGGAGCTGGGAAGGGGCTGGGTCGTGGCTTTGGCCAGCAAGTGCTGGGTGCTGGGTGCTCGGTGCCGGGGGGTGCTGGGTGCATGGAGGAGCTGAGCCTGACGCTGCCTCTTCTGCTCCCTGGGGTTGGAGAATGCTGGTGCCCAGGGCCCCACGTCCTGGCACCGCCTCTCCCGCTCTGGGCACGTCCCTTTAGAGAAGGGTGACCACTGCCCCAGGCGGTCTGTGACATGTGACATGGGGTGGGCAGCCTCCTGCCCCGAGACCCCCACTGGCCACTATGGCTCCTCCCTGGGCCCTGCGGGCGGGCAAGGGCCCCACTCACCACGTCGGTAGACAGCCACTGCTCGATGTCCTCCATGAGGCAGGCCTGGGCGACGGGAACCTGCAGGGAAGGGGTGACGGGGGAGGACAGTGTGGCAGGCGACACGGCCCCGCCGGCCAGTGTCCCCTTGCTGGATGGCCCTTGCCAGTCACCAGCCCTGCCCCAAGCCGCCACCTCGCCCTGCTCTGGGGCAGGGGCCCAAGGTTGCCCCTCCCCACGAGGACAGTGGAGCCCCAGTTCCAGCACACGGTGGTGCAGGCGGGGTTCCGGCTGTGCAAAGGCCCAGGATGGGGCCACCCCAGGCGCAGGTGCCCGGGAACAACAGCCCAGGGGCACGAGAGCCGCCTTCTCCAGCCACCAGAGCTGGGCCGGGCCATGGCCACGGCCACGGCCACGGCCCAGGCCACTGCCACCAGCTTCCGTGTCCTGGCACCTGCGCAGAGCCGGGGTTTGCAGCAGAAGGGAGTGGAGAAGAGCCCCAAGGCAGACAGGAAGTGAGGCCTGGCCAGGCTGGTGGAGTCTGAGGGGCAGCCCAAGCATCGGGACGTTTCGCTGAGGGCCACGAAGACCTGGGCTCGACCAGGAGGCACCCACTCCGGGGCTGGGCCAGGGCCTTCTCGCCCCGCTTCTGCGGTGCCAGACCCCAGATGGAGGTCATGGGCAGGGCTCAGGGTGGGAGAGTCCCGTCTGGCCCCGCCCCTTGGCGCACCATGACTCCCGGCACGGGCTTCACCTCCTTGCACTAGCTCCCCTCTCCCCCGGAGGAGACCACGGGTCCCTACCATGGAGAGGGGGACAACAGGAGGACAGATGCAGGGCTGGGCACAGCACAGAGGAGGGCTGCAGAGACCTCAGTGCCAGGAGGGCAAGCGAGAGTCCTTCTCCCACCAAGCCGCTCTGGTCGCCAAGTTCCGTCACCCAGCCCCCGAGGACCCCGCCGGCAGCACCGCGCCCAGAGCACAGGCAGGCGCCAACCCTTCAGCAGCACCGCGCCTGCGCCCTCTCCCAGTCCCCTGCAGAAGGGCCACCTTGGCCCTGCCCGAGGGCGGTGGGACACGCACACTGCAGGGCTTCGGAAGCCAGCATGCAGGAGCGGGACCAGGCCAGTGCGGGGTGACCCGCCTGGCGATGGCCTGAGCCGTGGGGCCCGGCAGGCCCTCCTCGGCCCCACGCCCTCAGACAGCACCACCGAGGCCCTGCTTCTGCGCCGAGGCCGGAGCCCTGCCAGCAGCAGTCCAGCTTCCTGGGGGCCGGGCCTGGCTCCTGCTCACCATGCCTTGTCTCACCATCCAGTCACGGAAGCTCTTCTCACCGCTGCCTCCCTCCTGGGGGACAGAGCCAGGCTGACCGAGCAGGAGGGGCAGGCCTGGGCCCGGCAGGCCGGCAGCCTCCTCCCGCAGGCTCTGAGGCCTGTGTGTGTGCAGGGCTGTACCGGATGGCGGATGGGACAGCAGGTGCAAAGGGACAGGGGAATCGGCAGAGGGGGCCTCACTGTGGGATGAATCTCATAGCTCTGGGCCGCCAGGGCCTTGCATGGGTCAAGGCAAAGCTGAGAGCAACTTACACAAGACTTCTCAGGCCTTCCCACAAACACCCAGAGGGCAGGCTGGGGGCTCCCGAAGGCTTCCGACGGGCACCCAGGTTCTGACCCCACCCCTCCCACATGCTGGGCCCCAAAGCGGATCGGAGGTGGAGGGAGACTGAGTCCTGGCTTCCGGGGTGGAGGCCTTACTACCAGCCTGACAGAAGCACCTGGAGGCAGGCACCTGTCTGCTCTCGCGGTTCTAAGAAGTCAGACCCTGGGCGGGCGGAAGTTGCCTCAACGTCCGGTAGGAGTGAGTGACCATTCGCTCATCAGTTCCTGCTTTTGCACAAGTGAGCTGTGCGTGTCTGCGTGTGTGTGCACCTGTCTGTGCGTGTCTGTGTGTGTGCACCTGTCTGTGCGTGTCTGTGTGTGTGTGCACCTGTCTGTGCGTGTGCAGGCACACGTGTCCTTCCGTGGGAGCCAGGAGCCCGGGGTGCCCCGGCTCTGCTCTCTGGGCTGTGGGGTCAGCCTCAGCCGCCATGACGGAGGTGCTTACTGCAGGCTCCCCAGAGCCCGGAATCTTCTGGGTCCTTGGGGGCTGGAAGCTGGGGAAAGGCAGGTGAGGAGGGCACCCTGAGCTCCACTCCGCTCCACTCCGCCCCACTCCGTGGTGCTCGTCAGGGAGCCTGCTGTCCGTGCTGTCAGCACCGGCCTCAGAGCCAGGCGGATGAGTGCCTACGAGAGCCCAAGCCAGGCCTCTCCCAAGCCTAGGCGTCGGGATCCAAGGCCAGCAGCGCCGGGGAGACCCAGTGCTGTGTGGCTTTCCCGTGTCGGGCCCGGGGCACGGTCCCTCTCTCTGGAGCTCGGCTTCCTCCTTTGTAAGGGGCACCCCGACATGCCCTGGGGGGTCTGTGTGATGTGTCAGGGGACAGGGGACCTAACGTGTGTCTAAGGCATGGTGCGTGGGCTCCATGTGCCTGGTGGCAGCCATGCGGCTCCCGGGAGGGCCCACGGCGTCTGTGCCTTGCTCTGCTCTCACTCGGGGACGACCCTGAGGAGCTGGGAGATGAGTGGCGGAGAGGGAGCGCCCCCTACCCTGCGGCGGCCTGGATGCCCCGGCAGCCTTGCACCGCACCGTCTGTCCCGGACCCTTTACAATGCGGTCAAGTCCGCGTCCCGCCCGTGCACAAGGCTGTCCAGGGACATCCATCTCTCCGGCAGGAAGTCCGCTGCGCTCCCAGCTGCTGGGGGTTCCCTACCAAGCCCCTGGGCTCCACCTCCCACCGCCCAGCGCTGCCCTGGGCTGCCACAGCACCCTGCTCTGCTGCCTGCTTCCTGCCCTCCCTGCCCCCAACCTCACTGCCTGCTGTCTCCAGCCACCTCCCCGTCTGCTCACTGGCTGGGACGGAACTCCTCACACTGCCCAGAGGCACCCAGACCCACACCCACACCCAAGGCACCCACGTCGCACTTGGAGTTCTTGCCAAGGCTGGGGGAGGGGAAGCCTCCGAGTGGGCTCAGTGTGGGGCCTGCCACCTGCGGTTCCCTGCTGCCCACGCTCCCTTCGAGATAAAAGATCCCTTAAATACATCCTCACATGCATTCTGGCATCAGTGATGCAAGGCACCGTCGTAAGCCTCCGTCTCCGTATACTGAAAATGTGGAGGCCCAGAACATGATCGATTTGCCTGAGGCCACACAGCTGTCAGAGCGGAGCTGGGATGTGGAGCCAAAGCCTTGGTCTCCAGCCACCTGATGCAGACTCGGGTCTGAATCCTTGCTGTGTGCTCTTGGGCAAACGTCTTAACCTCTCTGTTTCCTTCGCTGGAAGCTGGGAACAACCCACTGGCACCAAGGCCCCCTCTGAGGCTATACACGGAAAAGGCCACGGGTGTTCAGAGCCTGTGTGGCACGCAGCGGTGGGTGAGCCTTCCCTCGCCTGCCTGTGGAAGGTGCCGAGTGGCAGGGGGAACCTGTGCTTACCGCTGCCGTGCTCTGCTGCCGGGCGTCCAGGGCTCCCGCCAGGCCATCCGCTGCTTGGGGGGCTTCATATTTTACCCTGAAACACAGAGGCGGCCACGGTGATCAGACAGTGCTGCACTTGGACCAGGCCTGGCAGCAGCTGGTGGGACAGGGCGGGTAGGGGTGGGACAAGCTGGGCTCAGACTCCGAATGGGCTCGGGTCGTGTCTGGGCGGGGTGCTCAGCCCCCTGGAAGGGACAGGTTGGGGCCCCTGCTCTCCAGCCCTGAGAATGAAGAAAACGTCTCAGCTGCTACCTCTCGGGATTAGGCTCAGACACGTGACCCGCGTGACAGGCACCTGCAATATCTGGCGAGTTCGGGACCAAGACCAAGCTCACCCCGGCTCTGGCCTGATCTGCCCAGACGCAGGGGACTGGGACACAGCTCACAGACCCCGGCTCCGGGAGGGTTACCTGCAGCCCGCTTCTCGAGCAGTTCCCAGCTCTATAATTTCATAAACTGTGCTTCTAGATGGATTCCACCCTGCTGCTGCAAAGCAGTGTGCAAGCTGGGTGGGGCCGCCTCGCCCCGGCTCGTGGCAAGATGAGTGACGTGACCCCGCCCCCGCCTAGGCCCTGGCCATCTTTCCTCCAGTGGAGGGTGACTTGCTGATGGTTCTTCTAGGTGTCCCCTGGGGTGCGCAGTCTGCCAGGCGTGCTGGGCAGGCGAGGGGCTGGGTGGGGAGCAGCAGGTGCCGGCAGGCAGCCGAGGGAAGGGGGGCAAGGGGACAGCCCTGACAGTGGGAAGGGTCCTGCTGTCTGCTCCCAGCAGCTGGCAGAGGAAGGCCAGGTCTCGGCACCAGGTCAGTCCGGCCTTGTGGGGAAGCCGTGAGCGCAGGATCTTGGTCCCAAGGGGCAAGGGTTTCCCTGCCTCTGCTGAACCCCAGGACCTGGGAGACATCACACTTAACCCCTGCAAGGCCAGTGTGCTTGAACGCGACCCCTGGTTCCCAGGCAGCCACTCCCATCCCAGGAGCGCAGTGGTCTGCTCCCTCCACAGGGAGGCAGTCAGGGGGCAGAGGGTGAGCCTTTGCCAGTCCATTCCTGTGGTTCCTGTCAGGCGTGCAGAAGTGGCTGCAGGGAGGCCGCCACGGGGCTGTCCCAGTGTGGACAGGCCAGGCCCCGCGTGAAGGGCAGAGACTGATGGTTCTTCCAGTCGCTCTGCACCTCTGCCGTGCTCTCCTCACCCGCCCCAGCCCCCAGGTCTCTCCATCCGTCCCCGGGGCCCATGGCTGCAGCGGGGCAGGGCCCAGCTTTCTCTCCTGGAGGTGGCCACTCCTCAGAAGGTGCCGGGAGGCTGCTGGGCAGGTGTGTGCGACCCTGTCTAAGGGCCTCCAGGGAGGCAGCGTGCGGTCCCAGGCCCAGCTGGGCAGCGGTGAGGAAGGGCAGGCTCGCCGCTCGGGAGGCCTGGCTGAGGCCCCCACCACGGCGAGGATGGGGCTCATCTGGTGGCCCTGCTGCCCTGGCTGGCAGCTCAGTGGGAGGGCCTGGGCAGAGGCTGGCTGTGGTCAGAGCTGGAGCAGAAACGGGGGCTGAGAGGAACTGGCTTCCTTGTGAGCCTTGGCAGCACAGCTGGCTGCAGGCCGGAGGGATGCTGGGAGTCAGGCCAGCCGAGGGGAGGGCAGGGGTGATCCCTGGCAGACGCGAGAGGGCCAGCCAGTGGCCCAAGCTGGAAGGTCCAGGAGCAGAAGGGTGGCCCGGCCAGCAGGACAAAGGAAGAGGCAGCTGTCGCTAAGGCACTCACCTGCACCTCCTGGACTCGTCCCTAGGGGCAGGCCTGCCAGAGCCCCCGGCCTCAGAACGGTGTGAGGGATGGCGCTTTGTGCCCAGCCAAGCGCAGTTTGGTAACACGAGCCTTTCTACATAATGCTGGCCAGGCTAAAATCCACCTGCCTTGGCTTGGCCAGCCCTGCCTCCCTCTTGGCGGCCTCTCTGCTCTGTCCACCCACGCCTGCGGGGAGCCACGGCCCGTGTCTCCCACCCGCCACATGTGTGGCTTCTGGTGCTGCAGTGGCATCTTTACCAGCCCTGCCTTGCCCAGTCCTGAGTGCCCTCTGCAGAGCTGTGTGCCCTCCTCTGTGTGCTGCCCGGTGCCCAGCACCGCACAGCAGTGGTCCGTGCACACGCCGCATTCCCCAGGAGACTGCAGGCCCTGGGAGACAGGCTCCAGGCGAGTTGGCCCCCTTCCCCAGGCCTGCTCCCCCGAGGAGGGATGGTGAGACAGCAAAGCTCAGCCAGGCTGGCGAGCCAGGCTAGGTCCCGGCGCTCCCCAGGGCGGCTGGTGCTGCTTCCCGCTGGGGTTGTGCACAGGGCGCGCTCCTGGTGGCATGTCCCACCAGGCTCATTAGCTTCCATCCACACAGCGGCCTCTGCGGCGTCCCTAACTCCATGGCCTCCCCGGGCTGCTGCGGGTCCCAGAGCACCTGGGCTTGGAGAACAGACCAAGGGCAGATCGGCTTCCAGCCCAGGCTTGTGACGATCCACAGTATGGCAGAGACACCTCACAGAGCCAGGCCGGCGGCAACTCGCCAGCTTTGACCTGCACTTGTGGATCACAGAGGCCATCAACAGGTGACTTCCCAAAGACACCGAATGACCACGAAGAGCCAAGTGGGCTCAGTGGGGAGGATCCCTAAGCCAGAGCTTTCTTTGGCTGTAAGAACCCTGGCTGCGCACAGCTCAGCCTTGGGGGGCATAAGCAAAGGGCTGTAAAACACGGAGCCTAGGGTGGGTGTTGTGGCACGGTGGGCTAAGCCACAGTTTGGGATGCTGGATTCAAGTTTGGATCCCACGGTTTGGATCCCATGTGGGTGCTGATTTGCATTCTGGCTGCTGCACTTTGGACCTAGCTCCCTGCTAACGCAGCTGGGAAAGTGGCCGAAGATGGCCCAAGTTCTTGGGTCCCTGCCAGCCGTGTGAGAAACCAGGATGGCTCTTGGCTTCAGCTGGGTCCAGAGCTGGCTGTTGAGGTCATCTGGGCAGTGAACCAGCAGATGGAAGATTTGAAGAACTGTCTGTCTCTCCTTTTCTCTTTGTCACTCTTTCAAATCAATCTTTTTAAAAATTTTTTTTTTATTTTTTATTTTTTATTATTTTTTTTTTTGACAGGCAGAGTGGACAGTGAGAGAGAGAGACAGAGAGAAAGGTCTTCCTTTTGCCGTTGGTTCACCCTCCAATGGCCGCCGCGGACAGCGCGCTGCGGCCGGCGCACCGCGCTGATCCGATGGCAGGAGCCAGGATCCAGGTGCTTTTCCTGGTCTCCCATGGGGTGCAGGGCCCAAGCACCTGGGCCATCCTCCACTACACTCCCTGGCCACAGCAGAGGGCTGGCGTGGAAGAGGGGCAACCGGGACAGAATCCGGCGCCCCGACCGGGACTAGAACCCGGTGTGCCGGCGCCGCAAGGCGGAGGATTAGCCTAGTGAGCCGCGGCGCCGGCCTAAAAATTTTTTTTTTTATTTGAAAGGCAGAGTTACAGAAAGGCAGAGGCAGAGAGAGAGGTCTTCCATAACTGGTTCACTCCCAAAGTGGCTGCAATGGCCAGAGCTGGGTCAATCCGAAACCAGGCCAAAGCCAGGAGCCGGGAGCTTCTTCCAGGTCTCCCACGTGGGTGCAGGAGCCCAAGCACTTGGGCCATCTTCTACTGCTTTCCCAGGTCACAGCAGAGAGCTGGATCGGAAGTAGAGAGGCCAGGGCCCATATGGAATGCCAGCACTACAGGAGGTGCTTTACCTTACCTGTTAAGCCACAGCACCAGCCCTTCCAATCAATCTTTAAAAATAAAATTAAAGGGACTGGTGCTGTGGTATAGTAGGTTAAGCCTCTTCCTATGGCACCGGCATCCCATATGGACACAGTGGATGGAGTCCCAGCTACTCCACTTCCGATCCAGCTCTCTGCTATGGCCTGGGAAAGCGGTGGAAGATGGCCCAAGATCTTGTCCCCTGCATCTATGTGGGAGATCCAGAAGAAGCTCCTGGCTCCTGGCTCCTGGCTTCGGATCAGCCCAGCTCCAGCCATTGCAGCCATTTGGGGAGTGAACCAGCGGATGGAAGACCTCTGTCTCTCCCTTTCTCTGTAACTCTGCCTCTCAAATAAATAAATAAATCTCAAAAATATAAAAAATAAAAGCAAAAAACATAAGGCAAACCATTTCCCCAGCAAGCTCAAGTGGAGCCACTCCCTGGGAGGTTGAGGCAAGAGGCCGGACCCTGATGGACACACGGGCCAAGGCCTCGGCCACTGAGCACCTCTGTCCACGGGGAAGGGCAGAGCCTGGCTCTGATGCCGAGTGCTCACTCCCGAGGGGGGCTTCTCAGGAAACTGAGGGTATCACAGGACAACAGAATACCAGGTCTTGGGAGTCGCTGAGGGTTTACCAGGACCCTGTTCTGTGGGCTTGTCTGTGGTGGACAGTGCAGGGGCGGGGGCAGGGTTGGAGGCAGTTAAGAATCACACAGCCCTGGGCTCCCAAGCTGGTGCTATCAACATTAGCTGCCTGACTGCGACAAGTAACCCAGGCTCTGTGTCTCAGTCCCCTTCTGACCAGATTCTCGAAGGTTCTGGCACTGAGTGGGCTCGCCACATGCGGGTCTCCCTTCCCTGCCTATCCCAGGTTCTTGGCCACACTGAACTGACTCAGGGGGCTGCGTGCTTGTCCTCCCCCTAGGAGGACATCCACCATCCACCCAGGCTCAGGGACCCCAGGAGAGGCTCTCCCCTGACCGCGAGCCACCCACTTCTACAGGGGACAGGACGGGACGCGCCACTCACTCTTTCCGTTGGTCAGCCAGCGAGCTGCCCCGGGTCAGTGCAAACATGTCAAACTCGTCCTCCAGCCGGCCCGAGGCCTCCAGAGACTGCAGGCCCGCCCGCACACTGCTGGAGCCCAGGTCTGTGGGGCAGAAAGGCCGCGTGAAGGATCTGTCCGCTGTTCCTGTATCCTCCTGCCAAGCCCGGGCCTGGTGCTGCAGGAGCACACAGGCCAGGAGGCAGGCCAGAGAGGGCACGGAGGGGGCAGGACGTCTGCTGGCCAGGGGCCCAGGCCACCCTCCTCTTCCTCTCCCTCACGCATCTCTAAGGGGGAGACACAGTCACTCCCTCCTGGGCTCTTGTGAGTAGGGAACAGGGACAAGGCCGCCCACTGTCGCTAGAGGGAGGGACTTCTCAAAAGGCATGCTGTTAGTGTGGCAGCCCACTCAAGATGGGGTCCTAAGGACCCCCAGGGCTCAGCACGAGGCCGGCAGGCAGTACCTGAAGCCAACCTGGGCAACAGGGGCGAGTATCGCTTACATCTGTCAGGAGCACGCTAACAGATGTTCCGCTGCAGGTGGGGAGCAGCAGGGCGCCCACAGCCCCACCATCCCACCTCGGCAGGCGCCCTGCACACCGCACTCACTCATTCCCGCCAGCTGCGATGACAGGCTGCTGGTGGCTGCAGGCTCGGGGCCCATGTCGATCAGGTCTGCGGCTGGCTCAGCCTCGCTGGGGGCCTGGGGGAGGGAGGCGCCCCGTCATCCTCCCCCTCTCCCTCCCGCGGGCTTTCTTCCCCACGGCTTAGTCCCCCGTGGCTGTGGCTGGGGGCAGGAGGTTTCCCTCCCCCACTTCCAGCTCAGCTGGGCCCCAGGGAGGTTGGAAAGACCCTTGGCTGTGAGCTGGTGGCGCAGCCTTACTGGCCCACAAGGGGCAGTGGCGCGCCCGTGAGAACAGCCCCTCTGCTTCCTCAGGCAGCCCCAGCCTGCGGAGGATGCCGGGGAGGGAGGCGGGGAGCGCCCTCCTGCTCCTGCTCACCTGCCATCACCCAGGCACGGAAAAGGGCCTTTACCTTGGCAGTCTGGCCTGTTCGGAACCGCTCAAATCTACGAGACAGGAAAGACCCGAGTCAGCGGGACAGACGGAAACGGGTCCCCCAGGACGGCCCCGGCACAGCTCCCCAATTGAGGGTCTCAGCATCAGGGTTGGGGGTCACGGTCAGGGTGATGCAACATCCGGCTCTACTCTGGACAGATCCAGCCGGCGCCCGCTGTTCCCAGGACTTACGCACAGTGTCCCTCTGGTACTTGCAAAGTGTCCCAGTTTAGATTGTTCTACAGCCCTAATCACGGTGAGTGTGACGCCAATGGCAATACAGCAGAACAGAAAATAGGAGTGCTTGGCACACGGTACAGCGGTGTGTGCCCATCTGTGCGTGTGTGTGAGTGAGTGTGAGTGTGTGGCTCCCTGAGTGCTGCACAGAAGACCCTACTGTGTGGAGCCACTTAAGGGCCAGGGGGCTGGGGAGCTGGGCTGAGAATCTGGGTTTGCTCAAGGTGCGGCTCTGTGCATGGGTGTGTCACATCACTTGTGACGTTAGTGTCCCGTCAGCCGCCTCCCAGCTGTGATGAGGAGCAAGTGAAGACAGAGCCCATGGGAAGCACTGCACGGGTGCGGCTGATGGCTGTGGGTGTTGGGGGACCAGCTGCCCCAGACACAGCCACACCCTGGCAGGGCAGGGAGGGGGCCCTTTCCTTCTGCTGAGCCAAGGAGCAGGAGCGGCCGGGCAGGTGAGCCGAGCAGGGGCCCCACACTGGGACTTAGAACCGCGCAGTGGCGTCTGCTGAGGGATGAAGATGCCAGAGACGAGCGGCATCACGCAGCAGACAGCATTGTTTCCTGGACCCTCAGCGGCCTTGGGCGCGCTGTTTACAGGCCCAGCAGCCGAGGGCTCCGGGGAGGCAGCTCTCCCTGTTGGACGTGATGCTTCTGGGAGTGCCCCGGAGGGGCCACCTTCCCTCTCCCAACAGGTGAGCACAACACAGCCCAGCCAGCTGGCGAGGGTCTTGGGGACAGGAAGACACCCGGTGGACAAGTGTTTGGAGGTGACCCACTCACTGATAACGGCTCCCTGGGGACATGGGGCAGGTGTGTCTGCACCCGGGACCACTGAGCGGCCGGGGGCCTGTGCTGCCTGCTTGTGCCGAGGCATCACGGCTCTAACCGCCTCCGACTGGGTTCCGACCACTACCCACTGTGCTCCTCACTGATCCCTGTGGGGCTCTGGCGGCTGGCGGTCACGAAGCAGTCAGGTGACTTTCCTGGGGGCCCACGGCCAGGAGGTGCGGTGCCTGCAAGAACAGCACGGCCGGCCTGGCTGCGGGGCCCCGCTCTAGGCCACCACCTGCTGCTGTCCCAGGGCGGACTCTGCAAAGGAGACCCAGGCTGGGGGTGGGGCGGGGCCGGGGCGGGGCTACCGTTCGTGGCGCAGGAACACGTTGTTGAGGTTGTCGTTGACGATCAGCAGCTCCTCCGTCAGCTGCTCGTTGGAGATCCGGGGGATGAGCTCCAGGACCCGCTGCTGCATGGCCCGGCATGTGCGGTTCAGCTCCTGCGGAGGAGGGAAGTGAGCCGACCACGGCCATGCGCACTTGTGGCAGCCCAGGCTCCAGGCGGAGGGAGAGGCTCCCAAGCTGGACTTCGAGGTCCCATTGGCACAGCTTCTGGGGTTTGGCAGGCATGAACTGGAATTTCCCGTCCAAGGGGTCTACACTAAAATCGAATACTCGTTAAACGGCGCTGCTGGCTGTGTACAGACCTCAGGGTTGTGCCCCTGCCCCTGTCTTCGCAAGCTGAAGATGCTGAGACTCCGAGGTGGGCTGGCTGAGCCGTCTGCAGCTTTTCTGCTGCCCTGCGGTGTTTTGGATCCAAAGCACAGAAAACCAACTACTGCCCACAAACCCCAGCTTCAAAGCTGTGCCTTACTACTGTTTCCTTTTTTGATGACATTTGTCCTGTGGGATAATTTTCGACTCAGAGATGGTACAGAGAGTTCCCGTACACCCTTCACCCAGGCTGGCATTTGTCAAAACCATGATGGGGGCATTTGGGCTTGTGGGTGAGGTGCCTGCGTCCTGAGTCGGGTAAGAGGGCCTGCAATGGATTCCTGCCTCCAGCTTCCTGCTATTGCAGACCCTGGGAGGCGGCGGTCATGGCTTAAGTGACTAGGGTCCTGCCACCCACGTGAGAGACACAGACGGAGTTCCTGGCCCCCCGGCACAGTTCTGCTGACCAAGCTGCAGACCGTATCTGCGTGCCACCAGTTCCTCTTCCATGTCCATTTCTGTCCCACGATCCCACACACATTAGTCACCATGTCGCTGATGACTTTAAAAAAAAAAAAAAGGACATTTATTGAGAGCCAGGGGATTCCGATTTTCTGGACTGAGTGTCTTTCCCCTGGTTACCTGTCAGCAGGACTGCTCACTGTGGTTCCTGCAGCTCCGTTACCCAGCATCCTCAGGGAGGCCTGCCTTCTGCACAGGGCGGGGCAGGGCAGGGCCTCCCCTTCCTTCCTCCCTGACCACTTGTGGTTGTTTGCACTTCCTTGCCGGCCCCTTTCAAGTGCAGGACAGCCCTTGGAGCCAGGGCTCCGGGTGGGAATCCCAGCTCTGCCACGTCCCAGCCACAGCACTCCCCAACCTGGTGGGGACTGGCAGTTGTCGCCTGTCAACTCTGCCTTCTCAGTCCCCGAAATCGTGCATCCCTGACGGCCGTGGCCCGGGGCTCGCTGCAATCGCGCCATTCTTCCCTGAAGTCCTCACTCAGCTTTCGGGGACTGCCTCACTGCACCCCACGACCCCCTCCTGTCCCCAGCCTCCCACAATGTCAGGACCCCAGGACCCCAGAGCAAGCCAGCGACACACAGAGACCATCCTGCCCAGGAGATGTGGTGAGCAGGCTCAGCTCTCTGGCCCCTTGTTGGGGGCTCCTGGGCTTTGGGGGTGCCCTGATTTCTCGATGCACTGGTCCCCCCCCCCCGCCGGGTGACCCCTTCTGCTCCAGTAACCACCCTTCCTCCACCTTCCACCCCTACACCTCTGCCATCCCCACAGTGGGGAGGGGGCCCTCGGACCATCGTGTGACACACACAGGAGCAGGAACCAACACTCCCTGCCCGGCTCGGCTGCCCAAAGCCGGCCACGTGTCCATCTCAAAGCCGGCCCTGCCCTGACGCCTGCCGGCCCCGCTTCTGCGAGGTGAGCCCTCCCCTCCCAGCCTTCTCGCAGGACCATCTCCCGGGAGCTCACCCCGCGCCAGGCTCGGGGCCGGGCGTTCCGCATGCAAAGCCTTTCTTCACTCCCACCACGAGGGCTGGCAGCGCAATCTTACAGTTGAGGAAACTGAGGCAAGAGGGGCTGCGTTGTCCAGACCAGAAAGCGGGACAGCCAAGATCTGGATTCCAGGCCCCGGTCTCCCGTCACGACCAAGGGGCTCAGAACTGCCCATGAACATCGCCGTGGGGGCTGGGAAGCCGGCAGCTGGGCCCCGGCGTGCGCGTGCGCGTGCGCGTGCTGGGGAGAGGCCTCCGCTCACCTGCAGCAGCTCCAGGTCTGCGGGCTCTGCCTGGGTGGGCACCAGCTCCGTCAGCATCTCCGACATCACCCTCACGTTCCCGCTCACCATCTCCAGCTCGCTGCGCAGCTTCCCGATCTGGAACGCAGCGCGGGCCGTGCTGAGGGCGGCTGGGTCTGCAGTCCCTGTCGCTCACAGCCACACGGCCTGGCGCCCTCAGCCCAGGGGCTGGCACTCTCTCTGGGCAGCTCTGCCCTCAGAGGTGCGTGGTGGGCTCGGCTCCCCACCCACCTCCAACCCCCTCACAGAGGCACTACCCACCGTTACCATCTCCACACCAGGGAGCCTGGCGCAGGGAACGGCTGTAAGGAAGCAAGTGGAGAGGGGCACGGAGGCCTCCTGGGCCTGACGCGGCTAACGAGGCCCTGCAGGGCGGCTCCTCCCAAGAGGAGCAGGGAGGCCGCGGCCCCGCCCCTCGCTATGACAGCCCTGGCCTGCTCCCTCTGGAGGATGGGGCGGGGTGTGGGGCTGGAGTCTCACCCTCCCTCTCCTCCTGGGAGGCCTGGGAGGCTGTTCTTGTGTCTCAGGCTCATCCCAGGATGGTTCTTAGCCCTGCAGCCCACCTTGAGCCGGAAGCTCGGACTAAACACTTGCTCCAAGGAACGTTAGCGGGCTTTCAATGACCAAAGGGTTCCAAGGGCTCTGACTTCTGGCAGAGGGGAGGTTTTGTTTTGTTTTTTTCTTTCCATAACAAGCATTTCCCATGAACCTGCTGAAGAGCCCTCCTGCGTTTTGGGAAGTGCTGGCATGCTCTCAGCTGGATGGCCAAGGCGATTCCAGAGTGTGCGTGGCACAGGAACTGGAGCCACCTTATACGGCTCACCCAGTTAAGTGTGCAGCAGTTAGCGCTACACATGAGCAAGAGCGGTCAGCACGTCCGTGGACTGGCAGTGGAACCTTTGCCAGGTAGATGGCGTTATCCCAATACCTTACCCCACCAGCCCGGCGTTATCCCAATACCTTACCCCACCAGCCCGGCGTTATCCCAATACCTTACCCCACCAGCCCGGCTTTCAGAGACGGAGCGGTGGGAGTGTAGGGACAGGCGGAACACCCACGGCGGCACCCCAACAGCTTCTAAACCGGCAAAGCGCCGGATGCACTTGGCCTACTTAGTGAGTGAGTGGGAAACTACCGGTCACCAACACTGCCCGTCCAGCTCAGAGGGGACTGAATTAACACAGGTGCCTGGGAGTGACGTCACTGTGTGCCCCACCGTCCTGCCACGTCCCAGGGGACCCCAGGGAACTGTGAAATGAAACAAAGACTACTCGATTGACAAGAACCTAGGGCTAGGAGCAAACAGAGTCCTAATCCACACAGACGCTGGATCTGAGGCAAACTGGTTAAGATTGTGACCAGATTAGATGATGCAATTTTTCTTTATGCGCCTGCAATTCTTCTGTCCAGTTAGTAACATTTTCTAGTCATCTGTAACTCTGCGGGTGTGTGTGTGTGTGTGTGTGTGTGTGACTTTGTAACTACCACAAGTCTCTCTTCAAACACAGGCAGGCTGTGAAGAAGTCTAAGTTTCTGCACTCCATGGGAGTCGTAGCTGGTAAAGCTGCCACCTGCAGCGCTGGCATCCCACATGGGTGCTGGTTCGAGTCCCAGCTGCCCTACTTCAGATCCAGCTCTCTGCTATGGCCTGGAAAAGCCGTAGAAGATGGCCCAAGTCCTTGGGCCCCTGCACCCACGTGAGAGACCTGGAAGAAGCTCCTGGCTCCTGGCTTCATGTCGGCACAGCTCTGGCCGTTACGGCCATCGGTGGAGTGAACCAGCAGATGGAAGACCTCCCCCGCCCCACCTCTCTGTAACTCTGCCTTTCAAATAAATCAATCTTAAAAAAAAAAAGAAAGAAACTTCCCTCCTGTCTGTGTCCTTGTCGCCAGCACGTCCAGCACCTGAGCAGTAGGCCCACCTCAGAAGTGGGCACCCACAGCACAGCCTCCACCCACAGCCCAGCAGCCACACGGGTCACAGGAGGTGCAGCTTCGACACGCTCAGCTCAGGAGGAAGACACCGGGGCACAGCCCACCCGTGCCCGTGTGTGGCCCGCTCAGGGGTGGGTAACCTTTCGAAGCTCATTGCAGAGCCCTGGGAAAACCTGCCCCCTAAGCCTCAACCTTCCTGTTGGGGATCTGTGGGCAGCATCTCGGGGCAACGTGGCGTGTTGATTTCGTACGCAGGTGTTGGCTGATTCAGCCAGACCCCAGGTTAAGGGAAAGCCTCGCTGAGCACAGAAGCAGCCACACAGACGCAGTGGAACTGCTCTGGCTGCAGTGGGGCTACCCCCGGGCACAGCTGTGGTGCGGGACAGGGCCTGCCCGGAGTCGTGGGAGTTGAGCTTGAACCCCGGCTGTCTCTGGTGAGCTGCGTGCCCTGGGCAAGTGCACTGACCCCCCGAGCCCGGTCTCTGAGATGGGCTGCAGTGAGGATGGAGTAGACAGGTGCATGCTGCCGGGGGCCCTCGCTGGTACCTGCCTCAGCCCAGTGTGCTCACCTGCTCGGGGGTGGGCACTATGGGTGAGTCGCCGGGGAGTTCAGCCAGGGTGTGCAGAGTGGCCATGTGCTGGCTCGAGTCCCCTCGCTGACCGGCATCAGAGCTGGCAGAACTCTGTCCTGATGGCGACTCGGAGTTGAACACGGTCTAGAGGGTGAGAAGCAGCGTCAGCGAGGCCTCCGGGCAAGGTCAGGGTCAGAGCCCCGCGGGCTGGCTGCTCACCCTCTGCGGCGTGTGGATGGGCGACAGCATGTCCAGGTCGGTCATGGGAAACTCCAGGCCCTTCCTGCGCAGGTCCTCGTACACGGTGACAACACCTGTCAAATCGGGCGAGCTGCGGAACGCGTCAGCCCAGGACTGAGAGGGGACAAGGGGACACGGCCAGTAACCACTGCTCGCTTTCTCCCCTGCCAGCCTGCCTGCCCTGGCACCTGGCACGAGAACTTTCCTCCCGGACACGCTGGTCCCACCTTTGCCCAGCCCACTCCACAGCAAGGCCTCTCCCCACGCACATCGGCTAACGGCTGGGCTGCCCAAAGGTGAGAACGACAGCCTGGGGCAGACACGTGGCAGGGGCGCCTCCCTCCCTGGCTGCCTCCCCGCCCCGCCCCCTCGCGCTGGCACTCACTTGGATGAGGTTGAGCACCTTGTCGTGCACGATGGTGGGGGGGTTGTTCTTGGGCAGGATGGTGCGCACCAGCACGCCCTCCACGAAGTCCTGGCTGGCCACCAGCACGTGGAAGCGGTGCCCGCAGTTCTTGACGCAGGTTTCCAGGACCTGGAGGGTCGCAGGGTGCCACTGAGCGCCCCAGACCGTGGCGGGGCGGGGGGCCCAGGCCCTGCACTCTCCCAGCTCCTACCCCGTGCCACAGGAAGGCCGAGCGGAGGAGGTGGGACTTCCTATAACGAGGTCCTACAACGTGCAGAACTGGGGACAACGCTGGGACGTGGGGGCTTCCTTTCTGGGTGTGGCTGCGGAGGGGCGGGGTGGAGGGGGCTGCTGCCTGGAATGCACTGGTGTCAGCAGCATCCTGATGCCCCTCCCAGCTGAACACGGTCAAGACACGGTGGCTCTCCAGGAGGAAATCAAAGGGCACCTGAGCTGTCTGTCACCTGGCGACACTGAGGCCTGAGGACAAGCAGGCTAAAGTCCTTCTCCAATCTCTGCCCCCACTTCCCGGCAGGAGCTGCTGGGGCTGTTCCCTGCAGGCAGAGCCACGGGGACAGAGCGCTCCCCTCGCCCCGCCCCGCCAGGCCCATCCTGAAGCCAGGCTGCCGGGCACGCCCGGCTAGCTCGGCACCCTGGACTGCTTCGGGGCTGTGGGCAAGGCTGTTCTCAGCCACTGGCATTTGTTTCATGTTCACTTCCATGGTGTCCAGGAGCCGAGCAGCACCCAGGGTGGCCTGCCTGGCTTTGTGTCCCAGGAAGCCTGGTGTACCAGACTGTTACGTCATGGGCATGTGCCCCAGTGGCCTCAGTGCCCCCGCCGCAGAACTCTCCCGCCATCCGCGTGCACCTGCACTGCTCACAGGAGACAGCTTTGCCTGTGGACATTTCCTTCCCAGCCCCAGGTGGGCAGGAGACCCCCAGGCCTGAGGTCCTGGCTCAGGATGAACGGACAGATGGACAGACGGATGGGGCACTCACCGTGAGAGCCAGCATCACCTCGTGGAAGTTCTTATTGCCCACGATTCTCTTCTTCACTGCTCGGAAGGCATCCTTGGGGCTGGGAAGGACGGAAGGACGGATGGCTTGGGGCGGAGCCTCCCAGCCCAGCGCAGGGCTGCTAGCCTGAGCGCGGGAGGCCCTGCCGGGCTGCGCTGGCCCCGCTGGCCTGTCCTCCCGTGCTCTGTCCGCCCACCTGCCTGGCCTCCACTTGGCTTAAGCTCCCCCATGTTCAGGGCAGCACACTAGGTATGGGGACACGAACAGCACCAAGCACGCCACTTCCAGGGATCTCGTGTTCTGGGGAGACCCAGGGGCTGGGGGAGGAGGGGCTGGGGGAGACCTCTGCAGTGGCGGATCCCATGTGAGGTGATGGAACAGTGGGGGAGGGCAAGAGCAGGGGCGGAGGCCCTGGGGCGGGAGGAGCTTAGTGCCTTGGACTGCGTGGGGGGAGGGGAGGGAAGGTGGATTCATGTAAGGGCAGTGAGAGGCCACCTGCTCTCTGTCCCTTCCATAACTCCACCGCCACCTCTACCCCCACCCTGCACAGGTATGACCAGGGACGCTCGCCTGCCTAACGGCCTTTGCTCACACCCTCACCCTCACCACAAAGGCTTCTCACGCCCACGCCCACAGCCTGGGGCCCAGCTGAAACCCACCCTCCGCGGCGCTGCCCCAGGTTCCCAGCATCCCTGGGGTGTACGGCGGTGGGCACGGCCGTGTATGTGGAGCCTCCGGGCGGGCAGCCCCCTTGGACACCTCCCCTGTGGCGCCCGCCTGTGGCAGGAGCACGGGCTGCACGTCCCCGGGCAGATGAGTGGCCGAGGGGGCCGTCCTGCTTCTGCTGCCACCGGCTAAGTCAGGGGTGTCTGGAGGCCGGCCCGGCCCCAGGCAGGAGTGGATCCCGCAGCGGGGTCAGAGCCATGCGCCTGGTCAGGGCTGCCAGAGAGCCAGGGCAGGGCAGGGGATGCTGCTCCAGGCGGGCGGCAGCCGGGCCCAGAGCATGAGAGAAGTTTCTAGCCCAGTGCACTCTGGAGTAGCTTTCTGCTCTTGGCCTGACCGCCGGCCTGGGGGCGTCTTGGTGTTCTATGGGGATGCATTCCCACTTCTTGCAGAGGGCCCTGGAGGAAAGGGCCACACTCCCCGCGGAGCCAGGCCTGGCCCGGGGGCTGCTGCTGTGGGCCTGCCACGTGTCCGGCACTCCCTACTATGTGTCACCTCCTGCTGTGGCCTCCTTCCTGCTGCCACCTTCATTGTGGGGGCGCTGCCCTCTGCCCACCACGCCCATCCCCACCCTCAGCTGATGAGTGCAGACATGGGTGTGAGTGCCCCCAACCCCAGCTCCAGGGCCGGCCCCGAGAGCGGCTGAGGAAAGCGCTGGAAGGCGCCTACCAGCCTTGGCCCTCTTCTGCCTGTGCCCCCACCTGCCTGAGAGGGACGGGTGGGGCGGGGAAGTGGGTTATCCCAGTGAGGTATGGCGTGGGAACAGGTCCTTGCCGATCGTTGACCCTCACTTACCAGCAGCACTTGCTCTGGCAGTGCCGCCCCCCGCCCCCAGCTGTGCTGAGACGATGACCACCACACATCCCCTTTCAGCTCCCACCAGGGACCTGGGCTGCAGGTGGAAGGGCCTCACAGAGCTTCAGAGAGGCGAAGTGACTTGTCCACGGTCACAACAGGTCAGTGACACGGGGTCAGAGATCTGAAGCCACGCCCCCAGACCTCCCTCCGCGTTACAAGCCTTGACTCCCCGGCTCTGAGCTGGACAACGTCCTGACCCGCACCAGAGACGCCCGCACGACCGGCCTTTCCATCCTGCTTCACGTTCATGCCTCCTGCGGCCCCCTGGTTTCAAACCGTAGGGAGATGGAGTCCGTTCTTGCCCACAGACAGCAGGAGGGAGTCCCTGATGTGGTTCCTGCCCAGAGTGCAGAAGCACACCCGGCGCCACCTCCCAGGGCCAGAGTCTCTGCCTCTGCTTGTCTGAGGGAGCGGCTGCACACAGGCTGCTGCTTAGAGGGGCTGCACACGGTGGCGCCACCCAGGGGCACACTGCACACCTGCCATGACCTTGAACTTCACACCTCTGGACCCGAATCGTGGTTGCAGAATGTCTGAAATGCTCATTCCTGCCAGGTAGGGCTCGGGGACCTGGGGCCCAGAGGAACTCTGTAGCCCTTGCCGGCATCTAGGGCCACGGAGAGGTTGGCCTGTGGTCATGGTCAGAGCAGTGAGGGGTGGGGCAGGGGCTCTGTGGCAAGGGGCCCAGGGTGAGTCTACGCCAACCCCGTCTGGGCCCCACCCCGCCTTTACCCCGCCTTTGAGTGCCTTACCCTTCCTCGGTCTCGTTGATGATGTCACATATCTCCATGTTGAGGGCCCAGTCCTCGCTCTGCAGGGAGCCATCGGTAGCTTTCTCTGAGGACAAGAAACCACAGTCACAAAGGGCTGTCTGGGCCTGGGTGAGTCAACTCCACAGTGGAGTAGCGAGGCGTGGAGGGGGGAGGGGAGGGCAGGCAGTGGACACCCCTGTGTTCCTACGATGTGCCTCTCACACACACTCTCCCATTTGCTCCCTGATTCCTGATTCCCGAAGCAGCCATGGGAGGCTGGGGGTGACCCTGTCCTTCCAGAGCCAAGAAAGTGGAGGCTCATCCTCCCCGGAAGTGGGTGAGTGGGGACAGGACCCAGCCGACAACGTGGTGGCTGCTCCTCGCTGTGTGTCAGGTGATCCCTTTGACTTCAGTGTTTCTGAGTTGCACAGCAGAGGGTAAACCAACCTCTGCCCTGCCCTTCCCCCACTCGCCAGGGCACCTGCTGTACCAGCGTCCTCTGCTGTGTTCTAGGGACAGTCACTACCCAGAGGCAAAGGCTCCATCCCCAGCAGGCAACCCGCCCTTCCCCAGGCCATTTGAGTCGGTTTCCATCCACGGATTGGGGTTGAGGCCGAGCTTCTCCAGGGAATTGAATGCCCCCACCCCACCAAGAGACAGCAGCCCACAGTTTGCATAACACGGGGTGGCAATTCTTTCTTTGTAGATGCAAGTCACAGGAGACACGCAAACCATTCTCTATGGGGGGTGGAGTGGGGTGGGAGCCTTTATGCTGCCACGGGCCACGAGGACATCTGTAACACCACCCGCGGGCCACGCACAACGATCAACTTAAAAGTCAGCCTGCAACAGACATACCCTATTTCCAGTATTGCCTGTGGCTGCCTTGGCACGGCCACACCAAAGGATTCTGTGCGCCTTATACAGCCACAGGGCTGCTGCTGTGGGCCTACTACGTGTCCGGCACTCCCTACTATGTGTCACCTCCTGCTGTGGCCTCCGGGACACTCCCAGCCCTTCCTGCTGCCACCTTCAGTCATGGGGGCGCTGCCCTCTGCCCACCACGCCCATCCCCACCCT
The DNA here is from genome assembly GCF_051225735.1 of Oryctolagus cuniculus. Classification (NCBI taxonomy): domain Eukaryota; kingdom Metazoa; phylum Chordata; class Mammalia; order Lagomorpha; family Leporidae; genus Oryctolagus; species Oryctolagus cuniculus. The sequence continues at coordinate 113,008,465 of NC_142877.1, read as the reverse complement.
CAGCTGATGAGTGCAGACGTGGGCGTGAGTGCCCCCCAACCCCAGCTCCAGGACTCCAGCTGGCCCTGAGAGCGGCTGAGGAAAATGTCTCCCACCAGCTGCACAATACTCATGTCCCGGCGACTCTTTAGGGTCAGAGTTCCCAGCCAGGGGGTCACGGCTATGTCACAGCAGGTAAAGCAGCTCCCTGCAGCATCAGCATCCCGTCTGGACGTCAGTTCAAATCCTGGCTGCTCCACTTACAATCCAGCTCCCTGCTGATGTGCCTGGGAAAGCAGTGGAGGATGGCCCAAGTGCTTGGGCCCCTGCACCCACGTGGGAGACCCAGAAGAAGCTCCTGGCTCCTGGCTTCAGACTGGCCCAGCCATTTGGGGAGTGAACCAGTGGATGGAAGACCTCTCTCATCTCTCGCTCTCTCTTTCTCTGTCACTCTGCCTGTCAAATACATAAGCCGTGCGCGTGGCCATCTGCTGGGGAGCCGCTGGGGGACGAGCACTGGGCTGGCCGCCTTTCGTGAGCTCCGGTGTGAGAGGCGCCCAGGGCATCAGCCTGTGATGGGCCAGGGAGCAGACAGAAGCCGACGCCTTCACCAACGTTCTTTAAGAGAAGCACCATGCCTTTCCTGCACCCTCACTCACCACAGGCCTGCTCCAGGCACGGGATGCAGCGGTGGACAAGACCATGCCGCCCTAGGGTCCCCAGAGGATAAAGCAGGTCCTCAACCTGGGCTGCTGGAGGACAGAGGAGGGCAGTCTCCGTGTGCCTGGGCAGGCGAGCCCATCCTGAGGGAATATGGGGCCAGGCTGAGCCCGCATAGCCAGCTCTAAAACTGTGGCACCCGAGCCGCTGGCCACGAACTGGCCTGACCCCAGTTCTGCCCTCAGGTCCTGGAAGCCACAGGGATGCCAGGGTGGCTGAGGCAGACGGGCTGGTCAGTCTCCCTGGATTACGGCCTGGGGGACAAGAGGAACAAAGGCTCAAAGACAGGGGCCAGCATGTGGCCCTGCGGGTTAAGCCATTGTCTGAGACACCGCATCCCATAGGAGTGCTGGTTGAGTCCGCTGCCCCGCTTCCGATGCAGCTTCCTGTTAACGCACCTGGGAAGGCAGCAGAAGACGGCCCAAGTGGGGCCCTGCCTCCCACGTGGGAGATCCGGATGGAGCTCCTGGCTCCTGGCCTCTGCCTGGCCCAGTCCCGGCCTTTGCATACATTTGGGGAGTGAACCAGCAGACAGAGGATCTCTTTCTCTCTCTCTGTAACTCTGCCTTTCAGGTGAATCATTTTAAAAAGTGAAGGGTTCGGCCAGCGCCGCGGCTCACTTGGCTAATCCTCTGCCTGTGGCGCCGGCACCCCAGGTTCTAGTCCCGGTCGGGGCGCCGGATTCTGTCCCGGTTGCTCCTCTTCCAGGCCAGCTCTCTGCTGTGGCCCGGGAGTGCAGTGGAGGATGGCCCAAGTGCTTGGGCCCTGCACCCCATGGGAGACCAGGAGAAGCACCTGGCTCCTGGCTTCGGATCAGTGCAGCGTGCCGGCCGTAGCGGCCATTTCGGGGGTGAACCAACGGAGGGAAGACCTTTCTCTCTGTCTCTCTCTCTCTCTCTAACTCTGCCTGTCAAAAATAAATAAATTAAAAAAAAAAAAAAAGGAAGCGTTCAAAGACACACTCTCCTTCCCCTCAATGATGTTTACTGAGTGTGGCTTCTCTGTGTCTTGAGCAGCCACAGGCTGAGTCACCTGGACGGACGGGGTGAACCAGGGCCAGCTGGGCGAGCAGTCCTCTGAGAGGAGGTGGGGGTGGGGCTGAGCACACAGACGTGCAGAACCTGCTCCTGCTTCAGAGGCCACAGCCAGCCAACCCTGTCACACGGACAGAAGGGCGTGGACACCCCGACTCAGCCTACAGTAAATGCCGCCTTGTGAAATGCAAAGCCAGTGCCTGAAGCTCTCCCATTGTAGCCATGGCTTCTCTCTCTGATTTATCTATTTGAAAGGCAGAGTGAAAGAGAGAGAGAGAGAGAGAGAGAGAGAGAGAGAGGGAGGGAGAGAGAGGTATTTGGGAAACAGATACCTTTCATCTGCTGCTTCACTCCCCAAATGGCTGCAAAGGCTGGGGCTGGGCCAGGCAGGAGCCAGGAGCTTCTTCTGGGTCTCCCACGTGAGTGCAGGGGCCCAAGGACTCTGGCCATCTTCCACTACTTTCTCAGGTGCACCAGCAGGAAGCTGGATCGGAAGTGGAGCAGCTGGGATTCGAACTCATGCTCATATGGGATGCTGGTGTTGCAGGTGGCAGCTTAACTCAATATACCAGAATGCCGGCCCCACGAGAGCCATTCTTGATGTCCCCTCTGCCACTGCCGCAGCCCCCAGCAGCCTCTGCCCACCACTGCCTTGTCCTCCACGCTGCCTCTGACTTCACTGCCCCCGAGCCCTGCGCTGGCCCTGACAGGATGCTCTGGAACGCGAAAGGGACCAGGTCCCTCCCATGCCCCCAACCTGAGACTCCCTCATCCTCCGCCTGGCCTACGTGCCCCCCCCCCCCCCCCCGCCACCATTCAGCTCCCAAGCAACGCTGGCTGTTCTAGAAGGGAGGAGATTCACAGCATTGCCTCACCCAACCAATGAAGAAAGGAGGCAGAGCTTGAGAAGGCCACACGGCGGCGAGGCTGGGAAGGCAGCTGATGCCTGCTCGCGCTGCGCGGACCCAGAGGTGTCCCTTCCGGACACCTGGGGCTGCTGTGTCCCCCACAGATCCCCTGATGCCCCCTGGTACTCCCCAATATGAGGGTTACCCCTCTTCCCTTGGGAGACAGTGTCAAGAGTTGAAAAGGGGGGCTGGCGCTGTGGCTTAGCAGGTAAAGCCGCAGTCTGCAGTGCCAGCATCCCATATGGGCGCCGGTTCGAGTCCTGGCTGCTCCACTTCCGATCCAGCAGCTCTCTGCTGTGGCCTGGGAAAGCAGTAGAAGATGGCCCAAGTCCTTGGGGCCCTGCACCCACGCGGGAGACCATGGCGACTGGGGCCTAGAGAGGAGTGCTCACCAAGGACTGTCACCCCTCACCATGCTCCTGCCAGTCAGGCCCTGGTCCCAGCCTGCCTCTTCTCGGGCCTGGCTTTGGACCCCATGCCAGACAGCCGCCCTCATGGTCCGGGGGCAGCCCTGCTCCCACTGCAGCTCTGCAGGTGGCCATTTCTGTGGGTGCTCGGGGCAGCCATGGGCAGTTCCACGGGTGCAGGCCACACAGACCCCCCGCTGCCATGCTGGCTTCTCCCTCCTCCCCACACATCCCCATGTCAGCACGGTTCTCAGCGACCCTGGGATAAACCAAGAACTGCTCTGTTCTGTAAAAACATTACCCAGGAGCCCCACTGCCCAAGGGTACAGAACCCGAGCTTTTCCATTTTTTGAAGATTTATTTTTATTTATTTGAAAGGCAGAGTGACAGAGGGGAGAGACAGAGAGATAGACAGAGACAGAGAGAGTCTTCCATCTGCTGGTTCACTCCTCAAATGGCTGCAACAGCCAGGGCCGAGCCAGGCCAAAGCCAGGAGCCAGGAGCTTCATCCAGGTCTCCCACATGGCTGCAGCGGTCCAAGCACTTGGGCCATCTTCTGCTGCTTTCCCAGGCACATTGGCGGGGAGCGGGTCAGAAGTGGAGCAGCCGGGACTTGAACCAGTGCCCGTATGGGATGCCGGCGCTGCAGGTGGCAGCCTAACCCTCACAGCGCTAGCCCCAGGGGCCTCGTTCTTCATGGCTCTGGGCTCAGCCTGGAAAGCCAGCCTTCATTCAGCCAGGTCCCGGTTCACACACGTGCTGCCCGACACTCCGTGTGCACCGGGCCTGAAACACTTCTCACTCTCAGGGCCCCCTCAACACAGCCCAGGGGACAGAGGTGGGAAAAGTCGAGGGGCACAGAGAAGTCGGTCACTTGCCCGGGGCCACAGTTTGCAGGCTGCAGAGTAGAGGTCAGATTCTCGACCATCACAGCATGATGAGCCTCTCCAACAGGCTCGACCCAGCCCGCAGGAGCTGCCCTGGACAGTGGGAGGCCCCGGCTGCCACTAGAGGTGAAAGAACCGAGACAAAAGAGACCGGGCTGAGGCAGTCCTGGCCCAGCTGGCTGGGTTGAGCTCAGGACCTGCGTGGTCCCTCCCCTTGGCTAGCGTCACCCCGCACCATGACAACACAGCTGGCACGCACAGCACAGGGTTGGCCCGCGTGCAAAGCGGGGTGCGCCTCCTGTGGCGTCACTACCCCCCCACCCAGAGGTCAGTGACTCACCCCAGGCCTGGGATGCAAAGCCAGCCTGGGCGCCCCTAAACCTGGGCGCTCCACTCTGCTCTGCACCCCCTCCCCCCAAGGGTGACTCCACCTGCCTAGGGCGGGGAAGAGCGGAGGGAGTCATCAGAGTTTCGTGGGACAACAGCTGAGCCTCCAGACTGCGGGGGCGGCGGGGGGGGGGAGGTCTTCCATCTGCTGGTTCACGCCCCTCCGTGGCTGCAATGGATGGGGCTGGGCCAGGCCAAAGCCGTGAGCCAGGAACTCTATCTGGGTGTCCCGTGTGGGTGCCATCTTCCACTGTGTTTCCAGGCGCATTAGCAGGAGCTAGTTGAGAAGTGGCGCAGCCAGGACTTGGACTGGCGCCCATGTGGGGTGCTGGTGTTGCAGGTGGCGGCTTTACCCGCTGCACCACAGCACCCTGGCCCCAGACTTCTAGTGACTACAGCGCACGTGGCAGCAGCTCCAGCCACTGCTGGTGGGGTTTTGTTTTCTGCAGCCAAAGGCAGCCCCGATGACCTCTCCACTGTGTGCCCAGAGCACCAGCTGCCCCGGCTTCCCCGAGGGGCTGCTGGGCTCAGGATGACAAAGGCCAGACCCAACAGCTGTCCAGCTGTCCTCCTCCCACCTGAATGCCTGCCCCCAGGCCTCGCTCCAAGGTCAGGTGTGCTCCTGGAGCCTGTCCTCGGTCCCACGGCTGCTCCTTCTGCTCAGGGCCCCAGAGCACTCTGTGTGGACCACAGTATAAGCTCTGCGCATAACTCTCCCGATTCCTTTGTTTCCACGCCTCTCTCTCTCTCCCATCAGGCTGTGAGCTCCTCACGGGTAGAAGTTATGGCCCAGGAGCTACCCAGTTCTCTCCAGCAGAGCGGAGCTGGCCCGTGATAAACCTGTACTACCTGTTTGTGGAATGACTGAATGGGGGACGAGGCCACCGTCACCAGCACAGTCAAGCTTTGTAACACTTGGGTTTCCGTGACCCACTGTCACCCCTGCCACTCGCGATCCGGTCGGAGCTGCCACACGGACAGCTTTCTTTCTCCCAGCGGACAGTCCCGGGACATTTTTACAGAGCGCCGTGTCCCTCCGGGATCTGCCTCCCTGTCCCCGCCCAGCGACCTCAGCACCTTCGACCTGTCCACGAGGGCCTCGGCTGCTCGGACCTCCCCTGGGGCCACAGGCCAGCTGAGCCACCTGGAGATGCAGCGTGGGACGCCCCTCACTGTGCATAGCTGCCCTCACGCACGCTGCGTCTCTCTGGATACACGGGAGTTTGCACAGGCTTCTGCTCTGTTCCGCTGCAGGGAGCCCCCTCCGACAGCTTGCCACTAGGAGAGGCCCTCGCCACTGGCTCCTCCAGTCCCCACCAGGCCCTGGGAGTTGCTCCTGGCCCCGGAGACCCAGGAGGAGGTGTGCAGGGCAGCTCCTGCTCACAGGGACACGGGCAGAGCATCAGGACGAAGCTGATATCCATGGGGGCGGGAGGCAGGACTATGGAAAAAGCCACCCCCCACAAGCTCACTCTGGACAGACAGTGAAGATCCCTTCAATTCTGATGGGCAGCGGGGGGTGAGTTAGGAGTGTGGGATACGAACACTCGGCTATGCACCCAGCTCGAGGCCTGCCCCTGCCCCAAGTACCCCGCAGCTGTGTGACGCTGGGCAAGCTCCTTGGCCTCTCTGTGCTCCAGTTCCTCCTCTACAGAATGGGGACCATTGCGCTCTCGCGGGCCAGGGCTGTGTGAGGAGACAAGAGCGCGTGTCTTCAAGCACGTGGTAGCCACCCGGGACAGAACTAACGTCATCCTCCACAAAAATATCAACCATGAAAGGCCTGCTCAGAAATTCCAGTGGTTAAGATGTCAGCTAAGATAGGCACGACCACATGGCAGGGCCTGGGTTCCGGTCCCGGCTTCCCTCCTCGGACTAGCTCCTTGCCAGCTGCACCCGGGGAGGCGCCTGCCGCCTACGCGAGAGACCTGGGTAGGGCTCCCAGCCTCCTGGCTTCTGCTTCAGCCCAGCCCTGCCCTGGCCAGTCTGAGTACGGGAGAGGGAACCAGCAGACAGGAACTCTCTCTCAACCTGTCAGTTTCTGTCTCTTTCTTTGAGTCTCAAAATAAATAGCTAGAAACTTGGAACAATCGTTAGGCTCTACACCGGAAGCGGCAGCCAGCGGCTTGTCTTGACGCCTGTTTGCCGAGTGCACAACTCTTCCCAGCCCTGGCATGGGAAGTGCCAGCAGCTTCCCAAGCAGCGGAGCCGCCCTTCCTTAAAGCCCTGGCTGCTCTCCCCTGTCATTTTTAACCACAGGCCACAAGCGCAGCCCTAAAATACCTTAGGGAGGGCATTACTTCTGCAACCCACGACTTGAAAGTGATGGAGGAAACTCTGGCCCCTCGCTGAAGACCCCGTGAGTGGGGTGCGGGAGGGCTGCCCCGCCCCGCCCCGCCCCGCCCAGTGAGAGGCAGCAGGGCTCTGAAGTCAGAGGTGTAGATGGCATTTTTCAAATAATTTGTATTTATGTGAAAGGCAGAGAGAGAGAGAGAGAGAGAGCGAGCGAGCGAGCGAGCGAGAGCTCTTCCATCTACCAGTTCACCCCGCAAATGCTCCAACAGCTGGGGCTGGGCTGGCCCAAAGCCAGAAGCCTGGAAAACACCCGGGTCTCCCAGCCGCCTCCCAGGGTGCATTAGCAGAAAGCTGGAGTCGGGGGAGCCGGGATTGGAAGCCAGGCGCTCTGATAGGGGACGCAGGTGTCCCAAGCAGCAACTTAGCCACTGTGCCAAATGCCTGCCCCTACCACGATGTCCTCCCACTTGTGAGTATGAAAGATATTACTGACAAGCTAGCAGCGGCGAGGGAGAGGGACTTCTCTCAGTCAGAGTTCCCCAGAGAAACAGGACCAAAAGAAAAGAGCGAGAGCGAGAGCGAGCGAGCATGCGATGGAGGTTTATTTTAAGGATTGGCTCAGGAGACTGTAGAGGCCTGGCAAGTACAAAGCCCATAGGGCAGGCTGGCTACGGCTCCAGCCGTTCAAGGACAGCGACTTCTTGGGAGGCTGGTCTTTTTCTAGTCAGGTCTTCAACTGCTTGGGTGAGGCCCACCCACACTGCTTTGCTGGAGTCGACTGATTTAAATCAGAGACATTCAGCACGCTGCTTGACCAAATACTTGGGGACTGCGGCCCAGTCCAGCGGCCACTCAGCTAACCGCCGCAGGGTTTACCCTGCACTCGCACAAACAAGCCCGAATCAAACTGCGAGCGCCTCTGTCTAAATTCTCCGTGACTCTAGGCCACGCAGTCTGGCTGCTTCCTCCCTCCGCTGGCCCTTCCCTTCCTCTCTCCATGGGAGCAGAGCCCAGGCCCCTCCTCAGGGCTTTCACCCCGACCCCAGAGGGGGGGTACCCAGCAAGGAGGGATGCAGCCGGCACCTGAACCCGCGCCCAGGCTAAGTTCCAAGCTGCTTGCATCCAAGAGATCCAAATGGGCCACCAGGAGCTGCTAGGGGACTGACTCACAGGCAGAGTTCCGTCTGTATCTTCACGCGCAGCCGGAGCAAAGCCCGAAGCAGCCCACGGAAGCCGTGATTCCTCAGCTCGCGTTATACACGGTGGGCCAGCTTACAGCAGGTGAGCCGGCTGGATACAAACACCACGGGACAGCGGCGAAGGTGGCAGGAGGGGGGCGGGGCGGGCGCCCACACCACGGAGGCCTTCCGAGAGCACCCGCCCCATCGGACCTCCCTGGCAAGGACAGAAAGAGTTAACTTGTCCTGACTCCTGCCCCAAGCCAGTGAGAAGACAACAGAGGGGTTTTGTATTTTTTTTTTTTCCTAAAACCAAGAGACTGGAATTCCGGGACTTGACTCTTATTTCTTTGAGCTCATTGAAGGAACAAAACCTATTCAGGATCCTGATCCAAAGGCCCTAATCCCCAAGTGACACCGGGCTCCCCCCGGCCTGAAACCTGACCTGTGACTGCTCCCTCGCCAGGGACACAGACTCACACAGAGGCTGCCCGGCACTCAGTGCCCTGGCCTGGCACCTTAGCTCGGCCGCTACCCGCTCATGCAGTGGCCCCGAGAGGACACCTTCCCCCCCATGGCGGGCCCTGGGCCAGGCGCCCACACCGCAGCAGCCCCGCAACCCACCAGAGGGGGCGCTGCTATTAGCCTCTGTCAGGTGAGGCGCCTGGAGACCAGAGGTTGAGCTGCCTGCTCCTGGGGCCCAAGTGGGTGAGGACCCCGTGGTCCTCCTCGCGCTGGCCCCGGGCCTTCCTGCTGGGCACACGGCCGACGCGAAGCCCTCTGTCCACACAACCCCCTCACCCTCGAGATGGACACCTGGGCACCCATCTGGCTCCTGCACTCGCTCCCCAGGGCCCTGGGCCCCTCTCTGAGGCACACGGCCTCCGCCCCGCCTCCGCCCCGCTCTGACCCCGCAGCGCCCACCCGACGAGCCCACGTGCCCGATTCAGCCTGTTTCTGGAGGTCTGCGGCCTGGGGATGGTCTTCACGCTGTCAGAGGCTTGGGACAAAAGTCAAATGTGGAAATCACGCGAAATTCAAATCTCAGGGCCCGCCTAAGTGCAGCTCTGGGGGCGCAGAGCCACACCCATCCGCCCGGCTCTGCGCTACCAGGGCAGAGCTGGGTGCGAGGAGTCTGATCCGGGCCAGTGCGGGGGTCCCCTTCATGGCCTCCCCCTCCGGCCGCTGCCTTCCCACTGCTGTCAGGGAGCTCACTACTCAGGCGGCGTCTTCCTCAGCCGCCCCGGCTCTTCCTCCCGCCACATCTGCGCTCCCGGAGCCTGGTGCAGTCACCTCTCTCCTCCCTGCTGTCGGATCCCTCCCGGCCATCGCGGCCTTCTTCCCCACCCAGGGGGACTGGGGCGCCCCCTGTCTTGGATAGGAGATGGGGGGAGAGGCAGTGTGACCCAGGAGCAGCCTGGTGACCCTGCCACGACCATGCGTGAGGGTCCACGTCAGCTTCCAGCCCATGGCTCCCACGCCGGCCCCCCAGGGCCCGAGGTGGTCTCCCAGGAGTCCTTTCTGTGGCTCCCCTGGCTGGGCCCCCGTGATCCGAGGACGGCTGTCCCTGCCTCTCCTCCCCGCCTCTTCCATCTCAGCGTTCAGTCAAGAGGTGCTGAGCTCTTGTCCGGGCACAGCCAGCCACCATCCCCACCCTCCATCTGCCGGGCAGCCCACACGGGCTGTCCCTGTGGTCTGCAGCTCACGTTCACCCATCCGCTGGGGCTCGGACTCAAAGCGCCAGACATGGCTGACTTCTGACATCTGTCCGTTAAACACAGCCCTGGAGAAGACCCGGCGAAGGTCTGAACTCCTGCAGAGCAGGGCTGTGGCCACAGCAGGGGCACAGAGGGCGTGGCCCCCAGCCGTGATCTTGGAGGGGTGGGGGGCTGCCCACCCCACAGGAGCACTGGGCACCCGGGGCAGCGTGCTGAGGGCGCCAAGGGAAGACCCTGAACAGTGGAGAGACCCCGGGTGCCCAGTGCTCTCTGCCTCAGGCTGACTTCCGGGGCAACGGGGAAAACAGTAAAACCTGCGGACAACACCCCGGGTGTCAGCACAGCGTCGGGGGCCCGGCCCTGGCTCAGAAACGCCAGCTTCCTCCCCCGCCAGGCCCCACGCTAGGGACTGAGCGTCCATACCCACGGCGCAGCTCCCGCTCTCTGGAAGTGCCGTTCGGTGGGCACGGGGAGACACACAGGCACGGCAGTGGCTCAGGGTGCTGATGGTGGAAACAAAAGTGACGAGGCTGATGACAGCAAGAGCGAACGTTTACTGCCAACAGCACTGTGCCAGGCACTCTGTGGGGACCAGCCTACAACATTCTCCAGGGGAGGAAGCCAGTGGCCCAGGGAGCTGGGCGCTTGGGAGAGCAAGAAAGCAACGGCGGGTCTGACAGGATCCGGGAGGGCTTCAGGGAGGAGGTGTCGATGCCCTGCACTTTGCAGGATGAGCCTGGCTTCCAGAAACACAAGTAGATCCTACCAGGTCATCCATCCTCACAGCTGATGAGCAGCACCCCGTCTCTTTCTAAAAGAGGCACATAGAACACAGAGGGCGTGACCTCGGTGGTGTGTGTCCATTTCACTGGGCTGGAGAGCCTCTGCAGTTTTGGGTGAAATTCTAGCGGCTCGTGGGGGGTCTCAGCTCTGCTATCATGGGGGGGGGGGCTACTCTCATGGGAAGGGAGGGAGCTGAGCTGGGCTAGAACTGAGTTTTCCAAGATGTGGCCTCCCGAATGCAGACCCTGGGGACCCTGGGGTGGGTTCCACCCGTGCCCTCCCAGGTCAGACACTCCCCGGTAGGGGCCCAGGAGTGAGACCGGAGCTGCTTGAGCTTTTCAGCTCCAAAACAATGACTCACGGTGGGGTGGGGCGTGCGTACTGGCCCTCTGAGCTGCGGGAAGCCAGGCGCTGGGCCTCTGAGACCACGCCCCCCACCCAGGCCCGTGTGCACCCCACACTGCCAGAACCCTTGCTTTGGAGAGAAACAAACAAATAAACAAAACCAAACCACTAGAGAGCCACAAAGGGCTGCGATGGCCATTCCAGCCTGGGCGGAGGAGACAGGAGCCGGCTTCCAAGACAGTGAGCACGGAAAACAATGTCTTATCTAAAAGATCCAATTTCCCCACTCCGGCCTGAAGGCTGAAAGCCATCAAAAGGACCAGCAGAGCCTCTCACAGCGCTTGGAGGCTTCCTCGGACAAGCCCCGGGGTCGGCCCCTGCCGGCTGCCCGGCGCCCCCCACCTGGCGGGGCTTGCTGTCATACAGCGCAGGCCTTGCGCCAGGCCGTGTTCTGGGTGCTGGTTCGCGAATCTCAACTTGGAGCCCACGGACACAGGCCTCAGTGCCCTCGTTACCGGCGAGGCGACCTCGGGCCGGCCGCTGCGTCACAGCGCGATAGATAAGGCTCCGGTCACCAGGGCTGTAAAGCAGCGGGAGTCCGGGCTCGGCGGCCCCAAAGCCCTGGCCGCGACGCGTGGCTTCCGAGGTCGCTTCGGCTCTCGGGTCCAGCTGGTGCTGGCCGGTGAGAGGAGCCGCGGCACACACCGCTGAGAGCTGGGTCTACGACCCCGGCCTGCAAGCGCTCGGGGCCCCGGGGGGAGTGGGGCGCCCGGTACCGCCTCCCGCAGGTCGCCCCCAGACGCCAAAGCCCGGGTCTACGCGGTCCTGGGAGCAGGGACGTCTAGCCCTTCTCAGGTGTCCGGGTCCAGAAGCCTGGCGGCGGGGACCCTGGCCGAGGAAGACGCGGTGGGAAACGCGGGGAAGATCGACGGCGACCCAACCACTGCACCACCACGCAGTCCCTTTAACCCCGAAAACTTTCTCCCTCGACCCGGGACCCCGGCAGCCGCACATTGGCTGAACCTCCGCCAGGACCCGCCCTCCCTAGTCATCTATTGGCTGCCGTAAGCATCCATCACAAGCCGAGGACTCCTAAAGGCCCACGTTCCCGTCAATCAGAGGTGGGCGGGAGAGTAGGCGGGGCCGGCTCGGGGGAGCGACACGCCAGCCTCCGGGAGTCGGTGACTGGAGACCTGAAGGCTCCCGGGGGACCGAGGCCGGGTGCGGCGCGCTGGGGCGGGGCCGTGCGGGGCTCCATGAGCTCACCGATGCGCTGTCCCACCGGAGAGCTGAACGGGTTCCCCAGGAGAAAGTCCATCGCCGCGGCAGCCGCTGCTACCAACCCGCGGAATCAGCTGACAGCAACCGCCAGCGCCGCCAATCTGTCACGTGACGCGCCGGACCGCCCGCGGGGCGGGGCCGTGGGGGCGGGGCCAAGGGAGCCGGCGCTCGGCTTCAGGCCCCGCCCCGACTCGCGAGAGGCCGACGCCCCGCGGCGGAGGGCGCTGACCTCGTGGCCTCTGACTCCGATCCGCCTGGCGCCTCGCTCTCCGGCGGGCCGGGGGCGGGGCTTGGAAGCCCGGGCCTTTAGGCCACGCCCCCGGCTGTCAATTAAGGTTTGGGGGCGTGGCCGGCAGGTCTGCACGTCGGGGACAGGACCTGGGTGTGGTTACATAGGTCAGGCGCTCAGTGTCGCTCCTGGCGTCTTAGCCCGTGGACCCTGGGACCTTGCGGCGACCGCACACGCACCCTGCGTGCCTGTTGCCTCCCTGCCCTGACTTCCCGTTTGATGTCGAGGCGTCCCTGCTCTTGTAGCCCCAATCCGCGGACCTCCAGGAGGAGTCCAGGGGCAGGGGTGTGTGTCCCCTGGAGACTGAGAGTCCAGGGCGTCGGCTGGCTACCGCCCAGCACGGCTGCGAGCTCACAGATGCAGTCGCGGGCAGGGCGCGTGGTACCCAGCTCTGCCGTTCATCTGTGAGATCCAAACAGCCAGCTGCATTTCCTCTGGGTCCTGGAATTAGATCAAGGACTTGGCACTTTTTTTTTTTTTTTTTTAGGTCACAGGCTCCTCTGGGAATTTGATGAAAGCCACAAGACTTTCTGAAGAAAAAAAGGCAGTGGGTTCAGTTTTGCTTGTAACCTCATTATTACTGGGGTCCCTGTAGCACAGGGTGGCCTCCAAGTTAGGAATCTCGAAGGCCTTGCCTAGCCTTGTGATCCAGTATCTTTTCGTGTCCCTGGCTGTGTACCACGTGCGAGACGCCACCTGCACCTTACAGACGCCGTCTGTGGATTCCCGACGCTGTCCTGGGCGCTTGGGCCACTGATCCTGATGCGATGCTTAAATCTGAACTTGGAAAACCGGTCAAATCTCCATCTAACCCAGGTCCATATGATGAAACGTGCACGTCAGGCTGGCTGGCTGGCGGCCTGGAGCCAGGGCAGTGACACGGACACTTTTACAGAGGGCACTCCGGAAGCCTGTCAGGCCGCTCACATGGCTTGTCCGGCATCGCTAACTGAGCCAGGGCAGTACTGCATAGCGTGGAATGGACCACAGCGTTCAGGTGCCACCCTTACACAGCACTCACATCTTTGTTTTATTTTGGGGGAGGACTGGTTTATTTATTTGAAAGGCAGAATTACAGAGAGACAGACACACAGCTCTCTCTCCAAATGGCCACAACAGCTGGAGCTGGGCAGATCCAAACCCAGGAGCTTCTTCCAAGTCTTCCACGTAGGTGCAGGGGGCCAAGCACTTGGGCCATCCTCTGTTGATTTCCGAGTGTATTAGCAGGGAGCTGGATTGGAATTACAGCAACCGCGTCTTGAACCGGTGCCCAGATGGGACGCTGGTGTTGCAGGTGTTGGCTTTACCCGCTGTGCCACAGCGCCGGCCCCAAGTGTCATCTTTATTCAGGCTAACACCACAACGTACAGTCTCACTTGCTGATAGAATTAAATACTAAATTCACTGGATTTGCAGTTTGCAAAAGATAATGAAAGTTTCTACAACAGAAAACCCATACAGAGAGGCTGGTGCGTTGGTCTAACAGGCTGAGCTGCCGCCTGCAACACCAGCATCCCCGTGGGCACTGGCTGGAGTCCCCGCTGCTCCACTGCCGACCCAGCTCCCTGGATGCACCTGGGAAAGCAGAGGAAGATGGCCCAAGTCCTTGGGCCCGGGAAGCTCCCGGTCCCTGGCCTCGGTCTGGCCCAGCCCTGGCTGTTGTGGCCAGCTGCGGAATGAACCAGCAGATGGAAGATCTCTGTGTCTCTCCCTCTCTCTCTGTAACTCTGCCTTTCAAATAAGCAAATACATATTTTTAAAAAAATCAATATAAAACAGAGTTAGGTGTTAGGAAAATGGCTGAGATTGGGAACTTGACCTCTGCTCTAGGTTTATTTATTTAAGAAAATTACAGTAGCATGAAATGTGAAAACTGGTTTTATAACTTTGTAGCAGACATGATTAACATGATTAGGAAAGATAGTCGAGACTGGACTACAAATATTAAAAATGTGGTTTTTAATAATATAAGTACAAAATCTTATTTCTTTATACAACCGTAATGGGATTTGGATCAAACCACTAGAATTTATTTAAAAAAACAAAATAAAACAATGATATAAAAACTGCAAGAAGGTCTGAATCCAAAGATTTTCCTCTAGTAGTACCAAATACCACAAGGTACAGATTATTATACAAATGTGTACAAATTTTAAATACAAATACAATAGGGCTGGGTTTCAAAGGAAAACAAACAAAAAGCAGGTCCTCCCCAGGATTTCATCAACGCACACAAAGGACAGCGGCAGGACTGGTTTCTTCCAGCCCCACTCCTTGCCCCATCACCTTGTGTCAAACAGGAACCTGACCCGGTACTGCGGCCCTGACACCTGCGCTCCAGCTGACTCTGTCCTTGATTTTGGTTCTTAAACATCCCTGTCTCTCTTTCTGCCTCCCGCATTGATTCACAATGTGCTGTGGGCGAGAGAGGAATTCAGCAGACAGAACACTCTCAAGAAGCACAGCCTGGCGAACCACTGTGGGGAGGAGGCGGCAGGCTGGCTGCACCGCACCGCAGGTTCACCTGGACGCCGCGGAACTCCCTCCAGGCCAGAGGGAAGCACGGTGACCTCCCGCTGGGTCTCGGAGGCAGTGCTCAGCTCTCTCTCAGCCACTAGGAAGCCCCAGCCTGGTCTTGGAGGGCAGGGCAGCTGGGCACGGTCACAGGCCTTTTTGTTCCACTTTCCTGACATTATTGGAGGCCATGAAGTTCTTCATAAAGAATCAGAATCCCCACATAATGATTCCTTTTTGAGGTACAATACCTTAAAATGTAGACGACTTGGGAGTTTTGGAACAGATCGGGGGAGGAAGAAAGGGAGAAAAGATAAATTTGTGTCTTCCACATGCTGTTGCTGGTGGAGGCTTTGTTATTAAATTATATATACAACACAGAAATTTACAGGATAAATTAAGGTCTAAGAGATTTTAAAGAGTTAAATACACATAATTAAAACACACATTCACACACGTATATAAATAAACCCACATGAGAAGACTTTTTTGCAGTTCACTTCCATGTGGAATGCAGAACAGACCGCATCTGCCCAAGAGCGGGACGAGTAAGAGGGGCCCAGGAATCACGCCGGGCAAGGTTTACCTTCCACAACTACTGGGCAGAGCAGACCTTGCAAGGACTTTGTGGCCAACCTACTGCTGCCAACGAGACACACCAGCTCTCAGCTGTGCACACCAGACACTCTGGGTCAGCTCAGAGCACGCGCAGGCTCAACTGGTGGCACCAGCAGCTTTGTCCTTTCTAAGGTAGTTTTTGCTGCCAGGGCTCAAATTCACTCTGCGGCCTCTGCTGAGGCCACCAATGGTACCAATGATTACAATAAGATTGGAGACATGGACGCCTGTATTGTAGGAACTGGAATGAACCCCTACTCAGTTCACCCAAGCCATCTTAAGAACTACAATGGGAATGGTTTTGTCACCTCCCACCTAGGTCACTTCAGGTTGAAAGGTTTTGTACTTTCAGTCAATTGGCCTCCTCCCATAATCTTTTCTATCACATTTCTAACTGTAAGACAGGTAAGGCAAATGGTCAGTGATGAGTCTGGAGGTGTAGCTGAGCTTGGAAAGAAAATTTTAGCTGTCCGTAAAGAGATGCACTTGGCACCCAGACAAGCCCCCAGCCCCCAGGTTACACTGATTTTTAAGGCAGATTTGTCCACCATAGGAGAAAAAAGAATCCCAAGCCCACATTCAAGCCAAAGTTTCCTCTTGGCTAAACCTTTGTCATTTCATCAAATTATTAAAAGCAACATAGTTACAGTCCTATGTATATATTGTACATTATATATATATGTGTGTATAGATATATAAAAATTTAAAACCTACACCCAGAGGCCAGCGGAGGGGTCTGGAACAGTTATATATACACAAACCAGCAAGGGGATAGGACAAGGTTTCTGTCCCAGGATGCTTTGCTGTCACAGTCCAGGCATGATGTAAGCAATGTTGTCTAGTGTGTTTGACTGCAAAACAAGGAAAAACGGTTCAGTTGGTCTTGGTTTCCTGAGACACGGTACTTTGTTCAGGGGAAGGAGATGAGAAGGAAGAGGTGGAGTTAGAGAAAACAGATGCGAATGAAGATGGCATCCTGTTGTCTGTTATGCTAGGAGCTTTTCTGCTGACTTCTCTCATTAATCCCAGTAACAAACAGCAGAAAATCCCTGCACTGTCTCTGGTAGAAGAGCAAACAGGAGCTGCAGGAGTTGCAGGACCCCAGGGCGAGACTGCTTCTCTTCAAAGCACTGCTTTGGGAAACAGCATGCATTTAATAAAACAGGATCGACACGGGTCCCTGGGGCTGACGGAGGAAGGAGGCACCCTGTGCCAAGGAGTCTGCCCTTCAAATCCAAGGAAAACAGGGAAAACTCACCAAGACCTGTTTGGGACAGCCATTCAGTTCAGGCAGTTGTGTGGTCAGACACGCCAAGGGGCCCAGCGCGCAGATGATGGAATCCAGAAGCACTGACAAGCTACCAGACACAGCCACCATGCCCTGGAAGGAGAGGAGGCTGACTCGAACCCAATGCTCGCTCTGTTCTGGTCGACCGCCTTACCTGGTTCTGTGACTCCTGCGCAGTTCTAATCCGGAAAGTTCCAGCACAAACGGAGGGTCTCTACTTAGACTACTCTACACTGTTCAAAAAGGAAACTTAGATGATACACTCCTTTGTGTTCCAATCTATCTTGCTTCCTACCTGTCTTTGAGGAAGTCACTAACTGCTCCTTCCTTAACACAACAGTGAAAAATGCCTGTGCCATTCCTACTGAAGGGGGCTGCTGCGAGGTCCCACGTGCAAACGTTCACCCGTGACGAACACCTGAGACAGGCAGAGCTCAAGTGTAACGGCTCTGAGAATTCCACAACCCTTCGCATCCAGATTTTTTTTTTTTTTTGATTTGAAAGGCAGAGTTACAGAGAGGCAGAGGCAGCAGAGAGATAGAGGTCTTCCATCCGCTAGTTCACTTCTGAAATGGCCGCCAACGGCTGGAGCCGGGCTGATACAAAGCCAGGAGCCTCCTCCAGCTTTCCCACATGGGTACAGGAGCCCAAGCACTTGGCCATCTTCCACTGCTGCCGCAGGCCACAGCAGAGAGCTGGGTTGGAAGCAGAGCAGCCGGGACCTAAACCGGCGCCCATGGGATGCCAGCCTGCAGGCAGCAGCCCCACCTGCTACACCACAGCGCCAGCCCTCGCATTCACATTAGTATAAACACACAAGGACTTTCCCACTATGTGGTTTTTGACAGCTGAAGACACCATTTTGCTGGGCTGAGGTTTTTACTCCCAAAAAGAAGAGAACTGGGTTCATTTAAAAAATTTAACCTCCTATGTAGTTCAAATTGTCTGTACATTTGTGATTAAAAGAGATGAGAGAAAGAAATCTGCATTCTGCACATAGCCCTGCCCAGCGCTTGCACAACCCGCTTTAACTACAGGCACTGCAAGGAGTCACCCTAGGAGGCAGCACAGCAGAGTCCTTAAAAGAATGAGCTCTGGGACTGGCACTGCAGCGCAGCATAAAGCCACCACCTGCGATGCCAGCATCCAGTATGGGCACCGGTTCGAGTCCCGGCTGCTCTACTTCTGATCCAGCTCCCTGCTTATGTGCCTGGGAAAATAGCAGAAGATAGCCCAAGTGCTTTGGCCTCTGTACTCACATGGGAGACCTGGATGAAGCTCCTAGCTCTTGGCTTTGGCCTGGCCCAGCCCTGGCTGTTGTGGCCATTTAGGGGGTGAGCCAGTGGATGGAAGATCTCTCTCTCTCTGCCTCCCTTCTCCGTAACTCTGATTTTCAAATAGATAAATCTTCAAAAAAAAAAAAAAAAAATCACGCCTGGAGAGCCTGTCCAGGCCCAGCTCCTGGCGTCACTTAGTTTCTGCGCCTGGGAAAGCTGCTGATTCGGCTGCACCTGTGAAACAGCACTAGTAGCATCTGTAGCATGGGTAGGGCTGAGATAATCGTGTCTGGATGGTGTCGTGGTGACGCCTGTACTAACAACTTCGTCTCTTAATGCCGCAGTTCTGGCTGCCTGCTGGGTGTCTTCTCCAGGTCTCAACACGCCACCAAGAGGAAGAACCTTCCCCTCTGAACCTCTGCTCCTCCGAATCTGCGTCTCCACATTAACACGGCTGCCCGGTCTCAAAGCCTTGGCCAGCCTTGGCCAGCCTCGGCTCCTTCGCCCCCATCCTCCTTCCCACTGTCTTCCCTCCTTTCCACTGTCTTCAGCACGTGGCTAAGAACACGGACCTGGAGGCCACACTGCAAATTCAAGTCTCTGTTTCAACACCCAGGGGCTGAACTTTAGAGCAAGTGACAACTTCTCTGAGTCGCTAGCTTTTTTTTTTTTTTTAAAGATTTATTTTATTTATTTGAAAGACAGAGTTACAGAGAGAGGTAGAGTGAGAGTGAGAGCGAGAGAGGTCTTCCATCCACTGGTTCACTCCCCAGATGCCTGCAATGGCCGGAGCTGGACTGATCCGAAACCAGGAGCCAAGATCCTCTCCCAGGTCTGCCACATGGGCACAGGGGTCCAAGCACTTGGGCCGTCTTCCACAGCTTTCCCAGGCTATCAGCAGGGAGTAGGATTAAAAGTGGAGCAGCCGGGACTCGAACCAGCACACATATGGGATGCTGGTGCTGCAGGTGGAGGCTTTACCTACTACGTCACGGAGCTGGCCCTTAGTCTTTAGTTTTTACTTTTGTAAAATTGGGGGAAAAAATTCTGTCTCAGAGAGCTGCATGTAAATTACATGAAATAACCCATAAAACGCACTGTACGTATCCAGTAGCTATTAGTAATATATTCTATTACTTTTTCCTTATAGTCCACTGCAGCTAACATTTTCTGTCTGGCTCTGTGGTAGATTCTAAGTTCCCTAAGGGCAGGTGCATATCTGACGCCTCCTTGCATCCTCTTGGTAATGATGTTCTGCATACTGTCACCAGGGGAGGCCCTGGGGAAACTTGAATTTACTCAGGTGAAACTGAGTAAGCTTTCAACAAGCATTTGTGAATTAAAAAAAATCTGTCAGGTCTACAGCAGATTATTGTTATAATCTCTCGCCAGTTCTAGACTCTTTCCACTCCCAATTTATCTATTTTATTTTACTAAAGATTTTACTTATTTATATGAGAGGTCGAGACACAGGCAGAGAGGAGAGACAGAGAGAAAGGTCTTCCATCCACTGTTCGCTCCCCAAATGGCTGTAGAGCTGGGCCGGTCTGAAGCCAGGAGCCAGGAGCTTCTTCTGGGTCTCCCACATGGGTGCAAGGGCCCAAGCACTTGGGCCACCTTCTACTGCTTTCCCAGGCCAGCAGCCAGGACTCAAACCAGCACCCATATGGGATGCAGGTGCCACAGGCAGAGGCTTAACCCACTACGCCACAGCATTGGCCTTAGCCCAATTTAAATAGAAGACATTCTTGGGGCCGGCGCTGTGGCACACTGGGTTAATGCCATGGCCTGAAGTGTCGGCATCCCATATGGGCGCTGGTTCTAGTCCCAGCTACTCCTCTTCTGATCCAGCTCTCTGCTGTGGCCTGGGAAAGCAGTAGAAGATGGCCCAAGTCCTTGGGCCCCTGCACCTGCCTGGGAGACCTGGAAGAAGCTCCTGGCTCCTGGCTTTGGATTGGTGCAGCTCCGGTCATTGTGGCAATTGGGGAGTGAACCATCGGATGGAAGACCTCTCTCTTTCTGCCTCTCCTCTCTCTATGCAACTCTTTCAAATAAATAAATAAATCTTTATATATATATAGATAGATAGATAGATAGATAGAAGACATTCTTAGAGAAAACCAAAGGACAGCTCTGATTACATCCCTCCCCAACCAAAAAATCCTTATGGTGTTTGAATGGCAAAATATTAACACTGCAAAATGTCCATGAAGAATCTCTGTAACTTGGGTTCTTATCTTCATTTTCTACTGTGTGCATTCCATGTTCGAGTTTTACTGCTAAAATGATGAAACCTATGGTTCATTTTTAAAATAAGATACTTGAGAGGCAGAGTGACAGAGAGAGAGAGGAAGGGAGAGGAAGCGTGAGCAACCCTATCTGTTGGTTCCCTCCCCAAATGCCCAAAACAGACAGGGACAGGCCAGGCTGAAATTTGGAGCCAGAAACTCAATGCAGGGCTCTTAGATGGGTGGCAGAGACTCAGCCACTGAGCCATCACCACTGCCTCCCAGGGTGCACAGGGCAGGAAGCTGGAGCAGGAGCAGAGCCGGGCATCAAATCCCGGTGCTCTGACATGGGACACAGGCCTTCCCAATGTCTCAAACAGCTCCGAGGTGTGGGTAAGTTGGGTGAGAGTCTAGAGCACTCCTGGGCTTCCTGTCATCTTTCTCTGCAGGAAACAGCGCGGCTGAGAACCAAATGCACGCTGCTTTCTTGGCGTGGGGCGTCCCTCTCCAACATTTCCCAGGACGCAGTTCTAGGATCCCTCTAGGGTGCGGTGTGAATGCCACCTCCCTCTCACCAGGCCTCTCCTGACTCCCCAACTCAGTGTCCTCCAGTATCATGCCAACTGCTACACTTGGGAAGGGTGGCAAGATGAGAAGCCGCCACTCAACAGCTGTGCAAATTTGTTTTCCTCACTTACTTTCATTAAATGAGTGGGCTGTATAGATCCATGTTCCTTAAGGTGTGGCTTATAGGTGAACATGAATGATTCTGATAGTTATATACCTATTAGGATGTGCATTAGAAAAGAGTTGGAATATCACCCATGTGATATCACTGTAAAGGCATAGAGCTATTTAAAGAAAACTGTAAGTAAGTAATAGTAAGTAAATGGTACATGGGAATTGCAATACTGTGAAGCCCTATGCAATGACTGCCTTCTTGGAAGCCATGGACTAGAGGGTAACAGGCAATGACTACTAAAGTATAAGAGGTTTCTTTAGGGGCGATGAGAGTGTTTGGGAATTGAGACAGTAGCGGTGGGTCCACAGTGCTGTGAGTATACTAAAACCCACCAATCCTGCATTTTCAAGGGGGAACTTACGCAAATTCTATCTCAGTGAGAGTGTTACGGTAAGCAGACTGGAGAAGCTGCAAAGCTCTCTCTCTCTCTCCATGGGTTCCCTTTCTATAGGTTCAGTTACCCACAATCAACCTCAGTCCAAAAGTATTACATGGAAAATTCCGGAAGTAAACAATTGATGCTCTTTCTGTCCTGCCTGGGACATGATCCTTTACCCTGAGCTGGTATATGGTGTTGCACACTATCTGTGGTTTCTGGGATCCACTGGAAGTCTTGGAAGGTAATCCCAGAGCTAATGAGGGACTACTGGACTACATGTGTGCGACTCTTTCTTAACAACTGCTCGCAGAACCTGGCTTGTTCCAGTTTGTTAATTATGTACATATTCTATTGTTTCAATTACGCTGTTCCTCATGACAAGAATACTGTCTGTGCTACTCAGGTTTCTATTCCCCATGTTTTTAGAATAATGCCCAGGCACCTAACACATATCTGCAAAAGCAAACAGAAATATCTCTGAAAATCTGGAATATGAAAGAGTTTAAAATAAACCATTTTTGCTTTTCACTTTTAGGAAAGGTAGGAATGATTAAACGTGAAAAATAACTAAGCATCACCGAATACTTCATTCTGAAACTATCTTTATTCATTTAGTTATCTGGGCCCATAAAAAAATACACAAGTTCTTCTGACACCTGCTGGGTTTTCAGAAACTAGCCAAAGTACTTAGACACATGTTCCTCTTTTGTGGCCTTTTAAATTGCATTTCGTGAGTAATTCAACTTCCAAAGAGAAGCAAGTGATTAGTTTTATATTCCCACACTGATTTCTTAGCCTAAAAATGGCTTCAGTAGCTTAGACTGATTTCTTTGCTGAAATGTCTTATTAGAACTAAAATTTGCCGCCTGGCACTGCAGGCAGCAGCTTTACCAGCTATGCCACAGTATGGGCCCCTGACATTGCATTTAAAAAAAAAAAAAAGGGAGGGCCGCCTCCTGGGATGCTGGCATCCCATGTGTGCGCCAGTTTGAGCTCCGTCTGCTCCACTCCAATCCAGCTCCTTGCTAATGCACCTTGGAAAGTGGCAGAGCATGGCCGGTACATGGACTCCTACACCCATGTGGGAGACCCAGAAGAAGCTCCTGGCTCCTGGCTTCGGATTGGTGCAGCTCTGGCCGTGGTGGCCATCTGGAGAGTGAACCAGCGGATGGAAGATCTCTCTTTGTAACTCTGCCTTTCAAATAAAAAAAATAAACCTTTAAAATAAATTTAAAAAATTAGCTACAGGGCATTCTACTTTCTTTTTGTGGCACGGTTTCAACAGGATGGTGTAGTGTAAAGTCTGAGAGCCCGGAAGTCGAACCCAAATCTCAAGATGTTTCTAGTGCCATGCTGTCTTTCCCACTGTAGCCTCGGTCCTGGCAACACTTAGCACAACACAGCTGCTCAATGTAAGGGTGTGAAATGAGTGAATGGATCCCATTACACAGGCAAGCAGCCACGGCGCTCACTGCTGTACCCACCTCTGTCTCCTGCAGGCGGTGGCCAATGAGGCTGAGGGACTCGCCCAGGAGCTGCAGGTGAGCAGCGACGTCAATGGGCTGGGTCTCAGGGGCTTTGGCTGGCGAGGCTGGTAGCAGCATGGCGGTGGGCGGGGACTTCTGGGGCGACAGTGCTCCTGAAGAAGCAGCTGAGAACAGAGGGGGAGGTTGAGAAACGTGCCCACAGTCTTGAGCACCACAGAGATGTTCTTTGTGCTTTTCCCTTTCATGAACTATACCAGGCATTAGCAAACGACAGCCTGGGGGTAAATCTAGCCCATGACCTCTTTTTGTGGGGCCTGCTAGCTAAGAATAGTTCTACATTTTTAAATGGTTGTAGAGAAAACAAAGAAGAATATATGACAAAGAAAGCAAATGGCACACAAGGCCTGTAATATTTACTCTCTGAACTTTTATAAGAAGTGTGCTGACCCCTGCTTCACATTCTCAATCTGAACATCATTCTTTGCAGACTGTAACTTTGGTAATAATACCTGGGTACCAAGGTCTGCTGCTAAGGGCAGCTGCTTTCCCAGTTTCCTACCAAGGAAGCAAACCGCACAGCGCCCCACAGAAAGAACTCAGAGCAGCAGGGCAGTGTGGTCGTCACCTTTCACTTTCACGGACCCTTCGGAGCCGGACGCTTTCCTCTTCACAGTTGTAGCTTCCGCTTTGTTCTGCTTGTGCTGCAGATACTGAGCTTTCTGCTTCCAAATCTGTAACCACATTAGTGCTCAATAGGCAAGGAGGACAAAGGAGCAAAAGGAAGGCAGTCGTGGGAGGACACAGTGACGAGGAGAGGGGACCGCGGAGAGGGCAGAGAGGGGTCCATGCTAACTGCTAAGCCGCGGGTCCCTGGGTCAGCTTCAGACAGTTGACTGTATTAATTTCTGAGCAGGGGACGAGGAACATTCCTCAGGGCTGATGGCCAAGTCTCAGTTCTGACTTTCAGATCACTGAAATGTGAAGTCATCTAGCCGCTATCTGGCCCAGTAGACTGTCCCTGTGTTGCCTTCTTTCCTCTGACCTCCTGATTGGCAACGCCAGTGGCAGGACAGCGATGACACAGAAAACAGAAACCATTGATCAACGTTCTGGGTGAGACACGGTTGTTTCTATTAGATGAACTGCATTTTTTTTTTTTTTTTGACAGGCAGAGTGGACAGTGAGAGAGAGAGACAGAGAGAAAGGTCTTCCTTTGCCGTTGGTTCACCCTCCAATGGCCGACGCTGCCAGCGCGCTGCGGCCGGCGCAACATGCTGATCTGAAGCCAGGAGCCAGGTGCTGCCTCCTGGTCTCCCATGCAGGTGCAGGGCCCAAGCACTTGGGCCATCCTCCACTGCCTTCCTGGGCCACAGCAGAGAGCTGGCCGGGAAGAGGAGCAGCTGGGACTAGAACCGGTACCCTGACCGGGACTAGAACCCAGTGTGCCAGCGCTGCAGGGTGGAGGATTAGCCTATTGAGCTGCGGCGCCGGCCATGAACTGCGTCTTAAGGCAAGACAGCAACTCTGACACTACCTCCTACCACCCAACTGCGAAGCGACTGTGAGGGCCCCTGTCGCTCCCCCTCTTCGTGGAGGAGCAACACAGGACCCTGCGCTGTTCTTTCTGTCTGCTCGGCCCTCCCCGGGTTTGCTGCTGGTTCTTCCCGGGTTGGCTACTATCCCTTCCACCTCCGTGGAAGGGCAGTTCCCCCTGGCCACATTCCCCACTTCCGCAGGGGAGCGGCACACCGCCGGCCGGCTTTCTCGGGGGCTGCACGGGTGTTCCTTCAGCTAGATGTTCCCCATAGATGTTCCTGGTGCATGCCGTCTCTCTCCTCCTCTATAGTCCTCCTCCGCCAATCCCAACTCGGCTGCCCACACGCCGAGTACGCTGCTCTCCAATCAGGAGCAAGTCCTACAGTTTATTAGTTGAACTGGAGGCAGCTGTGCGGAAGCTGTTTACTTCTCTCCCAACGCCATGTTGTGGGAGAGCAGATGCATAGAATAAGTCCTAATTCGAGTAACTTAGTCTAGTCCGGATTGCTCCCCACAGGCCCCGGCTGTGAGGATCTGCCACTGCCGTCTCAGCTTCTTGGCAGTGGGCACACGACCTGGCCAGTGAGCGCATCCACACGTGTTCCCTGGTTCTCAGACCAGGGCCGAAGAGTCCATGTCTGCAGGGACTGTGATCCCAGACTCTTTAACACTTTAATCATCGCCCAAGTCAGGGCATATTTTGGCTCAAAAGTCACTTTTTTGGAAAAAAGATGAGACAAAGTTAGCACAGACGGCCTACCTATAGCCAAATCCTCGCTGAGAGTAGACAGACAGCAGTGGTGTTAATGCCCTCTGCTAAACCACTTTCCAGTGATTTGTAATTTTTTTCACTGTTTTTAGCATCGTCTGGCTGCATGGTCTATGGGAAATTGAACATGTTGGAAGGCAAAAAACAATGGGAACACAGTTGTGTGTAGAGTGCACTTACCAGTTTGTCCTTTTCTGGCAGTTGCTTCCACACCTCAGCCAGTTTTTTACTAAGTTCCCCAAAATCTGGCATGAAAGAATAAAAAGCCCGACACAGAAAGGGTTAACTACTATCAACAAAACAGAAGATTCATGGGAGCAACAATTAGCAAAAGGGTTTTGAAGAACAGATTTACACATCACAAGCTTCTTTCAGAAAATGAAAGCCAACTCCCTCACTTCTTGTCTGATTTTTCTCTATTGCAAAGGGAATGTTTTGGTGGTCACGAGGTGGGCTCCAAGCCTCCCATCTGTGGTCTCTAGGGGATTCTTCCTTAAGCATCTTTCTTTTTATTTGATTCCACAACATAAAGTCTGCCAACTTAGGTTAATGACAATATTCTATAAAGAATTTGACAAAGGACACTAGGTTTTTACTAACTTTCTGAGCAACCAGAATCAAAGAACCTTGTGACAGCCCCTCAGAAGCCATGTGGAGCACTCCCTTGCCATTCAAGTCCCGATTTTACACTTTACAAAGCACATTCGTATGTGTGCCCCATGGCAACCTTGTGCAGTGGGTAGAGCAGCTGCTTCACACACTGGGCAAATGAGAGCTGTAGAGGTTAAGTGACTTGTCCAGGGTCTTTGGTGTAATGTTTTTCTCATCTAACTTCTAAAGGGAGACAGAGACAAATAATAAGATACAAGACATCTCACTGTACCTGCACACCCAAGGGCAGCTGTAACAGTCAGCTATAGGTTCTTGGGAATGTATATTGATGTGCATTTATAAATGCACCGTGCTCTGTAACACTGAATGTTACAGTTTCTCACTTAGCATGTACGGACAGCTCATCTCTGTCATGAATGGTGAGCTAAGGGAAAATCCAAAAGGATTCGCAGAACTGAGCAAAGAAAGGAGATTTGTTCTACAACACTGTGGGAAAAAATCGCCTGCTGACTGCAACTGCACTGCTTCAGAAAGATGAACGCAGAGTAGAAAACTGAAGATCAGAAACGTTCTTACCTATACCTGGGTGGTCAGCCACAATGGTTACACGATACTCTTTACAGAACACCTGGTAGGCCGACATGTTCTTCTTTTTTGGCTAGTGCCACAGAGGAGACAGAACAGGGCAAGACATGATTAGAACCCAAGCTTAGTAATCCTCAATCCATGGTGACAAAACAGAAAGCATACCTAAACTTTTTTTCATCCAGGAAAGAGTTCCAAACTACTAACCATCTTTTCTAAAGAGGGTAATTTTTCCTTCATGCTACTTATAACTCAGAAATGAATCCTACTTTCACTTTTATCAAGTAAAAGTCATGTGCTAAATTATTTTTAAAATTCTCAGGTTACAGCAGCTATTCATTCTTCTATAGGCAACCCCACATTATAAATTTATTCACTTTTAAAAGATTTTTATTTATTTATTTGGAAGTCAGAGTTACAGAGAGAGAAGGAGGGAGGGAGGGAAGGAAGGAGGGAGGGGGAGAGCGAGAGCGAGCGAGCTCTTCTATCCACTCATTCACAGGGCCAGCATTACATTGTGGTGTAGCAAGTAAAGCCACCACCTGTGATGTTGGCATCCTATATGGGTGCCGGTTCATATCCTGGCTGCTCCACTTCTGATCCAGCTCCCTAATGGCCTGGGAAAAGCAGCAGAAGATGGCCCAAGTGTCTGGGCCCCTGCATTCATGAGGGAGACCCAGATGAAAGATCTTTCTCTTTCAAACAGATAAACAACATATATATATATAATATATATTTATATATATATTTATAATATATATATTTATATATATTATATATATATTTAAAAAGAACTAAGTGCTAAGAGAATCCACATATTCTGAAGTGTCTATTTTGTTCATCTTTGAAAACCAGAATAACTTAATTTCCTTTTAAAATTTAGGGCCCGGGACTGGCGCTGTGGTACAATGGGTTAAGCTGCTGTCTGCAGTGCCAAAATCGATATGGGTATTGGTTGGGGTCCCAGCTACTCCACTTCTGGTCCAGCTCCCTGCTAACGTGCCTGGGAGAGCAGCAGAAGATGGTCCAAGTGCTTGGGCCCCTGCACTCACATGGGAGAGCCGGATAAAGCTTCAGGCTCTTGGTTTCGGCCTGGCCCAGTCCTGGCCGTTGTGGCCATTTGGGGAATGAACCAATGGAGGGACAATCTCTCTCTCTGCCTTTCCATCTCTGTACCTCTGCCTTTCAAATAAATAAATATTTTTTTTTAAAAATTTAGAGCCAGACACCCAAGAACCAAATCCATGTCCTTTTGTTTCTGGAATTTTCATTTCTAGTTTTATAATTTCCCTGTTTCTATTTTTATTATCACTTGTAGATTATCATTACTTTACTATTCGCATTCTTCTGGTTAAAGCTGAGAAGTAAATGAATAACTGAAGACAATTCTTAGACAATCAATGTCAGATGAACTACTTTCACTTCAACAAACAGGTTTATATTACTTGAGGCCATGCTTTTCACTGTATTATGACAATGCCAAAAGCAATGCTCGATTTTTGAGAAACAAAATCAAATCTACTTAAAAGCCAGTCCAAAAGGGGATCGATCAATCAATTGATCTATCTATCTGATAAAAGATAACTATCTAGCTGATAAAAGATATTACTATTTATCTGATAAAAGATATCTATCTGATAAAAGATTATATTAGGATCTATCTACCTATCTTATAAAAGATTATATTACCATCTATCTATCTGATAAAAGATTATATTACCATCCATCTATCTGATAAAAGATTATATTACCATACATTCTAATTTGTAACTATCCATAGATCGAGGGAAAAAAGTTAAGTTTTGCTACCTAGAAGGGGGCATTAGACATTATCTGCCCAAATTTCTCATTTTGAGGATGAGAAAAAATAAACTAAGAGAAATAGGGAGTTGTCAAGAGTCCCACCACTAAGCGACTTGCAATACCACAATGACTACAACCCTGACTTCCACAAAGTCTTGACTCCCAGAGCAAGGCATTAAGAGCCAAAGAGACAAAATGTCCTTACAGATAAAGCTATTACTTAATCTTCAGAAAAGGTTACTGCTCTTTAATCAGAGATGTTGTCAGTGCCACTTTCCTCACACGCTCATCTGTAAGCAGTGATGACCAGTTAGTTCCCATCTCCGCTCGGGTTTTGTTACAATGATAGGAATCCACGGGACTTTAACCACTCCCAGGAACTTTTGCTTGCCTTGAGTCAGATTTTTTGAACAAAACCACACCAAGGAACACAGTCCTGCCACCTACCTTCAGAGTTGCACCTTGTTTTAAAGAAGCTTATTGTGCACTTTGTTTCTCTGCCTAGTTCTGACCGTTGTTTCTGTCAGCTACCTTCCAGGGACTGGTGACAATGAAAGAATTCAGTGATGGCTCTTTTACTCCAAATGGAATTCTAAAATCATTTTGAGGAATGGAAACATTCCTGTACAGCTTCCAAGGTAAATGTTTTGAACGAGATGGCACTTATTTGAAAAACTGTGGCATGCTTATTAAAAATATACCTTCAAAATTTAATATTAGTCTTTTTAAAATGGCTTATCTATATGCCTGGCATTTACTAGAGTACACAATGAAAGAATAACGTGTGAGGGCCGGCGCTGCGGCTCACTAGGCTAATCCTCCGCCTAGCGGCGCCGGCACACCGGGTTCTAGTCCCGGTCAGGGTGCCGGATTCTGTCCCGGTTGCCCCTCTTCCAGGCCAGCCCTCTGCTGTGGCCAGGGAGTGCAGTGGAGGATGGCCCAAGTGCTTGGGCCCTGCACCCCATGGGAGACCAGGAAAAGCACCTGGCTCCTGGCTCCTGCCATCGGATCTGCGCGGTGCGCCGGCCGCAGCACGCCAGCCGCGGCGGCCATTGGAGGGCGAACCAACGGCAAAAGGAAGACCTTTCTCTCTCTCTCTCTCTCTCTCTCTCTCTCACTATCCACTCTGCCTGTCTAAAAAAAAAGAAAGAAAGAAAGAAAGAAAGAAAGAAAGAAAGAAAGAAAGAAAGAAGGAAAGAAGGAAAGAAAGAAAGAAAGAAAGAAAGAAGGAAAGAAGGAAAGAAGGAAAGAAAGAAAGAAAAACGTGTGGAAGTCTATACATCGTCCAGTTTTTCCCAACTGCAGAATCGATCGACAGCATTAGAAAGAATATGTGCTTGACAGCTTTCACAGTTCATCTAGCCACATCATAAAACTTGCAAGGAAGGCATTTTAACAATGTTTTCGCAAACACAATATAGTCAAAGGTTAATGGTCCCTATTCCACAAAGCTGTCTACAGCTGAAAACATAAAATTAAAATGACGTGTATAAAATTATTAATACTTCTTGGCCAATATAGCAGTTCCAAACTCACACAATGAAGAAAGGGGCCCCTTATAACTCTTACAAAGGACTTTATTCAAATGTATAGGAAATAAACCAGCATTAGCTGAGTAACTTTACTGGGTGGTGGTATTATAAGTAACTATGAAGATCTTATTTTTTTGGGAGAACATAAAATAGTAGAAAACACATAAATTCAAAGTTTAAAGGGCCACCATTTTGTCCCAACTAACCCATATACTGATTATTTGATACTGGATAAAACACACGAGAAGCAGATAGCTTTTCTAACATTTTATACTAAAAATATTTCAGTGGCCAAGAAGGAACAGTAGAGACTAAAAAGAAGGAAAGATTTCAAGGGTAACAGAAAAAAAAAAAAAAGCCCCTTACTAAATAAAGTGCTCTGGCATTCGTCTGTTAACAAGTATCCACTGACTGTCCACTACGGCAGACAGTGGGAACACAGCTGAGTCAGACCTGTGATCTCACAGATATGGCAGATCAATACATCATGATAAAATGCACTGCTATTACAGGGAAAGTACTGGGTGCCACGGCAACAGATAACAGGAGTGCCTCACCCTATCAGGGAGGAAGTGACGACGAATCTCCACCTGAAAGGTGGGGAGGAGCAGGCAGATGGAGAGAGGTGAAGGGTATTAGAGGCACAGGGGATGAAGAAGAAGAGAGGTAAGAGATGATGTTAGAGAAGCAGGCAGGACCCATAAACATAGGCCCCGTATAACTTTAGAGCCAGACTGTGGAAGGAACAGCATTCTCAGTGGGAAGTTACACAGGGAGAACTGCTCTTTAGGGCTGCAGAGAGCAGTCTAGTGGAAGACCACCCAGGAAGCTGCTGCAGGAGTGCTGGGCAGGGGATGCCAGCCTGCAGCCAAGACAGCTGCTAGAGAAAAGTAAAGATTGGAAGGCAGAGAAGTGGCCTACCTGTCGGAAACAATGTGGCAGAATGGAAGCGCCTGGCCTTTGGAGAGCAACAGAGCTGGGTTAGAACCCTGATCATACTAATTACAACTGCCACACTTCTGGGAAGCTTAGTTTCACTCCAAGTTAGACTGGGGTAAGACCACTTAACAGGAGGGTAGAAATTAATCAAATTGTGTCTGGCAGTACAAATGATGTTATTTTAGTGGTCGGCAAAGTTCAAGACGGCCGCCAAGATTTCTGGTCCCTGGGAACACGTCCTTTGAGTTGCTCTCCCCTTAACTGTGGGCAAGCCTGGTGACCATGATGAGTTATCAGTCCCAGGATTGTATTAGATGGCAAAGGGGACTTTGCAGATGTTGAATTAATCAAAAGGTGAGACAAGAAGCAGGGCTGGCACTGTGCTATAGCAGGTGAGCTGCTGTCAGCATCCCCTCAGATGGCCAGTTTTGATCCACCTCCCAGCTAACGCAGCTGGGAAAGCAGCAGATGATGGCCCAATCACTTGGGTTCTAGCCACCCATGTGGGAAACCCAGATGGAGTTCCAGGCTCTTGCCTTCAGCCTGGACTGGTCCCACCCACTGCAGCCATTTGGGGAGTGAACCAGTGGATGGAAGATCCTTTTCTGTTTCCCCCTCTGTCATTCAGCCATTCAAATAAATAAATCTTTTTTAAAAAGAGACAAGAAGTTCAGTAAAAGTTATTTTTTAGATACCAATAAATCTATTCTAAAGTATATTTGGACAGGCAAAAGACCCAGAAGAACCAACATGGTACTGAAGAGGTAACAAGGTGGAGGACTGGCACTACCCTACTTCTGCACTTACTACAAAGCTACAGTAACCAAGAGAGTGTGGTATTAGCAAAAGAAAAAATGGAACAGGATAGAGAGCCTAAAAACACACTCACATAAACAGTCAACTACCTCTGACAAAGGAGCAAAAGCAACACAGTCTTTTCAACGAATGACACTAAAACAACTAGACATCCACATGCGGAAAAAAAAATCTAGTCACAGACCTTACACCCAGCACAAAAACTGATCCAAAATGAATCAGAAACCTAAACAGAACACAAAGTTATTAAAACTCCCAGAAGATAACTCAGGAGAAAAAGCTAGATGACCTAGGGTTTGGTAATTACTTTTTTTTTTTTTTTTTTTAATGATCAGAGAGCTCAAGAGATTGAGATAGAGAGACACAGAAGGCTCCCGTTCATTGGTTTACTCTCTAAATGCCTGTAACAGCTGGGTTGGGATGGGCTGAAGCCTGAAGCCGGGACTTGGGAATTGAATTCCCATGTGGGTGGCAGGGACCCAATTGCTTGAGCCATCACTGCTGCTTCCCAGGGTGCACATTAGTAGGAGGCTGGAGTCAGGAGCAGAGCCAGGACTTGAATCCAGGCACCCTGATATGGGATGCAGGCATCCTAGTGAGCATCTTCACTGTTAGGTCCAACACCCAGTCCAATGATCATTTTTTGGATGACACCTTAGGCACGATCCATCACAGGAAAAAATGATAAACTAGACTTTATGAAAGTTGAAAACTTCCCTGGGCTGGCACTGAGCTGGTAAAGCCACCGCCTGCAGTGCCAGCATCCCATGTGGGCACCGGTTCAAGTCCCAGCTGCTCCACTTCCTATCCAGCTCTCTGCTATGGCCTGGGAAAGCAGTAGAAGATGGCCCAAGTGCTTGGGCCCCTCCACCCACGTGGGAGACCTGGAAGAAGCTCCTGGCTCCGGATCAGCACAGCTTCGGCCATTGCGGCCATCTGGGGAGTGAACCATCGGATGGAAGACCTCTTTCTACTTCTGCCTCTGCCTCTCTGTAACTCTGCCTTTCAAATAAATAAATAAATAAATCTTTAGGAAAAAAAAAGTTAAAAACTTCTGGGACCAGAACTGTGGCGCAGCAGGTTAAGCCACTGCCTGTGAACCCTGTAGGTCAAGAGCAATGGTTTGAGTCCTAGCAGCTCCACTTTCTATCCAGCTTTCCTGCTAATGTGTCTGGGAAAAGGAGTGGAAAGTGCTTGGGCCCCTGCCACCCACATGGGAGACCCAGATGGAGCTCCTGACTCCTGGCTTCACCTGGCCTGGCCCTGGCTGTTGTAGCCATTTGTAAAGTGAACTAGAGAATTGAAAATTCTCTCCCTCTCTGTGTCTCTCCCCAACCCCCTGAAATTTTGCCTTTCCAATAAATAAAAAAGAAAGACAACCAATGGCATCAATTCTCAACTCCCTCCCAAATTCAAAAAACAAACAATCAAAACAAAAATTAAAACTTCTTCTCTGTGAAAGACACTGTTAGATGGGTAAAGAGACAATACACAGACTAGGAGAAAATATTTTCTATAGATATATGTGATAAAGCATTGTTATCCAAAATATTCAAAGAGCTTAGAATAACGGTAAGAAAAGAAACAACCCAATGAAAAGCTGGACCAAAGACCTTGAAAGACAGCTGATCGTGGACATACAGATGATAAACAAACAAGAAAAGACATTCCACATCATTGTATGTCATCAGAGAAATGCGAATCAAAACAACATTAAGATACCAGTGTACACCTATCAGAATGGCCAAAATCCAGAACACTGACACCACCAAATGCTGGCGAGGACATGCAGCAACAGGGACTCTGTTGCTGCTAGTGGGAATGCAGAACGGCACAGCCACTTGGTGGTTTCTTTTTTCTTTTTTAAAGATTTTTATTTATTTATTTGACAGGTAGAGTTAGATAGTGAGAGAGAGACAGAGAGAAAGGTCTTCCTTCCATTGGTTCACCCCACAAATGGCTGCTGCGGCTGGCGTGCTGCGCTGATCCGAAGCCAGGAGCCAGGTGCTTCTCCTGGTCTCCCATGCAGGTGCAGGGCCCAAGCACTTGGGCCATCCTCCACTGCACTCCTGGGCCACAGCAGAGAGCTGGCCTGGAAGAGGAGCAACCGGGACCAGAACCCGGTGCCCATGTGGGATGCTGGCGCCACAGGTGGAGGATTAACCTAGTGCGCCACAGCGCCGGCCCCATGGTGATTTCTTGTAAAACCAAACCAACTCTTACCATGTAAGGTGTCAGTTGTGCACCCTGGTATCTACTCAAAGAAGCTGAAACTTGTGCCCACACAAAAACCCACACAAGGATGTTTACGGCAGCTTTACTCACAACTGCCAGAACGAACGCAACCCAGATGTCCTGCAGTCACTGAATGGACAAAGTGTGGTACATCCAGTAATAAAATAGTATTTAGCGCTAAAGGAAAACAGAGGTATCAGGTCATGAAAAGACATGGAGGAAACTGAAGTACACATTGTTCGTGAGAGCCAATCTGAAAGGCTATGTGTGACATGATTCCACCACACAGGATTCTGGAAAAGGTGAAACTGTGGCAGAAGAAGAAAGACCAGTGGTTGCTAAGGGAAGTGACACTCTAACAGGAGACACAGATCAGTAAACCTTGTCTAAACCCACAGAATGCTCAACACCAGGACCGAGCCCTGGAGTGAACTGTGGACTTTGAAGATGTGATGTGTCAGTGCAGGTTCATCAGCTGTAACAGCCTACACTCTGGTGGTGGATACTGATAGTGGGACAGGCCACCCGTGCATGGGATGGCGGGGGGAGGGGATATGGGAAATGTCTGTATTTTTCTCTGAAGTTTGCTGTGTATCTAAAACTGCTCTAAAAATAAAGCCTTAAAGTTTCTCTCCCAAAAATTTCAGATGTAAGAGAAACCACATTAAAGTAGACCCTGAGCAGAGAACCTGGGTGAGCCTTACAGAACTGTGAAATAATAAATGGATGCTGTTTTAAACAACTAAGTTTGTGACAATTTGTTACTCCACAATGAAAAACTAATGAGCTCTTTTCTACTCTGTACTTCTTAAAACAGAAGTTGTGGCACCCCAAAAGCCAATACTAAATTTTTTTAAAAATAGAAATTATCTCTGCCTTGCGGTGCCGGCACACCAGGTTCTAGTCCCGGTCGGGGCACCGGATTCTGTCCCAGTTGCCCCTCTTCCAGGCCAGCTCTCTGCTGTGGCCCGGGAGTGCAGTGGAGGATGGCCCAAGTACTTGGGCCCTGCACCCCATGGGAGACCAGGATAAGTACCTGGCTCCTGCCATCGGATCGGTGCGGTGCGCCGGTTGCAGCATGCCGGCCGCGGCGGCCATTGGAGGGTGAACCAACGGCAAAGGAAGACCTATCTCTCTGTTTCTCTCTCTCACTGTCCACTCTGCCTGTCAAAAAATAAATAAATAAATAAATAAAAAAAATAGAAATTATGGCAAAGGGTAGAATAAAACTTTTGCTTTTCTTTTACATTTATCTTATTTGAAAGACAGAGAGAGAAGCAGGTACTGAAAGAGAGACTGAGATCCTCCATCCACTGGTTCACTCCCTAAATGGCTGCAACAGCTGGGGCTGGGCCAAGCTGAAGCCAGGAATCAGGGGCTTCATCTGGGTCCCATGTGGGTACAGAGACCCAAGGACTTGGGCCATTTTCCCAGGTGCATTAGCAGGGAGCTGCAATGGAGGTGCAGCAGCCCGCACCCATATAGGATACCGGCAAGGCAGGTGGCAGCTTAACCTTTTACACCACAATGCTGGCCCTGACTGAAACTTTCCATATCAAAGAAAATACCAGCAAGCACTCACGCTAAAATTTTTCATTTAAATGGTAAAGGTCCTTTGAGCAGTTTTAACATTCTTTTGGTAAAGCAAGATCTGTTAGAGCTGCTGTAGAAGAGAGTGCGGGGTGCTAATTCTCCTTTATTAACTTAGTAGCAGCTCTACATCCTAGGATGTCTCAAGATACTTCTTTACAGATCCTTTATTGTGCCCAAGATACAATGGAGCAGCATTACACACACACACACACACACACACACACACAGTTAAAGTGTATTTTATATTTGGATTATTCTGGGTGATTCCACCTGCCATTTATCCCACTCTAAGGACCCACACCTTGGGGTAATGTGACATGATATCTAAATTTGCTTTCCCCAAATAGTTTCTGTGTGTCTCTCTCCATGTGGACAACTCACTCAGTGTGATTCTGACATCTGCAGTTACAATTCTTTAAGAAAAGTATGGTTCCTGATTACATGTCAATGATTTCCCTCATTTGGCGTGAAGAGAAAGAAAATGTAGCCCTGGAGGGACATCCTGCTGGACAGAGACCGTGTCAGCCTGCAACAGGAGCCCTTCTAGGACATTTTCTGGGGAAACTATCTTCACTTTATGTGCTGACCTTAGACTCTAACCACTGTGGAAGATACAACGTCAGCCTGTGGTCTGTGGACCTAAAGTTCAGATTTTAAACCTAAGGGTTAAAAATTTTCCAGGGTACACATCGTTTTTCTAAATTAGTAGAGATATATACAAAGAGTGGAGATTTCCAATAATTTCAATCATTTCCAATAATTCCAGTTATTCCACCGTATACTTTCTAAGCAAGAAAACACACAGGACAGCCAGGGAATCACACCTGGAATACACAGAGTCTGCTTTAACTTAATCAAGCATTAATATTCTGAAAACTCGGATACGTGTTAGTAGCAAATCACCGCCCTCAATCATTCCACTTAATAAATGTGACTCAGGATGTAACTTTACAGCCAGAATCTCCTCTTAAATGCTTCATGAGCTATGTCACAAAATCAAGATGTTTTCAATGTTCCTTCTTAATGTTCTTTATAAAGCAGTCCTATTCAGCTGTTTGGGTAACAAAACTCTGGCAATCTCATGAAAATCCCTCTTCCTAACTCTGGTTCAAGATCCTGTTTAAAAGGATAAAACATTCAGGGGTTAAGGACCAATACATTTATGAATCTTGAAAATAAAATTTGGTTTTCTTGGGCTAATGACAGAAACCCAGTCCTTTCAATTTTCCCAATATAAATTGCTAATAATTGCACCCCTATGATACATGATGTTAACATCACGTAGGAAACATTGTTCTAAGAGCCATAATCTTGTAACTATCCTAGGAGGTAAGTTCCATCATTGCTGCCGAGGTAGCCAGAGGAAAGCAAGACCCACAATAGTAAACTCAGGCAGTGCAGGGCCAGCAGGGCACAGGCAGGCTGCCTTTGGGGCTGAGACCTAAGCATTAGACTACCTGATGCTTTTTTTTTTTTTAGGATTTATTTATTTATTTTGAAAGAGTTACAGAGAGAGAGAAGGAGAGGCAGAGAGAGAGAGGTCTTCCATCTGCTGGTTCACTCCCTAACTGGCCACAATGGCCAGAGCTGCATCCATCTGAAGCCAGGAGCCAGGAGCCTCCTCTGGGTCTTCCCATGAGGGTGCAGAGACCCAAGCACTTGGGCCATCCTCCACTGCTTTTCCAGGCCACAGCAGAGAGCTGGATCAGAAGTGGAGCAGCTGGGACTTGAATCGGCGCTCACAGGGGATGCTGGCACTGCAGGCAGCGGCTTCACCTGCCATACCACAGCGCCTGCCCCCTGACGCTCTTTTTGATTAAGATGCTCAAATGTGAACTGGCTAAAGAAAAGGCTACCAGATGGGTAAGGTTTCCATACTAAAGCTTTTTTAAACCATTTTGAATGGAATCTTTCTAGCCTGTACTCTACACATCCACTATCTGTCATGATACATCACTGATTGTAATTTAAATACTTTGTATATGGCAGAAAGGGCACGGTCCTGCAGCAGAGAAGCAGCGGCTTAAATCCCTGCTTTGCCACTCGCAGGTGTGTCCTGGGCAGGCTGCTTCACTTCTGTGAAATGAGATACTATCCCATGGTAAAGCACAGAGAATGCAGGGGGTGTGAGACACCTGAAGGAAGCGCCACACTCAGTGGTCTAGCGTGCTTCTGCCTTCCAGGAGGCGGCTCTGGCAGCAGGTCCTCCTCCTGCTCTCAGGATGGTGACCTGCGACCTCTGCGGCGCACTTCAGAACACTGAGTTCAGGGTGCTCTCTCGTGTCGCGTCTTCACATGGCGTGCTCGTCCTCTGAGGAAAGGCCTATTGCTCTCTTCCACTGAGAACACTGGTGTGGCCTTGAGATCTGGATCAGATGATACCTGTCCCAGGAACCCTGTCATTCCCAGGCTTTCCTGCGGTTCAACACACTGAACGCTCTTTGAGAGCAGACACTGTACGTTACTCCTCTTCATCCTCTTAGCACCTGGCAAGTGCCAAGCACAGGGAAGTGCAGAGCAGGGGCCAATGCTGTGGGGCAGTAGGCTAGGCCTCTGCCTGCGGTGCCGCATCCCACATGGGCACCGGTTCTTGTCCTGGCTGCTCCTCTTCTGACTTAGCTCTCTGCTTATGCCTGGGAAAGCAGTGGAAGATGGCCCAAGTGCTTGGGCCCCTGAACCCGCGTCGGAGACCGGAAGAAGCTCCTGCCTCTGCCTCTCTGTAACCCTGCCTTTCAAATAAATAAATAAATCTTTAAAATTTTATTTATTTATTTGAAAGGCAGAGTTAGGGAGAGAGAAGTCTTCCAGCCACTGGTTCCCCTCCCAAATGGCAGCAACGGCCGGAGCTGGGCCAATCTGAAGCCAGGAGCCAGGAGTTTCTTCTGGGTCTCCCACGTGGGTGCAGGGACCCAAGGACTTGAACCATCTTCTACTGCTTTCCCAGGTGCATTAGCAAGGAGTTGGATGGAAGTGGAGCAGCCAGGACTCAAACCGGTGCCCATATAGGATGCTGACACTGCAGGTAGTGGTTTTACCCGCTATGCCATAGCACCAGCCCCTGGTTCTTAATTTTTTTCCCAAATCTGTGAGATAACTGCAGAGTTTGGTTCCCTAAAGGTGGGTGCTATGCTTCTATTAAAGGTAGGGTATTACATGCATAAAAGCATAATCTCCTAGCTTAGTCAAACATCTCAAAGGAGTGGCTGGAAAAAGGCTTTAAAAGATGTTTTCAAGTATATTTTATGCTGAGAATGTAAATTACAAGCAACAGCAATCCTAGTATCAGCTAACATTTACTGGGCCATTCCCTGCGAGACACATGTTACATGTATCACCTAATTTAATCTAAACAACCCCTTGCTACAAATTAGCAGAGAAGTGAGGGAGCAATCTTAAAGAGAACAAAGCTAGTAAGTGGAGCACTAGATTAAAGTTCCAAGTTTGTTGAATTCAAGTCAAGCTTCTGACTACTTCATGACACTGTCTTTTACATTAAAAAGTAAAAAATCTATTTCACCACAGGATAAACCTCAGACACAGGCAGCACCATATTGGTTTTCCTTGACTTAGAATCTACTGTTGGCTTTGCTGAAGGTACATTAAAGCACTGAGTAGCTATGTCTTGAAGGTCTGGAAAGGCACATGGCACAGTGGAAGGATAACAAGCGTGTGGCTAGTGGAATGCATACTAAAACTCTGGCTCTGCCTCTTCTTCTCAGCTTCTTCCTCTGTCAAATGGGACCAATGGTTCCTAGCAATCAAGACCATACTGTCTGTAACATGCCTGAGAGAGCCTGGCACAAAACACACATTCAACCAGAGGGTAACTACTGATTTTTACCACTCACTTTTGCTAGAAGGAAAACTTCTGTAATAAAATCACAAGTCTAGTTGTATCTCAGAATTTAATTTATCAGTAGATCAACAAACAGTGCTTGAGTGTGTCAGGCACGGGGCTACCTGGCCCAGGTTAGCTTACTCAGAGAAAATGTGCCCATTCAGGAAACCTACAGATAATGGAGGTATGCCACCAAAGTGGCAACATCACAGGGTAGTATTTTGAGTGACAGTAAATGGGTTTTCATTGATTTAATAAAACCAAAAGGTATGTTTGAAATGTAACCATATCCTGTTCTTCTATAGAATCAAAAACCTTCCACTCCAATGGGATGAGCTATGGGTGGGAAACTATCAAGATGCTACATATGATTTCTATACTCTTCTTTAGAAAGCAGGACCAAAACTAGCCCACAGAAACCAAAAACCACCCCGAAGACACAACTTAACACCTAAAGGCTACCTTTCGGCAAGGAGGTAGTCCAATTTCCCCTCTTCGTGTCTATCAAAATTTCCCAGAGTGCACTCCTGCTGCACTCACTTCCACGTCAGGCCCCTCCTCCCATCCCTGTCAAGTGACAGGGCTCCATTCTTCCCCACTGCACTTGAACACCTGGGCTTGCCAGCCTGCCACTTTCCGTGTTTCCCTTCCAACACAACTCTGCCCCATCTTATCTAATAGTGCCCAAATAAGTGTTCTCCAAGATTCTGGGCTCAATTTCCTTATATGTTCCCACACCCATACTCAGGAACACCTAGCTTTAAATTTTTAATCCTAGTTCCAATTGTTCTCTGGAAATTCCCACGGAGATGATGACTATGACAGTTAATACTACCAAAAGCTCACTAACGAGCTCAGCACTGTGCAAAGACAAGAGTGCCCAAACTTCCTTGGCTCACTGCAGTGCCCATGTGGGTCTTCACGCCATGCTCGCTTTTTTAATCACAGCAATCAGGCGACCCAACTTAACAAAGACACAGCACCATCTAAAGGGATGCAACATTATACGTTGATTAGTACTGAGCCAACAGCTCATGAGATATTTGACAAATGTCAAGTACTACTGTTTCTCTTGAAAGTTTAAAGCTAAAATATCTAGTAGTGCCTGGTGAGTTGATGAGGCTCTCAGAGAGCCTAGGCACACTGAAGCCCTAAACACTTTGACCCTTCTTAATCCTCAATGACCCTGTTATCATCCTCAACAGAGAGATATTATGCAACTTGTCCAACATCACATAACTGTGGTAGTGAAGAGGCAGGATTTGGATCTAGGTGGTCTGGCTCCACAGTCTGTACTCTCTACCACTTAGCTATGCTGAATACCTGGTGCTCACACTTCAGAATTAAATCTAACTTACCTTCTTTTCCCAAACCAGCGGTTCTTCTCACCTCCTCTACTTCTCTGAGTTGTGAGTTGTGCTCATATTTCCTACCTTGGCTCCTATCTACATGTTGGTTCCCCAGTCTCTGCTCACAGCTGGGGGAGGGAACACTACACCCAGAGTATTCCTTGCTATCTCCAAGTAGATTCTGTCCTGATTTTTAGGCAGTTCTTTTAAATACTGAAACAAAACCGAGGGAAAGTTGTTTCTTTAAAGCTTCATAGGAAATGTTTATTCCCAGGGTCAGGTGTACAAAACATAACATAGGGGCTGGCGCTGTGGCACACACAGAGGGTTAAGCTGCTACCTGCGACAGCCACATTCCATAGGGATACTGGTTCCAGTCCCATCTACTCCACTTCTGATCCAGCTCCCTGCTAATGCACCTGGGAAAGCATCAGATAGTCCAAGTGCTTGGGCCCCTGCCACCCATGTGGGAGACCCAGATGAAGTTCCAGGCTCTTGGCTCTGGCCTGGCCCAGTCCTGGCCATTTCAGCCACTGGGGGAGGGAGCCAGCAGATGGAGGGCTCTCTGACTCTGCCTTTCAAAACAAACCAAAACCAAACGAAAGCCCCCACAGTATATGCAACAAAAATATTTGCTGAATAAAATATGCTTAAATTAGGCGGGCACCGTGGCTCACTTGGCTAGTCCTCTGCCTGTGGCGCCAGCACCCCGGGTTCTAGTCCCGGTTGGGGCGCCGGATTCTGTCCCAGTTGCTCCTGTTCCATTCCAGCTCTCTGCTGTGGCCTGGGAATGCAGTGGAGGATGGCCCAAGTGCTTGGGCCCTGCACCTGCAGGGGAGACCAGAAGGAAGCACCTGGCTCCTGGCTTTGGATTGGCGCGGTGCGCTGGCTGCAGCGCGCTGGCCGTAGCGGCCATTTGTGGGGGTGAACCAACAGAAGGAAGACCTTTCTCTCTCTCTCTGTCTAACTCTGCCTGTCAAAAACAAAACAAGCCAAAAACAAACAAACAAACAAACAAAAAACCCAAAAATGCTTAAATTCAAAAGTATGGGGGCCAGCATGGTGGCATAGCAGGTAAAGCTGCTACCTGCAGTGCCAGCATCCCATATGGGCACCGGTTCTAGTCCCAGCTGCTCTGGCCTGGGAAAGCAGTAGAAGATAGCCCAAGTCCTTGTGTCCCTGCACCCATGTGGGGACCTGGAAGAAGCTCCTGGCTCCTGGTTTCA
Source organism: Oryctolagus cuniculus (assembly GCF_051225735.1). Classification (NCBI taxonomy): domain Eukaryota; kingdom Metazoa; phylum Chordata; class Mammalia; order Lagomorpha; family Leporidae; genus Oryctolagus; species Oryctolagus cuniculus. The sequence continues at coordinate 112,966,888 of NC_142877.1, read as the reverse complement.
GATGGGTGCAGCTCCAGCCGTTGCAGCCATCTGGGGAACCAGTGAATGGAAGACCTCTCTCTCTGTCTCTCCCTCTCTCTGTAACTCTTCCAAATAAATAAAATAAATCATATAAAAAAAAATGATGCTGTCCCTAAGGTACCCTCTTTCAACACAGTAAGGGACATCCCTATACTCACTTTGGCTTCCCACGTGGAAGCCAGTTGCCAAAAGTCTGTTTTTCTTTCAGTTTTTCCTGAATCGGTCTCTTCAGCTTTATTTTAGGCTTCTATTACTGACTTCCTGAGTAGTTTGTCAAATGAGTCTCTCCTCACTCTAATTCACCTTGTACACCTCTATCATTTTATTTTATTTTTTTAAAGATTTATTTTATTTAACATTTATTTAAGATAGAGATGCAGAGAGAGGTAGAGACAGAGAGAGAGGTCTTCCACCCACTGGTTCACTCCCCAGATGGCAACAGCGGCCAGAGCTGCACCAATCTGAAGCCAGGAGCCAGGAGCTTCTTCCGGGTCTCCCATGTGGGTGCAGGGGCCCAGGGACTTGGGCCATCTTCTACTGCTTTCCCAGGCCATAGCAGAGAGCTGGATTAGAAGTAGAGCAGCAGGGACTATAACCGGTGCCCATATGGGATGCAGGCACTTCAGGCCAGGGCTTTAACCTGCTGCGCCACAGTGCCGGCCCCTCATTTTATTCTTAAATTATTACTTGGACTGCATTGAAGCCTTACTTATAAACCACAAAGTACCCACTACCAAGTCCCTTATTTTTATTATTTAAATTATACTGAAACCTTGCTCATAAACTCAAAGTGCCCACTACAAAGTCCCTTATCTTGGCATTCAAGATTCTCTACAGGCGCTGGTGCTGTGGTATAGCAGATAGAACCACTGCCTGTAAGGCCAGCATCCCATATGGGCACCGGTTTCAGTCTGGCTGCTCCATTTCTGATCCAGCTCCCTGCTAATAAATCTGGGAAAGCAACATAAGTTGGCCTAAGTGTTTGGGCCCCTGCATCCACATGAGAGACCCGGAAGAAGCTTCTGGCTCCCAGCTCTGCCATTTGGGGAGTGAACCAGTGGATGGAAGCTCTCTATGTAACTCTTTCAAATTAAAAAAAAAATTATAAAAATAAATAAAAATTTAAAAAGAGAGAGAGAGACAGAGATCTCCCATCCACTGGTTTATTCCCCCAAATGACTGCAACAGCTAGGGCTGTGCCAGGTTGATGCCAGGAGCTTCTTCTGGGTCTCCCACATGGGTTAATGGGCCCAGGGACTTGGGGAACCTTCCATTGCTTTCCCAGGTGCATTAGCAGGGGGCTGCATCGAAGTAGAGCAACTGGGACTTGAACTGGCACCCATCCGGGATGCCAGGACTACAGGATGAGGTTTAACCTAAGCCACAGCACCAGCCCCTTGGTCCAGTCATAAAGCACAGGTAAGAGTGTGTGAGAAGGGGAGGTCCACTACAAAGATTAAGCAAGGGAAGGGTGGTAATGATGAGAGGAGCAAGTTTGGTTTACACACAGTCTGCAAACAAAGCAGAAGCATATGAGGTGGAGCTGAAAGGGGAGGTCTGGGGCTAAATTCAGACAATTATGAATACCTGGCCATGGCTCGGATCTTGATATTTACTCAACCAACAAGTACTTACTGACTAACTACAACTGGCCAGATCATTGGGTTAAGCAGCAGGGACCCAGTTCCCTTAGAGCATACTGTCTAATAACATAGAGGCAGTAAGGACCTCTGGAGGTGGTGAAGAGGGCTGTCACCCTCAAAGTGGTACTTAAATCATTCAGGAATCAACACGTAAGATTAATTGCATGATGGAAGACATGGAAAGGAAGCCATTTACGACATTATGTCTATGGAGGAATGAGGACCAAGATAGTGGCAGTGGCTGGAAAAAACATTGAATACTGGATGGTTCTAGGGGAGGGATTTGACTGGAAAGTATTATGAGAGAGCTTTCTGGATCATGGTAATATCATTATCTTTTTTTTTACATATAATTTTTATTTATTTATCTTATCTGAGAGAGAGAGAAAGATAGAGAGAGATCTCTCTCATCCACTGGTTCATGCCACAAACGGCCACGATAGCTGGGGCTGGGCCAAGCACAAGCCAGGAGAGGAATTCAATTCCAATCTCCCACGTGGGTGGCAGTGGGTGGCAGGGGCCCGAGTACCTGAATCGTCCCCTGCTGCTTCCCAAGGTGTACCTCAGTAGGAAGCTGGGATCCAGAGCAGAGCAGGCACTCAAATCCACAATGCAGATGTCACAGTGGAAGTACTGCAAACAATTAACTGAACCCTGGTCCTGTATTTCCAGCTGCCTGGTGAGTATTTGTTTGGATGCCTTGGCTATCTCTAAGCCTTGTGTCACTAACTGTTCGTCATCCAGGGCCCATGTCTCCTCTGCTATGCCAAACACCCACCCTGATGTCTGTATCACGACAAAGGTTTGGTCACACAGGCACTCATCAAATGGGGCAATGGCATTTAGCCTAGGGGTTAAGACCCTGCATCCCACATCCCACATCAGTATACTGGGTTTCTAGCTCCTAACCCAACTTCCTGCCAGTGCAGACTCTGGTAAGCACCAGTGATCACTTGAGTACTTGGGTTCTTGCCACCAACATGGGAAACTTACTTTGAATCTCTGGCTCCTGGCTTCAGACCCCTGGCTGTTGTGGGCATATGGAAACTGAAGTGGTTTGGAGCTCTTTCTCAGACTCTCAAGTTAAAAACAAAACAAAACAAAACAAAAAACCTAACTTATCAAATGATACACTTAGTATCTATGCATTTCACTATATGTAAATTTTATTTAAATAATTCCTGAAAACAAATATTAAACTCCAGTTAATGACATGTAAGTTAAAGTGTTTAGGGGTGAAGTAAGTGTAACTTATTTTGAAACACATTTTTAAAAAAGTCATATGAGGGGCCGGTGCTGTGGTGTAGCAGATAAAGCCACCACCTGCAGTGCTGGCATCTCATTCGGGTGCTGGTTCGAGTCCCAGCTGCTCCTCTTCCAATCTAGCTCTCTGCTGTGGCCTGGGAAAGCAGTGGAAGATGGCCCAAGTCCTTGGGCCCCTGCACCCGTGTGGAGACCAGAAGAATCTCCTGGCTCCTGGCTTTGGATTTGCTCAGCTCCGGCCACTGTGGCCATCTGGGGTGTGAACCAGAGGATGGAAGACTCCTCTCTCTCTCTCTGTCTCTGCAACTCTGTCTTTAGAATAAATAAATAAATCTTAAAAAAAAAAGTCATATGAACTCATGGATGGATAGAAATATGACCAAGCGAACAATAAAATAATAACTTAGACTCCTTTTTCAAACCTTCTTTTTGTTTGAAAAATCCCATAATAAAATGCTGAGAAAAAGAGCATACAGTATCGAATTTGGGGGAGTAGAGAAAGAGACTGAGGAACAGATGTGGGTTTGGGGCCCTGATGATGAGCTCAATTTGTGACACAAAGGTTTGAAGTGCCCGAGGCACCCAAACAGAGCATTCACCAGGTGGCTGGAAACACTGGACCAGGGTTCAGCCACTTTTCTACGCCACCTGGAAACACAGGACCAGGGTTCAGCCACTTTTCTACGCCACTTCCCAGACATCCTTCTGCTCCACATGTTCTCTTCCACTCACGTCCTTCCTCCTCGTGTGTTCCCTGACCACCTGTCCTCTCACGGTCAGTGCTGTGTGATGACTTCATGGCATTATTATATAATGACCAGGATGACAGTCTTAGGATAAAGAGTTTTACATAGAACATATACCATCATGAAGAAATGTTCAAATAAACAAGTGAATACACTCTTAATATTTAAATGTCCAGGTCTTTAAGTTCACATTGATTTTTGCCTCAGACACCTTGTGTAATGGGAAAAATAACTTGCACCTCACAGATGGAAACAGAATTCCCATTCTCATGTTCTTAATACATTTGATTTTCTTCTCCTTAGTAGCTTTTCTTTCAGATCTACCTCAAACTTCATTTTGTAGAACTATAAACAGAGGGAGAGAATAGCTGTCTTTAGGTTGCAAAATTGTGATTCTTTTCTGCTATTCTGAGTTTAAAAATTTCTACAAAAATGTCATTCTGATAACAGGGACAAAAAGTGTAATTTGCTTTAAAGGAAACCTAAAGAACACAATCATGAGGCCCAAGGAACAACTGTTAGAAAGTTTCTCGAGTTTTGAGAAAGAAATCAAAAGGAGGTGATTGAGTTATTATTCCTATCTCCCTACATCCTGTTCATCTTTCCATCTTTTGGCACCATCTGTAACACTGACCTTGGCACACAGTAGCGCTCAAATGGTGAAAGAACACATTTAGCATTAAAAAGAGTACTAGAAAGTAGCCAACATCAGTTAGTGGAAAGCCATTAGCTCATTCTAATTTTGCCCACCTATTTTTCAAAATGAACTAAAAGAATACCTTTTCCCACCTCTCAACTGCCATGGCGAGACAGTTCTGGACGGGAAAGAAAACTGGAAACTGAAATGCCTTTGATGGATTCTAGAACCATTCCTACAGCCACGCACAGCACGATGGGAGATTAACTCCATCACGACCCATGAGTACTCAGGACTGCTCCTGCTTCTGTGCCATGGCACTGCTTCACGCCCTTTATCCTTCCGACAGGTTCTCCCGACCCTGCGACACGCCCGCGCTTCCCCTCGGCCTCTCACCACCCAGGAGGACCTGCCTTACCCTGGCCGCCCAGCACGCTGTAAAACGTTTTACCTTTTCTCCTCTCTCCCTTTCTCTCTCCTTCTCTTCTCTTTTCTTTTTTTTCTCACTATGCCCGTCCGTGTGGAGGCCAGGAAGTGGTGGGGGTGTGGCAGCAGCTGCGGGGTACGGGGTGCTGGGAGGAGGGCCAGGCGCCACAGGGACCTCGCCCACCACGGCAGCCGGGAGTCCCGAGCTCCTCCTGGACTTGGAGTGACGCTTCTCCCTGTGCTTCTCCTTGTCCTTCTTCTTTTTGCTCTTCTTGGACTTCTTTTTCTTCTTGACTTCCCGGTAAGAATCATCTATCACCAACTCCCCGGCCTCTAGCTCCCCACCAGAGGAGGAGTCTGATTCTACCAGAATAGGTTCAAGCCCCGAAAGATCCAGATTAGCACTGTGGGATTCTGGGAACTGGGAGGCATCCGAGCCACAGCCTTCCGGGCCGGGAGATGAATGCGGGTCCGAGGAGGACTTGTGCTTCTTCCGGGCCGTCTTCAGAAAACTCTGTAACTCGTGTCCCAGGAGTAAAGCACCTTGCTCGTCCCGAGCTGACTTCTTAGAGGGTTTTTTCACAGTTGCGTGTTGAGAGGGGTACTGAAAAGACTCCTCGTCAACTGAGCTGCTTCCCTTCTCCTTTGGTGAGAGGATGAGTTTCATCTTCAGACCGTCAGGCTCTCGAAGGGTCAGTGTCTCTGTGTTCACATAGAGGGGCTTCATCTTTTTGGGTTTGTGGGAGCCCCCATCTTCCAGGGACAGCTCCCCACTGCTCCCACTGAATTTCTTCCTATGGTGTTCCTTTTTGCTCTCCGAGTGACTGGAAGAGCTGGAAGATTTCTCCCCTGACTTTTTGGAGGGCTTGGAGCCTGCCGCCAGTGGGGAAGTTATAGCTTTCAGCAGGTCCATGGCGCTATCGGCAGACTGCGGGCTGGACTTTTTCTTTTTCTTCTGTGACGATTCCAAAGACGGAATGTCTGGAAATAATCAAGAGAAGTGCTGTCAATATGACAGGAAGCAACTTCTAACAAGCGTCCTCTTTCACCAAAAGCAGCCAGCTAACACGCAGAAGAGGCTAACAGAATGATTTGCGGGAGACCCCTTAACTGATTCCTAACATTCAGAGATGAGGCCCAGGTGCTTCTTGGCTTGGTAGAGTCTGCCTCTGACCCTGGAGACAGTTCTTGCCACTAAAGTCGTTTGTCTTCACTGAGTCTTCACGAGAAACCAATGAGAACATAGCCAGAAGTTGGACTACAGCTGTGGGATTAAGGGTAGTTACAATTTAGATTAGGTTACAGGCAGAGTATAGTATCTGTTTCTGCGTTCAGGACAAACCCACTCTGGTAAAAGGTTAGTCTTGTCAGCTATGCTTATACCATAGCTAAGAAAAGTGGTTTTGTGAGTGGATACACACTGGTTGAGAGGTGACCCCAGGTGCAGGCCAGAGGGTCCAAGGACTACAAATGACAAAAGGGATGCTAGATAACAATGGGCACAAGATAAGTGGATGATTGGGGGGAGAAGGGACCTGGTACCTGGTGTATCACAAATGAAGACTGTTCTTCTATGCTGAATCCTCCAAAATACCAGCCCTCCACCTCTCTCCTCCTTCACACTGGTTTATCGGCACTCAGAACAAGAACCACTGTCCTGTTAAATAGGCCACTGAGTCAGCAACATCTGGATCCCTCATCCCCTACCCCGACTCCAAGAACCGGTGATGTGCGCATCCCACCTGCTGCCCTTCCCCATCCTTACCTCCATAGTAGTAGTCATCAGAGTGCTTCCTCTTCTTCTTGTGCGTGTCCGTCCCCAAGAAGTAGAGTTCGCTGTCCTGAAAGGAAGGAGGAAGAGCTGACCACTGGGAAGACGAGGAGGCAAGCACAGTTTGGAACTACTCTTGTCCTTGAATGATCTTTGACTTTGGGGAAAAAAATACAGGAAATAATAATAGGCGTGAACATTCTTTTTCTTTTCTTTTTTAAAATTTATTTGACAGGTAGAGTTATGCAATGAGAGAGAGAGACAGAGAGAAAGGTCTTCCTTCCATGGTTCACCCCCCAAATGGCTGCCATGGCTGGCGCTGCACCGATCCAAAGCCAGGAGCCAGGTGCCTCCTCCCGGTCTCCCATGCAGGTGCAGGGGCCCAAGCACTTGGGCCATCCTCCACTGCCTTCCTGGGCCACAGCAGAGAGCTGGACTGGAAGAGGAGCAACCGGGACTAGAACCCGGCACCCACATGGGAAGCTGGCGCCACAGGCAGAGGGTTAACCAAGTGAGCCACAGCGCCGGCCTCTTTATTTTTCTTTTCTAAAGTTTTCAAAAGACACTTCCCTCTTCCAATATTAGGAAATATGGTCAAGAAGTAGTTTAAAGCTCCCCTAAGTCCATGTTTAGCACCTACCTTTAACTTCTTCTTGGAAGAATTCCTGACCTGAGCAGCGATTTCCTCCTCTTCCCTTAAGAAGTCTTTGTAAGAGCGTTTCTTTTCTCGTTGGCTTCGGCCGGCTGCGAGTCCTATGTCCTCAAAGCTGTGGTCACCATCGAAGCAATCTGAGAGGCACAGGTTCATGTGGGAAAGGAAACAGAGAGTCAAATAAGTAGCCAGCAAGTTACCACGCTTGTGATGCAATGGTCCCTTTATTTTCATATGAAAAGAATGTCACACAGAGTCCCCTGGAACGCAGGGCTAGACCCGGTGGACAAACAGTATTTCTTGATGACCTGGCTGCAAACCCAAGAACCAAACCTGAAGATACAACACTTCCATGCCACGCAAAGGCCCCGGTGCACCCTCAGACCTGGGTTCTCAGCTACGACATGGCAGGTGGACAGACTGCAGAGGTAAGGCTGACAGGGTAAGGATTCATGTGCTGTGCTGCGCTGCGCTGCGGGAGTCCAGCGTGTGATTCCTATCCCAGACTCCTGCACACTGGAGCTGGCAAGGACCAAGAGTGCTGCAGGGGCTCGCCCCAGTGAACTGAGACTCGGATTCAGACTCTGCGGCTGGAAGCCCTGCCTTGGTTTTCGTTTCCTTGGGCCCGGTTGGGGATGACGTGGAGGCCGAGTGTCCTAACAGTGCTCTGGACTGTCACTCGGCAGGCTCTAGATCCACGGGCTGCAGGGACTGAAGAGGACACCCGCTTTGGAATGCTTCTCAGGTTAAGGGGTCATACCTTCTTTCTTCACGGAGTCATCATAAGCCATGGCGGTCCTGCAGGGCCTTTGAGAATGTGTCACTGTGTCCAGGCGCCTTCCCGTCTACAGGACCAGGTCTGAGAAACAAAGAAGGAAAACCTTCCTGTAATGCGCAATCACTGTGGAGAAGCAACCTTCCAGACGGAATGTGCAGAGATCCAGGGCTGCCTGGGAGGGCGGCAAGGAATCAGGGAGTGTCTCGTCACCTCCTCGTTCTCTCTGTGAACATACCGGGCTCGAAACTGCAGGAAGTGTGCTGGGCTTAATTAGACTGGATTCCTGATTTAAGGCTGTCATTTGGGGAAGTATATGAAATACCTCCTATATTAAAAAGACTTCCAAAATTACTGAGACTTTATGAATTGCCAACAGGACTGACAACACCAAGACAGGGTAAAAACTGACATTAAGTCAGAGGGAAAGATTCAATCATGGCTGCAAAATGCACAGATAAAGCAAGATGCAGAGAAAGACAGATACTTGAAGACCACAAAACCCTACCCACTGGACAGGTGAAATGGTAAAATCCATTGTATTGCAATTTAAACAGAAAAGATGGTAGCAGGATAGGGATATTAAAGCTCATAAGAGCACAGTATTTTTTTTTAAATATTTTTCTGTGCACTTTGGTAGGCTCTATGAATTTGCTCAAATTCATACACTGCAAAAGTAGGTCCACTTCTTACACTACTTGGCCATACAGCAGCTTTCAACAGCAACAAGCCTTTCTTAAAGGCTAGGGGAAATTAGGGAGGATTATCATTTGTTCACTGGTGATGACATTTTCATGACTATTAAGATTTTCCATGAATTAGAAGCGCTACAATTCTGTAGACGTTCTCAATAGCAGACTTAACTTTCAAAACTTGTCTTGGCATTCCAGTCTAAAGGCCCATTTGGACATGGAAGATGACATTACCATACACACCGAAAGGTGAAGCTTTTCAAATACTTAAGGACAAGCAATGTCACAAGCCCTGCAGGAAAAACCTGCAGGAAATTTTTAAAGTGTTCTCCAGTTAGTCAAAGGCTTAACAGTTGAGTTGCCAGGTCATTTGTTTAAATTTTAATTTTCCTTTATTATAATAATGGGATTTAGAAATATTGAAGGCCACTTTAATGACACATTACAACTCCCTTCAGAGAGCTGTGGGCAATACTGAAACATGCCACTTCTGTGAAAACTGAATCCGATCAACAAAGGAAACTTTCATAGTCACAGTTACATTAAAACATAAAAAAGCACTTCTCCCCCTCCCTGAGAAGTGAAATCAAGCATGCATTTGCGGCCGGTGCTGTGATGAAGTGGATTAACGCCCTGGCCTGGGGCGCTGGCATCTCATATGGGCTCTGGTTCGAGACCTGGCTGCTCCACTTCCGATCTAGCTCTCTGCTATGGCCTGGAAAGCAGCGGAAGATGGCCCAAGTCCCTGCGCTCCTGTGCCCACATAGGAGACCCAGAAGCTCCTGGCTCCTGGCTTTGGATTGGTGCAGCTCCAGCCACTGCAGCTATCTGGGGAGTGAATCAGCAGATGGAAGACCTCTCTCTCTCTCTCTGCCTCTCCTCTGTGTAACTCTGACTTTCAAATAAATAAAAAATCTTTTTTTTTTTTTTTTAAAGAGTGGATGTGCTCAAGGTAAGAGTAGTTGGAATGAAGAAACTAAAATAACTGGGTTACTCTAAAGGGAAACTGCAGAACCACGGGCCTTTCCCCAGGAAATGAAGGGGACAGTAGGCCAGGTCCCACGTGAAAACGTGAGGAGACAAGATATATAATGCTGCCAGCTTTTCACAGTCAGCATTTATGTATGAAACTTTCTTCAGTGGAAACCATTATCCTCTCCTTCCCACCCCAGTTGCCCTGACTCCAGAGGGGTGAAGGCAGGGGAGAGGGAGGGTCACAGGGAATTGCCCCTTTTATCTGAAAACAGCACATCCTCTTGGTGGCACTCAAATAGTGAGTTTATTAAATAGATCACATTAGTTTTCACGGGCTGATGATGCCAAGAACTACCACACTTGAGGCCTTCAATTAAATGCTTTTTATGCTAAGTGAAAGTCTGGTGAAGAATGTTTGAGAAATAATGGCAAAGAAATTCTGAAATATGCAATGACATCAATCTGTCATCAACAAAATGCAGTTCTGAAGCTGAGCAGGGGCAGGCCCTGAGATTTATAAGTAGGCTGTCCCTCTGGAGAAACCTAAAGTAACATACATCAGAGCTGAGCCATCTGACCACAGCAGTGGGTGCCTCTAAGGACAGAATGAGAGATCCACCGACATATTAGATATGGGAAAGCACTCGTGGTGCCATCACCGGCCGTCTTGGAAAATGAGGCAGAGGCCCACACAACTGGCACTGTATATTGGAATTAGGCCTGCTGTTTAAACTTAGTACCACCAAAGAACTTCTTATAAATTATAGGATTAGGTAAGCTGTAGGGAAGAATGAATGGGGCCTGACAAGAAGTCCAATTCACCAAGAGCTGGGGTAGCCAAGAGCTTGAAAAACCAAATGTGATGGACTCTACCACTCAGAGCTTTGGCAGACTGATGGGCCCTGCATCTCCAGGTTCTTTAAGATCAAGGTAGTGTTGCAGCTCAGAGATTAGGTTTGGTTGTTGACTCACAGAAGAGAGATGATACCAGATAAGGAAGTCTCATGCAACAGGAGGAAAGAAAGGCAGAGTTAGGCAACATTTACGTAAGATCAGATGAACCCCTCACGTTCCTTCCAGGTCTCGAGTATTATTCATGATAAAAATCAGTGTTCAGGGATAGGGAGCAGATTGCGAGAATTTATGAAAAAGAAAAATACTAGGTTTGATTTCCACATTAGAAAAGAGGTCATAATTACATTAAATGTTGGCAAATGTAAAACAGGTATTAAAATCCATTCTCCTGAATTCCGTACTTTTGGAGCTTATAAATTTCCATGCTGTCAACTTCAATGAGGGGATGAATTGTACAATTTTGCTTGTCTCGGTGTGCTAAGAAATGACAACATAAGTTCCTTCTTTAATATTGCTTATGGAAGACACAAGCCATGATAAGAAAAAACCAAAAACATGCACACTGGTGAAATGTGCTCATGACTAAACCGCTCTCCTGGGACTTTTCTTTAGGATATGAACAAGGGCAGCCAGGGCGCTCTTCCACTTGTAGATAATACAGGCTACATCCAGGCACGGGCTTTCAGCATGGCCAAGGGAACGAGGGAAAAGGGAAAATCATCAGATGTAGTGTTCTTTATCCCGGAAACTCAAGCCACAAATACTGGAGACGCTTTGGAGGTGAGTTCTGAGGTGATACGAGCCCCAGGCATCTCTAACCATCTTCATCCCAGAGTATAAATGAGCATTGACAAAGACGATTCAAGGAAGCCATGTACAGCGGCAGCCAGTGAAACCCCAGGAAGCGGTCCTGTCCAGGGTGAGGGCGCCTCGCCCCTACTCCCAGGCTCTCTCCTCAGACGGTGGAGGCAGACCCACTTCCAGCTCTTGCCAGTTTCTGAAGTTTTGCTGCTGCCACTCCTAGGATCCGAGCAGGTGACGTCTTCTGCTTTTCATGTTTCCTCCAAGGTCCCAACACGTCGACTCTGAATTCTGGGCTCCCGCCTTGTCCAGGGACCTACCTATGCAGCACTCACAGCCCCTGCCAGCTCTGGAAGCTGCAGGGATGGCGGCAGCCTGGGATGGGCACTGAATCCTCCCATGGCGGTCACCGCACGCTGACCACACACCAGCAATGCAAATTCTGACAAGCCTCCTCCGATCAACAGGCTCTGGGTCCGATCTCGAGTCAGCTTTTTTTTTTTTTTTTTAACTTATTCTGCTATGAGCCACCAACTCAGCCAACAGAAAGGAGGGAGGCAGATCTTTTTCTTTTGCATGATAGTAAAAAAAAAAAAATTTTTTTTTGCAGTGAATCTACAAGTAGTTGTGGAGGGAAAATGGGCCTGTGTGGAGGAGACTCCCCCTACGGAGGCGCGATCGTAGCGGGCGCACGCACGGGACACACGCAATACCCGGTGATTTAGACCAACAGCCCCCGGGACCACTGTTTTTGCGGGCCCCACGGCAAACCAACGGGACTCTCCCGGCAGGTTTTGCAGCGACAGCTAGTTCAACAAAGCTCTGCGAAGAGGAAAAGAAGAAAGCGCCTCGCATCCTCTCCTGCCAGCCGAGGACCCAGCCCTCCCGCCGCCCCGGCCGCGGGGCCCCGTCCACCTGACAGCCCCGGGGACCCCCGCCGCCCGCTCCCGCGCCGCAGCCGGCCCCGGCGCGGGCTCCCGCGGCCCCGGCGGCCTCCCGGCGCCCCCGAGGGCGGAGACGGCCCGCGCAGGGGGAGGGGCGGCCCCGGCCCGCAGCCCCCGGGGCGGCCGCACGCCCCCTCCCGGCCCCGCAGCTTTCCCGCCTTCCCCGTTTGAACAGCTCCCGCCCGCCCTCCTCCTTCGGCCCGCTCCAGCCCCTTCCCGGGGGCGGCCGCGGCCGCTACTCCAGTCCCCGGCTCGGCCCTTGGGCTAGGCCTCGGCGGGCCTGGGGCGCCCCCGCGGCGGTGTCGCGGGCCCAGGGCGGCGGGTGGCGACAGGGCGGGGCCGCTGTGTCCTCGGGGTGGGCGCCCGGCCCGCCCTCGTGGGGGCTCCGTTCGCCGCTACCTTCACTGGGCTCGCTCGGATCCCGCCTCAGCGCCGCCGACCACCGCCATCTTGGACAAGGAGAGAAAAGCGCGAGCAGCCAGGGAGCCTCAGTCGAGCCCAGAGCGCAGACTCCGGCTCCGGGGGAATCCCGCTCGAGACAGAGCGCCGAGCGCATCGAATGAAACTCTGAGCTCGCAGAGCTCGAAGCTGGTCTTCACTGAGAATTTGCCCTGTGCCAGGCTAGGGCTGGAATTACGAATATTATACCGTTTGGTCTTCAGTGCATCCCCGTGAGATCGGTTCTGTCGCGTTGTGCAGGACAAACAGGCTCAGAGAGGTTGAGTGACTTTTCTAGCAACGCCCAGGTAGTTGGAATGGGAGGCAGGATACTGCTCTGATACTTAATGCAGTGCTTTTCCCAAAGGCCTATGCGGTTTCTTTCAAGATATTTTAATGCAGCGGTAACCCCCCTTTGCAAGCCCTGATCCATGCAGATTAATAGTCCTGGTGCCTGTTTGGAGTTTTAGCATCTGTATTTGCATGTTTGGCATACCTGGAGTGAAGTGGACCTATCTTTGTAACAGAGCACTGTGGAAATAGCAATTTGCATTGCTAATCACCCACGTTCCTTCCTATAAAGCCCCAGCCTGCAGCACTGGCATCCCATATGGGCGCTGCCGGTTGAGTCCCGCTGCTCCACTTCCTATCCAGCTCTCTGCTATAGACTGGGAAAGCAGTAGAAGATGGCCCAAGTTCCTGGGCTCCTGCGCCCATGTGGGAGACCTGGAAGAAGCTCCTGGCTCCTGGCTTCAGATCAGCTCAGCTCTGGCCTTTGCGGTCATTTGGGGAGTGACCCAGCAGAATGGAGAACCTCTCTCTGGCTCTACTCTCTCTGTTACCCTGTCTTTCAAATAAATAAAATAATTCTTAAAAAAAAAAAGTTAGACTCGATCTTGAGTGAGATGAAGAGTTATATACAGGAGAGAGCTGGACTTCCCCAATTTGCTGTGGGGAAGTTGGGCCAGTGGGTAGAAATGATGGTGTGCAGAACTTGGTTCAAGATGGAGAAGGGCTGATGTTGCTTGCACAGCTCGGTGTAGTAAAATGGACTGCAAGTGAGAGTAAGCTCCCTGTCACAGAACAGAAAATGATGTCCTGGTTACTGTAGAGGAGGGAGGTTAGAGATACAGATCAGCTCCTACACTTCTTCTTCTTCTTTTTTTTTTTTTTGACAGGCAGAGTGGACAGTGAGAGAGAGACAGAGAGAAAGGTCTTCCTTTGCCGTTGGTTCACCCTCCAATGGCTGCCGCGGCCGGCGCGCTGCGGCCAGCGCACCGCGCTGATCTGATGGCAGGAGCCAGGAGCCAGGTGCTTTTCCTGGTCTCCCATGGGGTGCAGGGCCCAAGCACCTGGGCCATCCTCCACTGCACTCCCTGGCCACAGCAGAGAGCTGGCCTGGAAGAGGGGCAACCGGGACAGAATCCGGCACCCCGACTGGGGCTAGAACCCGGTGTGCCGGCGCCGCTAGGCGGAGGATTAGCCTAGTGAGCCGCGGCGCCGGCCCACTCCTACACTTCTAAACTCCATGCAGAATCGTGTGTTTGTGCACATGTGTATTTTTCTGGGGGCCTGGACCCCTGCGGAGAAAGAGGACCCTGTGTTAGTGGGCTTTCTGTTCCACACTGCTGTGGGTGCTTGAGATCGGTGTAGTCAGGAGACCAAGAGAGGCAGGATGATGTGCTAGTGAGTGCTCACGATGCGAAGCCAGATTCCCAGACTCCTGGTTCAGGGCTCCTTTAGCCACATCACCTGCTCTTTCCTTCTTTGCAGAGAGGTTAAATTCTGTTTCATCGTTGCTCCTACAGTGGCGAGATGCTGAGATGTTAAGGTACCTGAGACAGGGTTGCTGAGCGTATTCCCAAAATGTAAATTCAAACAAAAAATAAATAAATGAAGTGAGTGGCCCAGGAGTTTGGCACCGTGGTGAAGACGCCACCTGGGGTGCCCACGTGCCGCGGGAGAGTAGCCGGGTTCCAATGCTGGCTCCTCACAGTTCCAGCTTCCAGCTGATGTGGCATGGCTCTGCCACCCACGTGGGATATCTACACTGAGTTCCTGGCTCCTAGGGATGGGGGCTGTTGTGGGCATTTGGGGAGTGATCCAGGGGATGGGAGCTCTCTCTGTCTCTCTGCCTCCCAAGATAAATAAATAAACAAATAAAAAGTAAAAATAAATAGCTAATATCCTTCTTCTGGGCCTCTGTCCTATGTGCCAAGGTGACAGGCAATGGGTTTCACCAAAAGGTGTTAGATTGCATTTCTAGATGGCATCGCCTGAAGCTGGTCTTTGCTTTGAGGTGTTTAAGAGCTGTAGGAACGTGTTTCCTTATTTGTTCTATACCTCAAACCTGCTGGTCAGGGTGTTTTCAGTTGTCAGAGACAGAAACCTCGTGCAAAATAGTTCATCAGTGAAGGGGAATGTGTTGATTTGCATTAATGAAATGTCCAGCACCTTTAGGCATGGATCCCGGGAAGGACTCTGGCTGGCCACTTGATCTCCCGCTACTGGCTTTATTCTCAGAATCAGGTAATGACTCCACCAGCCCCAGGAACCGTCATCTTAGCTGCTAGCAGTGCGCCTGGTGGGGTGGAGAGGGTGGGCAGGAGTGGTCTTACTTTTTACTTCTGCTTTGGCAAAAGTCGTGAGGCTGACTCGTATTGCTGCCATTGGATCATGTGTCCAAACAAAGTCATCTCTACGAACAAAGATATAGGTGTGCTAACTGGAGAAGTGAGGTCACCCTCTCACCCCCAAAAGTATGCTGGAGTAGACCCAGGGAGCGCCAGGGTGGCTGTCCGAGGGTGATGGATGAAACAGTAGCTGCCCTGACCACCCAAGGTACCACCAGCGTGGACCTGATGCCTCATGAGTCCTGTTGTAATATTTCTTCTTTTGTCCTACGTGAGGATGGCACTTTATGAAGTTCTTGCTCATCTTAAACTCCAGTAACCTGCTGGCTTGTCTTGGGTCACTGTACATGCTTTCATTCATTGAACAAAGACTTGTTGGAAACACAGCAAGTGTCAGGCCCTGTTCTAGCCATTGGTGGTAGAACAGTGAACAAAATCCAGAGTCCTTGACCCTCTGGTGCTTACATTCCAGTTGGATTAAAGGGCAGAAAAATAAATAGATACTCTGGTAGGTGATGGTCAGAGGTGGAGAAAGATAAGATAATGCTAGGGGTGGGGGTGGAGGAGGACCCGAGAGTCCCAGATTGGGTAAGGACGGGAGGGGATTTTTCTTTAAAATAGCAGCCCAGGCAGGCTTCTCTGATGAGGGCTACTTTGGAGCAGTGTTCAGCTGGAAGCCGGTGGATGATGGGAACCAGGAGATCACAGCTCCTTGAGTGGGTTCTACTCCCTCCTGGGGGCCTGGATGGAAGACTATTCTCTGGCATGTCTTTGTATTCTTGAAGTTTGCAGAGAAATGAGAAGGCTCCTGGGTAGCTTGAGATGGAGGGGGGTTGGTTACTTTGTGAATGAGAATGCTGGTGATGGCCTCTGGGATGTGTGAACGTTGGGCATTCCCTGGGGATGGGGCTGTTCCCTGATGCCTGTGACCCCAGTACAACCTTCTGGTGTATGGTAACAGCAAGTGAGCCTATCAGGTGTGCCATATTCCCTTCCAGCCTGGATTCTGTGCAACTCTTGAGACCCAGCTCTTGACACCCACACCGTCTTCTATTCTCTCGGCATGGGGTGCCTCATCAGTTGTCCATGCCATGGGACACAGTTTCCTTGTCTGACCTGTCCCCTGTGGTCCACCACTTTTGCCAAGACTGCGGCTAGAAAACCCCTATTTATTCTTTAGGATATAAATCAACATGGAGAGAGGAATGGATAAAGAAAATATACATAATACATACAGTGGGAGACTAATTAGGTTTATAAGAAGGAAAATCTGGTGTTTATGATGAAAATGGAGGAACCTGGATGACAGTGTGCTAAGTGAAATAAACGTCACAGAAGGATGAAGGTGAAGGATCTTCCAAAAGTTCATGGAAAGTGTTACGATGAAAAATCTGTGCCCAGACCTCAACTTATTTTGCTCCAAAATACACTCCTGCTAACTTGTATTAACATGTGTGAGCTGGATCTGGAGTGAGGCACCAAGAAGGATCAGACGTGGGGTTGAAGAGAACCCCTCATCAGAGCAACACGAATTCCACTTGATGTTTTGCTGTGCAAACATCAAGGTTACCGTGAAGCTTGTGGTGTCATACCTTGCTGCGATTCTTCATCTCTTCTCTCTCTTCTATCCATGGGATGCTGTTTTGATGTTATAAGACACTCATATTTTAAAGAACGAAAGTCCATAAGCTCCTCTCTCCGACAGAACGAATGTTAACCTCCTTCTCCTGTGATGGCTTCCTCTGACAGAATGAATGTTAACCTCCTTCTCCTGTGATGGCTTCAGGCTGTTTTTTAGGAGGGAGGCATGAGCACACTTTAGGTGAACACAGCTGAAGCCCCGTTTCCGTCCCCCGCATCAATAGCTCTTTTCCTTCCTCTCTTCTCAGAGGATTTGAAATTGGTGTGTGTCCCACCCACCCACGTTCTAATCACCTAGGAGCATGGTGGTTAAGGGTGTAGACTCAGGATCTGGACTCCCTGGGCTAAAGTCCAATCTTGCCACTGTTTAGCTGTGTGACCTTGACCTTGAGCACTTAGTAGTGGGGAGAAAATCAGCTTAGGAGAAAGGCATCTCTGAGCCCATCTGACAAAGCTTGAAAACAAATTTGTCTTTGCGTTCCAATTTTGTCTCTCCCCAAAAAGGAAATACAGCAAGCAAAGCACTTACAGTAGTGCCTAGCGCTGGGAAGGTACTGCGTGTGTTACTATTATTATCCATGAATAATGCATGGTACTGTATTATATTGCACTATACAGGTACCATTTTAAAAAGCTGTTATAATTGGATTAGAACCATAAATATTTTTTGATAATAACTTTGTTTTTCTCACTTAAAACTGTGTCTTTAGGAGGCTCTACTTTTAGCCACGTTGGAATAACAGGGAGCAGATTTCTCCTGCTGCTTGAAACAATGGAATGGAAACAAACAAGGCATATGAAACAATGTTTTCCATACATTGGACATCCCAGGGCGCACAGGCAGTGCAGGGAAGTGATTTCCAGATGCGTCAAAAAGTAGGTGTTGTCCTACAGCTTTCTCGCCTTTACCTCCTGCAGAGTTTCTGGATTCCGGTTGGAGAGGGCTAACCCAGGTGGAACCCAGTGATGTCCCAGAGTTGAGGAGGTGGAGCTGGGGGCTGGGGAGACCACAGTCACTG
This sequence comes from Oryctolagus cuniculus, assembly GCF_051225735.1. Classification (NCBI taxonomy): domain Eukaryota; kingdom Metazoa; phylum Chordata; class Mammalia; order Lagomorpha; family Leporidae; genus Oryctolagus; species Oryctolagus cuniculus. The sequence continues at coordinate 112,948,956 of NC_142877.1, read as the reverse complement.
GGGTTCCCAGGCAGAGTATGGAAGAGGAGGATGCGTCCCAGGGGGAGACAGCCCTGCAGCACTTCAGAGAGTCCCTCTTGAGTCCTTACTGAGTGCTGATCGGCACCTGTGAGCAATGAGGCTGCCTAAGGCTGGGAAGGAACCGCCCAGAAGGGTTAGGAAAACAGTCCTCCAGCTCATGCAGGCTTGGGAGCGGTTTGGATTTCCACCAGCCAAAGGGACATCTGGTGGAGCTCTTAGGGGAATCAGCTTAGGGAAAAGGCAGCTCTGAGCCCACGTAACAAAGCTTGCAAACAAATCTTGAAGGATCAAACTGTCTTGAGGTCTGTGTCACAGGGAAGAACAAAACAAAAACAAAACCTCGAGCTTATCCATACGAATGAATACAAGATGTCCGGTGCCCAAGAAGGTGAAACTCGTAGCATCTGGGATCCAGTGAAAGTCACCATATAAAGGAACAGACAAGCATGACATGGATTGAAGAGAAAAGACAGTCACTCCAGACAGACCTGGAAAAGCCCCAGGTGATGCAGTTAGCAGACAAGGACTTCCAAGACAGTCACTCTGACCATATTCCGTGTCTCCAAGAAGGTAGGAGCACACAGCACATTAGGCAGAGCCACAAAAGATGCAAAAGAAATTCAAGAAGTCACGTGCTCTGGGCAGGTGGAGGAGGCTTCCTTTTTCCTATTCCTTTTGCTGAGTAAAGTGAAAAGTCCTGTATTTTAAATAACAAAACAGTGGAAGGTGGACCAACCAGGGAGCTTAGGACCCAAAGCAAAAGGTGGTGATAAATCCCCTGCAATTTCTTTTCTCCTGAGATGTGCTAGACCAGGTGCTGGAGAGGTGGAAGAAACAACAGGGCAGGCAGAGAAACTCAACACAAACATGCTCTTGGCAGCCAAAGGGCCAAAGAAGTGATGATCTAGCAAGATAGAGGGCTTTTAGAAAATAATTGCTCGACTCCAGTCATGCACCACAGAGAAATGTGTAGCCCACACTGCGCGTGCCCCTAAGTGAGTGTGGAGCCCTGACTTCCACCCCTGCCCGGTATCTCAACTCTACCCTCCCTGCACCCCCTCCCAGACCCCAGGTGGTATCAGACAAGATTGAGGAGGGAGTTGGAACTTCTATCCTCTTGACTGGTAACCAACCATGGCCCCTACCAAGCCACAGTGTCAGTGGGGAGCCTAGACTTTTACCCACCCTCAGCTATGAGACCCCGGTAAGGAGATACCCCTCTTGGCTGGCAGATCTAATAGAGAGTGGAAGCCTTCACCCCACCCAGCAGTGAAGAGGCCACCCTACACCCTGGTGTGAACAGAGACCAGGTGGGGAGCAGTAATGGATCATTCCATACCCTGGTGTGAACAGAGACCCTGCGGGGGGTGGTGTGAGGCACCCCTACATCTCCCACCTAGGAAGAGAAGAATGGAGTCCTAACAGGGCCAGGCAGCAGTGGTGAGGAACGCCCCCTCTGGTGTCAGTGGTGGCCGCCAGGATTTCTAACCTTGGTTGGCAGGTAGGAGGTAGCACCTGCCTTCCTTTGCAGGAGTGGGGGCAGAAATAGGCAAGGAAGCAGAAGGCTTAAATAAGACTCAGAGTCTCAATTAAGTCCAGGCTTAATAAAAGTCGCTCATCGCACCAGGAAGATCCCAATCAGGGAGAGAAAAGACCAGCAACAGATGCCAACAGCGAGTCGACAGAGTGGATGTGATTGTCTGACAGAGGTCGTAAAACAGTCATCATGAAAATGTTCCAGTGAGCCATCATGAACGTGCTTTAAGCAAATGAAACGTATTGAGTCTCAGCAAAGAAGCAAAAGACAAAAATAACTAATTGGATTTTTCATTAAAAAAAGTTTATTTATGTATTTGAAAGCCAGAGTTAGAGACAGAGACAGGGAGAATGAGAGAGAGAGAGAGAGAGAGAGAGAGAGAGAGAGAGAGAGAAAGAGACAGGGTGAGATCTTCCATCTGCTGGTTCACTCCCTGAAAGGCTGCAATGGCCAGGGCTCGACCAGGTTGAAGTTGGGAACCTCAAACTCTAGCCGGATCTCCTGTAGGGGTGCCAGGGACCAAGGACTTGGACCATCTTCTGCTACCTTCCCAGGTGCATTAGCAGGGAGCTAGATAAGGAGTGGAGCAGCCAGGACTCGAACTGGTACTCAAGTGGGATGCTGGCATTGCAGGCTGTGGTTTAACCCACTATGCCACAAGGCCAACCCCTGAAAAATTCTTTAAAAAATTATTTATTTGGGAGGCAGGTGCACACAGCCACATACCTCTCCCATCCATTGTTAGCTCCTCAAATGCTCACAACGGCTGGGGCTGTGTCAGGGCTGCAGCTGGGAACTCAATCTATGTTTAGCACGGGTGGCAGCAACCCAATCACCTGAGCCACCAGTGCCCCAGATGAACCCCAGTCTGTGCTGACGCGGTTGGAATCAGGAAGCTGGAGTCGGGAACCCGAGGCAGGAATTGAACCCCATCTCTGATATGGGATGTGGGCACCTTAACCTCTAGGCCAAATGCTTGACTGGAAATTTTGAACAGGAAAACACAATCACCAAAATAAAAACCCAGTGGATGAGCTCCGCTGCTGAGAGGCAAGCGAGTGCAGTCTCAGGGTACTGTGGAGACAGAGGAAAAGCTCCCACATTTGTGCCACGAAGGTTCCAGAAGGAGTGGAAGAAAAGGGTGGAAAAGTGCGTGAAGCAATAATGGCTGAAATCCCCAAGTCTGGTAAAAGATGCAAACCTATAGAGTCAACAAGAATAAATCCCAGTGCGGGTAAACGCAAAGAAATGCATGACAAGACACATCATAATCAAAGCTTTGAAAGCAAAATACAAATAAAACTCTTGAGAGCAGTTAGGGAAAAATGACATCTTAGCTACACAAGAAAAACAATTAGAATGAGAGTGCATTTCCCATCAGAAGCCACGGAGGCTGGAAGAGAGCGGAGCAATGTTTGACAAGTGTTTAAAGAACAAGAATTTGTCAATCCAGATTTCCATACCCAGTGCACGTATCTGTGATGGTTGCTTACATGTGTCAGCTTGACTGGGGTTACGGATGCTTCGCAGCTGGTAGAGCAGTATATTTGGGTATGGCTGGGAGACGGTTTTCTGAAGAGATTAGCCTCTGACTCGGCGGACCAACGGAAGATCTGTCCTTATCAAGGTGGGCGGGCATTGGCCACTTTGCTGAGGGCCTGAATGGAACAAAAAGGCAGAGGAAGAGCAGATTTTTGTCTTCAGCTGGGACAGCACTTTCTACTGCCTTCCGACGGTGGAGCTCTTGGCCCTCACAGGCTCTGGAACCTGCAATATCAGTGGCCTCACCGTCACTTCCTGGGCCTGTGGTCCAGACCTGGGAGTCACTCCATTGGCTCTCTAGCTCTCAGGTCCCCAGGCTCCAGGTGAATCACAGCTCCAGCTTTGCTGTGTCTCCAACTTGTGGCTGGGGCAGCTGGGTCTCCATAGTCCCGTGAGTCACTTCCCACAATAAACATCATCTCATACAGCTAGCTCTATGTCCTGTTGTTTCTGTTTTCCTGGAGCGCTTTGGCTAATACAATATCCTGCAGAAAATATGGAGAAATCAAGACATTCTCAGACAAAGGGAAACAGAATTTGCTACAACAGACCTAGCCTAAGAGAAAGGATAAGGGAAATTCTCTGAAGAACTTAATAGATGCAGGGTTCTTGGTCCATCAGAAAGAAATGAGCATAATAAGCAAAGATGTGGCTAAGTAAATTGGTTTGACTTCTCCTGAGTCTTCTAAGGTATATTTCACCAGTAAATATTGTAACACTGTGATGTAATTCTAAATGTAAGTACAGGTAAGTTTTCCATATTTCACCTAAACTGGTTAAATGATAACATCAGTAGACCAATGAGTCATGTGTATGTAGCATAATATGTAGAGCAACCTCTAGTAAAGCTATAGAAAGAGATGCACTAAAAATGCTATGAATAGGTCATAAACAAATTACAGGGACTGTTCAATGCCCTCAAAGAAGGCAGGCAAAGAAGACAGAGGAGTGAAAAACATAGTGAACAGAAAACAGAAAGCAAAATGGCACACTTAAGTTCTAATATCTCAATAATTCCATTAAATGTAAATGGTTAAATATATCAATTAAAAGTATGATGAACAGAGTATATTAAAAATATTACCCAATTATATGCTGTCTACAAGAATCTCACTTCAAATTTAATTTAGGCAGATCGAAATTAAAGGGATAGAAAGATATAATGCAAGACATAATCAAAGAAAAGTAGGAGTGACTCTACTAATGTCAAAGTAAATGTCAGAGTAAATACAGTCGCCGGCCACAGACTGAGATATCATGTAATGACAAAGGGGGCAATCCACCAGGATGTACAGCAAACCTAGATGAACAAGCACCAGTTAATAGAGTTGCAAAACATGTGAAGTAAACACTAATGGAACTTGGGGCTGGCGCTGTGGCATAGTGGGTAAAGCCACCGCCTGTAGTGCTAGCATCCCATATGGGAGCTGGTTCGAGTCCCAGCTGCTCCACTTCCAGTCCAGCTCTCTACTGTGGCCTGGGAAAGCAGTAGAACATGGCCCAAGTCCTTGGGCCCCTGCATCCAGACCCAGAGACCCAGAGAAGTCTCCTGGCTCCTGGCTTCGGATCAGCACAGCTCCGGCTGTTGTGGCCAACTGGGGAGTAAACCAGTGGATGGAAGACCTCTCTCTCTCTCTCTCTCTCTCTCTCTCTCCCTCTCCCTCTCCCTCTCCCTCTCCTTCTCTCTCTGTGTAACTCTGACTTTCAAGTAAATAAATAAATCTTTTAAAAAAAATCAACACTGAAATTGAGTTCTTTCTTTAAAAAAAAAAAGCTAAAACTAATGGAACTGAAAGGAGAAATGAACAAATCCAAGTGGTAGTTGGAGACTTCGTGATCCCTGTCAACAGTTGATAAGACACATAGGTAGAAAGCAAGGCAAAGAAGAACTTAATGCCCCTGACATTTATCAAACATTGCAGGCAGCAACAGCAGAATATAAATTTTTAAAAGTGCCCATGGAACATATATGAGGGTTCTTTGAAAAGTTCGTGGAAAATGTATACTATGAAAAAACTATGCATGGATCTCCAGCTATTTTGCACCAAAATAAATTCACATTAATTTGTTATGTGTCTGGAGAGGCTCTAGTTGGAGGTATTAAGAAAGATAAGATATCAATTTGGAAAGATTCCCCCATCAGAACAACAAGAGCAAACTACGGATTAACGTCTCTCACCAGCATGGGCATAAACACCCTTCATAAAATATTAGCAAAGAGAATTCAGTGGCATGTGAGGGAACTACAGTTATTCCAGGACTCTAAGCTTGCTTCCCTATTGAAAATCACAGAACATAACCCACCATGGAAATAAGCTCAAGAAGAAAACCCACAGGACCGCATCAGCCAATGCCGAGGAAGCATTTGGCAAAAGTCAACGCCCATTCATGACCACAGTGCCCAGAGAGACCAGGGAGGGGGCACCGCTCTCAGCTTCACAAGGAGCATGCACAGGAACCTGAAGCCAGCATACTGGTGAAAGATGGAATGCACACCCCCCCCCCCCCCATAGCAGGAGAGGCGAAGATTCCTGCCTCATAATTCTTATTGTTTTTTTTTTTTTTTTTTTTTTTTTTTTTTTTTTTTTTTGACAGGCAGAGTGGACAGTGAGAGAGAGAGACAGAGAGAAAGGTCTTCCTTTGCCGTTGGTTCACCCTCCAATGGCCGCCGTGGCCGGCGCGCTGCGGCCGGCGCACCGCGCTGATCCGATGGCAGGAGCCAGGAGCCAGGTGCTTTTCCTGGTCTCCTATGGGGTGCAGGGCCCAAGCACCTGGGCCATCCTCCACTGCACTCCCTGGCCACAGCAGAGGGCTGGCCTGGAAGAGGGGCAACCGGGACAGAATCCGGCGCCCCAACCGGGACTAGAACCCGGTGTGCCGGCGCCGCTAGGCGGAGGATTAGCCTAGTGAGCCGCGGCGCCGGCCGCTGCCTCATAATTCTTATTAAACACAGCGCTGGATAACCCAGCCACTGCAATAAGGGAAGAAAAGGAAATGAAAGTCATACAGGTAAAAAAAAAAAAAGAAAAAAAAAAAAGAAGAAATAAAATTCCCCATTGCAATACGTGCCTGTTTATCTAGAAAACCCAAGGTATTTACAAAAACATATCCTTCTCATGAGGGAGTCTAGCAGTATCAGAGGATGCAATAGAAATATATAAAAATCAAAAATATTTCTACCTAATAGCAAGAAACTTGTAGATAGAAAAATTAAAAATAGGATATCATTTACAATCATCCAAAAAAGGGAAGCAATACACAGGTGCCAATCTACCAACCCATGTATAGGGATTGTATGCTGAATGCTACAAAATGCTGGCGAAAGGACTGAAAATTATATAAATAAATGGAAAGACATGGTTTCATCAATTGAAAGATTAAATATTGTAGGCATCAATTCTCCCCAAAGGATATGTAGGCTTAATGCAATGCCTATGAAAGTATCAGCAATATTTTCTTGTAGTTGTAGAGTAGATTATTATATGATTTATACAGAAAGCCAAACAAATGAGAGTAGTAAGATAATTTTTAAAGGGAGAGTACAGTAGGGGAATTAGTTTATGTGATTTCAAGACTTATTCACACAGCTACAGCAATCAAGACTGTGATTTTGGTAGAGGGAGACACACATCCATCAGTGGAATACACTACAGACCCTGGAACTTCCCTCACACGCATGCTTCCTTCTGGTTCTTATAAGGTGGAAAAGCAGCTTAGTGAAGAGAAGGTGGGCTCCCCATGTGGCAGGATTTAGACACTCATGATGTCTCATTTGGTGCTGTCAAAGCAGTAGAACAAAAAACAATAACAAAATCTTCGGTTAAGTCTTACATCTTATATAAAAATTAACTCAAGATGAATCTTGCACTTAAATGTAAAATGCAAATCTATGAAACATTGGAGAAAATCTTTAGGCTCTAGGGCTAGACAGAGAGCTTTTACACTGGACAAAAAAATATGATCCATAAAAAATCCTGATCAATTGGACTTCATCATAATTAATAATTTTACCAATTATTATAATAATCATTTTATTTATAGAATACAAAACATAGCCAATGTGTGACAATATATTAATCATTGATCATTATTGTTAATAATTATTGTTCTGTTAAGAGGATGACAAGACAGTCTACACAGTGAGAGAAAATAGTGACACACCACATGTATCTGAGGAAGGACTAGGATTTGGAATACATAAGGAGCTTGTAAAACTCTGCAATGTAAAATTTGCAACTATCTCCCTGTTGGCAGGCTGCTTTTCCTTTTGTTTCCTTTGCTGTTCAGAGATTTTTAGTTGGCTAGAATCCTACTTGTTTATTTTTTGCTTTATTTATCTAAGCTTTTGGTATGATATCCAAACCATCTTGCCAAGGGTGATGCCTAAAACATTTCCCTCTTAGGTTTTATTCTGAGGGTTTCGTAGTTTCAGATTTCACATTCAGGTCTTTACTGCATTTTGAGCTGAGTTTTGTGTCAGAGACGGATCCAGTGTCATTGCGTTATTTATGGATACACACTTTTCCCAACACTGTTTACCGAAGAAGAGACTTTCCTTTTCTCATTACGTATCCTTAGTGGTCTTTTCAAAGACTGGTTGAGTGTCTATGCTTGGGTTTATTTCTGGGCTCTCTATCTGGTTCCACTGGTGTATGTATAATCTTTTCTTCAATGCTGGTACCACCCTGTTTTCATGACTATAGCTGTGTAATATAATCTGAAATCAGCAGATGTGATTCCCCCAACTTGGCTTTTCTTTCCCAAGTATTGGGTTAATATCCCAAGAATGTAAGGAACTCACACAATTTGATTGCAATAACTAACAAGCAAAATCACCTACTCTGATTAAAAAAAGTAGAAAAGGACTGGAACAGATGTTTTTCGAAAGACAACATACAGATGGCTAACAAGGTTCAAGAAGTGTCACAGTATCGGTAATCATCGGGGGAAGGGGAATGCCATCAACTCCACAGGGATCTGTCACCGCACACCTATTACAATGGCTTTTACAAAAAATACAAAAGACAGCAAGTTGGAGAAAAGAGAATCCTGTACACTGCTGATGGGAATATAAATTGGTACAGTCATTATAGAAAAGGGCTTGGAGAGTCCTCAAAAAAATAAAAAATAGGTCTGCCCTATGATCCATCCATTCTGTGGCCGGGAGCATGCCCAAAGGGAATGAAACCAGCACTCACGGGGCCATCTGCTCTCCCACGTTCATTGCAGCATTGTGCAGATAGCCAGGACACGGCAAGAAGCTGAGCGTTGAGTGTCCCCTGACAAATGGATGGAGAGAGCAACCGTGGTGTCTGTATGTAATGGAACATTGGTCAGCCTTCAGAAAAGAAGGCGACGCCGACGTTTGTGACAACATGGGTGAACCTGTAGGACATTACGCTAAGGGAGATAGAGCAGACCCAGATGATGAGCAGACACTACCTAATCTCACTTACATGGAGAACGAAACAAGCATCAATCAGGGAGCTAGAGAGTATTTGAAACACCCCTATCCTTTCTTCTGATGCTGGGCAGTGGAGTGAGCGCACCTGCCAGGCAGCTCAGTGGTCAGAGAGGAAACAGCTGAGACCCAGCAGCTTGTCCTGTTGCTAGGCTAGGATGTTTGGTTGCTAAGGTGCCTACAATGTATTTTTTGAGTCAGGGAGTTTTCAAGTTATGATGGCTTTTTTGAGAAGTGTAGCCCCATCGCAAGTCGAGGAGTGTTTGTATGGAGAGAGGAGAGACTGATAATGAGTCACATGTAAATGTGGGCATTTGGGGGTTTGGGAAAATTCTTTGCATCATTGTTACAACTTTACTGGAAATCTGAAATTATGTCACAACATTAAGTTGGCAGGAAAAAAGAAAGGAAATGTCCGTCTAGCCCCATCCTTCTCACATCTGCATCTGGACCCATCGTAGTCACTCACTGATGTGTGCAGTGACTTGTTCTGAAGCCTGGGATGCCATGAGCCAGGGAGGCGCTGGGGGAACACGGAGATGCGTGTTCCCCCGTCACTATTTGGGGGCCTGCAGAGCCACACGTGAGACAGACACGCCCCGCCCCCAGCCTGCAGGAGTGATGGCCCTTGGGTGGTCCAGCCTGAGTGCACTGGTGAGATGATTTCTGCAGAAGTGTTGATCCGGAAGTAGCAAAAGTTGTCAAAGTCAACAAATTCTCTTAACAAAATAACTTACCCACCGAAGTGCCCTTTGTATGCAGCACCGCTGGGCGGGTCATCTTCATTATTGTTTGCATCCATACTCTGGAGAGCAGGTGTTTATTTAACCTTATAGAGCCAAGTGACTTGTTCCAGATCAAACCACGTGCACACCTGGACGCTGAGCTCTGAGGCTTACCAGTCATTACCTAACTCTGGGGTTGGATGGGACGGGATTTTATAAGTTGATGAGGAATGTTCTGGGAAGATGATGGCTGTATCTCTCCGCTGGCCTTATGGTGCCTGGTGGGTGTGTTACAGGTGCCAGCCACACTCGTTGACGCCTTCGTCTTGGACCACTAGAGGGTGCTGTGGGACCAGCTCAGAAGTCCCTTTTGCTCTCCATGTAGGTGTGGTCAGGGAAGGAATTGTCTTGGAAGTTAGAGGCTGAAGTTTCTGGCCTCTCATTTGCATGGGATTTGTTTCTTCTGCAGGCCATCTTGCAGTCATAACTGCATTGTTTTCCACCAGAGGGCTTCTGGAACTAGCTTTGGGTTCCCCTGGTTTGTTTGATCCCTTCGGATGTGAATGCTTTGGTTCTCATGGTTGGGAGCCGGGGACAGCGATGGTGCCGGGTGGTGTTGATTTCCAGCAGGAGAGTGGGGGCTCTGCTCTGTTTGGTTCTGGCCCTGTGCTGTGCACAACGCAGTAAGCTGTCAGCAAGTGTGCGAGTGGATGACGTAAGGGGGGGTCAGTAACACCCCTTGTCTTTGGAACTCAGTTTCCCCACTTTTTTTTTTTTGACAGGCAGAGTGGACAGTGAGAGAGAGAGACAGAGAGAAAGGTCTTCCTTTTGCCGTTGGTTCACCAACCAATGGCCGCCGCGGCCGGTGCACAGCGGCCGGCGCACCGCACTGATCCGATGACAGGAGCCAGGTACTTCTCCTGGTCTCCCATGGGGTGCAGGGCCCAAGCACTTGGGCCATCCTCCACTGCACTCCCTGGCCACAGCAGAGAGCTGGCCTGGAAGAGGGGCAACCGGGACAGAATCCGGTGCCCCGACCGGGACTAGAACCCGGTGTGCCGGTGCCGCAAGGCGGAGGATTAGCCTAGAGAGCCACAGCGCCGGCCAGTTTCCCCACTTTCAACGGGGGAGGGGTGCATCGCGCTAGAGTTCATCCCTAGGGCTCCCTCCAGGGGGACGTGTACTCTGGGACCCCTCTCGGTCCTCTCCCCTCTGCACCCAGCCACCTGCCACTGTGCTTCCTTCCATTTCTCTCTTTCTGTGCTGACCGCGGACCATGCCTTCCCACGCCCAGGGCTCTGCTGACACCTTTCGGCTGGAAGCCCTGTGCTTCCCGCTGAGGAGCCAGGGACAGCCCTGTGGTGGACGGAGGGAGAGCGAGAGGGCTTGGCTATTCATTCTCAAGCACCAACAGGGAGCGGCTCTGGTTCTCCCTGATCCTCCTCTGCGCATCCCTCCTCCAGGCCTCATCAGCCCAGAAGTCAAGGACTTACCCAGCAGCCCCCCGCCACCTCCTGCACACTGCTTCCGATTTTCCTTCCATGGCACCGTTGGCTCCTTTGCCGTCTCCTGTCTGAGCTTGCCCCATACATCCCTGCAGGCTGGCACCCTCCCTCCTCTGCCCTCTTTGCTCTGTGTGGTCTGGCAGGTGTCTATGGTGGCCAGCTGGTGACGGACGGCCTTCTTCAGCCTGTGGGCCAGCTTGGAGCTCCAGACCCCTGTCCACCATAGTGGTAGCCAGAAGTGCTGGAGAATCAGGGCCGCAGCACCAGCTGTCAAGGTCGACCAGCTAGCCTTGGTGCGTAAACACCGCGGCCCCCTTGCCTCTCCAGTGGCCTGACCAAGAGTCATGTTCTTTGCCAGCTTCTAGCTCCCTGGTGGGATGAATCCCCCTTCTCCACAGTGGCCACTCGCTCAGCAACCACACCTTTTTTTTTCCCCTTCTTTCTCCCTTTCTCACTCCCCTCCTAGAGTTTCCTGGTCGTTTCTCAAGGAAGTCTCTTGTCCTCAAATCCTTGTCTCACGTCTCCTTCTGGGGGAACCCAAACTAAGACACGACCCTCATCAGTGTCAGTTTTCTCGCAGTTGGGCTGGGTGAGGGCCGGGGCTGAGCGGCAGGAAGGGAAAAGCTGCAGCTTCTCCCCGCTGCCCAGCGATCCTCTCCCCCTTCTCCAAGGAACCCCCTGGAATTCCTCTGGGGCTGTTGCCAGTGCAGGCTGGAGGAGCCCGGGGAGCGGTGAGGGGTGGGGATGGAGGAGTGTCTGTCTCTTCTTTCTTTCTTTTCTTCTTTTTTTTAAAAAAACCTTTTATTTAAGGAATACAAATGTCATAAGTACAACTTTAGGAATATAGTGATTCTTCCTACCAGGCCCACCCTCCCACCCCCACTCCCACCCCTTCTCCTCCCTCTCCCCTTCCCAGTCCCATTCTCCATTGAGATTCATTTTCAATTAACTTTGTACAGAGAAGACCATCTCTGTACTAAGTAAAGATTTTAACAGTTTGCACACATACTCACAGACACAAAACTGAGAACAAGTTTTACAGTTAACTCCCATAATACAACTCCTTGAGGACAGAGGTCCTGCATGGGGAGTTAGTGCACAGTGACTCCTGTCGTTGATTTAACAATTAACACTTATGTATGAAGTCAGTGACCACCTGGGGCTCTTGACACCAGCTGCCAAGGCTATGGAAGCCTTTTCAGTCCACAAACTCCGTCAGTATTTAGACAGGGCCATAAGGAAAGTGGAAGTTCTCTCCTCCCTTTAGAGAAGAGTACCTCCTACTTTAATGGCCCCTTCTCTCTGCTGGGGTCTCACCCACAGAGATCCTTCATGTAGGACATTTTTTGCCACAGTGTCTTGGCTTTCCATGCCTGAAATGTGCGTCTGTCCTTTCTTAGCTCATCCGTGTGCCTGTGTCCCTGCTCTCTTTAGAAGGAGAGTATTCAGTGCCATGGCCCCCAGTTTGGGGGTTTATGTCCAGTTTGGGGCCAATAGCAAAAATCCCATGTCTGAACATCCCGCACAGCTCCTGTGTGGTGTCTGCTGGGGCCGTCCCCACCAAATACCTGACACTGGGCAGCTGAGCTGACACACACCGATGTACTGATGTCTCCCATTCTGGAGGCCGGAGGCTGAGGCCAGGCTGCCAACCTTGATGGGTCTGGGATGACCCTTTGCCTGCACTCCCTGCTGGGTCCTTGCCTAGCAGAGCCTGTGAGCAGGCCCTCTGCTTCTCCTCTGCTTCCTACAAGGGCCCTGATCTCGTCCTGAGGGCTCTCACCCTGAGGACACCCCTCTCATGACCTCGTGATGCCTCCTTGTCTCCCAGAGGCGCTTCCCCAACCACCACCATGTTGGAAGGATGAAGGGAGGGTGTTGGCACACTTCAATCCAAAGCAACCTTTTGTTTTTTGAAAGGCAGAGTGAAACACATACACAGAGATATACAGAGAAAGGGAGAGAGAAAGAGATTCCACTCGCTAGTTCACTCCTCAAATGCCTGCAACAGTTAGGATCGGCCAGGCCAAAACCAGGAGGAGCCAGGAACCCCATCTAGGCTCCCATGTGGGTGGCAAGGGTGCAAGTACTTGAGCCATTGTCCTTCACCTTCCCAGGTGCATTAGCAGGAAGCAGAATCAGAAGCACAGAACAGGCAGGACTCAAACCAGCACTCTGATATGGGATGCAGGTATCCCAAGTAGCAGCTTAGCCCACTGAACCACAGTGTCTGCCCCAGAGCAGACAGAGAGAGGTCTTCCATCTGTTGGCTTTCTCCCCAAATGGCCTCAATGGTCAGAGCTGGGCCAGTCTGAACCCAGGAGCCAGGAGCTTCTTCTGGGTCTCCCACGTGGGTGCAGTGGCCCAAGGACTTGAGTCATCTTCTACTGCTTCCCCAGGCCATAGCAGAGAGCTGGATTAGAAGTGGAGCAGCTGGGACTCGAACCGGTGCCCATATGGGATGCCAGAGCCATAGGTAGAGCCTTTATCTGCTACGCTACAGAGCTGGCCCCCAGGTGCAGCTTTTAGAAGCAAAGCACCAGGAGCTGGCTGTTGGGCACAAAGGCCCCAGTTAGAACCAATAAAAAAATATGGGTGGAGCACATTGGAACAGTGTCACCCCCAGTACCGTCCTCCCAGGGCTCTGGGCTGTTTGTTTTATCATCCAGAGTGGTTTCTCCAGCCGCTAGCCCCTTTGCTTTATCCTGATCCTAGTGTCCCCCCCCACCGAAAGCTCCCTTCTCAGAGCTGAGTCTGGCTGCAGTGGGGGGCAGGGTATACGGAGGAGTCTGTCTGAGGCCACCACTGTCCCCCCCCCCATCCTCCATTCTCCCAACATCCATCACAACACATCTCCATTCGCATAAACTTCGACATACACTCTGCGTATTTCCATAATGTTGTCAGCTGCCCGTATAGCATCGAGAATATATTTCCGCATTTGAGAGTGCTGGTAACTCAATTTATAGCAATTTATTCCACAAAAGCAGACAGTAACTCAACCAGCAAAAGGAGAAAGAAAAAAAAAAGGATCCTCTCAACCCACCACTGTCTCTTCATGTTGGAAATGCAAGTGGTAATGCATGGGATAGATTCTGCAAGTAATAGGCTTGGGCGGCAGACGTGTGCGCCGAGTTAAATGCCTTTTAAGTAGATCTCAGCGTGAGTTATGCGTGAACTCGGATGTGCGGGCACGGACACAGAGGGCTGCAGGCACAGACGGCGCCCATTGTCCCACGCTGAGATCTGGGCTAAAGCCCACGCAGGGCAGGCTTTCCAAGCCCCGTGACGGGTGGCTCCCACGGTGACGCTGAGTCATTCATTCACTCATTCCTCCCCAAGGTGAGGCCCGAGATGCAGCAGGCACTGTGCTAGGGAGAAGAGATGCGGCGATGAACGAGACAAGGTCCCTGCGCCTGGAGCTCACAGTCTGATGGCGGAGGCAGAGCAGCGCGCAGTCCAGGTAACGAGGTGGTTGGTGCCATGAGCAGGGACAAGGCTGTAAAGCTCTGGAGTTAGAATCCAGGGCAGTGAGCAAGATACCCAACCTCAGTTTCCTCATCTGTAAAATGGGGGCAGGAATCGTGTCTTACCTAACGGTGGATGTGAGGGTGAAACACAGAGGAGAAAATGTGTAGGATTCCAGGGAGTGTTCAGCTCCTTGCTGCTGACGCCTGGCCTGGGCTCCCGGAGAGCAGGGCCAGGAATGTGCTGATGGAGGAGGAGAGGTGGGTGCTGGAGGAGGAGCAGCGTTAGGTCATGAAGAGACTTCAGGGTGGAGGAAGCAAGACGGGCGGAGTTCCAGGTGAGGGGAGGCAGTGGGCACGCTGGGCATGGCTGCGGCTTGTAGGACTCTGGCCTGACAGAAGACCACGTTCCGGGGCTCTAAACGACAGACACTGACTTCTCTACCGTTCTGAGGGCTGGCGGTCCACGGGCAAAGCTGTGGCTGGTTCGGTGTCTGGTGAGGGCTCTGCCTGGCTGGTAGACAGTCGCCTTCTCGCCGTGTTCCCACTCTGCACCTGCTGGGAGACACCGAGATCTCCAGAGTGGCTTGTTCTCACGAGGACACACGAGGACACCAGTTTTTTTTTTTAAGATATACTCTATTTATCTGAAAGTCAGAATTACAAAGAGGTAGAGACACAGAGAGGTCTTCCATCTGCTGGTTCCTCCCCAAATGGCTGCAACAGCCAGGGCTGGGCCAGACTGAAGCCAGGAGCCAGGAGCTTCTCCCAGGCCTCCCACGTGGGTGCAGGGGCCCAAGCATTTGGGCCATCTTCTATTGCTTTCCCAGCACATTAATAGGAAGCCAGATCAGAAGTGGAGAGCTGGGACTCGACCGGGAGCCCATATAGAATACCAGCGTTGCAGGTGGTGGCTTCACCAATGGCGCCACAATGCTGGCTCCAAGGACACAGGTCTTTCTGGATCAGGGCTCCATGAGTATGCTCTCACTTACCTCCCCCTTTTTAAAATATTTATTTATTTTACTTGAAAGTCACAGTTACACACAGAGAGAAGGAGAGACAAAAAGAGAGAGGTCTTCCATCCGTTGGTTCACTCCCAATTAGCCGCAATGGCCAGAGCTGCTCAGATCTGAAGCCAGGAGCCAGGAGCTTCTTCCGGGTCTCCCACGCAGGTGCAGGGACCCAAGGACTTGGGCCATCTTCCACTGCTTTCCCAGGCCATAGCAGAGAGCTAGACCGGATGTGGAGCAGCCAGGACTTGAACTGGCACCCATGTGGGATGCCGGCACTGTGGTGGCAGCTTTACCTGCTATGCCATAGCGCTGGCCCCTCATTTACCCTTACTTGTCTCCCTAAAGGTTCCACCTCCAGACACAGCCTCACTGGGGGCCAGGGCTTCTACATTTGTATTTTGGAGGGACACAAGTGTTTGGTGCATCACAGTGACATTGGGAAACCGGAGCTGAGTCTCCTGGGCCCTTCCCACCACTTGTGTGACTGTGGGATCCACACATTTAACCTGATAACAGCTGACCCTCGGCCACCACTGCATCGGTTAATTCAGGAGCTGTGTTGTGTCGGAAGGACGAAACCACTGGCGTTGCAGTGGCTTGGTGAAATGAGGGAGCAGGGATGGCCCGTAGCAGCGGGGGGAGAAGAGTGTGATTGCAGGAGCATTTTTGCTGTCCACGAGGGCAGAGGTTGCCCAACCCACTGACCCACGGAGCCCCTGGAGAAGTCAGGGCCCGTGCGTGTGTGTGTATGTGTTGTGTGTGCATGTGTGTGTGTGTGTAGAAATCCCCATCTCCCTAGTGAATCTGTGCGAGAGCTGCCTTCCTGCTGCTGTGCACAGCTCCTGCTGTAAGAGCCATCAGGGCCTTTAGTATCAGGAGATGCTCTACGTGTGGCCAGCCAATCCAAAGGGACACAGCGGGTCTCACCGGACCCTTCCCCAGTCAGGGCACCTGCCTCCTTCTGTAGCAACGGCATGAGCCAAAGACGAGAAGCAGCATCGCAGACACCGACACGGGCAGACCTTGCTGGCTAACTGTAGGTCCGCGAGCCGCTGGTGGCTCTGGGCTGCAACATGGCCATGGTCACGCACAGGACAGGTGTCTCGCACAGACGGGGGTGTGCAGGATGCCGTCGCCAGTGGACCAATGCCATGGGCCCCCTGCGGTGTTAAGACATGCCACCACCATAAACCACCTTGTGTGTGTTCTCAACACAAAGCCAAAGCTCATGCAAAGAAACATCAGTCCAGAATCCGAAAGTAACTGAAAATTTTTACTGCAGCCCTTTTAAGAATGACACGTGGATTTTACATCGAAGGCATAGAAGATGTCCTTCTACCTTACCTTGCACTCTTGGTATCTCCCCTGTGGATGGTGGTCCCCACTCTACCTTCTCTGCTGGCATAACACTCTTGCTCTTCACCCCTCCCATGCCGTTCAGCTACTCCTGAATCCATTAAAATCTCAGTGCGTCTTTCCTAGGTGCCCAGCTCCCCGAACACACCAGCAGCCCAGGGACACGTGGAACTTGCTTCCTCAGGTTTGTGTGCTTCTCCACCCTCCTCTGGGAGATCGCTGGAGGCCCCAAGTCGGACGTGAAATTGATGATTTGGAAGGGATCACCAGAGCAAGAAAAACACATCCTGTCTTTGGAAGAAACTTTAAAAAATTTTTTAAAAAAATTTATTTATTTTATTTTTGAAAGGGTTACAGAGAGGCAGAGGCAAGAGAGAGAGAAAGAGAGGTCTTCCATCTGCTGGTGCACTCCCCAGTTGGCCCCAATGGGTGGAGCTGAGCTGATCCGAAGCCAGGAGCCAGGAGCTCCTTCCGGGTCTCCCACATGGGTGCAGGGGCCCAAGCACTTGGGCCATCTTCCACTGCTTTCCCAGGCCATAGCAGAGAGCTGGATCGGAACTGGAGCGGCTGGGTCTCTAACCGGTGCCCATATGGGATGCTGACACTGCAGGCAGTGGCTTTACCTGCTATGCCACAGCACCGGTCCCCTGGAAGGAACTTTAGAAATGAGCTGGTCCGGTGTCTGGGGGGTGTGTGTGTGTCAAGATTGTGAATAACCAGGAATCACCCAGGTCTTGCCTGCTTATTCAGTGTATCACCTGCAGGGGTAGTGAGTGACCCTCTTACAGTGTTCACGGTAGTGATCCCAGCACCTGGATGGCAGGTGTTCAGTACCGGGAACAGTAGGTGCTCAGTACGTAAATACTGACTTTTGGATGAATAAGGGACTTCTGATTCTAGGAGACAGCCTGTTCCACTGACTTTTTAAAAAAGATTTATTTATCTTATATTATTTATTTCTGGGGTTGGCACAGTGGCTCACTTGGCTAATCCTCTGCCTGTGGTGCCGGCATCCCATATCGGCACTGGGTTCTAGTCCCGGTTGCTCCTCTTCCAGTCCAGCTCTCTGCTGTGGCCAGGGGGGCAGTGGAGGATGGCCCAAGTGCTTGGGCACCTGCACCCCATGGGAGACCGGGAGGAAGCATCTGGCTCTTGGCTTCGGATCGGCGCAGCGCCGGCTATAGCGGCCATTTGGGGGGTGAACTAACGGAAGACCTTTCTCTCTGTCTCTCTCTCTGTTTAACTCTGCCTGTCAAATAAATAAAAAAAAAGATTTATTTATTTATTTTATTTGAAAGGCAGAGTTACAGAGAGGCAGAGAGAGAGAGAGAGAGAGAGAGAGAGAGAGAGAGAGAAAGATCTTCCATCCACTGGTTCACTGCCCAAATGGCTGCAATGGTTGGAGCTGAGCTGATCTGAAGCCAGGAGCCAGGAGCTTCTTCTGGGTCTCCCACATGGGTGCAGGGGCCCAAGGGCTTGGGCCATCTTCTACTGCTTTCCCAGGCCACAGCAGAGAGCTGGATTGGAAGAGGAGCAGCCTGGACTTTAACCGGTACCCATAAGGGATGCTGGCACTGCAGGCGGTGGCTTTACCCACTATGCCACAGCGCCAGGCCCACAACACTAACTTTTAAAAAAAATTGGTGATATTGAGCCCAAATCCGCCTTCCTGGAAGGTAGCCTAATTCTGAGCGCTTCCTGCACGGAACAGCAGCGACCTGCAGAGCCATCGTTTCTAACATCAGGGCTGAGACCATCTGAAGCTGCTTTTTAGGAACTGCTTTTGGCATTTATTTGTTACGATGGGGAGAGAGAGCGAGCGAGTGCACTCCCATCTGCTGGTTCACTCCCCCAGTGCCCACAAGAGACGGGGCTGGAGCCAGGAGCTGGGAACACAACCAACTCTCCCGCGTGCTTGAGCCGTGACTGCTGTCTCCAGGGTCTGCCTGGGGAGGCAGCTGGAATCAGGAACCAGAGCCACAATCAAGCCCCCGCACTCCAGGGTGGGAGGCCGCAGCTGCACTAGCACCTTAGCCACTAGGCTAAATGGCTGCTCCAGGAGGAAGTTATTAAAGGCAAAAATGAGGGGCCGGTGCTGTGGGGCAGTGGCTTAAGCCGTGGCTTGCAGGGCCAGCGTCAAATAAATAAATAAATAAATCTTTAAAACAAAAATAAAGGCCGTAATGAGGATTACACGGGGTCCTCTGAAGCGACAGGCATCGGCCACCCGGAGTAGCAGCAAGGTTGCTCCTGGCCTGAGGTTGTCTGGACAGGGGATGGGCGGATGAAGCATCTTTTTTGTGCAAGACTGGGTGGCCTTTGTGCAAGGCGTGGCCGCTGTGGGCGGTGGTGTCTCAGAACCGCCCCTTCACAACTCCTGCCTGTACTTGTGTCACACTATGTGGTGGAATGAGGTGAAAAGGTCATATCAAGATGGCTGCTGAGGTGAAAAGTTCATGCCAAGATGGCCGCTGACAACAGACACTGCCTGGCAACAGGCTGTGATTGGATGGCTTTGGAAACCACGTGACAACAGAGGAAACCACATGACAACAGAGCCTGACTGATGGCAGGCCGTGATTGGATGGTTTCATAAACTGCCTGGGGACAAGAGCCTGACTGGCAACAGGCTGTGATTGGATGGCTTTGGAAACTGCCTGGCAACAGGCTGTGATTGGTTGGGGCATAGACCGCCCCTTGACCAGATTGGTTGGTCTTGGCTATATAAGCTGTTGTTGACTCAAATAAACGAGTCTGCGGGCTGCTCACCTCAGGCCTGCTTTCACCCGACACCCACCCGGGGTCCACCCACCTGGGGTCTGTGTGGTGATTCCGTGCCTCTTGCCCCACCCCCCCCATGCTCCTCCTCTCAGAAATGAATCCACTGCAACATTGTTGAGAAATCAATTGCAACAACACTAGACACAAGTAGGCCCATTTTGGCTCCGGCAACTTGCAGGCTCTGCTTGGCCTGGTGCAAGTGCGCGGACGGAGGCTGGAACAGGGCAGGAGCCTGCATTGGGTCACGTTGAATCAGGGCTTTTTCCTGAACCATCACCCAAGGCTGGAGCAGACCGCCTGCGGCACGTGGCAGCGCCTGTGCTTGAGGGAGAGAGGGATGTGGTGGAAATGTCCAGAAGGTAGCTGAGATTCTAGAATAAGGGCCAAAGGGGCTTTAGAGACCAAATAGCTCATACCCACTTCTACCTCTTGAAACCCCCAAGCTTCAGAACGCTCTGAGCGCAGCAGGGCTGTTTGCACGCTTGGACCTGCTAGCAGCGGCCACTGGGTGCTTTGAAAGTGTTTGTTTTCCTGAAGCGGTTGTCTCTGCTTTCCAAAGGCCTGTGCCAGTGTTCTGACCAGGGGACCCTTGGGGACTTTAACTAGCACCTGCTGCCGAGGACCTGTGCACTGTGTTTGGCCTCTGTGGCCTGAAAACCCACTTCCTATTGCCAATAGCTCTCTTTTTCTTTTCATTTTTTTCCAAAAGAGACAATTCAAAAAAAAATTTTTTCCCCTGGAGGGCATCTGACGTGTGACTTCCTGTTGGGCTACTCCAGAAAGTGTTAGTGGGCCTGGGGGCAGCCTAGATTTTTTAGAAGATCCTCTCCGGATGAGGTTTGGTCGGGAAGCGCTGGGAATACCCCCTTCATTATTGCTAACTAGCACGTCAAACTTGCCACATGTCTGCTGTGGCTTCCCCTCCCTCCAGGAGGTGCCTGAGTGGCATGGCCTGCTGACAGTGATTGTCCCTGTCCCCTCCTCCCTGCTCCGCTCCCGCTCCCGATTCCAGCTTCCTGCTGACAGACCCTGGGAAGCAGCAGCTGGGGATGGCTCAAGTAGTTGGGTCCCTCACACCCTGGAAGAGCTGGGTTGAGCTCTTGGCTGTTGCAGATATTTGGGGAGCAAACCAGTGGATGGGAATACACACACACACACACACTCTCTCTCTCTCTCTCCTCTCTCTGCCTCTTAAATAAATAATTTTTTATAAAAGGAATATGCTGCTAGCACTGTGGTGTAGTGGGTACAGCCATATGGGTGCCAGTTTGAGTCCTGGCTGCTCCACTTCTGATCCAGCTCCCTGCTAATATGCCTGGGAAAGCAGCGGAAGATGGCCTGAGTGTTTGGGCCCCTATCACTCACCTGGGAGACCAGGAAAAACTCTTCTGGCTTTAGCCTGGCCCAGCCCTGGCTGTTGTGGACATCTGGGGAGTGAACCAGCAGATGGAAGACCTCTCTCTCTCTCTCTTTCTCTCTCTGTATGTGTGTGTGTCTCCCTCTCTTTAACTCTGATTTTCAAATAAATAAATGGATTAAAAATTTTTAAAAAGATTTATTTATTTGAAAGTCAGAGTTAAACAGAGAGAGGAGAGGCAGAGAGAGAGAGAGAGAGAGAGAGAGAGAGAGAGAGAGAAAGATCTTCCATCCACTGGTTCACTGCCCAAATGGCTGCAATGGTTGGAGCTGGGCTAATCCGGAGCCAGGAGCCAGGAGCTTCTTCTGGGTCTCCCACATGGGTGCAGGGGTCCAAGGACTTGGGCCATCTTCTACTGCTTTCCCAGGCCATAGCAGAGAGCTGGATGGGAAGTGGAGCAGCCAAGTCTCTAACTGGTGCCCATATGGGATGCTGGCGCTTCTGGCCAGGGTGCTAACCTGCTGCACCACAGTGCCGGCTGCATAAATGGATCCTTAAAGTAAAAAAAAAAAATGGAAAATATGCATAATCTTTGAGTTATATTTTCTATGAAATTAAGAAAAAGGAAAGAAGGAGAGCATGACTGGGAACGGGAGGCGGCCATCTTGCTATAGGTGTCGGAGCACTGGCTGGTTTGGGTTCAAGTCCTCGTGCTCTGTGAAAGGCAGCGCCTCTGAGCAGTGAAACAGGGTGTTTGCCAGGTGGTGTCGGTGAAATGGTGGGGGTGTGGCGTGGTGCTCCTGACTGCTTAGCGTAACCTGCAGGAGAGAAAAAATGCATTACAGATGGCGTTTATAATCAAAGGGAAGCATAGCTTGAAACTCTGTAGCGCTCTGTGTGTTTGTGCACAGGGAAGAACACCATGGCAGTGGCCAGTGCCAGGGGATTTGAAAAGACTGGACGGGGCCGTGGAAGAATGACCCCGAGGGCATTTTGGGGATCCAGTTCCCAGCTAATGGCCTGGGAAAGCAGCGGACGCTGTCTCAAGTGCTTGGGATGCTGCACCCATGTGGGAGACCCAGAGGAAGCTCTGTGCTCTTGGCTTCAGCCTGGCCCAGCCCTGGCCATTGTGGCCATTTGGGGAGTGAACCATCAGATGGAAGATCAGTCTCTCTAAACTCTGCCTTTCAAAAAAGATTTATTTATCCACTTGAAAGGCAGAGTGACAGAGAGAGAGAATATCGAGAAATCTTCCAACTAAAGTTTCACTCCCAAAATGACTGCAACAGCCAGCCAGGACTGGGCCAGGTGGAAGCCAGGAGCCTGGAACTCCATCCTGGACTCCCTCATGGGTGCAGGAGCCCCAGCAACTGGGCCGTCTTCCACTGCTTTCCCAGGCCGTTAACAGGGAGCTGGATTGGAAGCGGAGCAGCCAGGACTCTAATGGGTGAGCGTTTGGGATGCTGGTTTTGCAGATGGTGGCTCAACCTGCTATGCTACAACACGGGCCCAGGGAGCTGAGTCTTGAGGGATGAGCGGCCATCTAGGGGGTAGGCCAGAGGACAAGGACATGTGGGAGGAGTCGGCTGAGGAGGAGTGTGCAGGTGCATTCTGGGAACCACAAGTGCATGACACCTGTGCAGACCAAACCGACTGAGCATCTCCCTCCCCAGCACCAGGCACCCCCCGTGTCCCACTGTTCACCCGGCCCGTGGCACGTGTCGTGAGCATTGCTGTTTTTGATACACTCCCACTCTGTCTCGCGCTGATCCCTGGGTGCTGTGCTCTGAAATGAGGAATCGGCCTCAGAGGCAAGGACAATTTCCCAAAGTCCCTCTGAGCAGCCTGCACGCAGCCCAGCCATTGCTCTCCCTGTAGATAAAGGTGGCTCCTCGCTCCCTGGTTAGAAGGAAATACCAATAACACGGCTAATTATGGAAATTGCATAATGCATCATTAGTTAGTAATTACGACTTTGTCAAGTGCCTGTTAATTTTTATGTAGGAATCACTCAGTGTGTGACATGGAAATATTACCTTGTCATTGGCTTTCCCTTCTGGAGGGGGAGTGCGATATTGAGAGGGTAAGGATGTGCCTGGGAGAGGGAGGAGAGGGCGGGGGGGAGCAGCGGGGAGCGGGACAGGGATGTCCTGCGTGGGGGATGAGCCCGTGGGGGAGGGGGGCCCAGGAGTGGAATCCATCAGCCCTGCCAGCCTCCTGCCTCTGTCCCAGGCGCGGGGAGGTGACACATTTTCCTAATAAGAAGGCATTATCATCTCACAGCCTCCCCAGAGATTCTTGGCATGTTTCATTTTGCTTGAATAAATTATTAATTTGGTCTAATTAGGCTCCTCCAGCAGCTGGGAGGCAGGCTGAGCTAATCTGGGATTCCTGTGTGTGGCCGCATGCGTGCGTGGCGCTGTGGAGATGGACATTGGGCCCCCGTGGGAGAGGGAGAAGGGTGGAGGCAGGCAGAGGGTAGCAGAGCGGGAGGGAAATTTGGCTCCAACTGCAGCCAAGTGCTGCCATCTCTTCGCAGGCACCTGTTGGCTGAGAGGCGGCTGCTAAGCGTCCTCCAGGTACTTGGGTTCTTGAAGTTGGCCACACAGTTGCTGGGTCAGGAGGGGATGTGTCAGAGGAGCCGGTGGCAGCTTTGTTCCTTAGATGGGCACTCAGGACGCTTCTCAGCTGGGCGGGGCTCCAGCTGCGAAGACTTTGGAGCGAGACAGCGCCACCTCCCGCAGCCCTGGCGACCTCAGAAAGTCCTGCCAACTCCATGTGAGCCGGATGGGTAACTGCCTGCCCCGGGGCCCTGTCTGTGGGAGAGTGAGCGGAGCGGCGGGGACGGCGGGCGCCTACACTTCTCAGGGCGCCTGGGTCACGGCAGGTGCTCCGTCCACGGCAGTTGTGGAGGTCGCGAGGGACGCGGGGCAGGAACCGGATTCCATGCTCTGGAGAGCCGGGAAATACAGAGCCAGGGAGCTGTGGGGCGTGGCCCGTGCTCCTGCCTCCCCCACCCTCTCACGGGCCATCTCACAGGTCGACCTTGGCATTTGCTCTGAATTTCTTTTTTATCGACAAAAGTTTGTGCTAGCTGCAAAATAGACCATGAAGAAAACCAATGTGTTTAAGAACCCTGATTATTATTATTATTATTATTATTATTATTTTCTGGTGTCAGATCCCCTGGCACTTCTTCCTACCTAGTAAAATTTCAAGATTTTGTTTTTAAGAGCAGAAAATCCTCTCCAGGGGTTTTCCAGGGATCAACAACCCGTCTGGAAGTCTGGGGTGCCCACCCCTGCGCCCCCAGGGCCTGTGAGCAGCTGGGGGTGGGGTCTGCCTGCACCTAGTTTCCTGGGCTCTTGCTCTGTCTCCAGGCTAGGCTCTGAGCGTCCAGGCCTCCGGAGAACTTGACCCCCCGACCCCGTCCCAGGGATGGGGGCTGCACAGTGGGCGCTCCTTCTGGCTCCAGGGCCAAGTCCTCCTCTGGGGGGTCCATCGCTCAGTGTGGGGTCCCCGGCAGCCTTTCTGAGACTTCCTGCTCAGTGCAAAAGAGCCTCACGTCAAAGCTGTGGGGGCTGTGGCTTAATCTTTCCTCGGAGTTCTGGAGGTTCCTGAAACGCCTCGAGACAAGCGGCTTAAATCGATTGATGATCGACCGATCGACCAATCGACTAATCGACTGCAGCATAACCTGGTCTGCTCTTGCACCACTTCTAGCCGGGGGCTGCCGACTCCATTGTATTACAAATGGGGATACTGAGGCCCAGAAGAAGACAACTTTGCCACGGCACTTATATATACTTATATGAATATTTAAAGATGTATTTCTTTGAAAGGCAGATTGACAGAGAGAGGAGGAGACATAAAGGGAGAGAAAGAGAGAGATCTTCCATCTGCTGGCCCCAGTGGTTGGGGTCAGGCCAGGCCAAAGCCAGGAGCCTGGAACTCCATCAGGGTCTCCCACGCTGGGAGGAGGGGCCCAAGCACTGTTTTCCTGGATGCATTAACAGGGAGCTGGACCAGAAGCAGAGCAGCTAGGACTTGAACTGATAGTGGGATATAGGATGTCAGCATTGCAGGCAGCGGCTTAACCTCAACCTTTACCTTAACCTTAACCTTAACCTTAACCTTAACCTTAACCTTAACCTTTACCTTTACCTTTACCTTTACCTTAACCTTAACCACAGTGTGCGGCCCCAAGGCCACTTACATTAACTTCCCTTTCTTGGTCCCCCTTAGCAGATCAGCCTGACATCCTCCAGTCTGGGGCTAACGGGTGTGACGCACCTGTGTACTTCATCCTTTCTCCAGGCTGCAGGCCAAGCTGGCTTGCCCCCTCCTCCCCACTGGTCCTCCAACTTCTAGGGGAGGCAGGTTCTCCTGACCCAGGGTTTCTTTGTCTCAATTCCACTTCCTGCAAGAACTTCCTGGGGCTTTTAAGTTCCTACTCCTTGTCTAAGGGAAGAAAATCCACCCAAGCTTGTCAAGAAGAGAGAGAGAGAGAGAGAGAGAGAGAGAGAGAGAGAGAAGGGAGGCCTTTACAAAATCGGTCCAGGTGCTTAGAAAAGTACCTGGTGGGGCATGCATTTGGTGCAGTGGTTAAAACAGCGCTTTGACACCTGCATCCCATGGCAGAGGGCATGAATCTGAGTCCCAGCTCTGCTCCCTATTCCGGCTTCCTGCTATTGTGCACCCTGGGAGGCAGCAGGTGATGGGCCATGCAGCTGGGTCCCTGTCGCCCACCTCGGGGACCTGGATCGAGTTTCCAGCTCCTGAGCATTTGAGGGGTGAACCAGTCATTGGGAGGTCTGTCTGTCTGTGAAATAAAATAAAAATCAGACAAGGCTCTGCAACCTAGGACAGCGTTGTTGCTGTTGGTACTATTACTGTCCACCACGGTCTTTGCTGTTCTTTGTAGGTCTCGTGGAATCCGTGGGCTGGGTAGGCTGCAGCAGGACCTCCTGGGAGCTGGAACTGTTACCTCTTTCAGGATGCACTCCTGACAACCCCCTGTTTTCAAGGATCCTTGGGGTGTCCTCCAGCCGCAGAGAGTCAGGAGCCGTCATCTGCATCCTTGTCACCCTTGTCCTTGGCCCCTGCAGCTGTCAGAGAGCTGTGTCTCTGACTTTGGCATCTTGACCTTTTGTGGAATCCTTGCTTTCCTCATTGGGGAGCCCAGTGCAGACCCCTCCCCAGGCCCTTGTGCTCCTAGGAGGGCTGAGCTGACAGTGCCGTCTGTGACCCTGCGTACTTTCCTCTGCGTGGGGAGTAAATTCTCCCAGGTCTTTGCTCTAGGGAAAGCTGCCATTCTCCTGGTTGGTTTGTACTTAATACTGTGGACATTGGGAATTTTATAATAATAATAATAATAATAAATAGCAATAATAATGCTCCTGTTCCCTCTTTGCTTTTGCTGTTAACTCTAGTCTTACCTCCAGCAAGGATATTTAAAAATTTCCCAGCAAGGATTTATGGATGTGTTTTGTGTGCTAATCTGATTTCATCTTGCATTTTCACCCTGTGTTCCTCTTGCTTCGATTTCTTGATTCAGTCTCACCAGATGCGTTTCTGTAAGCCATCGTGGCTCCTTGGTTGGATATGAAGTAGGGTATTGGCAGACAGCTGTTCATTCACCTCCTGCCCCCGCCCCATCCCGACCCCAAGAGGCTGCCAGGAGGACCCACTCCCTGCCCCAGGAATTTACTTCATTCATTCATTCTCCCCACAACTGCCAAGGGACCGGCACTGTTCTTCGGTCAGCATGGTGTCCCTACAAAGTAGGGTCTGGGACAAACTCTTGTGCTGTTCCCTTCCTAGGGAGTGTCACCTGAGGCCCTAGGATGGCCACTGCTTGCTGCCGAGTGTGACCGATCACTCAGCCTCGCAGCACTACCATTGAAGAAGTGGGAGTGGGGAGAAGAGTCCAGCCAGGGAGAGAGAGACAAGGAGTTTCAGGCAGGTTCCTGTTTCCTGTGGGTCAGAGGCTTCCCCCAGATGTTAATTTCCCTGCACTTTTGGGCTTTGTGGGCACCAGCCAGGAGCCTGGAACTCCACTGGGATCTTGCACGTGGATGGCAGGGGCCCAGGCACGTGAGCCAACGGCAGGAGGCTGCATTGGAAGCAGAGATACTGGGACTCACGGCTCCAGAGGCGGCTTAACCTGCTGCGTCACAACACCTGCCCCTCTGTGTGCGCTCCAGGGGAGACCTTCAAAGGGGAGACAGCAGTGTTCAGTGCAGGAACCGCAGATTTTTCACTGATGTCCTTATCATGTTGAGGAAGTTCCTTTCTGTTTCTAGCTTTTAGAGAACTTAAATAATCATCAACAGGCATTGCACCGAATGCCATATTTGCATCTATCGAGATGATCATGAAGTTTGTATGCTTTGCTCTTTTAGTGTGGTGAATTGCATTTCTTTCTTTGTAATAATAAACCAATCTCAAAATCATGGAGCAAAGCCCACTTGGTCACGACACATTATCCTGTGGCCCTGTTGCTATATTGCAGGTTTAATTTCCCAATATTTTATTAGGGAATTTTGTAAATATGTTCATTAAGAATGTTGGAATGTAATTTTTCTTTTCTTATAATATCTTTTTTTAGATTTTATTATTGAGGTTTTTTTTTTCCTCATAAGTTGAAAAGTGTTTCTTCCTTCTCTCTTTTCTAAAAGAGTTTGTCATGGGGCTGGTGTTGCGGTGCAGTGGGTTAAACCGCTGCCTGCCATGCCAGTATCCCATATGGGCGCCAGTTTGGGTCCCAGCTGTTTCACTTCTGGTCCAGCTCCCTGCTAGTGGGCACCCTGAGAGGGCAGCAGAGGATGGACCAAGTGCTTGGGCCCCTGCATCCACGGGAGGCTGGGATGGAGCTCCTGGCTCCTGGCTTCATCCTGGCCCAGCCCAAGCCTTTTCGGTCATTTGGGGGAGTGAACCAATGGATGGAAGCTCGCTCTCTCTCTCTCGCCCCCCTTCAAATAAATGGAATAAATCTTTTTTTAAAGGGTTTGTCATAAATCCAGTGGCATCTCTCGCCCTTCAGATGCCCTTTCAGGATGGGAGGATTCACTTTTCCAGCTTCTGGGAGCTTTGCCTGCTGATGTCTCTCGCCCAGGAATCCCTGGACAAATGCAGCTGTCTTGCCTAGTGCGCGCCACGTGACTGCTGGATCTTCATCAACGGGAATCCAGTGGTCTTGAGCCCTGCCTCAGAAGAGGCTAGATCTCCACTGTGGCTCTGGAAGTGATCACTTCTTCTGCCCAGTCCGTCTCCCTTTGCTCTGTTGTCGTGTTGTCCCCAAGTGCGTTCTTGGGTGAGCCTCTTCACCAAAATTCTCTCTCAGAGCCAATTTCTTGGCAACTTGTCATACTTCAAAGTTTATATAAAACTGATCTTTGATTTTTCTTAAACGTTAGATAGGATTCGTTATTTAAACCATTCTTTAGAAAGGTTTTTGACTAATAATTTGATTTTTAAGATAGACATAGGGCTATCTGGACTTTCCGTTTCTTCTTGTATGAATTTTGATGTGTTTTTCAAGAATTATTCAATTTTATGTAAGCTTTGAATTTATTGGCTTAAAGTTGCTCATAATATCTCCTTGTCAAGGATTGTCTGTATGATCGTTATATTATTCCTCTCTTTATACCTGATATTAGTAGCTGTGTTTTCCGTCTTTGCCTAGGGGTTTATCAATTACAATAATCTACTCAGAAATCAATTTGATTGCATTTACTGGTCTCCATTATTTTTTCTCTTTTCAATTATACCAACCTTTACTTCTAGATCTTAGTTCATTTGTTCTAACTTTGGTTTACTTTGTCCTTTTTTTCTAATTTCTTAAGATGAAAGCTTATGAAAATGGTTTTACATTTTTCTTTTAGACCACTCAAGGCTATGAGTTTCCCTCTGAGCACTGCTTTAACAGAATATAGAAAATTTTGATAGAAATTGCTTTCATTACTAATTAGGCTGAAAGATTTTTAAGTTTCCTTCCTTTTTTTTTCCCAGATCATTAGAGCCATATTGCTGAATTTCCAAATATTTGGTGAATTTTCTAAATTATCCTAAATTATTGATTTCTGAGTTAATGCCATTGGAGTCAAGGAACATATCCTGTATAATTTCAATACCTTGACATTTATGGAGATTTGTTTTGTCACAAAAACACATGATCTGTTTTGGTGAATGTTCCATCTGCATTTCAAAATAATGCATTATCAGGGGGGCCAGCACTTTGGCACAGAGGGTAAAGCCTCCACCTGCAGTGCCGGCATCCCAATGGGCGCCGGTTCAAGTCTCTGCTGCTCCACTTCCGATCCAGTTCTCTGCTGTGGCCTGGGAAAGCAGTAGAAGATGGCCCGCCGGCGCCGCAGCTCACTAGGCTAATCCTCCACCTTGCGGCACCAGCACACCGGGTTCTAGTCCCGGTCAGGGCGCCGGATTCTGTCCTGGTTGCCCTTCTTCCATGCCAGCTCTCTGCTGTGGCCAGGGAGTGCAGTGGAGGATGGCCCAAGTCCTTGGGCCCTGCACCCCATGGGAGACCAGAATAAGCACCTGGCTCCTGCCTTCAGATCAGCGCAGTGCACTGGCTGCAGTGCGCTGGCTGCGGTGGCCATTGGAGGATGAACCAACGGCAAAGGAAGACCTTTCTCTCTGTCTCTCTCTCTCACTGTCTACTCTGCCTGTCAAAAAATTTAAAAAAAAATGGCCTAAGTGCTTGGACCCCTGCACCCATGTAGGAGACCTGGAAGAAGCTCCTGGCTCCTGGCTTCCGATCGGCTCAGCTCCAGCTATTGCGACCAACTGGGGAGTGAACCATCAGATAGAAGACCTCTCTCTCTGTGCCTCTCCTCTCTCTCTGTGTAATTCTGACTTTCAAATCAATAAATAAATCTTTAAAAAAAAAACCATATAGCCTGATAATGTCTGGTTTTCAATTGGAATGTTTAGTCTCCTAACAGGTAAGGAAGTCATTGATTGCCCACCTTGGTTTGTTTTTTATTTGTTTTAACTGTTCTTTGTTTTTCCTTTCATGCCATCTTTTTGCAAGAATTGAGTCGCTTTAGTATGGATTTAATCTTTTTATTGACTTTCAGCTGTACTTCTTTGTAATTTAAGGGATTATTATAGAGACTACAATAATACTCAAATAATATTATGCCAACTCGCAACGTAAGAACCCTAAGACCATACAGTTCCCTCCAGCCTCTTCTTGCCTTTAGTATTCTTATTCTTACATACTTCTAAACCCCACAATAAAACTTTTTTGCTTTAAGCCATCTTTTTAAATACTTTAAAAATACAAAATATGAAACAAAGAAATTAAAATGCTTACTTAAACATTTGCCCTCATGTTTACAGTTCTTATCTCTCTGGCCCGTCCCATGAATCATTCTCCTTCCGCCTGAGCCTGCGTAACCCGCATTGGCACTTCTTACAGTGCAAGCCTGCGGAGGCAGAGCCTCTAAGCGTTTCCTCGGTGTGATGGTGCCTTCCTTTGGCTCTCGTTTCTGAAGGATGTTTGCACCAGGTGTGGGAGCTCGGGTGCCGGAGCTTCCTTTCCTTGCGTGCTCCAAGGTGCTCCACATTGTCCAGCCTCCTTTCTTTCCACTGGGACGTCAGCCGCCGCTCCTGTTTGTCTGCTCTCTACGGGCTGTGGCATTTTCTTTCCATACTTTCAAGATCTTCTATCTGTACTCACGTATGGATTTCATTGTTTTTACCCTGCTTGAGGATTAATCATGATTTACAAATTTCCTAACTGTCGGAGAGATCAAACTTCCAGAACTGAGAGAGAGAGGACAGTCAGTGCAGGTTGGGGCTTAGATGTTTAGTCTCTAGGACGAGATCTGCCTGTCTTGTGCTTCTGGAGAGAACAAGAGGGAGGTGGCGGAATTTCCCAGTTCCTTTGATACCGAGGGAACAGGACCCTTTTTCTCGCACAAGTCATCGATAAGCAGCAAGACCACATGGCTCTCCTCTGCTCTGGACTCAGGGGAGTCTGAGTTCAGGTGCCCAGGCAGACTGTAGGGTGAGCCGTGTAAGGTTCCTAGAGAGCACAGGGTGACTTTTCTGGAACTCGGCTATATCACAGAGGTCAAGAAAAGCCTGCGTCGTCCCCAGAGTTTCCTGAAGGACCTGAGTGGAAGTCAGTTCACCACTGGGCAAGGACACATGAACCACAGCCTCTGAAGATGCTAAACAGGCAGGCGATGACCTCGGGTCAGAATGCGCTCTACTGGTGCCTGGGCAGTGTTTTCTTTCTTGATAAAATGACTCCTCCCCCAGAGCAGAGGAGACCGGAAACTGAAGATTTCATTTCTTTCACCAAGTAAAATGGCGCTTAAGGGAGAAATCAAATTTCGTGTTGGCAAAAAAAGCATTTTATTTCTTACATCCCTGAGATTTTATAATTGGTGCTATGGTTTGAACATGGTTTGTTTCTCAAATCAAGTAGGAGAGGTGGGAGGGGGATAGAGGGAGACTGGCTCACAGGTACCAGGTCAGAATTGGGCCAAAGGAGTAGCTTCCCCGTGCTGCAAAGTCCTGTTAGGAGACTGCAGATCACAATAACCTCATAGATACTGTAAGAACATGGGAAGAAAGAAGCCCCGAGCTGCCAGGCATAAAGTGATGTCAAAGAACGGGACTTGTTGGCCAGTGCACATGTGCGCATGTATTGAAATATCACACTCTAGGCTGGTGCCACAGCTCACTAGGCTAATCCTCCGCCTGCGGCGCCGGCACCCCAGGTTCTAGTCCCAATCGGGGAGCCGGATTCTGTCCCGGTTGCTCCTCTTCCAGTCTAGTTCTCTGCTGTGGCCTGGGATTGCAGTGGAGGATGGCCCAAGTCCTTGAGCCCTGCACCCACATGGAAGACCAGGAGGAAGCACCTGGCTCCTGGCTTCGGATCGGCACAGCGCACCGGCCGTAGCAGCCATTTGGGGGCTTAACCAACAGAAAAGGAAGACCCTTCTCTCTGTCTCTCTCTCACTTTCTAACTCTGCCTGTCCAAAAAACAAACAAACAAACAAAAAAAAAACACCAAAAAAAAGTCACACTCTACCCCATGCATATGCACAGTCATTGTTAATAAAAATTAAAAAGGGAAGCACTGGCCATTTGGAATCAACCAGGGTGCCCCCTACCGTGCCTCACCACCCTGCCAGCCATCCTAGCACTGTGCAGTGCTGGCCACTGGCACCCCACAGAGACCCTGGGCCTCATCTCCCTGGTGTTCCTTGGATGCTTCTAGGATGTTCCGTACTCTCCAATTTCCCTTTGCAAACGAGGTTGCCCCTGGCTTTGGCAGACATGTCTGGCTCAGCCTCGCTCCTCTAGTTTCTGGGCAATGTGGCAGTGGTGAGGAGGTGGGCTCAGGGAGGTGGGGGGCAGGGAATGGAGCCTTGGCCACATTTTAATTTTCTACTCAGACATTTCATTAACATTTGGCAAGAGGTCCCTGACTGTGTGGCTGTGAGAACAGCCCAGTTCCCGAGCTGCCAGTTTCTGAAAGCTTTGCTGTGGCTGCCAAGGGCATGGCCATGTCCCCCTGCCCATTGGTACCTGTCAGGGTGCTTGCTGGCACCTTGTTGGATGTCTCAGGAGTGGGAGTGCTGACAGGGGAGGCCAGCCATTGAAAGGCCAGGAGGGGGCCCCTAGGGAAAGGCACAGAGGAATAGGCCTCAGTCACGGGTTGTCGGTGGGTCAGGGCCAAGAGGGCTGGTGAGAAGCATTCTCAGGTGAGACACCCTGGGCTCAGTGCAGAGTGCAGTTTTCACATACAGCGTGCATCTTACCTGTGTGACACTTGTATCTGTTGCTTAGTCTACTTCCTTCCTGGCACAGTGGTGAGCTGTTCCCCCTCCTATCCAAGGCCACCCCTCCACCTTCACACTGGATACCCTCAGGGGACATCACTGCCGCCACTCTTCCTCTCTCTCCTGCATCACCAACCTTCCCCTCCAAGCCCTGGTTATTCCCATCAGCATACAGATATACCATGATATCTCCTGTCCTGCGCAGACCCCTTTATCAATGTCAGGTCCCCTCCTGCGTCCCTCACCCCATACCTGTCCTTTATTCACACTCACAGCAAAACTCTTTGGAAACGTTGACTATACTCAGTATCACCAATTCCCCTCCTTTCATCTCTTCTTGAATCTGCCCCATTCAGGCATTGGCTCAAATAAGTACCTGTGTACAAGAGGAGAGAAAGGTCGCAGGAGTTGGTTCATGTTGTAATCAAGGGCAAAGCCACAGATTCCTACAGTGCACAGCTTTGTACTCATCAGTCCAAGCCAAATGATCCTTCTCATGCCACCTTTACAAAGCACTACGCTATGTTACACTTCAAGGCTAAGTTGTTGTCTTTTCCTTTTCACCCAAGCCCAACAGATGTGTTAATCCTTATTTCAACCTCTATTACAGGAAGCCAGAGCACACAACCCAGCCGAGATAGGGTTAATCTCTCCACCTGCGTTTCTCCTCCTGAGCCTGGCTGACCAGTTTTGGCCCTTATTGCAGCTACCCCTGAAGACTCGCTGTTCCTGTCGCATTTGCTGTGAAACCAGCTCGCTTCTCTGCAACTTCGGTAAGAACCCCAGACAACCCTCACTAAGTAGACAGTAGTTCCTGAGACCCCCAGGTCTGCTGTTGTCGTCACCCACTAGATTAAACTTGGCTTTGTCCTTAAACCCCGTGCTCCTTGTTTCAGCACCAGGGACAGGGACCGACCTTTCCAAGCACTCCTGTCTCACCCACACGCAGTAACCACAGACGGCCCCATCTAGTGGCCATTTGTATCCAATGGCCGCCACGGCTGGCGCGCTGCGGCCAGCACACGGCACTGATTTGAAGGCAGGAGCCAGGTGCTTCTCCTGGTCTCCCATGGGGTGCAGGGCCCAAGCACTTGGCCATCCTCCACTGCACTCCCGGGCCACAGCAGAGAGCTGGCCTGGAAGAGGGGCAACCAGGACAGAATCCGGCGCCCCGACCGGGACTAGAACCCGGTGTGCCGGTGCCGCAAGGTGGAGGATTAGCCTAGTGAGCAGCAGCGCCGGCCCCAGTTGTGCTTTGATCTTAACTGGCCTGTGGCTTTCCAGCCTGCTGGCCATTTCTTCACTGAAAACACTGCCCTCTCTTGGCTTCGTGGGGTCCCACTCTCCTGGTTCGCTCCCCGCTGCCGACCTCCCCGCATTCTCCCCTTCTTCTCTCCAGCGGCCTGGGCCTCTGCAACATGTGGACTGCTTTCCAAGCTGTGTCTCCTGCGCATGTGGATCCAGACTTCAGATGTGTACGAGGGCACCTGAAAAGGGCCACAAAAGTGGAATTCCACACAAGCCCATTCTGGTGTAAAAATTATTGGAATCTGCCCTTATGAGTGGGTCTTCAAAAAGTTCATGGAAGATACATATTAGGAAAAATCTATGCCTGGATTTCAACAATTTTTGCACCACCACAGACTTATCTTTTAACTCCCCTTTCCACGAACTTTCTGAAGTACCCTCCTATAAGCAGTTGTGTAATGCCAGTTGTCTCTTTCTACTTGTGAATTCCACAAACACTGCCAACCTACGACCCTGACAAGACTCGTGATTGTGCGTCCTCTTGCTGTCACCGCCGGCCTGCCTTCTCCGTCTCCGTAAATGGCTTCCCCATCCACCCATTTTTAAAAAATTTTTTTTAGAAGTTTCTTTTTTTTTTTTTGACAGGTAGAGTGGACAGTGAGAGAGAGAGAGAGAGAGAGAGAGAGACAGAGAGGAAGGTCTTCCTTTGCTTTGGTTCACCCTCCAATGGCCGCCGTGGCTGGCGCACTGCGGCCGGCGCACCGTGCTGATCCGATGGCAGGAGCCAGGTGCTTCTCCTGGTCTCCCATGGGGTGCAGGGCCCAAGCACTTGGGCCATCCTCCACTGCACTCCCTGGCCACAGCAGAGAGCTGGCCTGGAAGAGGGGCAACCGGGACAGAATCCGGCACCCTGACCGGGACTAGAACCCGGTGTGCTGGCGCTGCAAGGTGGAGGATTAGCCTAGTGAACCGCAGCGCCAGCCTATCCACCCATTTTTTAAAGGCAGAGACTCAGAAGCCATCTCAAACCCTTCTTTCATCTTGCCAGTCCCCTTCCGGTCCATCACAAGTGCCCCTCAAGGGTGAGTTCTCTCTGTGCCCTTGTTCCTTCCAGAGTCTCTTAACTGTAGCCCCAGTTGCCAGCCCTCCTGCATGCTTGCCTGTGAGTCAGCTGCCCCCGCTGCCTGTCTGGGTTCCTGTCCCCATGAGTCTATCTCCCCCGCTCCTCCTCTTCTGTCTCTCCTCCCTCCCCCTCTCCCTCCACGCTTCCCTCTTTCTCTCCACTTTGCCTCCTTCCCCCAACATCACCACCTGCCTCTTCTGTGCCAGGCACAGCATGGCAGCTGGGGGTCCAGAGGTAATGGCATTGTGGCCCCTGGTCTCCAGCCAGAGTTCTTTGCTTCCTCCATGTGCTGACTTTGAACTCAATGACTAATTTTCTGCTTTGGCGTCTGTATCCTCTTGACTGGGAGCTGGCATGGGGTCCTAGAAACACCAGCCAGTTGCTTAAACCAATGTCTTGCCTCCCAAATCAAGAGCGAGATCTGGGAGGTGTAATCCAGGCAACCAAGAATTGGTGGAATGAATGTGAACTTGGGCCCCTGGAAGCACAGAAGGACAAAATTGGGATCCCATGGGTTGTTATGTCCAGAGAAGGGGCACCCCCACAGGGCTCAGCTGGCTGGTTGTGTGGTCTTCCAACCAGGTGGGGGAGAGGCCTGTGCTCCTCCCACATGAAGATCTGCTCAAGCCTCTGTCTGCCTGAAGACAGATGTCTTTTTTCTGATTTGGCCCCACGGAGCAGCTGGTGTCCTCGCGGCTTCTTCTCACCCCACGGCTTGAACATCAGTGCCTTCGAGAGGCTGCCCCGGTGCCCTCTCTGGAGTGGGTCCTCCCTGCGGGTCCAGTTCTCACCTCCCTTGTTGGTCCTCACGATTCTCGTCACATTCATTACTGTGCCATTTGTGTACTTTCTCCTTATTGGACCCCTCACCAGGCTGGGCATCCAGGAGGGCACGGGTCCCCTCCCTCTCTGGCTCAAGGTGTGTCACTGGCACCTGGTATGCCAGAGGCAGCAATTCACATCTGTTGGATGAAGGACCAAGGGCAGAACCAGAACACAGGATCAGGAGGGAGAGAGAGAGAGAGAGAGAGAGAGAGAGAATGGAGTGAAGGGGACAGGTGGCTGTGCATGAGCTGCTCAGACTCATGTCTGGGTCTTCTAACTGACTATTCTATTTATACCCTGGGTCCCACATCACTGGGATGTGTCTGGGCTCCCACTCATGCCACATATTCCTGTTCAACCTGCTCTGGGCCCTTCAGGACTCTCATATGGAGCACGTGCTATGTGCCAGGCACTGTACCAGGTGTGGATGACAGTGGAGACCCAGCCCCAGCCCCCTCCTCAAGGATCTCATGGTCCCATGGGGAGCACAACCTGGTGGGAGCAGGTGCAAGCCCTAAGCTGAGTGTGAAGGAGGGGCAGGGAACCGTGTCCTGCTGGAGGATCAGAGGGGTCTCAGGGAAAGGCGGAGCAGCTGGGCTGGGCCTTGAAGGAGGGAGACGATCTCACTGGAGAAGTGGGGACCGGGGCGTTCCAGTCAGAGGGGCCACAGCTGATGGCTGAATGGCAAGGACTGATGTTTTGTGCAGCTCAGGCTATGAGTCTCAGGTTCCATGCCAAGCCACTTAATGCTGTCAGCCACTCTGCAGTGCAATTATCTCTTCCATTTTATAGGTGAGCAGACAGAGGCTCAGAGAGGCTAACAGAGCAGCTGAGGTCACACAGGGAGAGGGGGGCGGAGGCTGTGGAGGTCCGGGGAGGGGTGATGGTAGAGGGGCTCCCGGGGAGGCTGTATGTGAAGCTAAATCAGAGCAGGTGGGGAGGGAGGTTGAGAGCCACAAGGAGCCTGCACAGCCTGGGGAGTGGAGAAGAGGAGGCTGTGGGCTGGAGGGGCCCTGGCTCCAGTCCTGATTCACCCTCGAGAGGGTGAGGTGGCTCTCAGGGAGAAAGGCCAGATCTCTAGCAGCTGGGTGCAAAGGCTCCCACCGAGGGCGTCCTCTCGCCATCCCGCGCCTACCCTGACTCTGGGCCATCCTTTTCTCAAAGGAGCTACTTGATAATCCAGGGCGATAAAGGGCGATCACTGTGTCCCATCGAAATGCAACAGCGATGCCGGGTCCCATTAATCATCCAGGGCTGAAGGAGGAGAGCGAAATGGGCATTGCATTATAAACCACACAGCCCATTGATCACATGGGTACCAACCTACGGATGACAAGTCCATCCATCAGCCCCCCACCTTTCTTTCTGGTCTGTGGACACACACATTAGCAGACTAATGGACAAGAAGGCATTTTCTCCTATAGACTCGAAACAGAGAGGATTTTATTAATAACTTTATGGGCCCAACAGGAAGGAAAAGGAATCGCCTTTGGCCATGGAATTCAGGGGCATTCTGGGGGTGTCCAGGCAGTGGCCACAGCCACTAACTCTGCCGGCAGTTCTGAGACCTCAGAGACCAGGGATCCCTGACTTGGGCAGCCAGGGGACCCCAGCAGCCGTGACGGGCCCTGCTCCCTGCACTGCACCTGCTGCAGGGCCCTGAGTGGAAGGACCAGGCTGGCCCTGGGCTTCTAGGTCCATCTCTCCCTCAGAGTGGAGGGGTTTATGGAGCATGAGTTTTTAATCCCAGAACTATGTCCTCCTTCCATCCTGCTAGGACAGCTAACTCTGGTTTTGTGTCTTTTCTTAGGAGGAACAATGGAGAGAGAGAAGAAGAGAGACAAAGAGACCATCCCCAGCTCTGGGTCAGGCCAAAGCCAGGAGCCAGGAGCTCCATCTGGGTCTCCCACATGGGTGAGTCCAAGCATTTGGGCCCTCTTCTCCTCCTTTCCCAGGAGCAGGGAGCAGGGAGCTGGATTGGAAATAGAGCAACCGAGACTTGAACTGGTGCTCCAGACTGGCATCACAAATAGTAATTTAACCCTCTGTGCCCCAACACCGGCCTCAAACTTGGTGTATTTTTTTGATGATTTACTTATTTATTTGAAAGGTAGAGTTACAGAGAGGCAGAGGCAGAGGCAGGGAGAGGGAGGGGGTGGGAGGGAGGGAGGGAGGAAGGGAGAGAGAGAGAGAGAGAGAGAAAGAGAGAGAGAGAGAGAGGTC
The DNA here is from genome assembly GCF_051225735.1 of Oryctolagus cuniculus. Lineage (NCBI taxonomy): Eukaryota > Metazoa > Chordata > Mammalia > Lagomorpha > Leporidae > Oryctolagus > Oryctolagus cuniculus. The sequence continues at coordinate 112,910,944 of NC_142877.1, read as the reverse complement.
TTCCATCTGCTGGTTCACTTCCCAATTGGCCGCAACGCCAGAGCTGGTCTGGTCTGAAGCCAGGAGCCAGGAGCTTCTTCTGGGTCTCCCATGTGTGTGTAAGGGCCCAAGGACTTGAGCCATCTTCTACTGCTTTCCCAGGCCACAGCAGAGAGTGGGATCTGAAGTGGTGCAGCCAGGACCCGGCCTGTATGGGACACCAGCTTCACCCACTGGCCACAGCGCCCACCCTTGACTTTGTGTGTTTCTGCCTTCCCTTGGAGGCTGCGTGTCCCCCGTGTCGTGATTCTGTTCATTTGTTCTTGCTTCCTCCTCCAGCCACTCATTTACCCTCCTTTCTCCAGCACCCGCAGCCCTGGGAACCAAACTACCAGCACAGTCCTTGCCCTGAGGGGGAGCGCGTGATTGTGGTGGGGGGAAGCCCCAGGGATGGCAATGCAGAGACAGCGGGGTGCAGGGCTGGCGGCAGCTCTAGTTCTCCTCCTGGCCCGCGAATCCTGATCTACACCACCAGCCTGGCCTCAGGATTGGATTTGTAGTGTCCTGCCCTGGGCCAGGATGTCCCGAGGCTCACAGGAGGGGTCCATCCCAGAGGTCAGGGGCTGGGGACCCTGCCTCCATTGCATGATGGCGAGAGGAGGGAGGAACAGGCCCAGAGGCTCTGGGGTCAGTCTGGGCTGGGACCCCGTCGTGTGACCCTAGGCATGTCACTTCCATTTCTGAGTACCCCGGGCACATGGGAGGTCTCTCTCCCTCAGAGCTGTCATCATTAGTAACTTCTGTGTTAAGTGCTTCCCGGTGCCAGTGCTGCACTAAGTACACCTTTGCCCAGGCTCAGTATAGTCTCGCGATTGCCGAGAGGGGTCCATGGGAGCTTGGTCTGGGCTGGGACCAAGGGTGCACTTGAGAAGGCCTGAATCTCTGGGCGGTGGCTCTTGGTCAGGGTGGTTTTGCTCCTTGTGGGAGGCACGTGACGTGTCATGCTGGGTTTTCTCATGTGCGTGGGGGGAGCCAGAGAGAACGCCCAGTGTTCTTGTGGTGTGTAGGACATCTCTCTCTCTCTCTACCCAGCAGAATCCCGCCGCCTTGCTGACAATGCCTTTGGGATCAAGGTCCCTCACTTAGTTGGTTCTGTGTCTAAAACCCACCGTCGGGGTGATTGTGCAGTGTAGCAGGTGGATCACAATGGGGGCAGTCTGCACCCCACACTGGAGGGCCTGGCTCCAGTGCTGGCTCCTCCTCTTCCAATCCAGCTGCCTGCTAACGTGCACCCTCGGAGGCTGCAGTTTAGGGCCCAAGGACTGGGGCCCTGTTGTCCACGTGGGAAAACCAGATTGAGTTCCAGGTTCCTGGGTTTGGCCTGGACCAGTCCTGGCTATTGTGGGCATTTATGAACAAACAAATGGAAGACCTCTCTCTCTCTCTTCTCTCCCTCTTTCAAATAAAGTGAAAAAAAATTGAAAAAGCTTACTGTAATATTAGACATAAAAGGGTTCTGCAATTGTAGAATTCATGACCCGTGGTTCTTTTTCTTTTTATGCTGTTCTATGTGGTGAGAGTGAGTTCAAGGCTTGTATCCTAAAAGTTAAAAGGAAATCTGATCTCAAGCCAATTGCTCCTGTGGGACTCCAAGTTTTACTCAAAAGCCTTTACATCCTGAATTTTTTCTTGTTTGTAACTCTCATGGCTGGCATTTTGATGTGCCTCCTTTCACGTTCTCTATGCCCATGTGTGTGTGTATTCCAAAATCCCATGTTTTTAACCTATGGCTATGATTGATGTTGACGTGGATTCATTCTGAGAGGAGGAGCGTGGTGGAGGCAAGAGGCGCGGAGTCACCACACAGACCCCGGGAGTCAGGTGAAAGCAGGCCTGAGGCAAGCGGCCTGCTGACTCATTTATTTCAGTTGCTACAGCAGCTTATATAGCCAAGACCAGCCAATCCGGTCAAGGGGCGGTCTATGCCCTAACCAATCACACCCTGTTGCCAGGCAGTTTCTGAAGCCATCCAATCACAGCCTGTTGCCAGGCAGGTTCCATTGTTGTGTGGTTTCTGAAACCATCCAATCACAGCCCATTGCCAGGCAGTTTCTGTTGCCAGTGGCCATCTTGGCATGGTCTTCTCATTCCACCACAATTACACACCCAGTTCTGTGTCGCTTAAAGAGACTTTTAGTAAATTAAATTAGGTAAGAGAGAGTGCTCTCGTCTGCTGGCTCACTCCCCAAATGCCCACAATGGCCAGGTCTAGGCCAGAATGAAGCAGGGAGCTGGGAACCCCACCTGATGTGGGTGGAAGAGACTGGATTTCTTGGGCCCTCATTGGCTGCTTCCCAGGTCTGCATCAGCAGAAAGCTGGAGGGTGGAACAGAGCTGGGACTCAAACCCAGGCGTTCGCATACAGGACACAGGTGCACCCAGGGGCTTCTTAACCACTGGGTCAAACACCCCTCTCCCCCGTTCTTTAGTCCTCTCATTCCTGTTTGATTATGAGTGGCTCTTCATGCCTTTAAATGGTTTTTGGAAGCATAACTGTTAGTGTCAGAATGCGTTTTGCCGTACGGACACCACCTTACCGTGTCTAACCATCTCCTGGTTAGGTAGTCAGTGTTTGGAAGTTTCTAGCACTTCTCTGTTCTGATTAGTCCTGTGCTGGCTACCCCTGAGGAATCCCTGTTGATCTTTATTTATGTCCTAGCTTAAATCTCTAGTGGCAGAATTGTAGAGTCAAAGGACACAAAAGTTTTTATGGCTCTTGTTACATATTTCAAAGAAGATCAAGTACATTTAAAAATAATAAGATAGGGACTGGTGCTGTGGCATAGTGGGTAAAGCTGCCGCCTGCAGTGCCGGCGTCCCATATGGGCGCTGGTTCGAATCCTGGCTGCTTCACTTTTGATCCAGCTCTCTGCTTTGGCGTGGGAAAGCAGTAGAAGATGGCCCAAGTCCTTAGGCCCCTGTGCCTACGTAGGGGACCTGGAGGAAGCTCCTGGCTTCTGGCTTCAGACTGGCCTACCTCCAGCTGTTGTGGCCATTAGGGAATGAACCAGCGGATGGAAGACCTCTCTCTCTCTCTCTCTCTATCTCTCTCTCTGCCTCTACCTCTCTATAACTCTACCTTTCAAATAAATAAGTAAATCTTAAAAAAAAAAACTTTATTTTACTTATCCAACTTTTAAAATAAATTAACAGGTTAAGTCCAAGTTCATTTTTTCCAGGTTAATTTGCTGTTATTTTTCATGTTTTTCAATGAAATCGATTTGAATGGCCAATAAAGGACATTTTTTAAACAACTCCACAAAATATTTAAAATTAAAATGTGACTTTTGGGATTTCACAAAACCTGTGCAAGTTGGAGTAACTCACCGATTGTGGAAAGGCAAGCTATATATATTGTGAGAAAAACTCAGACCAAGTGGGATGCACGGTTGAAGGAAAGGAGAGACATCAGACCAAGTGGGATGCACGGTTGAGGGAAAGGAGAGACAGCTGTTCAAGAAAACCTAGGGAGCTGCAATTTTGAAGAAATCAACTCCTGGGACAAAAATACGCGTATCTCAGGGAAGCTATTTATTTGTATCTGCTTGAAAGGCAGAGTGTGAGAAAGAGAGAGACGGAGATCTTTCATCCGCTGGTTCACTTCCCAAATGCCTGCTACAGTCAGGGCTGGGCCAGGCTGAGCCAGGAGCCTGGAGCTCCATCTGGGTCTCCCATGTGAGTGGCGGGGGCCCCGATGCGTTAGTGGGAAGCTGGGCTAAAGCCAGTGCTCCAGTTTGGGATGCAGACGCCCCAAGCAGCAGCTGCACCTGCTTCCCCACAACACCCGGCCCGGGTGATCTGAAGCCAGAGCCAGGAGCTTCTTCCGAGTCTCCCATATGGGTGTCGGGGCCCATGGACTTGGACCACCTTCCACTATTTTCCCAGGTGCATTAACAGGGAGCTGGACTGGAAGTGGAGCATCTGGGACCTGAACCGGCAACCGGTACCCGTATGGGATGCCGGTGCTGCGGGTGGCAGCTTTACCCACCATGCCTCATCTTCAACCCCTAATGAACAATTCTTAACAGAGAACAACTTCATGACTCGGAAATAGCGTGTGTCTCATTGCTATGTTAATGTGCATGTCTTCATGGTTGAGGGTTACTGTTTTTCATTTCTTGGCCATTTATTTTGTGCTTCTTATGTACTTCCTGCTTATGTTCTTTGTTTTCTACCCACAGGGGTTAATTTTTTTTAAATATGTATTTTATTTATTTATTTGAAAGTCAGAGTTACACACATATACACACATACATACATACACACACACACACAGAGACAGAGAGAGAGAGAGAGAGAGAGAGAGGTCTTCCATCCACTGGTTCACTCCCCAATTGGCCGCAATGGCCAGAGCTGTGCCGATCTGAAGCCAGGAGCCAGGAGCTTCTTCCCACCCACGTGGGAGACCCAGGTGGAGTCTCCGGACTTTGCCTTGGCCCAGCCCCAGCTATTGCGGTCACCTGGGGAGTGAACCAGGAGATGAAAGATCTCCCTTTCCGCCTTTCCCTCTCTCTCTGTAACTCTGCCTTTCAAATCAATCAATCTAAAACAGTGCTTTGCCAGCAGCGCCTGGGTGCTGGGGTCATTGGGCGTCAGGCAGCGTCTCCTTAGGGTGTGGCACCGGCTCACTCCCTTCTCTGCGGAGGTAGCCCCGTCCCCAGCCCCTGTCTGGCTGAATCTTTCATCTTGTCTTTAAAAGGAGTTGAACTTGAAATGCCTCCCTTCAGCCCTCTGGGAGCCAAACCACTTTGTAGATTTGACATCATTCACTCCCCACTCCCACCCCCACCCCTGGTTTCCTTCCCCTCTGTCATTCCTCACAGATGGTCCCTGGGACTGAGTAAGGACGTCCCTGTCACCTCAGCCTTCTGAGTGCTTGATGATCCTCTCCTGGCTCAGGGGAGAACGAGGGAGCCTTCATCCTGCCCCTCCCACTTTGGAAATTCTGGGCTGTAGCAGTCTTTCTCAGGGGCTTATGGCTCTTATAAGGAGGCGGATCCTGGATGTGGAGAGAGAGAGAGAGAGAGAGAGAGAGAGAGAGAGAGAGGTATTCCATCTGCTGGTTCACCTCCCAACTGGCTGCGATGTGCAGAGCTGAGCTGATCCGAAGCCAGGAGCCAGGAGCTTCTTCCGGGTCTCCCCGGCGGGTGCAGGGGCCCAAGGATCTGGGCCATCTTCCATTGCTTTCCCAGGCCATAGTAGAGCACTGCATCGGAAGAGGAGCAGCTGGGAGTAGAACTGGCACCCATATGGGATGCTGGTGCTGCGTGCGGAGGCTTAGCCCACTACTCCACATCGCCGGCCCCTGGCTGTGCTTTTGAGGCCTTGCTGAGTTGAGGCTGCCTCATTCAGTAAGCACCCATCAGCCTGTCCTGTGCTGGGCTCTGGGGATCGAAGATGAAGGGAACACGGTGACGTCCTCCAGGCGCTCACAGACGGTGCCCTGGGTTGAGTGGATGCAGCCGTGTGAACCCCAAAGTCCTATGCTCATGGTTTAATGCTGGAGGTTGATGGATTGGGGGGCAGCTGGACCCTGGCGTGGCATCTACAGGTGGGGCCCCTGGAAGTGAGTGGGTGGGGTTGCTGGGGTGCAGCCCCGGGAGGCCGTATCAGGAGAGGCCCGCGGAGGGAGGGGGAAGGGCGGCCGTGGGGGTCCTCCTGCGACACGTGTTCCACCACCACCATCACACAGGCCTGGCCTGGGCCCCTCGAGACTGCAAGCTGGGGTGGCCTCGGCCCCTCCTAGGTTGCTGGTTGCAGGCGATTCAGTCATGAAAGCTGACTGATACAGACGGGCTGGAGTGAGCCGTGGTCATCATGGCGGGGAGTGCAGCGTGGGCGGCGTCCCAGGGAAGGACCCGCCACCGGACCCTTCCCAGGGGAGGCCTCAGGGAGGTCATTTGGGCGCTGGGTGTTGAAGCATGAGTAGGAGTCTTCCAGGTGAGGGTGAGGGCAGCTGGGGAGTGGACAGTGGCACCCCTGGGGGGTTCCTGGAACCGTAGACGGTACCGAGCCCCACGGCTCATGCCTTCTGGCACAGAAGGTTTTCTGCTCACAAACGCAGCGCCTCCTGCATCCTCACCACACGGTCTCACGGAGAGGCCGTGACTCCTGCAGTTTGAGGCCGCAACGGGAAACCAGTAGGAATTTCTTTGTCACTTCATGGGTAGGGGCTCGGCCTGATGGAAGATTGCTAGCAACTCAGCATATGCATTTTCCTTTCCTTGTTGAGAACGTTTGCCTTTTCATGGGAAGCAAGCTCTCTATGGCTCCTCCGTGGCCTGTCTGAATCCCAGCACCAACGTGCTTCTGCTGGGCCATGGAGGTTGACCAGATAACCTTGGCTGCAGCTGGCTGATAGCAGGTGGGTAGCCTATTTGAATACAGAGTGGATGTAGGAATAATTCACTTCCTGCTGGGAAAGAGGGTAACAGGGCGAGATGGCATCACCCTACTCACAACGTAAAACTTGTGAATTGCTCATTTCTGGAATTTTCCTTTGAATATTAACGGACAAGTGGGTACCTTATCCGTGGGTAAGGGGGTTCTGCTGTATCAGGAGGAGGTTTGAAATGCTGACCATGGCCACAAGGCCTCACTCAGAAGAGGTCCAGAGGCTGCTGTGGGGCAGATATGGTTGTCGCCACCATACTGGGAACTCTTGGAGGTCACGGGCCTCGTCTGCTTGGCCTCGCCCCTCCCCCCTGCCGTGGCAAGCCATGCCCAGCAGGCACTTATGCCAAAATGGGGTTAATCTGTTCCCTCATTGAAAGAGACTTGAAACCCACTCGGAAAGCCCAGTGGGCTTATAGAAAGCAGAAGGCCTGGCCTTTGGAGATGGGCAGACCATGTTCAACCAAATTCTATCAACTGTGTGATCATGCCCAACATGCCTTCACTTTCCCCATCTGTGAAATGGGCACACTCAGGTTGTCGGGGCAGGATCTCCCTTCCATTCCATCAAGAAAGAGACTTTGGGTCAGGGCACTGAAGGGTGGAGGGCAGACATCCCATAATCCTTGTCTTGGGGTTCTTGAGTAAAAAGTTGCAGGTGAGGGAAACCAACTCAATCGAGCCCAAGAAAGGAACAGGAAGTGATCAGCCTCCGAGGTGGGGGGGGGGTGTCTGGAGTTGAGTGTGCTGGGCTCTGAGTTCAAATGATGCCCTTGGAAGTCTGGCTTTCATCTTTTGGCTCCCTGTGGCACCTGAGCTACCCGCGGGAGCTCCTGGCTTTCACTTCTTTGTGCCAGAGAGGGTGTCTCTTTCCCCGTGACTTTAGCCAAAGGCCTCTCCTTGATTGGCCTGGTCTGGGTCATGTGCCTGTTCCTGACCCAGCCGCTGAGCCTGGGGGATGGAGAGTGCTCGCTGGCTAAGCTGCGGACGCATGCACGTTCCTCGGGAGCTGGGCTGGGGTGGACGAGATGCCCCTGGTGACACTGCTCATTGCCAGACCAAGTCGGGGAGGGAATACTGGGCACTTGAAAACTGCTTTGCTTCCAAATCATCCCAGAGTTTAGGATCGTCCCTGTGTTAGACTGCCTCCTGGTCTGCCTGATGTTAGGAGATTGCTAAAGGACTGACTGGGATTTGAGAGCACTCACTTTATAAGAGCAGCGAATGCCCACATGGTCCTTGGAGGGAGGCCAGGGAGTGTATCAGCCCACCTCTTTCTTTCTTTTTAAAACTTATTTAATTTATTCCATTTTTATATTTTAAAAAAAGTTTATTTTCTTTGTTTGAAATAGAGTTACAGAGAGAGACAGAGGTCTTCCATCTGCTGGTTCACTCCCCAGATGGCTGCAACAGCCAGGGCAGGGCTGGTCCAAAGCCAGGAGCCAGGAGCTTCCTCCAGGTCTCCCATGCGGGTGCAGGGGCCCAAGCGCTTGGGCCATCCTCCACTGCTTTCCCAGGAGCATTAGCAGGGAGCTGGACCAGAAATGGAGCAGCTGGGACACGAACCGGCACCCACATGGGATGCTGGTGTCCCAGGTGGTGGCTTTGCCTGCTCTGCCACAATGCTGGCCGCACGCACTGTTTCTAAGGACCTTATGAAGCACAGGTGCTGTTATCATTTCTGGTTTCGATTGATGTGGGGACTGAGGCACAGAGGGATCAAGTGACCTTCCCAAGGTCGCAGAGCTGTGAGTGCTAGAGACGGGCTGCATATCGGGCCGATGGGTGCCTGGGCCTCATGGCTAGGGACACAGCCTCTTGTGAGTCCTCAAATCTTATCGCTGGAAAATGCCTTAATCTCACTCCTCCCTGCTCTCTCTCTCTCTCTTTTTTTTTCCTTTAAAAATTGAGTCCCGGAGATGATTCCTTTGCCTGGGATCATGTAGCTTGGCCATGGCATAGCCCGGATTAGAAGTGCGGGTCTGCATGGCCGAACCCAGAGCCTTTAGGGCTGCTCTGGCCCTCTGCTGCCTCCTGCTGGGCTCTCTGGGAACAGTCACTGTTCTAGAAGTGCAGAAAGCCCTCAGCACACCCGGCCCCTGTGCCCTGGGCTGTGAGCCCCTGTCTTCGTGTGGCAGCACCTGACCCCACGTCTGCTCTCTTGTGGGCACATCATGTGCCTAATTCTTTTTGTGTAATATCAGAAAGCTGTTTTGTCTCACGGTAACTCAGTCCAACTCTATTTCTCTGGTTCAGGTGTAGGGCAGGGTGGGCACCCCGGGTCCCTGGCGACGTGGAAGCGCCCTGCAGGGACCCCTGAACATTTGCTCCCAGCCCCTGAGAATCTACATTTTAAGGAGACGGCCTAGTGGCTGAGGGTGTCAGGCGGCTGCGCTGAAGCCAGAGAGGCTTGGACTCGCGGGATCCCCCAGGGGAGGGCGAGGAGCCACTCAGCCAGCTGGGCTTTGAGCTGTGGAAGGAGCACATGACTGGGACTCACAGCGTCCAGCCTGGGAGCAGCTGGCCCGCAGCCCCGGCCGGGCACCTCCGTGTGCAAAGCCTGCACCCACTCTGCCCCGCCACCTTGGCTGCAGAAACCCCGGAGCTCGGAGCGCCTCGTTAGAGTGAGTGTCCGGCTGCACCGGGCACTTAGTTGAAGGGTGTGGGCACCGAGGTCATCCAGCTGTGGACGTGCAGCGTGGGTCTGGACATCACTCTTCTGGCTGTGTCTCTGCTCAGGGGCTGGTACTCTCCTCGGCTCAGGCTCAGCCACGAACCAGCTGTGCATCCTTTGGCAGCTCACTCACCCTCTCTGGGCCCTGGACATGGACATGACTGCCTGTGCATGCATGGTTTGCACCCGGCTCTCAGTGGAAAGTGGGCCAGGTGTGTGCGTGTCGGCGTCCCACCCACCCCCAGACGTGGGACCATGCCTGTCCTGTGTATTATCATATCGCAGTGCCTGGAACCCAGCCTGGTACCTGACAGGTGTACAGTGAATCTTGGATGGATACAATTCCTCGTTCATTTCTCTCCCTCCAGCTGGGAGTCCCTTGTCCCGCCCATGGCATATCTGCAGGGGTATCTTCAGAGAGAGAGGAAGACAGTGGGCTGGGGATAAGGGCCTGCCTTTGTTTGCCGGGGCTGCTGAGACGTGCACTGTGGGCTTTGGAGCCTTGCCGGGCAGTCCTGGAGGTGGAAGTCCGAGATCCAGGGGTCAGTGTCTTCCGAGGCCTCCCTCCGTGGCCTGCAGTCGGCCATCTTCTCCCTGGGCCTCACCAGCCCCTCCTCTGCCTGCCTGTGTCCTCGTCTCCTGTCCCTATAGGGACACTGCTGATACTGGGCTAGGGCCCACCCTGATGGCCTTGTTTTACCGTTAGTGCCCTATTAAACGTACTGACTCCAAACAATCGCATTCTGAAATACTGAGGATTCGGGCACCAACACAGGGCCTCTGGTGGGGATGTAGTCCAGCCCTAATGGGGTCCCTGGTCCCTTCTGTTGCCATGGCGAGGGGTGGACACTGGACCAAGAGAGACTAAGAGAGGACAGCGACTTTCAGGTTGCACGCAGCGGGTAGCTGGTGGCGGTGTCTCCCTCCTCCGAGGCCCCCGCCATCTTCAATGCTGGGTAGTCCCTGCTCCTGCCGCATGGCACACAGCGCTCTTAGCAGCAGCTCCACTGCAGGAAGCCAGACCTGCTTGGCCACAGCGGCGTCTCCCATCACCCAGCCCTGAGCGAGGGAGGCAGCAGAGTGTGGGAGAAGCAGCCCTGGCTTGCAAGCTGGAAGTTCTGGGCTGGACGGTGTCTTAGCCTGTCCTCTATGCTACTATGGACCACTGGTGCACAGAGGGTGCTTTCGTGGCTGGGAAGACAAGGGTGTGGCCCCAGAGGGTGGAAGGGCAAGCTACTGAGCCCAGGTGGCAGATGGCGGGGGGGTGGGGGGGTGGGAAGCAGGAGAAAGCCAAGGAACCTGCTCCCAGGAAAACCAGCCCACTCTCAAGACAGCAAGGTAACAGCAGGGGTCCACTCAAGAGGGCAGGACCTGATCACCTCTTTTTTTTTTTTTTTAAAGATTTATTCTTTCTTTCTTTTTTTTTTTTTGACGGGCAGAGTGGACAGTGAGAGAGAGACAGAGAGAAAGGTCTTCCTTTTGCTGTTGGTTCACCCTCCAATGGCCGCCGTGGCCGGCGCACTGCGGCCAGTGCATTGCGCTGATCCAAAGCCAGGAGCCAGGTACTTCTCCTGGTCTCCCATGGGGTGCAGGGCCCAAGCACTTGGGCCATCCTCCACTGCACTCCCTGGCCACAGCAGAGAGCTGGCCTGGAAGAGGGGCAACCGGGACAGAATCCGGCGCCCCGACCAGGACTAGAACCCGGTGTGCCGGCGCCGCAGGTAGAGGATTAGCCTATTGAGCCGCAGGAGGGAGGGAGAGAGAGAGGGAGAGAGGAAGAGGTCTTCCCTCTGCTGGTTCACCCCCAAAATGGTTGCAACGGCCAGGACTGGGCTGTTCTGAAGCCAGGAGCCAGGAGCTTCTTCCAGGTCTCCCATCCGGGTGCAGAGACTGGATGGAAGTGGAGCAGCTGGGACTCGAACCTGTGCCTGTATGGGCTGCTGGTGCCACAGGTGGCCATGTTACCTGCTGTGCCTCACGCTGGCCCCAGGAACTGGTCCCCTCTAAACAGCCCCCCGTTTTAATGCTGTCACAATGGGGATTAAATTTCAACGTGGGTTTGGGAGGGGACACTTGAACCAGAGCTGGTAAGGTGTGTCCTGGGGCTCGTCACTGGTCTGTGCGGGGGCACCCTGTCTGCAGCACTGAGGGGCTCTGTGGCCCGCGAGGGGGTGCTGAGCTGCCACATCGGGCTGTGCCCTCCAGCGGTCATGGAAGAGTGAAAATAGCAGCAGGAGGCAGCAACACCCGTGCGTCCTCCCCTGGCTTTGTGCATGTGGATTTCTTTGCTCCCAGGACTGGGAAAGATTGCTTGATACGATCAGGATTATCTCCTAATGCTTAATGAAGGGCCTCCTGGCGCCTGGGCTGCAGATTAGGCTAAGTCCTTGCTAACCCGCTCAGGGGACCCTGGAGATTAGCCCCCCACCCCTCCCCTCCAAACCCACCTGCTGGTGGCAGGGCTGTGGGAGGAGCGGTGAGCTGAGCCCATGGCCAGGTGGCAACGCTGGCTCCTGAGACAGCATTGCTGCTAGAGAGCACTGTTTTAAAAGCAAGATTTTATTATTATTATTATTTATTTGAAAGGCAGAATTACAGAGAGAGGGAGAGAGGGACAGAGAGGGACAGAGAGGGAAAGAGAGGGGTCGATCTATCTGCCGGTTCACTTCTCAAGTGGCCACAATGGCTGGAGCTGGGCCAGATCAAAGCTAGGAGCCTGGAACTCTCCCTGGGTCTCCCACGAGGGTTCAGGGGCCCAAGCACTGGGGCCATCTTCTACTGCTTTCCCAGGGGCATTAGCAGGGAGCTGGATCAGAAATGGGGCAGCTGGGACTTGAGTGGGCACCTGTATGGGATGCTGGCATCACAGGTGGTGGCTTTACCCTCTGCACCACAATACCGGTCCCCAGGAAAGCACTTTTGAGGGCCCACCCTGCTCTGCCCCCAACCTTTCCAGTTCAGGAGAACAAGATGCTGTTTCATGTTGCTGCTCCAAGCAGCGCCTCCCCCACTTGCAGGTCCGCGCTGCCTAACTGGCTGCCTGAAGCTCACAGAGAGAAAGATGGGGAGGCCCTGTTGGACTCTTCAGAGAAAGAAACCTAGGCTCGATTAGTGATGTCTGCTGTGGCACGGGGCAGGAGGGGGCAGCACAAATGCCTCTGGTCTAGGCCAAAGACAGAATGGCCTAGAGACACGTGTGAAGGGAGGAAGCCGATCACCAGTGGCCTGCTGGCCAGTCACTCCCGATCTGTCTCTAAAACTCAGCCCCCTTCCTGCCCTGCACTGTGAATTCGGGTACTTATTGAAGAGCTGCATCACAGTTCTTCTGGGGGATGAGTGGGAGATACAGAAAGCTTTGTCAGATTTCAACCCTTTTCCTAAATCAATGTTCAGTGGAAAGTCAATGCTCCTTGCTTTGGCGTTGCCTTTTCTATCGGCCCAATCAGGAGGCTGCGTGTGTGTGTTCCAGGCATGATGATTTACTGCTGAATCAGCAGCTCACGTGACAGCTGGCAGCTAGGAGGGGTCAGAGGTGAGGGGACAGGGACGTTGACCTGGCTGGGGACCTCCGCCCGCAGAGCTGTAGCCCGTGTCCCAGAGGCCTGGCGGGAGCAGCCACAGTGCTTCTGGAAGCTCTTGCCCCCACCCGGGTTGGTAGCAGCAGCTCTAGGGGTGCCCAGGAGCTGCCAGCCCTTGAGGTTGGGCTCCTCCTTCACTTCCGCCTTGCAGATCCCTGCCAGGCCCTCCTGGCGGCAGAGCCTGGCCGAGGACTACGGGGCCAGAGATTGCAGAGGCTGTCGCGCCAGGTGCTCCTTTGCAAGGTAGAGGAGAGCCTTGGGAGCGAGGGCGAGGGCGCCGGGCTGGACACAGACAACCAGCTCGGGTTCCAGGCGGGGCTCCCCTTCCTTTCCCTGGAACGTGGACCCCGGTAGCCAGGGGTGAGGAAGAAGACCACAACCTCAGGGACAAGGATCCATTCATACTTAAATGAGCTTCTGATATAAATTAAGGGGTACTCAGAGGTGGGGACCCCTGGTGGGGCAGGAGAGTGGCCTGGGGCAGGGCAGAAAGCGTGGACCATGGAGATGATTCGGGCCGGGCCTCGATTCCCCCATAGCCCCTTGACTGTGCCAGCCTCAGTTTCCCTACTGCAGAAGCCGGTAAACGATGATCTATTTCAGGGGTCGTTCTGAGGATTTAGAATGTTTAAAGTACTTCATGGTATGCTTATGGCAGGATGTTTACTGCAGTTAAAATTTGGAAAAAAAAAAAAATGACTCAATGTGCACCCAAAGGGAATGGCTCAGTAAATTAGAGAGATGTGTCTATGGGATGTACCACAGCAGGTGAAAAGATGGGGGTAAACCCAACGCATCAACCTGGAAAGGTATCCGAGGCAGACAGCTGAGCAAAGATGTCCGTTTGCACAGCACCAATGACAACAAAACCCCCATGATGGCTGCCACTCACCAGCCCTCGAGTGTGTGCTCCACCAATGCCTGGGGCAGGGGTGGGGAGGTACCGTTTAGATGCCTGCTGCACAAGTGAAGGCACCGAGATGCAGGGGGCTCAGGTAAGTCGCCCAGGTTCAGGTACCATTGATATAAAATGTGTTCAGCGACATGGCCTTTATGTAAACGTGATACCGTTTGATATTTTTGTTTAATACACACGATCCAAAGAGAAGGCACTAAAGAAGGCAGGATCCTGGCCGAGTGGTCCTGGTGGCTTCTGGGGCTCAGAGGCTGGGGGTAGGTTCCAGTGACCCAAAGGACTTAGAGTCTTGTCCCTGATGTTTTAACATTTTTGCAAGGCTTCCTGTCATGCTGGTGTCATTCAACACCAATCTAAACCCATCTGCAGTGTGAGCGGGTGGCTCGGGGCAGGGTGGTGTAGTGCTCTCCCTGGGGCTCCTCCTTCCTGCCAGGTGAGTGCCTGGGGGGGCACCCGAGCTGAGGGAGGGTGGGAAGGCCTGGCTCTGAGCCCTAGGGGCGCTGGCTGTTCCCCCCCCCCCCCACCGCAGCTCATGGGAGCGGTGTGGCTGGCCGAGCTCCGAGCAAGCCGCTGGTAGAGGCAGTTGCTGGAATCTCAGATGCCCCCAATTTTCTTGCTGACCTCTCACAGCGCAGCTGTTTAACCTGATGATACCATCTGCACACTGGTGAAAAAAAGCAGTCCCAGCCCTCTCACCCCCCCCAGGCAGAGCTGGAAAAGCCTGGGCTGGGCTCAGCGGCCAGGTGAGCTCAGGCGGGAGGGCCAGTGGGTCCCTGACTTGTCTCTCCTGAGTGGGTGCCGCCTTGTACCATGGCAGGAGACAAAACCATCCGCCCCAGCCCACCCATTTTGCTTAGTTTTTCTCACCATCATGGGGCCAGCGCTGTGGCGAAGAAGGTTAAGCCTCTGCCTGTGGTGCCGGCATCCCATAGGGGCGCTGGTTCAAATCCCGGCTGCTCTTCTGATCCAGCTCCCTGCTGATGGCCTGGGAAAGCAGTGGCCTCAAAACTTGGGCCCCTGCACCTGCATGGGAGACTTGGAAGAAGCTCCTGGTTCCTGGCTTCAGACTGGCCCAGCTTTAGCTGTTGCGGCCATTTGGGGAGTGAATCAGCAGATAGAAGACCTTTCTCTCTGTCTCTCCCTCTCTCTAACTCTACTTCTCAAATAAATAAATAAAATATTTAAAAAAAATTACTGGCTGAATATGTGGATCCAACCCACCTCCTCCTTCTACGTAGGGGAGACGGAGGCCCAGAGAGGAGGCCCTTCCTGCTTCTGGTGCACAGCTAGGCTAGACAGACCTGGACTAGAACCCAGGGACGTCTGCTCCTCGGATCAACCCGTGAAGATCCCGAGTCTGCAGATGGTGGGGAGCTGGGGAGCCGTGTCCCACGGCACTGGGGAGCGGCCATCTGTCCATCTGCCAGCTCACAACACTGGGACAAAGCCCCAGAGCACTGGGGCTGGGGAGTGGTCAGCCCGGGGCACGCTGGTTGTGTCTTCCACACCTGTCCCGTGCAATCTCTCAGTGTTAACTGCTCACCCTCCTCGCGGCCCCATGGCCCTGTGTGAGGCCCCCGTGTGGCCCCTGTCACATCTGACTTGGAGTTCTGCAGACATGGCTTGCTTTCCCGCTGGCTTCTGGGTGATTCTGCTGCCCTAAGGTTTCTCATACCCGTGCATCCTGCCCGGGGCTCAACCCTGCCATCTCTTCCCTTCATATACACCCCCAACCCCGCAGCTGGGGGCAGCGAGAGCGGCCTTGTGACGATCACCCAGCTCCCTGGCTGAGGCCAGGCAGAGTTCATGTCTCACACGGTGACCTGTGGGTGAGGGGCGGGCGGCTCCTCCAAGTGGTGATTCAGGGATGCCAGCCTCTCCCACCCTGTCACAGGGCTGCCCCAGTCCTGTTCCGGTTGTGGCGAGAGGACGGCACACTGGCTCTGTCACGGCCTTGGTTTGGAGGTGGCACACTTCCCACTCCGTTCCTCTGCATGGAACCAATCACACACCAGCCAGCCGCAAGGGAGACTAGAAAACACACAGGAGTTCCTGCAAAAAGTACAGAAGCAGCTCTGACCGAGCCTACCGTGTCTTCAGAAGTGGTTTTCAGTCTATTTATTTAATTTATTTGAAAGGCAGAAAGCCAGAGAGGTCTCCCATCCCCTGGTTCATTCCCCAGCTGTCTGCAATGGCCAGGGCTGGGGCCGGATCGGAGCCGTGAGCTGGAAAGTTGATCAGGGCTCCAGCGTGCGTGGGGAGCAGGAACCCACTTACTTGTGCCGTCGCCACTGCCTCCCAGGGTGCACGGTCGGAAACTGCGGTGGGAGCAGAGCTGGGACTTGGCCCCTGGCACTCCAGTGTGGGGTGTGGGTGTCTCAAGCCACGTCTCAGCCGTGGAGCCATGTCTTTTTAACTGCACTCTAGTCTTGCCCAAATCTTTCTAAAATGTGGCTAGCAGGGAGTGCCCCAGATAAGAGTGATGGGACTCAGCCTGTGTGGGACCCAGACTGGGCTTGGAGCAGCCCTCCGGGCAGGCACAGGGGACCCGGCTGGTCCCAGGCGCTGCACGAAGCCTCGGGACACTGGAGGAAGGCATGCCAACACGCGGGGCCCTGAGGCACGGGGCCGCGATGCGTTTGCCCTGTGGGTCTCCATGGAGGCTCTCGCCCTGTGCCCCACTGGTGTCGGGAGTGGCCTGGTCCTGCCCACAGGCACCATGGGGCCCAGTCACGTCTCAGTCTTGTTAATCAGAGGAGCGCTTGCTCCCCCAGGAGGGGGCGCTCTCGCCCCACAATCCCTCTCATTAGGAGGGAAATCAGCGTTCTCTGAGACCCAGCCTCCTCTTTCTCCAAACAGGGCCTTTCTCAAAAGCCTGGATGCTTTCTCACCACCCTCTGTTAAAGGTAAGCCTTTGACCTTTGACTGTTGACCTCTGACCTCCCAAGCTGGTCCCAGTGCACCTTTCTACACTCTCCCCTGAGCAATCTATCCCCTAGCCACCCAGGACCACTGGTAATGCCACTTTCAGTTTATCACTTTAAAACATGTTTAATGAGCAGTCACCCCTTTCTGGACACACGGCTGGTCCCTAATAATCCACCCCGCCCCCGCCCCGCCATGGTTTCTAACCCTGGGGGCTGTATTCCCTCTCTTAAGGACCTCACCTGCAACACCTCCTCCCTCCTCCTTCAATGTCATTTCCTACAGTTCTTTCCCTCCAGGCTCTGTGCGCGTGCTTTGGTGAATAAAGGCACAGAGCCGACTGCCAAGGAGCGGGTAGGTAACCCACACACCTGCACACATTCCATAGTGGAGGCCGCCGGCGGAATCAGGGCAGGCCTCCTGGAGGAGGTGTCCCTGGACTCTCCTGGGAAAAGGGCAGAGTGATGGGCAGGTGGGGGCAGAAAAGCACACATCTCCCCTGGGAAGGGCTGGGCTGGGAGCTGCCCGAGGTCTGGGATCAGAGGCTGGCGCCGAGGAGTGGGGGCCTGCTGACCGCTGGGCTGCCTTCCCAGTCCAGGGGCTCCAGGGGATTCCACAGCCTGGCTGGGTCACCACACCCGGGCGGCTGGGTCACCACACCCGGGCGGCTGGGTCACGACACCTGAGCAGGTGGGTCACTCTTGGTCTTCCTCCTGGGAGAGCTGAGGGTCCCTGTCCTCGCCTCCCTCTCTCTGGTCCCTGACTGGGGCATCTCTGCTCTGAGCGCACTTTGTCTGCCTGGTGCCCTCCTCCCGTCCATCACCCAGCCAGGGCTCAGGCCCTGTTATGGCCGGGGTCGGCGAGTTCCCTGCTTGCTGTCCCCTCCCCCTCCCCCTGCCGGCCACTTCCGAGGGTCTCCGGCAACAGAGCTTTGCCTCACTTGTCCTGATGTCCCCAGTTCTTGCTCTAGTTCTTGTTGCTGGCTGCGTGTTGAGTCTCAGAATTCCTGGCCCCGTACACAGATGCTCCCCATTTACTGTCCCCCGCCCGGGTCACACGCACTGCTTTGTCCACGGTGCCAGCGTCCTGACTGCTCACAGGGCCAGGCTGCAGTGCTGCTGAAATTCTGGGGCAGAACGAAGAGCACCCCAAGGCGGGCTGGGGAGTTCTGAGTTCTTGTCCTGGCTCCGCCGCTCCCTTGCTGTGCTGTGCTACCTTGGGGAATTCATTGCCCTCTCCGGGTCTCTTGCTTCCTTTGTAAAATACCAGCCTGAACACTTAAGTTCTTCGGCCACAGCCCTGCAAGCCCTGGGCGCACGCCGCTGCTCCACCCTCTGAGTCCCCCTGCGGCGTGGCCGCTGGCCGCTGTCCTGCTCATTTCCGGTTCACCTCCCGGCCTCCGCTGTAACTGTCTCTGTCCCAAGCAGAACCCGAGCCGCATGAGAGGGTAGACTGAGGCTCATTTACTCATGTGGAGCAGGGGGCCAATGAAGTGAACTGGATTAATCCCGAAGCAACAGAGCCACTGAAGGCTCGGGGGCGGGGCCGAGTGTAGACAAAGCGGATTTTTCGGGACGTGGTCCTGTCCTTTAGATCCTGAGAGAGCACAGGGCCGTGGGGGTGACATCTTGAAGGCAAGACTTGATCGAGGATGAGGGCAGCCAGGGACAGAGCCAGGAAAGTGTGTCCCCCCACTGGCTCCTTTCAGAGCCTGGCCGGTCCTACCCGGTCCTTTCAGAGCCTGCCCGCTGGGACAGCTGCTGGCAGCCCCTCTCAGCCCTGTGGGAAGCAGGCCGCGGGGGGGTGGGTCCGGAGAGTATGATAATTAGATGATGTCCCATGAGGCTTTCACGCATCCTAGAGGGAGAAATGGAAGCAGCTGACCCCTCCAGGCCTCTCCGTGGGGACACGCAGGGTCCACGGCCACACTTCAGTCTCTTTGTTTCAAGAATGGGAAATGGGAGAAGCAAGTGGAGAGAGGAGATGAAGAAGCCATTAGAGGGGAGCGGGGGGCACCCGTTAAAAGCTCTTGGGTTCACATGCGAAAATTGTTACAATGAGTGCGGGCCGTCTTCATCATGCACCTTCCCGGATGGCCACGGGTGCTGCAGCCCTGCCAGGACAAAAGGGAATGCTGGGACTGCTGGCGGCAGGCGGGGGAGGGGTGGGCAGTGCTGGGGCCCACCTGCGGGGGTCTCTGGGGGCAGCACTGCTAGCACCAGGGGCATGGGCGGGAAGGAGAGTCTCTCGGCTGAGTGGCAGCTCTGGGCCAGTTTCTGCGCTCGCTACGGCAACACATTTTCTCAGTTCAGCGTCACATTGTTCCTGCCGGGAGATGGTGACAAACCTGGATCCTGTTACCATAACACTGCACTTCAGGGGCTTGAAATTCCCTGAGGCTACAGAGCCAGGAGGCACCGGAAATGAGCTTTGCACCCCACTTGGGCCCGTGGCCCCGCTGGGCACGTTAGGAGGAGCTCCTCCAGGACTACCTTGTGCCCGGGTGCTCAGCTTGGTGAGCTGAACCCAGGCTATGGTTCAGGGCCCAACCCCGTCTCCGCTGAGCACCTTTGTGCAGTGCGCAACCTGAACGAACATACTTGGGGACCCTGCCCAGCTCTGTCTCCAACAAACTCTCACGTTCTCAGGAAGTGCTGGGCCGCTTCCCGGCTGGGCACAGCCCCCTCCCGCATCCCCCTTCCCGTATCCCAGGGCCAGCTGGTTGGATGAGAGTCTTAAATCAGAAGAACAGAATGCGGTCATCAAACCCAAGGCCTTCATTTCACAGGCAGGGACACTGATACCCAGGAGGTGGCGATGATGACGGAGAACCCGTCCTGAGCCAGGGAGAGACGCTGCCAGCTCCCGGCCTCCCTGCCCAGGCCACGCTCAGGCCTGAAAGAGTTTGGCCTTGGTTTGCCTATCCTCACGTTGCCTGGAACCTTATCGGACGGCGAGGACTGGAGGGCACCCCCGGAACCTGGCGCCTCCTTCTCAGGCGACTGAGTGAGAGTTGAGCCCTCATCCTGGACCCTCGGCAGTCCGCTCGTGGGACACACAGGCGGGGAATTCAGCAATGGCTTCGGCCCTTCGGTTGCTCTCTGAGAGCAGGTCCCCCTCCCCTTCAACGCAGCGGGGTCCAAGGAGACACAGCAGCTGAGGACAGGGGCAGTCTGCCCCCAGGGCCCCCCCTGGCCTCTGTCCTCCCCTGGCCCCTGCCTATGACAGTGGCGCTCAGGGAACCAGCTGTGGGCAGGGGCGGGGTGCAGACCTGGGCAGGGCCACTCAGCCGGAGGGGTGAGGGCCGGGGCTCAAGCAGGGTCCTGATGACCCCTTATGGAGGGAGAGGGTGGCCCCGGGGGCCGCAGGTGAGGGGCAGGGTGGCAGGGTCTTGGGCTCGGAACAGAGACTTCAGGATTTGACAGAGGGTCCGCCCGCCCCTGGGCGTCCCGGCCCGGCCGCCTGCACCGGCCATAGAGCCGGAGGAGGAACCCTCCCCCACCCAGGTCAGAATCCAGCTGGAGACGTTCCCCGGGACAGGGCGCGGTCCGCCCGCTCCTCCTTTTACCTTTTCACCCCGGCGCCCTGCTGGTGACCCAGGTTTATGGCGCAGCTTCTTTTGCCCCGCAGCTGCAAGGGGGGGCCCTTATCACTGCCCGGATTACAAGGCACACACACGCCCTGCAGGGCTCTAATTGTTTTATGGGCTCTTCACACCCAGGCAAGAGGGGAGCCATGCCAGGCACACGGGCCCGGCGCCCAGGGCTTCCCTCCCGCACCGCCCGTTCGCCCCGGCCTCTCCCAGAGCCCTGGAGAGAAACGCCGCAGAGCTGCCGGGTGGCTCCCCGCGTCCCGAGGAGGTTCCCCCGTGTCAGGCCCTAAACGCAGCAGCGGGGCTGGCCTGAGCCCAGCCTGAGCCGCGGGCCAGGGGGAAGCGCACCGTGTCCTCACGCACGCAGGGCGCAGCAACGGCTCCGCAGCTTCCCAAGGCCGGCACCGCGCGGGTCCGGGCGCCGGGGCGGGTGGGGACGGGGCAGCGCCAGGGAGGGCGTCATGGAAACTGTGGCGTGGGACGTGGGGGGTGTGGGGGACGCGAGGGACCCCCAAGATGGTGCGGACGATGGGCAGCGCTGAGGTTTGAAAACCAAGGGCGCTCCGATTCCCAGGTGGACCCCGCCAGGCTGTCTGCTCTCCTCTGCTCTCTCCGTCTCCCACATGTTGGGGGTCTTTCCCGTGGTCCTGCCTATGTCCACTCCCATCTCGTCTCAGTCGCATTCTGCTCCCGGGCTCTGTGCCGTGGCCGCCCCGCCGCGGCTCACTCAGCCTTTCTCTTGCTCTCTCCCCCACCTGCCTTGCTCCCCCAAGTCCCCTCCCAGCCCTGTGCGCTTTCCCGCTCAGCTCTGCCTCCTCCCTCGCTCCCTCCCTGCTTCCTGTCGGAGTTCGTCACCTCTGTCCTGCAGACTGCTTGGGTGTGTGGACGCGACCCCCGCCCCAGACAGCCACATACTGTCTGCCCCGTGAGGGTGGGCCCCGTGGCCGCGGGGGCGGGGACGCCGTCCTCCCAACCCCCAAATCCGCCCACCTTGAGCCCCGCCTGCGGCCTGGCTGCTTCCTGGAAATCAGGACCCTTCCTGGGGGCCCGGGCCTCCCCTCGGCTTCCTCGCCCAATTTATGAATTCCCCACACTTGTGTTCAGCGGCGCCCCGGTGTGCCTACAGAAACACCTTAAAATCCAGGCTCTTCGTGTACGGTGAGGCAGGCTGAGCGAGCCCGGCCGTCCTCATATTGCAGAGGAATGGGGAGCTGGTGGTGTCGCCAGCTTACTCGGTGCCCTCGCTAGACACCCATCATTCACCCATAAGGCGCCCACCAGCACTCCTGCCAGCGTCCCGCGCACCTTTATGAAAACTAGGAAAAGGTGCCCATTCTTTGGTACACTTGGGAAACTGTGATAATAGATATACGAATGCACACTGTTGCCCTGGAGTTGTGCAGTGTGCGACCTGCACCACCACACGTGGTGGCTCTAATCAACACACCTGCAAAGCAGGGCTTATGGTTTGAATTTTGCACACGAGGACACTAATTCTGCTCTCGTGATTGTAAGCCAACAACGTGCCCTACGAGCCTTTTGGTCCATTGCCCCGGTCCTCTTGGTTCTCGGATGTCTGCCTGGCCTGGGACTGGCTGGCAATCCCTGACCCTCAGCCCTGATGTGCTCAGCTTAGCTGCTTTGTTGACGCAAAGAGCACCAGGCAAGGGTCGGGAGACGTGGCCCAGATCTAAGCTCTGCAGCCTGCTCACTGTGCACCCTAGGCTGGTCTTTAACTTCACGAAGCCTCGGCTTTCCCACCTATAAAATGGGACTGATCAGGTCCATTTTCCCCAGAGGGCTGTCTGAGAATGGAGTGAGGTCTTGGATTGGTAGTGACACGTGGACGGCTGACGTCCCTGGGTGAATGAGTGAATAGTCTGTGTTCTGGGGGCAGTGGAGTTAGGAGATGACGTGAAGATCCGCGGCTCTGGGTGGGTTCCTGGGATCAGAACAAGGCAGGCTGAGTCTCAGAGCCAGTGAGGTGCACTTGCCACACCCCAGACCGGAATCTTCCAGCACCGCTGTCCTGAGTTAGTCTTCCTGTTCTTGTGATGGCCTCCACATTTTTGTGTCAAGGACCTGGAGCGTTCTGAAAGGGAGGAGTTAGTAGGCACTGCTGGGCTCTGTGAACCCTGGGAGTTCCTAGCTGTTGAAAGCAGGTAAGGCCCCCGCCTTGCTTTACACCAAGGGCAGGGAAGGTCTGGGCTGTGGCCCCACAAGGCCTGCAAGATCCTTTGTTCTGGCCCTGCCCAGGCAACCCCAGGTGGGACTCGAAATTCAACCAATCCAGAGCAGGTGGATCTTCGAGTGGATCGTCCTGTATGGCCCACGGATGACGCCATCAGTTTCCAGATGGCCATAGGCAGAAAAAAGTCTCCCCAGCCCCACCCCTGAGACGGCGTCTTCAGACTGTCAGAAATAAAATAAAATTTCATTTCAGGGGAGTGGCGCTATTGCGTAGTAGGATCCTCCATCCGCAGCACCGGCATCCCATCTATGGGTGCCGGTTCAAGTCCCGGCTGCTCCACTTCTGATCCAGCTCTCTGCTATGGCCTGGGAAAGCAGTAGAAGATGGCCCAAGTGCTTGGGCTCCAGCATCCACGTGGGAGACCCAGAAGTAGCTCCTGGCTCCTGGCTTCGGATCAGCACAGCTCCAGCTGTTGTGGCCCCTGGAGGACTGAACCAATGGAAGGAAGACCTCTCTCTGTCTCTCCCTCTCACTGTATGTAACTCTACCCATCAAATAAATAAATAAAATCATGAAAAAATCCACTTTGGCAGCCCTGCCTCCACTGCTCTTGGTGTTGGGGGCAGTGCTCAGAGGCTGGTCGGGTTCCTGGTTCCGTGGCTCTCACGCGCCACGTGCATTTTGTGCTGTGATCACTACAGAGCTCAGAGTCCGTTCTGCGATTCTTTGCAGCAAGTGGCTGGGGCCTGGAGTTCGTCTCTGATCTAAACCTCTCTTCCTTCTGTGCTTATTGCATGATCCATTCTTGTCTGCGTTGTTGGGCATTTTCATCTTGTCTCGCGTAGATCTTGGTACACTGCCTCAAATCCTCTGTGGCATGAGGCAGGGCAGAGAGAGAGACATTTAATTTAAACGTGTCAGGTTAGTTGACAGCAGAGTGCACGTGTGCAGCTGAGGATTGCAGGCCCTGGAGGGCTTTCGCAGACCACCCAGGGCTCGGCTTCGCTCATGCCCTCGGCAGCTGGATTGAAAGGTGCAGTGAATTCCTGGGGATCTGGAGCCAGGCTGGAGGTTTGCAGCCTTGCGATGCTGCTGTAGGGTATCTGGGCATCAGAGCGTCGGAGCAAGTGGAGCTCCAGGCTCTGGCCCCCAGCTGCCGCCCGAGCTCCACCTTTCTTCTTTTATTGTTAAAAAAAAAAAAAGTTTATTTAGGCGTTGAGCTTCTGGGGGAGATTGTAGAGAGGAGTTCCCAGCTGCAGACGCTGGGACAAGCCAGGGTCTCCAGAAGCCTTCCGGTCCTTTGATGACAACTTGCCTTGCTGAGCTTTTCTTGGGGGAAGGGTGACACTCAAGAGCTGTCACTCCAGGACCCCAGGACGCGTCAGTTCTGGGCGCCAGCCTGGGTGAAGCCAGACAGCGTCCTGGGGTGCACAATGAAAGGGCATCAGCCAGCACTTCCTTAAACATCTTCCTTCCCCCTTCTTCATACGTTTTTGGTGCCTGTAACTCCACACCCCAGACTGGGTGTTGATTTCTTACAGCCTAGGGGCTGGGAAATACAGGGGGGGGGGCCACATCTGGAAAAGGCTTTTGAGACCGAGTTGTCCTGTGGCAGAAGGCGGAAGGG
Source organism: Oryctolagus cuniculus (assembly GCF_051225735.1). Taxonomy (NCBI): domain Eukaryota; kingdom Metazoa; phylum Chordata; class Mammalia; order Lagomorpha; family Leporidae; genus Oryctolagus; species Oryctolagus cuniculus. Next base: position 112,887,009 of record NC_142877.1, on the reverse strand, counting down.
CAAGAGGGGAAGACAGAGCAGGAGGGGACCCAACTCCCCTTTGTGACAAAGCACACTCATCGTGATAGCGACTTTAATCCATTTTCTTAATCCCACCTCCTGGCATTGTTACACTGGAGGCTAAGTTTCCAACGTGTGAACTTAGGCAGCGGTGGGGGGGGGGGCTCTCTGAAACCATAGCAACCCCCATGCGCCTGCCCCTCAGCCCTGGCTCCTGCTGTAGTTGCTTTTAGTTTCTCTCCTGCATTTCGCTTTCTGGGATCTTTCAAATCCGTTCAATCACAGCACCCTTGACTTTGCACTCCCCTCTCCTCACCACCTGTCTCTCTTCTGGGGGCCAGACTTCCGGCAAAGACAGCCAACCCTCGGGCTCCCTGCCGCGAGTCACCGCCCCCTCCCTCCTGAACCTACTCCCACCTGGGGTCGTCCCCACAGATTAGAAGACCGAGCCCCAGCGTGGGCCACAAGCTGGTGGCAGAGCCACCATCCATCCAGCAGTTTCGGAGTGTGTTCTTTCTTTGCCATGAGAACACTAGAAATGGGAGAGAGAGGGAGAAAGGGGAAGAGGGAGAGAGGGAGGGGGAGGGAGGGAGGGAGGGAGGGAGCAAGAGAGCGCGAGTGCCCTTAAATTCAAAATCAGCTTCTAAGTCACAGTTGCAGGTGTACACTGAAATCAAACCGCAGGCCTCTCGCTGGTGCGACTGAGTTACTATCACCCATTTCCAGCTGACAAAATTATTTGTTATCTTTGTGTTTTGCAGGTAGAGCGATAAAAGTTGTTGTCCAGCGAATTATGACACTTTCTAACTACGAATAGGTGACGGCGTTTGATGGAGCACTGGCAACAAAATACAGGGCCCGCACACGCAGGGACTTTTATTTATCATCTCTGGGTTTTATAGTTACCATAGCAATAAAAGTCCCGCTCAACAGGATTATTACCATTTTTAACAACTAATGGAATTATTAGTTCTTTGCTTGTTTGTCGTTTTAAGCCTTAGAATACAATGTAATCCCATCAACAGCGCTGACATTTTTAATGTCCTTAGTTGTGACCGTGAGAGAGCAACATAATGACATAATTCCTCTAAATCGCCCATTGTCACTCCTCTCAGCCACAGGCTCCTTCTGCTGGTGGGGGGCGTTTGGGGCATTCATGTTTTGTGCAGGTTGTTAGGTAGGAGGTCCTGGGGAGGGGCGGAGCCTTCCAGGACAGGCAGGCACAGGTGGGTTTGAATCCTGGGTCTGGCGGGTGGCTTTGGGCAGATTTCCCGCCCGCTCCAAGCTTCTGTCTCTTTACCCTCAAATCAATGGGGAAACAACTTCTTCTGCCCCTGCTGGTGACAGTGACCAGTGACTCCCTGTGCCACGTGCTTGGGGAAGTGGCCACTCCGGGGACAGTGGCAGCTGCCAAGTTTGTGGTTATCGATGTTGTTGCTAAAACTCCCATGTGGGGCTGGCGTTGTGGCGTAGTGGGTTAAGCTGTCGCCTGCAGTGCCAGCATCCCACACAGGCACCGGTTCGAATCGTGGCTGCTCCACTTCGGACCCAGCTCCCTGCTAATGTTCCTGGGAAAGTAGCGGAAGATGGTTGAGGACTTGGGCCCCTGCACCTACGTGGGAGACTTAGATTAAGCTCCTGGCTCCTGGCTGCAGCCTGGCCTAGCGCTGGCCATTGCAGCCGTTTAGGGAGTGAACCAGCAGATGGAAGACCTCTCTCTCTATTTCTGTCTCTCTCTCTCTGTAATTCTGCCTTTCAAATTAAAACACCCTAAAACAAACCAACCAACCGAACTCCCATTTGGACGCTGGTTTCGGTCCTGCTGTTTCCCTTTTGATCCAGCTCCCTGCCAAAGGGCTTCGAAAGCAGTAGAAGATGCTCAGAGTGCTTGGGCTCCTGCCTTCCACAGAGCAGAGCCAGGAGAAGCTGCGAGCTCGCAGTTCTTGTCCAATACTGGCTGTTGCAATCACCTGGAAAGAGAGCCAGCGGATGGAAGATCTCTCTCTCCCTCTCTCTGTAACTCTGCATTTGTTCCATCTTTTTCTGCTTTCCCGGGCCATTAGTAGGGAGCTGGATTGGAAGCAGAAAGTCCAGGACTTGAACTGGTGCTCATATGGGATGCCAAAGTTGCAGGCAGTGGCTTAACCCGCCGTGCCACAATACTGACCCCAGGATCTGTAGTTTTAAAAAACACTTACTTATTTTCAACTACTTGAAGGACAGAGAGAGAGAGAGAGAGAAAGAGGTCTTTTGCCTGTTGGTCTAACTCCCCAGATGCTGGCAACAGCCAGGCTTGGGCCAGACCAGTCAGGAGCCTGCAGGTCCATGCAGGTCACCACCCCCAACGTGGGTAGCAGGTGCCAAAGCCCTTGGGTCATCACCTGCTGCCTCCCAGGTGCCTTAGCAGGAAGCTGGGTCAGAGGTGGAGCAGCCGGAACTCGAACCGGCACTTTGATGTGACATTCAGGCACCCCAAATGAGGGCTTAGCCCGGTGTGCCACATTCCTGCCCCAAGGGTGTGCATTTTAATCAGGGGTTGCTCTGTAAATGTGACATGTGTTTCGTGGGGCACCTTAGCAGAGCCAGCCACCCCAGCTGGGAGAAGTCAGGGTGCTTCCTGCAGGAGGTGGCCCTAAGCCGAGTCTGTGATGTTGTTACTCAGGAAGAAAGTAGAGAGAGCTTTCCAGGCATGGAGAAAGCCAAGTACAGACAGGAGAGTGAGTGAGAGCGTGGTGCCTGTGGGTGGGAGAGAGTCAGCGGAGACAGAGCAGTGGGCTCACTGTGGGTTGAGTGACCCCCAGCATGCAACTCCGTGACATTGATTGACTACCCAGACTCCTTCCTTCTGCACGTGTGAAAATCCATTAATAAGAATCCGTGGTTCTTGGAGAGCCTGGGGCCTGTCTTTGGATGAGAGAAGGCATTATCATATTAACTAATTACATGAATTAAAATAAATTAATTAAATGAGTGGCTTAATGAGATTAGTGCATTTGTTGTTTAATTATCCATTACCGCTATTGATAATAATAATGGATTCTGTGCTTACGACAGGTGACGAGTCTGTCAGCGAGCAGTGGAATTTAAAGCCACAGGGGAGGGTAGGACAGAGGACATGGCGGCTCCCCCAGCCTCGTCCTGTAGAGCTCTGAGGTGGTGAAGGCCGGGGGACTGGTTTCCACCCCACTCTCCGAGACTTCACCTGTTAGACAGACTGGAGCGCTCTTACCTTGGTGGATTTTGGCGCTGCTGCAATCAGACCATGTTCACGCCTAAACCTGGGTCCCCCCAAAACACAGCCTGGGTAAGGCCAATGAGTGCATCCTCCTGCCGCAGTTGCTGCTCGGCTTCTGTGTGTCCACTTGGCCTTTGGAGATGAGGAGACACTGTGTGAGCAGAACCCGTGGTCTCCACGGCCTCGACACTCCAGCCCGTGGCAGCGTCTTGCACCCCTATCCAAAGAGCAACGGCCCTTTGCATGGCTTCCCTTCTTCCTCATTGTTTTTGTTCCCTCTGATCCTCAGTCCTGCGTGCACATTCCTACAGGAACGAGGCACATATGAGCTGGGAGAACTCAAGCTATGACACCGGGTGCGAGAAGCGGCCCCGGGTAGCCGTCCTCAGGATGGCTGCCCCGCGGTTCTCTACGGGCTGGCTGCATCCTCCCGCATTGCTTCCCGTGGTGTAGCCCTACTTTCTGGCTCTGTGAGGGATGATGGGGTTGCCCAGCTCACGCGATAAAGCCGCTTAGCCCTCCTGCCTCCGTTGGCTCTCTGGCCCCGTCTCAACACCATGCCAGTTCTGCAACCGTGCCGTATGCGTCTTTCTTTCCTTCTCGTATTCTCATGGATGAGAGCTGACGTCTGGGCCTGTGACTGGCTAGGGTGTCTGCTCAAGTCAGCAGATCCATCACGCTTGCTTGTGAATTCCAGAAACTGGTCTCACTAGGCTAATTCTCCGCCTGTGGCGCCTGTACCCCAGGTTCTAGTCCCGGTTGGGGCGCCAGATTCTGTCCCAGTTGCTCCTCTTCCAGTCCAGCTCTCTGCTGTGGCCCGGGAAGGCAGTGGAGGATGGCCCAATTGCTTGGGCCCTGCACCCGCATGGGAGACCAGGAAGAAGCACCTGGCTCCTGGCTTCGGATCAGTGCAGCGCGCTGGCCCGTAGCGACCACTTGGGGGGTGAACCAACCGAAGGAAGACCTTTATCTCTGTCTCTCTCTCTCACTTTCTAATGTTGAATTATGGGATCCAAGACCTTTCCCAATTAACCCACAAATACAGTCACAGATGCAGGGGCAAGAGGATTTATTATTTTATTGCCAGGAGCTGGGGCTCCCACCGACACATACAACACAGTGCAGCGCAGGGGTGAGAAGCCCTGCCTCAGCGTTTTTATACACTTGAGTAAACAAGTATATTCATCATTACGCAAGTATGCTAGTTCTTTTATTCTTTATATGTCAATTACCTAAATTTGAGCATTTTATTGGTGCATCTCAGCAGTCCGGGACTATGCGTCTCAGAAGGAAGAGGTCACACAAGGAAATAGGAGACCATTAATTTCAGGAAGTATTTACTAAGTTTTGTTTGCTAAGAACTGGGCCTTCCTGTCTTCCTGGAGTTTGTGAAGCCTGTCATGGTGGTACAATTACCCCCCCCCCCCCGCCTTTTCTCACGTTGGACATCCCGCACTAAGTCACTGAGCCAGCAGCATAGTACAGAGCAAAAAGCAATTGATATCCAGCATCTGCTGGTTCTAGATATCCGCTATTCTAGATAAATTGATTTTCATTTCAACACTAACTCTGCCTGTCAAAAAAAAAAAAAAAAAAAAAAAGGAAGAATGAAACTGGTCCTGGGAAAGCCAACTGCAGTGGCAGAGTAGGCTGGCCCTCCCCAGGCGGCCGGGCCGGAGGACCGGAGTTCTTGTCCCAGGGTGTAAAGGGGTAGAAACAGCGAAGGCAGACGTTGCTGGGGCCCCAGGCTGCGTGGGCTTCATCCTGGCTAAGGAAACGCTGGTGTCTTTTCACACAACACTTTCAGAGCCCGGCCAGAGAACGTTTGCAGCTGCTTGGTTGTGAACAACATCCTGCTACGCCCTCCTTCCACACAGTCAAGCCGACAGGTTTCCCAGGGGCCTGCATCGGTGTGTAAGGTTTATGAGGTATCCTCCTATCAGACCCACAGCTGGCTTTGAAGGCTGGGTCTCTCCTCCTAGCTTGCCATGAGTCAAGTCTTCAGCAGCCCATCCTCCCTTTGGCACTCCTGAAAAGCCCCAAACTGCCCTCCCGGAGGACAACGGTGGCTCTTGAAAGTCCCAGCCGGCTCACCTGCCGGGGGATTCAATTTTCTCTTTCCTTTATCCTTGCTTTTCTCATTCAGCACCATTGACAAGGTCTGGACTTCCAGTAACGCTTCTAGCATCTTCTCTCCATCTACTGCGAACGTCTTCATGTTCAGGCTTCAAGGAGCCACCCCAGCTGTGTCCAGACGGCTGCAGGTGTCTTTGCCAGCACAGGTTACAGGAGAGCAGCTTCGTGTCAATCCAGTCTCTCTCTCTAAGATTTATCTATTTATTAGAAAGGTAGAGTTTCAGAGAAGCAGAGGCAGAGAGAAAGAGAGAGAGAGAGAGAGAGAGAGGTCTTCCATCCGCTGGTTTATTCCCCAAATGGCCACAACAGCCGGAGCTGGGCCAACCTGAAGCCAGGAGCCAGGAGTTTCTTCTAGGTCTCCCACATGGGTGCAGGGACCCAAGCACTTGGGGCATCTTCTACTGCTTTCCCAGGCCACAGCAGAGAGCTGGATCAGAAGTGGAGCAGCCGAGACTCAAACTGGCACCCACAGGCAGGAGGCAGCTTTACCCGCTACGCCACAGCGCCGGCCCCTCCACTCTTCTCTGTTTTTATATTTCACTGGTGAAACCCAGGAGAGTTTGCATGTTAGCCAGTTCTTCCAGCTCCTTTTGTGCGAATACTCCCTCTGCTCAGAGCAGAAGCTGCACCTCCCGGCTCAGGCTGCGGCTGGACTGGACGCTGTTTACCACCCTGAAGGCAGGAAGGAGCCGAGCGGCAGGAGCACAAGCCCCAGCTTGCACGGTGCCAGCCTCGGGGAAGGTCTTTGCAGGGTCCCTAGGCCAGGGGGCGCGGCCACTGTTTACAGAGCGGGGCTGGTGTGCTCAGAATCCGCGTTTCAGTATTCTCGGGCTGGTTAGCCCCACTGGCCCCTGGGTCTCGGGGCCCGGTCAGTGTTCCCTGAGGTCCCTGATGATGGAGTGTCGTGTGGTGACTTTGCAGTCTCCTTGGTGGCTCTTACAAGCAGGTCCCAGGCGGATGCTCAGCCCGTCTGCCAGGCAGCTGCAGGAGATGAGGGCATCCTTAAAACCTGCCGCGGGCTCAGCACAGCTCCGCCCTGGGAGTGGCTGATCCCGGCCTGTCCTTTGTTGCTTTTAAGGTTTCTCAAGATATTAGCAACAGCTGCCCAGCTCCACAAAGTTTTTTTTTTTTTTAATGATAACCAGATGTCCCAAGCAGAGACTTAACTGTTACTGCGCCACACACCTGCCCCTACAGTCTGTATAATTACAAGTTCCTTTAGCTGGTCAAGGCCACAGGCACCACCTAGCTCAGCGTTTCAGTCTTGCCCTTATCCAAGGTCTGAGTCATTGTGACGCCACTGAATCCCAGGGGTTGCTCATAGTTCCAAAATGTCAGCTGTGGGTCGCTAGCTGGGGCCACTTCCGGCACCCCGTGTTTTACCAAAGGCGTGGCTCATTTATCTGGGGCTGTGATCCCAGGAATGGACATACAGGAAAGAGGGAAGTGGATACATCTGGTAAGAGTTTGGCCACCTGTGAGGAGGATGCCTGGATCATGCCCAGAGCCCTCCTTACGGCTTCCAGCTGAGACCCCAGCCCCTCTGCCCAAGGAAAGAAGAGAACGGCTCTTGTGCCTTCCTGGGTGAGAATGTTCTAGAGGGTGTGAGCTGCTAACAAGGTTCTCTAAGTCCTTGAATGTCCCTGGGAGGCAGATACCCTTAGGCTGGCCATTGCATGTGCGTGCGCGTGAGCACACACAGACACACACACACAAACCAGGGAAGACTGAGGCTTGGGCAAGTTGCCCGAGGCCACACATCTAAGCAGATCAAGTGCCAGCCTGGAGCCCCGGCCCCCAGCTCCTTTAGGCCAGCTTCTCAGCCCCCTTGCCGCCCTGGCCCCCTTGCCTCTTCTAGGAAACACCTAGGTTTATTTATGCCTCACTTCTATCTGGAGTAGTGTGACAAAGTGGGCAAGTCCTGGCTGGGTCCTCCATACCAGCCAGCCTGCAACCTCGGCGTCACAGCAGGTGGAGGCATTTAGAAGAAGCAAGGCAAGTGGGCAGCTGCGGTCCTGGATGAGAGAAATCGGCCAAGATGCCAAGGGACTCGTTCTCTTACGGGTGGGGACACTGAAGGACAGCATCACTTGGAAGTGGTGGGACCAGGACAGACGCTGCTTCGAAGAGGATGCTTTTTCTTTTTACAATCATTTATATATTTAAGAGGCAGAGAGCCAGGGAGTGGGATTGAGTGAAAGAAATCTATATAGGGAGATTCCCAACTACTGGTTTACTCCCCAGACGCTCGCCCTCTCCAAGGCTAGGGTTGGGTTGAGGCCAAAGCCAGGAGTCGGGAGCTGAAGCCAGGAAGCAGCAGAGATGATAGAAGGAGCCGGTGCACTGCGGGGGACCACTGCCTTGGCGGCTGCAGCCTGCAGTGTCAGTGTCGCCCTGGTCCCCTCTGGCTGCTCCTCGGTCTCCAGCCCTGCAGTGTTGTCCTGGCTCGGGCCACTTTCTGCCCACCAGCCTTGGTCACATCGCAAGTCGGGGCCTCGGGGAAAGGAGCTGAGGCAGAGTGACGTGGTGGTGACAGAGGGATCTTCACTCCTGTTGGACCCGACTGTCCCCTCCCCACCCCCAACACACCAACATTTGCACCTCTCAGCCTTTTCCTATACCTGGAAACAAGACAAGGGGGCGAGGCAGATCGCGTCCAAAGAGTGCATTTGCTACTGATGTGGCTGTGGCTAGAGGTTGGGGCTTGAATCCGGAGCCAGGGTCTGAGAGCCCCTGAGGTGCTGGGCTGGGCAGGCTCACTCTCTGCCCTTGCCCACGTCCCTCTCGCCCCTGCCCACAGGCCTCTCCAGGGCAGGGGTGGGGCTCCGGTCCCAGAGAGCATCAGCTCCCGAGAGAGGGAAGAGGGAGGTGCAGGAATCCGTGCATCCAGCAGGTGCCTGGGCAGCAGCGGCTGCCAAGGGACCAAGGGTGGCACTGACTCTCCTGGGATGGCTGAGCAGCCCATGAGGCTGGACCTGCTCTGCTGTGCCCACTGCCCCATGGACAAGCACAGGGCCAGGCCCATCTGTGGGTCGAGCCGAGGTGGCAGGGACAGATGGCTGGGAAGGCGCACCTGACGGCTGCAGTCCCCATCATGGGCGGGTTCTGCCGCTCGGCCCTCAGGGCTGCGCTGAATCTTGCTCCGTGTCACAGCAGGGTCTGGTCAGTCTGGCCGTCCAGGACCCCGGGAGTGGACCCCTGATGCCGCGGCTGGACCAAGAAGCTGGGCCTTCCTCCGTGCTGTGGCAGCCCCACTTTATAAATCAGGCGCTCCTCCGAGTGTACACCCCAGGCAGATGTTTTTATCCCGCAGCCATAAAGAGGGATCAGGGAAGAATTTACAATCTGGGCTGTAAAGTAATAACAGCCAATTCGTTGGGTTCAGGCAGAGGTGAGCGAGGAGTTCAGAAGTTCAAGCCCTCCAGGCATTTCCTGGGCAGGCGGCTGAACCCTTCAGGCCGGCCCGGAGTCTCCCCCGAGTTCTCCTGTGTGGGCACAGCTGGGGGTGCGTGCACCTGCTGGGGCTCTCCTCTGTCCTGTCTTCCCCTGCTCTGTCTCACTCTGGGCACATCAAGGTTGGGGACAGAGCCCAGCCAGGGAAGTCTTCTGAGCTCTGCCATTTGGGGTCCCCTGGGCGCGGGTTTTCATCCTGACTCCCCCACTTCCTGGCTGTGTGACCTTGGGCTGGTTCCTTCCTCTCTCTGGACCTGTTTCTGTAGTCCTCACAGCAAGCCTGGGGGGGGCAAGCACTTGTGTCAATCAATGCTGAACAGATGAGTGCATAGGGAGGACTCTTGTGTGCCCACGGTCCTACGCTGGCGCTGGTGGGTTCGGCTGCCTCCCGGCATCTCCATCAGGCTGGGGCCCTCCAGGATACAGCTGAGTCCATCTTGGGGGCCTCAAACCCCACCATCTAACCCCTCCCCCGATCCCTGCTCACAGCGCCCCCTGGTTTATCTGTGGGCCCCGCACACGTGAGTTCCCGTTATCTTCAGGTTGTGCATGGAGACTCAGTTCTACCGAGTTCTTCAAAGACACCTGATGAGTGTCTGACAGGGGGAGTGGTTGCCATGGTGAAAGAAGTTGATGGGTGGCCCAGCAGGGCTGCGATGTTGCTGTGGCGTGACACTCTCTCCCTTCCTTCCCCCAAACCCAGGAGGCGCTTCCTCCGGGGGGTTCCTTGGAGGTCTCCCGGGGGGCCTTGTACAGAGAGCCTGGTCACCATCAGCGAAGTGGCCCAAGGTGTCTCTGGGCTGAAACTCTGTTTCTTTGGACTGCGAAGGTGGACCAAGAAGTGCACGTGGCGGGGCAAAAGCTTTGGAGCCTGGCAGAGCTGCCGAGCCAGGCAGGTGGTTGCAGGATTGAAACCCTTGGGTGGTTCTAAGCCTGGTCTGAGATCTGCTGGACGTCTCTCTCCTCATCTGCAGGAAGAGGACAACAAGGATGGCCCCGTGCATTCAACTTATGTGCCTTGGAGCTTCTGCCAGAGCCAGCAGGGGCCACGTGGGTTAAAGGCACCTTCCAGGGAGACCTGGAAGAAGCTCCTGGCTTCTGGCTTCTCCCGGAGGGGCTGGGCTCAGCAATCCCCTCCCCACCTCCCCACCCCCCAGTTAACAGCTGCTTTGTTCTTGTCACCAGCCCAGGGCTCCTGACTTTTCCTCATCCTCCTTCTCCCTCCTCTTCTTCTTCTTAAGATTTATTTATTTGAAAGTAAGAGCTACAGAGGGAGAGAGGAAGAGAGCAAGAGCGAGCGAGCGAGCGAGCAAGTGAGATAACTTCCATCTTTTCATCACCCAAATGGTCACAATGGCTAGGGCTGGGCCAGGGCTGAAGCCAGAAGCCAGGAGCTTCTTCCAGGTCTCCCACATGGGTGCAGGGGCCCATAGACGTGGGCCATCCTCTGCTGCTCTTAGGGAGCCGGATTGGAGATGGAGCAGCTGAGACTTGAACTGACGCCCATAGAGGATGTTGGCGTCACAGGTGGTGGCTTACCCCACTGCACCACTACGCTGGCTCCCTGAGTTTTTCCTTCTTTGGGGCCATGGAAATGGCCTGGCTATTTGCACAAAATCCCAGGAGAATGGCAAGGATGGAGAGGAGTCAGGAGACCCAGCAGCAGGGGCTGTGGAGCCAGGAAGATGAGGCCTACAGGGCACACGGTCCCCTCAGCCAGCCTGGGGCCTGGGGTGTGGAGAAGGCTGCAGGCATGGCAGCACCCAGAGGGGTGGCTCACGCTGGGTACTGGAGCCAGGCGGCCTGAGAGCCGGCGTCCCACCTGCCACCTGGGATCCACACCACTCTGGGCAGGTGATGGGTAGGTGTCTCCCCTGTGACGCTGCCATCCTGGAGAATGGGCTGGGTGCATGGGAAGGACCCGCGCACGTGGCTCCTGTTAGTCTAGCAGCTCCAGGGGGGCAGAGCTCGGAGGGGAGGGGCCAAGAAGTGAGCGGTGAGGAAGGGCTACATCCTTGGCCTTTGGGGGGGGGGCTCCAGGGAAGGTGATGCCCCTTCTCCAGCCCTCAGCCTGCTGTGCTGTGGACGAGGCACGTGCTGACCTCACGGATACTCCTGAACGGTTTGGTTGAGCTCGCACAGCGGACGCGCTCAGCCTGGAGCTGGGCGTGTAGACAGCATTCAGCCATGGAAGCCATTGTTAGAACCCCATCAGCAGGCATGGGTCAGGGAGGGGAGAATGCACTCAGCTCAAGGAACGGCCCGGACTGGAAGCCCGCCTCCGACAGGTGATGAGTGTCCCCTAGATTGGGGCATTCACGTCGAGGGGCTGCTTGTCAGGGGTGCACGGGGAGCAACCTGTTACGGATGGGGCTGCATCTGTCTGGGAACGGCCCTACCTCTTAGAACTTGCTCAAGCCCCTGAAACCAAGACACTCCGGAAGCAGCGAGCTTTCTTCTCTACCACCCCGTCAATGCCAAAGGGGCCTGCGTCTGGAACATGTCAAACCCTGCCCATTGCAGCCTCTCTTTCGGGGTCCTGTGACCCCTGGATGTACTGGCTGCCCCTTAAGAAGGTCGGTCTGCCGGGCACCTTGCAACTCAGCAGGCAACTTGGGTTGCAGGTGGGCTGCCCGCACGGCTTCTGCCCTGAAGATGGCAGAGGCTTGAGCTCCCTCTGATGCCCTGGTCCCCAGGACGTAGCAGCTCCCCGCTCACCCACTCACCTTTGTGCAGACGGCACCATGACGACCATGCAGGAAGCTGCCTACTCCCTGACTTCCACCCTGGCCTGTACCGGGGCTGCACTGTCCCTGTTGCTGCTGGGTCTCCAGCACCGGGGTGGCGCCCAGCACATAGTAGGTGCTCAGTACACGTGGCTGGGAGAGTGGAGGTCTCCTCTGATTCGCAACCGGACTTTGCTTTAGGGCTGTAAAGGCAGCGGCGGCGATCACATGCTGGATAAGAGTACAACTTTGTCCCGGGCCCGATTGCATCACTATGAAGAACGGGAGGAAGGAGCCAGCATGGAGGCTCAGTTCTTGGGATCTCACCTGACCTTGCTCCCATCGAGGTCAGCCCCTGCCCTCCCGCCAGGCTTCTCCTCTGAGAAGTCCTGCAAGTTAAAAACGAACAAACCCAGAGAAATCAGGTTTGCCTCTGGGATTTGGTTCCTGCCGTTTGCTGGCCTGGAACGTCATCCCTCTGTCTCTGTCTCTGTCTCTGTCTCTGTCTCTGTCTCTGTCTCTGTCTGTCTCTCTCTTGCACGCTCTCTCTCTCAGGGGCTTAAGACTCTAGCCCATTTCAGACCCCGCGAATCGTTTGCTCGTCTCCCATCCTTTGCCACCATGGACCTTGCCTCTCCTCTTGGTCCTCACCTCGGGGTTGTAGCGCCTCCTTGCCCATTTCCCCAGACAGCCGAAGGCCACCCCTCTGACCTCAGAGTGCAGCTGTGCACCCTGGAGCTTGGCACGATGATTTTCAGCACCACTGACTGCACAGCTGCCGGGTGCCAGGGACCGCGGCGCGTTGCCCACATACGTTGCCGTATGAGCCAACCGCGCTTTGTAGATGAGGCCATCGGGGCTCAGGCTTGCACAGCTGGGCAGTGGTGGCCAAGCCGAGACCCCCGCCCAGCACTCTCAGAGTCTGGACGTCCGACTCGTCATGCGTGGTGCCTGCAGGCCCGCGGGGGCAGGGGGATGAGAGCTGCCTTTTGGTTTTCCCGTGCTTCAGACGGAGGCTGTGTATGGCGCATGCGTACCCTGGTAACTGAGGGCTTTGGAGAGAGCCGGGCCTGACTTCCAGGCCTGGCTTCGCGGCTTACTGGCCTTGGGCCTGGTGGGGTGGGGTGGGGACACTGTTCCTCCTCTGGGAATTCGACTTCTGCAGCGTGCAGGCTGCAGTGGGGCCTCAGGGGGACCGCGGAGAGCAGGCAGACGCGGCGTGCAGAGGGATGCCCGCCAAGAACACCTGGCCTGTGTGAGCCCCAGCCCAGCCCACGCCACCTGTTGTTAACGCTTTGAGCTGCTCTGACATCTCTGACTTTAGTTGTGATCTTTGTGGACTTGGGGATTTAAACAAACCTCCAGTTCCTAGCATACAATGAGGGTACTGCGAGTCCCTCTGAGACTGACCCAAGGTGTGTTTAGGAGAAATGTCTCGTGGAGTTCACCGGCACGTGGGTTGAGGGAGGCAGAGACACCTGGCTTTGACCCTGCCCTGCATTTACTCACTCCCTCTGCTTGCGCAAGCAATTTATTCGTCTCCAGGGAGCCTTGGTCTCTCTCTGTGCAACGGAGCCGCTAGAACATGTCTTATTGGGTTATTTTCGGAATTCAAGGGCATGAGGAAGAGAAAGCAATTGGCACAGCAGGTGCCTGGCACGTATGAGTGTTCTATGTGCTTGCTTTCGAGGATAACAATTATTCCCATTCTCATGCTAATTAGTCAGTCTGGAAGAAACTCCTGTCAGAGAGTTCAGGTCTATCTGCCCAAGGTCATCCAGAAAAATCTGGGAAGACTGGGCGCAAAGCACTGCTCTCCCCATGTGCAGGCTGCGCGTGGCCCAAGGGCAACAGAGAAGCCTGCAGTCACTGTTTCTCACTCATTCAGTAAACATTTGTGCAGCTCCGACCACATGTCAGACACCATGCGGTGGGAGCCAGAACCATGACGTCAGCCCAGGCCTGGTCGTTCCCCTAAGAAGGTGATGGTTCAGAGAGCAATTGACAGGCAAGAGAAGACCCTTCCCCCTGCATGGATCTCTCCCTTGCGCCAGACACGTGGGCTGCTGGCAAGTGCCCACTGCAGTCGGTGGGGCCAGGGGCGGCTTCCTCTCCTGGCGCAGAGGCGAGGTTGTTCTTGGCAGGGGGAATGGCAGGTGCAGAGGCCAAAGGCACAGAAAGCATGACCCAGATGCCTGCCCCTGGGCAGAGGGAGCAGCGGCACCTCCCCAGAGCCCTCCCCTGAGTACCGTGGATAGCCCTGGACAAGAGACGTAGAACAACCCAAGGAGACTGTAGGACGGGAGAGAAGACCGAGTCGGGCTAGGCATGGCATGGTGGTGAGTTCCCTGAGTTTTCTTATTGCCTTGTGCTTTCCAGAATTGGCAATGACGCAACCGGTGACCTGGAAACACCAAGGGAGCCGGGCAGAAAGTCCCACCCCCATCCCCCAAGCCTGCATTTTCTTTCTTTCTTCTTTAAAGATTTATTTATTTATTTGACAGTCAGAGTTACAGAGAGAGAGGGAGAGACAGAAAGAGCGAGATCGTCCATCCGCTGGTTCACTCCTCAGATGGCCGCAGTGGCAGGGCAGGGCCAGGCTGAAGCCAGGAGCCAGGAGCTGCATCCGGGTCCCTCAAACACTTGGGGCCATCTTCTGCTGCTTTTCCCAGGCCATCAGCAGGGAGCTGGATGGGAAGTGGAGCAGCGGGGATTCGAACTGGCACTCATATTGGATGCTGGCATTGCAAGTGGCAATTGCTTGCTACGCCACAACCCCGCCCCCCCCCCAAGCTTACGTTTTCTGGCTGGGGCACGAGACAAGGGGTGTCCTAGCAAGACAGAGATGCTTCTGTTGTGGGAAAAGTTGCTCATCTTGGCCAGGCCGATGCCAACACCCTGGTGTGGAAGTATTCGAGTTTGACCCGATGCTGTCGTTGGAGAGAACTGGGGAGAGGCTGCGAACGCGTGGTTGTCTCAGGACAAAGCGCTCACCCTAGGTACAGCATCATGTATTCCAGAAACTGTGGTCTTCCCGCGGCTGGCACCAAACAGCGAGCGCTTTGGGGGCTTGCGGGAGTGGAGGCTGGAGAGGCGTCCCTGGGGGCAGGTCTAGGAGTCAAGGTTCCAGACCATTTGCCTGCACACCTGCTAACCTGCGGGGCAAGGAGGCCCTGGAAGGCTGGCAGCAGTGGTGTTTTGGAGGCTCACTCGCTCTGGTGAGGCCGTGGACGGGGTGCTGCTGGAAGGTTCTCGAAGCCGGAAGAGCAATCCGGAGGCTGCAGGTGATTAAAGCCAAGCCAGGTGGAGGCATGAGGCCAGGAAGGATGTCCTTCCACGTGGCACAGACAGAGCGCCTTTGTCCAAGTCCCCTGGAATCCTCGCATAGAAGAAGGAGGATGGGCAGGCCCTCTCCGCTCCAGGGTGCAGGCTGAGAGGGGAGAGAGAGACAAGCGCTGTGCAGGAGGCCCCCAGCACCCCGCTCCCAGTGCTTGGTATGTGTCCTTCCGAGCACAGCTGGGGAGGTGGTCACTGCTTCACCCCTGACCTGGGGGCAGCTGGGGAGAGGCCCAGGCTCAGCACTTGTAGCGTGGGGGTGAGGAATGTGGGAGGGTGGGCAATGGCCTCCTTTAGGCATTGCCTGTGCAGGGTTTGAGTCACTGCACAAACACCTGGCCCTTTTGGCATTTAAAAAGCCTCAGCAGGATAAATAAAGGAGGTGGGGGAGGGGATTGTATTCTCTTCTGTAAAAAGATTTATTTGGGGCTGATGTTGTGGTGTAATGGGCAAAGTCGTCACCTGGGACGCTGGCATCCCAAGTGAGTGCTGGTTCAGGTCTCAGCTGCTCCACTTCTGATCCAGCTCCCTGCTAACACACTCGGGAAGCAGCAGATGGTGGCCCAAGTACTTGGGCCCCTGAACCCATGTGGGAGACCTGAAAGAAGCTCCTGGTTCCTGACTTTGACCTGGCCCACCCTGGGTTGTTGCAGCCATTTGGGGGAATGAACCAGCATGGAAGATCTCTCTGTTTCTTTCTGTCTCTCCCTCTCTCTCCTGTAATTTTGCCCTTCAAATAAATAATAAATAAAAATGAGATTTATTTGAAAGGCAGAGTCAGAGAGAGAGGGAGAAAGAGACAGAGAGAGACAGAGACAGAGGAAGACAGAGAGATCTTCCATCTGCCAGTTCACTCCCCAAATAGCCGCAACAGCCAGGGCTGGGCCAGGCGGAAGCCAGGAGCCTAGAACTCTGTCTAGGTCTCCCACATGGGTGCAGGGTCCAAGCACTTGGGCCGCCATCTGCTGCTTTCCAGTGCATTAGCAGGGAGTGGATCAGAGGTGGAGCAGCTGAGACCCGAGACAGCGCTCACATGGGATGCTGGCACTGCAGGTGGTGACATAACCTGCTGTGCCACGACGCTGGCCCTGGGCCTGGATTCTAGTCCATCTGGCACCACCACGTGTCCCTGGGCAAGGCCGTCTGTCCTCTCTCCTTTCCTGTAAATCCTAGGGGTGGCTCCTCCCCTAACACTGTTCCTCAGAGGGCCTGGCGCATGCTCACTGCCTTGAGCCTCCTGGGGAAGCAAGCCTAGCAGCCACTGTCCCCAAGGGGCTCCCGCTCCAGCTCTCCCCCCCGGCCACCATGGCCATGAGCCCACAGACCTGGAAGAGGAGTGTCCATGAGGCAAGCTAAGGGTTCCCACCAGGGCCAGGGGCTGTGGGCTCCCTGGCCTTGCTGGCTGACGGCTCCTGGATGCCTCGTGTTTTGGGAAGTGGTCGTGAGTGGGGCAGGAGGCCGTGGGCTCTGGCTCCTCCATGGTGCTGCTCCGACCAGGCCAGAGGTCCAGCAGTGGGACCAGGCAGTGCTACCTGCAGGTGGCACCTCCCAGAAAGGCGTCCCCGGAGCGGCCGCTGTGTTTTGCATGTGGCTTGTCCCCTGTGAAGCTCCTGTAGGAGTTGAATCCCCACCGTGAGTTACGAAGAGGGTGAATCTTACGCTGACTCCGGTGGGTGGAGGCGGGGCCTTGGGAAGCCTTGGGAGGCCATCAGGGTGGGGCCCCGTGAGCCCACACTGCTGGCTTCGTGAGAAGAGACAGAGAAGAGAGCAGAGGCCGCAGACCCGTACTCTCTGTCTCTCGCCACACGATGTCCTGGAACTCTGCGAGGAGGCTGTCACCAGGCGTGACCCCTTGAGCACCTCTTCTTTGTAGAATCTAGGTTCTTTTTTTTTTTTTTTTTGACAGGCAGAGTGGACAGTGAGAGAGAGAAAGACAGAGAGAAAGGTCTTCCTTTTTCCGTTGGTTCACCCCCCAAATGGCCGGCGTGGCCGGCGCACTGCGCCGATCCGAAGCCAGGAGCCAGGCGCTTCTCCTGGTCTCCCATGGGGTGCAGGAGCCCAAGCACTTGGGCCATCCTCCACTGCACTCCCGGGCCACAGCAGAGAGCTGGACTGGAAGAGGAGCAACTGGGACAGAATCCGGCGCCCCGACCGGGACTAGAACTCGGTGTGCCGGTGTCGCAGGTGGAGGATTAGCCTAGTGAGCTGGCCAGAACCTAGGTTCTTAACAACAGAAAAGGAGCTAAGACAGTGGTTTTGCTGCGATAGCCAATTTCTCATGGGAGGCACCATCCAATTTGCCCTTCTTGGTCTGCAAACGGGGATGCTGAGGGCCAAGGGCACGGACAGCTGTCCAGAGGGCACCCAACAGGTGCAGAAAGCTTGGCCCAGATCTGGAACCTTCCCTCTGCTGGCCCACGTCCCAGGAGGCATTTTCTCAGAGGGCTTGAGAAATGTGTTGGAGAACAAGTGGGGGATGGTGACACAGCGGGCACAACTGCTAAGCGGCTGCCCCCATCTAACACCTGACCCGTGTGGCCTGCAGCCCCTAGTGAGCACGTAAGTGGTGAGACATCAGCGGGGCTTCCCGGGGATGCTGCGCTCGAAGGTCTGGGTCCGGTCACCTAAGGAACAACTTGAATTCCACCTTGTAAACCCCTCCAAAGTGTCGCCAGGGGGCGCTCTCTGCTGCTGGGGCAGGCATGGGATCTGAGCTTGGGAAAGCAGTTTGCAACAGAGCCCCTCGATGCCGCCCTGAGCCTCTACAGCTGTGGCCGGCTTTCCGTCTTCTGCGTGCACCCGATCTGTGGCTGAGCAAAACTACATAAGGCGCCTACAGCGGGCTGCAGAGCCCGCATTTTCCTTCCTCTTTGAAAGGGAGAAACTCTGATGGGGAAAATTAGTTCCAGAGGTCACCGCCAGGGGCAGCACCCAAGCACAGAGCCATGGTGATTTTTTTTCCAGCAGGAAGGATGCATGTGGCTAGGAGGCTGGGAGATGCCATGCCTCCCGTTAGCCCCGAGACACACGTATCATACATGGGAGGGAAGCCTGGGGAAGCAGGAGGCACAAGGCCCACAGGGCGGGTTCTTACCTTTTTGCAGCCACGGAATCTCTCTCTGCAGTCTGGGCCAACCACGGGCCCCTGCTCCAAGGGCTGCTTCTGCTTTTCAAGCTGGTGGAGTAAAATGCGGATTTTAAATGAAGTCAGTGATACAGAAATTCAGCTATGAGGATAGTGAGAGTGGAGCAGCGTTCTGAGGTCCCGGGCCATGCCGTCAGCGGAGAGGAAGGTGGGGCCGCAGCCAGGGGCGCGCTGAACGCTGCTGGGCCCTGTGCTGTCCACATTCGTAAGGGAAGCAATGCCCCATCTGAGTTCAAACTGGCGACAGTCCAGAGGCTGTGCCTGCAGCTTGTGGGCGTAGAACAAGGAAACTGTCAGATTCAAAGGGTCAGAAAGATGAAGGCCTTGAGTTAGCTGATTGCATTAAGATTACATTTAAGAAGGCATTAAATAAAACCCTTGTTTGCTTTATAAGACCCCTCCGATGCCGAATCCTTTTAAAAACTTGTTTACATGGTAAAATGTGTTAAATACATATTTTGTAATAGAGACAATTTTTCTCGACCTAGGAGGGAGCAGATTCTAATTTTTCTTTCTGCTACGTCACAGTTAAGGTATAAATGTTGCTTGCTTCTCGTAGGTAACCTGGACGGACCCTAGCCCAGGTCCCGGAAACACCCTTGGAAGAAAACGAGGTGTTGGAGTTTGAACGCTGGGTCCTCCTGGGGAGTCGGGGTGGCGTGGAGCCGGAAGGAAAGTCCTTTGTGTGTCGAGCTCTGTTATTTACAGGCTGGGCGTAGGCTTTTACTTGAGACTGAGTTTCCCCAGTCTCCACAGCGGGGATTCTAACCCAGCGCCACAGAGATGTGCCCGGGATGGAAGGAGGAGGTGCTGAACTGGCCGCTGTCCCGCCGTGCTGGTAGACGGTGCGCAGCCTGGGTGACTGTACCCGTCTCCTTTGACCGCATGACACCAATTGTCCCTACGCATCAGTGCCACACGGCGCTATTGGGCAGGCTGCTGCTGAGACCCGGCCCGGACCTGTAGGAGCCCCGAACTGGCAGTGCTGGAGTGGGGAGAGAGGGAGCGCGGACCGCAGAGACTGTTTTATCTACCCCGTCTCAGAATCTAGGTGCTCTGGTGTACTTAGCATCTGAGGTGCTGATGTACTTAGCATCTGAGGTGCTCTGGTGTACTTAACATCTGAGGTGCTGATGTACTTAGCATCTGAGGTGCTGATGTACTTAACATCTGAGGTGCTGATGCACTTAGCATCTGAGGTGCTCTGGTGTACTTCACATCTGAGGTGCTGATGTACTTAGCATCTGAGGTCCTGATGTACTTAGCGTCTGAGGTGCTGACGCACTTAGCATCTGAGGTACACTGATATACTTAGCATCTGAGGTCCTGATGTACTTAGCAACTGAGATGCTGAGGTTCTTAGCATCTGTTACATGTTAGAGGCACCAGCTGACTCTCGGTTCCTGAGTTTCCTGTTGACAAAACAGGACTACAGTAGTGTCTAATTCTTAGCGTTCTTGGGAGGGTTCAATGAGTACCACTTTTTTTTTTTTAATTTATTATTTATTTAAAGGCAGAGTTTCAGAGAGTCATAGAGAAACCTTCCATCCACTGGTTCACCCCCCAAACAGCTGCAACAGCCAAGGCTGGGCCAGGCCAAAGCCAGGAACCAGGAACTCCATCTGGGTCTCCCACGCGGGTACAGGGGCCCAAGCACCCAGGGCATCTTTGCCTGCTTTCCCAGGTGCATTAGCAGGGAGCTGGATTGGAAGTGGAGCAGTTGGGACTTGAACCAGATCTCTAGTATGGGTTGCCGGGCGTTGCAGGCGGTGGCCTAACCTACTGTGATGCGATGCTGGCCTCTGCACTACTCTTTAAAAAATGTTTATTTTGTTTATTTTCATCTACTTGAAAAGCAGTGAGGGAGAGAGAGAGAGAGAGGTCTCCCATCTGCTGGTTCACTCCCCAAATGCCCACAACAGCCAGGGCTGGGTCAGGCTGAAGCCAGGAGCCTGGAGCTCCATCTGGGATGCCTACGTGTGGTGCGGTCTGCAGGGGCTCAAGCCCTTGAACCATCATCCACTTCCCACCAGGATGCGTCAACACGAGGCTGCTCGCTCAGGAGCAGAGGAGCTGGGGCCGGCACTGGCACTCCGTGGAGTCTGGGAGGCGGACATCCAAGGAGCGGCCCCGACGCACCCATCTCTGTGATGCTGCGAGACGCGCGTGGTGCTGAGTTGCTGCTTGCTAGTCCGTGTTAGTCAGTCACCTACCCACACAGCCTCTCAGCCAGGCAGGCTCAGGACTTCCGGTTTGCGCTTGCTGAGCCACGGGCCTGGGACGTTGTCCCTGGGGGCTCCTGCCCGGGTCCCAGCTGGAGCGGCGTGGCCCTGCCCGGGCTTGGCTGGGTCGCCTTTGCATCATTAGCCCTTCTCCCCTCACTATTTAGAATAGCGTTTGTCCTCTGAAATCATTATGTTCCCTTGGTTCTTAAGCTATTCCCCTCTTCCCATCAGAGAATAAGGCCCAGGGCAGCAAGGAATTCCTCCCACAGCCCCTCATTGTTTTGCTACCTTGAAACTGTGGTTTGGACGATCTAGATTCTCAAATATTTGCTAACCGACTGAATATTCTGTCCTCGGTGGCTGTTCCGCTTTGGCCACACACATCGTCAGGAAGCTCACAACCTCCTGAAACAGTCTGTCCCCCGTCTGCACTTTTGACTGTTAGAAAGCTCCTTTTACTGGGTCGGTTCTGCCCCTCTGATCCACAGGACAAGTCTCAGCTTCGGCGGGGAGTTCCATCTCTCTCCGGGGGCGGCCCCATTTCTGATCCGTCAGCAGGGGTCTTCCCCCGGATCTTCCACGAGTCCCCACAGATGGCCGACTGCCTGCTCTAACCGGGTGGGGGTGGTGTCAGCCTAGCTTCGGCCGGAAGCTATTGGGAGCGTTGACCAGCAGGTCCTGCGTCCCCAGCCGTGCTGTGCTCGCCTCCCTGATGGGAGAAAGGCTCAGGGGTCCCAGTCTGAGATGCGCTGGCTCCCGCTGAGTTCCAGCTCTCATAGGGTCTCTGCTGTGGACCTTCCCGGGACCTCGGACATGCCCTCGGCCCTGAGATGACCTTAAAGGGAGCCACAGCTCAGGAGTTTCCCAAGGAGCACTTTTCCTCCAACGCCCGAGAACACGGCACAGACCATACGCACGGCCAGGGTCTCGTTTGGGAAGCGTGCTTTCCAGCTCGGATTTCCTGATTCTCCAGGGGGAAGACGGTTTTTCTCCTGCTAAATCCACTTCCATCCCCCCCCCCCCAGGCTCCCATGTATGGCTCCCTTCCAATAACATCTTGGGGTTCTTGGGGTGATAAGAACCGCCATGTAATTGTTTGGCGCCATAAACGACTTAAATTGGTTAGGATTCTAATTACCGTGAAATGACTTTATTGCCTCCTGGCTGATAACAGGGCTGTAACCTTCCTCCCCATGGGAGCACAGGGCCCCACCCCCTGGGGTCAGGCCGCGGTCAGGGCCTGGGCAGCTGGGGAAGAGGTGGGAGGGGCCTTCTTCTCCCCAACCCCCAGGGCACACCTTGGACATCTCTATGTCCCAGGCTCCTCCCCGCCCACTTTTCCTGGCAGCCTTGGCGAGGCCCTGCCCCTCGGCCTGACTCTCGTCACTCATCTGTGATGGCAGGTCTGTCCTGTCCACCGTGGTGGCAGCCCTGTGGAGGGAGGAGTAAAGGCAACTGGACACAATGCAGGGTTTAGTCACTCATCCAGGGTTTATTGAGCACTTACTATGTGCTAGGCATGGTACCAGGAGGTGGATGAGGGGAGCTACACACACACACACACACACACACACACTCACACAGCACGTATGGATCTATGCTCAGTGCTAGATGTGTGTGTGAGCACACATCCATGTTGAGTGTTATTATATACAAAATGTAAATGTCCATATCTACACAGACCCCGTGTATACCTCTAGTGCTCACTGAGTGGCGTTATTTACATCTGTGTGCAGAACAGCTTGCGTGTATGTGTGCATGTTTATATATGTCTCTCCGTGGTGGCTCCAAGCCTGGGCAGCAGGCATACCTGAGTTCCCGTCCGACCTCTGCTGTGCGACACCAGGTGCATCTCCCTCCACCACTTGGGATGGCTGTGTGACAGTGTGGTGTGAGGAGGCATAGGGCAGGCCCTCAGCTTGCCCTAATAAAGGCCCGCGGTGGCAGTGTCGCGGGAGCGGGCGGGAAGGGCCACTACAGAGGGCCATCAATAACTTATCTGCAGCATCTACTGCAAAGATAGGGCTTTGTGGCTGCTAAGTTGTGAAGTCGTGCGACTGTGCCGGCCGCCAGCGTGTTCTAGGCCCTCGTCTTCTAGGAAGGATGCTCGTGTTTCGAAGGAGAGGCTGAGCTTGGTAAGAGGAAGGCAGCTTTGGAGCTGGCCCTTGGAGTCCAGGTGGACCAGCCATGGTGGGGTGTCGCTCCCCCTCTTCGTGGAGGAACGACACAGGACCCTGCGCTGTTCTTTCTGTCTGCTCGGCCCTCCCCGGGTTTGCTGCTGGTTCTTCCCGGGTTGGCTACTATCCCTTCCACCTCCGTGGAAGGGCAGTTCCCCCTGACCGCATTCCCCACTTCCGCAGGGGAGCGGCACACCGCCGGCCGGTTCTCTCGGGGGCTGCACGGGTTCCCTTAGATGTTCCCCATAGATGTTCCTGGTGCGTGCCGTCTCTCTCCTCCTTTATAGTCCTCTTCCGCCAATCCTAACTCGGCTGCCCACACGCCAAGTACGCTGCTCTCCAATCAGGAGCAAGTCCTACAGTTAATTGGTTGAACTGGAGGCAGCTGTGCGGAAGCTGTTTACTTCTCTCCCAGCGCCATATTGTGGGAGAGCAGATGCATAGAATAAGTCTTAATTCCAGTAACTCAGTCTAGTCCGGATTGCTCCCCACAGTGGGGGAAGAGGGCAGGGCATCCCCAGCCAGGGCCGAGGCACAGGGCAAAGGGTACGCGATAGAGCTGCGCCTGAGGAGGCCCAGAGGCCTCTGAGGACTGTGCCTGGTTGGAATGCAGGGCTCAGGGGAGGCTGCAGCCAGAGTGGGACTGAGAGGCGGAGGGAGAGGAGACCTTCGGGAAACACTGTGTGTTATCTTTCTTTTTTAAGATTTATTTTATTTATTTGCAAGGCAGAGTGACAGAGAGAAAGGAAAGGGGGCGGGAGAGAGAAAGAGAGAGAGAGAGAGAGAGAGAGAAAGAAGAGATTCCATTTGCTGGTTCACTCCCCAAATGGCCACAACAGCCAGGGCTGGGCCAGGCTGAAGCCAGGAGCCAGGAGCTTCTTCCAGGTCTCCCACATGGGTGCAGGGGCCCAAGGACTTGGGCCATCTTCTGCTGCTTTCCCGGGTGCATTAGCAGGGAGCTGGATAGGCAGTGGAGCAGCCGGGACTCCAAGTGGCGCCTATTTGGGTTGCGGGTATCAACAAGCCACAGCCTAACTGACTGTACCACAATGCCGGCCCCAACGTTATGTCTTTCCACCTCTTAGATTTTAGAGTGCATCTGTAATAAAGGGGGCATCCAAAACCACGCCATGTGATTGTGACAACCAGCACAATGAACAGCAAACGTTAAAACCTCTACGACTCAGTCCATATTCAGAGGTCCTTGATGAGGCAAAAATTTTTAAAGTTTCTTTTTTTAAAAAAAATCAGGACCACAAAAGGTTCCCGGACTGCCTTTGCTTGTTTTCGCTCCGAAGTTTCTTGGATTGCTGGCAGCTCCTCTCCCTTTCCCTCCGTGTGATCGCTTCGTTGGGAACACAGAGTTGTTGGTTCTGTGACTGCTGTTTTCTGAACGTGGCTGATTGCTTCTTCATGATGTCTGCTTTTGTCTTCTACCTTCTATCCTTCAAATAGTGGGGGAGCACCCAGCCCGTGGGCCACGGAAGGCCCTGCTTAGGCGACTGCTGGCAGGACTCGAAGTCCGATCCATCCACAGCAGGTACATTTTTAGGTTGATCATTTTGGGTGGCCTGTGCACGATGCTGTCACCACCCACATGGCCCTTGGCAGGACAGAGCTTTCCCCAGCCCTGGTCTAGAGAATGAGTGGAGTCCACGAGTTCAATGTTTTGGGCAAGAACACCCCCAGGTGGTGCTGCACTCCTCACGGCCTTACGTCAGGATTCACGCAGAGGGGGGCCGCCCCACTCGGAGTGAGACTACGATGGAGGGGTCGGAAGGTGCCAGCCTGCTCTCGCCACGGGTCAGCGCTTTGCAAGTGTTCAGTTTGTCTACCTTTCTCTCTTCAGAGGACGCGCCAAAGGCCTGGTGCTGTGGCACAGCAGGTGAAGCCTCTGCCTGCAGCACTGGCATCCCATACGACACTGGTTCATGTCCTGGCTGCTCCACTTCTGACCCAGCTCCCTGCTAAAGAGCCTGGCAGACAGTGGAAGACAGCCCAAGTGCTTGGGCCCCTTGCACCCAGGTGGGAGACCTGGAAGGAGCTTTGGGCTTCTAGCTTTGGCCTGGTTTAGCCCCAGCTGTTGTAGCCATTTGAGGAGTGAATCAGCAGATGGAAGATCTCTCTCTTTTTCTCTCTCTCTCTGTAACCCTGCCTTTCAAGTAAATTATTATTATTATTATTATTTTTAAGGAGGAAGCACCAAGAAGGACATGCGTCACTCCAGCAGGGGTCTGGTTGTAGCGAAGAAGCGTCACCTCCTTGTGTCTGTGCCTAATGCTCCTGTAACAGTCACCTAGGGTGGAGGGGGCTGCAGGGATCAAAGTGAGGCTGTCCCGGTCGTGCCTGCCGGGTCGTTCCCGTGTGATCTTGGTTCCTACAGGAAGGCTGGTTGAAAGGGGATCGCAGAGAGGCTGGAAGTTTACTCCTCCACTTTGCTGATTAAGAAAACAGCATCCAGGTGCTCAGGGCCGCACTCTGGGGGACGGAGAGTGAGCCCCACTTTCAGCTCTTCGCACCCTTGGGCAGCCCCGCCCCCACAGACTGGGGGCCTGGTCCACGGTCATGTGACACTCTCTGGCCAATGCGACCGTGCCAAGCAATGCACGCAGAGGCTCCGTGGCGGCTTGCACACTGGAGCTTGTTTCCTTGGATGCTTGGTCTCTGGAGCCAGGCAGGCACCGCATGGGACAGAAGATCCGGTTGGACTCCATGGAGACCGGGCCTGGAGACGGAGAGGCCGCAGCCTGTAGTTTTCAGCCCCAGCCTCACAAGGGGACTTCCTGCCACACTGTGTGAGCAGAAGAACCACCAGCTGAGCCTGGTCAGCTCACGGTCATGATGACGCCAGCTGTGACTGCCGAGTCTCTGCTTGTGGGGTAATTTGTCGTATAGCAGCAGAGGATGGAAGCAAAGCAGGGGCGACAGTCACAGTGCTAGTCTCTGCCCACTGGGCTGTCTGCTGCCTGCCTATGGCCACTCAGCATTTACTTGAGAAGCAGGCAGGGGTGGGGAGAGGGCTCCCATCTTCTGGCTCACTCTCCAAATGCCCCCAACAGCTGGGGCTGGGCCAGGCAGAAGCCCCGAGCCAGGAACTCCATCTGAGCCCCCCACGTGGCTGGCGGGAACCTGATTACTTGAGCCATCAACACTGCCTCCCAGGGTCTGCCTCGGGGGAGGTGAGACTTGAACCCAGTCATTCTGATGGGGGGCGTGGATGTCTTAACCGCCAGACTAAACGCCCTTTCCCTGGCCATTCACCTTTAAGACGAACATTTGCCTTTAAGTCTTCGCTCATGTCA
Source organism: Oryctolagus cuniculus (assembly GCF_051225735.1). NCBI lineage: Eukaryota > Metazoa > Chordata > Mammalia > Lagomorpha > Leporidae > Oryctolagus > Oryctolagus cuniculus. The sequence goes on along the minus strand of NC_142877.1, from coordinate 112,861,274 downwards.
CTTGTCTCTAGGGGCTTCTTCGACCACTGCAATCACTATGCAGCCCGCAGCCCCCCGGCAGGGCCCACAGCCCCTTTGCCCTGCAGTGGCATTTCTTCTGTTCTGTGTCACTGACACCTGCCCATCCCACATGTGATTGATGTACTGTGTTTTGGCAGCAGGGATTTGGTCTGTTTCGCTCACTGCTGTCTCCTTGTGCTTGGGACCGTGGGGGTGGACGAAGGAGTGCGCGCCTGCCCTCGGGTCTTGCTGCTCCTCCAGTGTTTTTGCGAGGTCTTCCTTCTCCTTTCCCTTATCCGAGATAATCGTGAAAGTCCTGAGGTGGGGGCTTTTGAGCTCGCTTGCAGGAGGTCCTCCCTGGAGGCGTGTCTAAAGGCTCCTAGAAACCCATTCATTAATTCATTCATTTCATAAACGCATATGGAGGCCTCACTCGGGGTCAGGTACTGTCCATACTTGGCTGTGGGCCAAGCAGTCAGGAATCTTGACGTTAGCACAGTGGCCAAGCCACTGGTTGAGACGCCCGGGTCCCACGTTGGAATGCTTGGGTTCAACACCTGGCTCGGGCTTCTGACTCCAGCTGCCTGTTGCTATAGGCCCTGGGAGGCGGCAGCGATGGCTCGAGTAGGTGGGTTTCTGCCGCCCACCTGGGAGACCCGGATTCCGTTCCTGACTCCTGACTTCAGCCCCACCTGGTCCCAGATGTTGCAGGCATGTGGGAAGTGAATCAGTGGATGGAGACGCTCTATCAGTCTTTCTCTCTCTCAAAAAATAAATTAATAAATAAAATAAAGTCCAGAATCTTCCTGTGGTGCTTGTATTTTACAGGGGAGACAGGGAGTAGACATTTAGGTCATCGACTGTAACAGGTGCTCCAGAGGACGAGCAAGTCAAGAAGGGGCCCACAGGCTGTGCGGAGGTGGCACTGGGGGTTCAATTTTTTTTATTTGACAGGTAGAGTTATAGACAGTGAGAGAGAGAGAGAGAGAGACAGAGAAAGGTCTTCCTTGGCCGGCGCCGCGGCTCACTAGGCTAATCCTCCGCCTAGCGGCGCCGGCACACCGGGTTCTAGTCCCGGTCGGGGCGCCGGATTCTGTCCCGGTTGCCCCTCTTCCAGGCCAGCTCCCTGCTGTGGCCAGGGAGTGCAGTGGAGGATGGCGCAGGTCCTTGGGCCCTGCACCCCATGGGAGACCAGGAAAAGCACCTGGCTCCTGGCTCCTGCCATCGGATCAGCGCGGTGCGCCGGCCGCAGTGCGCCGGCCACGGCGGCCGTTGGAGGGTGAACCAACGGCAAAGGAAGACCTTTCTCTCTGTCTCTCTCTCACTGTCCACTCTGCCTGTCAAAAAAAAAAAAAAATTGGACTTGGGGAAGATTTGCAGTCTCTGCCGCACCACATTTTCTGTGCACTGCCTTGCACAGGGGGCCGCCTTCAGCGCTGTGGAGGCGTCGGAGCCACTGGGGCCCTGTGCAAGCTTGCACGTTGGGGTGCATGGGGGTGATGGTGGGTGCCCAGCGTGGTGCAGCACCCCGAGGCTTTCCCCACCCCTTGTGACAAGCTCCGGCCCATGGAAGGCAGCGGCTGTGGTGAGCGAGTTCCGAGCCAGAGCCCTGGGAGCTTCCACGTAGCATCCGGGTCCCTTATCCAAGGAAGCTGAGTGAGGGCCAGCTGACCCGATCACCTCGTCACCAGGCTCCCGGGTGACAAAGCCAGACCTGGGAGTGTGGCCGTCGCAGTGGGCGGCGTGGCTGCTGACCTGCTGAGAGCTGTGGTGGCCTCTGAGGGCAGGTGAGGAGTCCACGGCGGCATGGGCCACAGTCCTCGCTGTTCTCTCGGGCCACTGAGGTCCGGGATAATTAGCCACGGAACAGAAGCTAGTTCTGGCATAAAACAGAGTACAGATGATGTGATATATTACATTTATAAGGATATCTTTACCTCTTTCTTACTCAAGTGAGATCAGAATTCAGTTTTGCAATTTGATTTTTCTTTCTTGTTTTCAAAGGCGTATTTTATGTATTTGAAAGGCAGAGTGACAGAGAGGGAGAATAGAGAAAGAGATCTTCTGTTTAAAGTTTCACTCCCCCAATGTCTGCAACAGCGAGGGCTGGGCCAGGGGGAAGCCGGGAGCCAGGAACTCCATGCGGGGCTCCCACGTGCGTGGCAGGGACCCAAGTGCATGGACCATTGTCTGCTGCCTTCCCAAGTGCATTAGCAGGGAGCTGTAGGAGAAGCAGAGCAGCCGGGACCCAAACTCTGATCTGGGATGTGGGGTTGCAAGCAGTAGCTGAGCGGTGCTGTGCCACAATGCCCGCCCCTTGACCTTCTCCGTTGTCTGTGTCTGGTGATAATCTCCCACGAGCTACAATCTGCTGTCTGTCACTCTGTGGCTGGTGCACAAGTCTATTCCAATAGGCTCAGCCTGTGTCCTATTTCAGTGGTTTCTAGATTTTGCTAACCCAAAGCCTCAGCGAATGTTCTTGTACACACAGACTCGTGTTGCTAGCACTGGGGACACATGTGGGGACTGCAGTATCGGGCGGTTTTGCTGTCGTGCAAATATGACAGAGTGCACTTACCCTGACTTACAGAGCGACAACGTCTCTAGGTGATCACACTCTTGGGGGACCACAGTGGCACCTCTGCAGATGTCCATTGTTGAGGGCAACACCCCTGTGTGTCGCACAGCTCTCCATGTGTATGTATTACCTGCATTCCTTTTCTTCCAATAAAAGGATTTATTTATTTATTTGAAGAGTTACAGAGAGAGGAGGAGGAGAGACAGAGGCAGACAGACAGACAGATCTTCATCCACTGGTTCATACCCCAGATGGCCACAACGGCCAGCACTGGGCCAGGCTGAAGTCGGGAGCCAGGAGCTTCCTCTGGGTCTCCCATGTGGTGGCAGGGGTCATGTGCTGCTTTCCCAGACATTAGCAGGGAGCTGGATTAGAAGTGGAGCAGTCAGGACTTGACTGGGTGCCCATGCATTGCAGGTGACGGCTACTTGCTATGCCACCATGCTGGCCCCTAGATACATTCTTCAAATCGAATTACGGGGTCATAGAGAGTTGAATTTAGAATATTAATAGTTGGTGCCCAATGGCCTTCTAAAATTATTTAATTCATACTGTCTTGTATAGGAGAATGCCTATTTCTTTTTTTAAAAATATTTTATTTATTTGAGAGATCGAGTTACAGACAGTGAGAGGGAGAGACAGAGAGATGGCCGTAATGGTCAGAGCTGCACTGATCCAAAGCCAGGAGCCAGGTGCTTCTTCCTGGTCTCTCATGCAGGTGCAGGGGCCCAAGCACTTGGGCCATCTTCTACTGCTTTTCCAGGCCACAGCAGAGAGCTGAATTGGAAGAGGAGCAGCTGGGACTATAACGGGTGCCCATATGGGATGCCAGTGCCGCAGGCGGAGGATTAACCTACTGTGCCACGGCGCCGACTGCAAGAGAATGCCTATTTCATCAAACCCTAATACTTTTACGTATTTGCTGATCTGAACATAAATAACATATTTTATTCCTTTTTGTTCACACATTATTTTTTTTTTAAGATTTAATTTTTTATTTGAGAGGCAGAGAGGGAAAGAGAGAGAGAGAGATCTTCCATCTGCTGGTTCACTCCCCAAGTAGCTGCAACAGCCAGAGCTTGGCCAATTCAAAGCCAGGAGCCAGGAGCTTCTTCCAGGTCTCCCATGTGGGTGCAGGGGCCTGAGGACTTGGGCCATCCTCCACTGCTTTCCGAGGCCATTAGCAGGGAGCTGGATTGGAAGTGGAGCAATAGGGACATGAACGTCCGCCCATATAGGAGGCTTAGCCACAGTGCCAGCCCCTCCTACTTTGAATTAGAGATGAGGATGAGGCTCTTCATGTGTTTAGTGCTCACTTGTGCACTGGTTTTCCTGTGAATCTCTTCTGTTGGCCCCTTGCCTGCTTGCTATTGCTTGTTGTTCCTCTCTTAAAAAATTGGACCGTAAAAGGTCAATGGGCATTAAGGGAATGTGGCTGCGTTTCTAAGCTCTTTGCAGATACAGACTTTTAGATCTGAGTTCTAGAGGAGTTGGCAGAGCCATAGATAGGAATTTCCTGTTTTCTCCAAGTGTTTTACAAATCCAAAGTCTTCGGCCACATCGCCCAGGGTCATCACCCTCACGGCTGCCTTCTGAGGCTGGTCTTGTGGTCTCCAGTGTCAGGGGCTGGGACCGTCCGGCCCTGCAGAGCCCCCTGCCCAGGCAACCGCAGACTCGATACATCTAGCAGGCTGATTCTTGGGATGGTCATTTTGTACAGCCCACGCATGATGTCATCAACACCCACGTGGCTTCCCAGCCCTGACAGAGAGAAAGAGGGGTTCAGAGAGGCAAAGAAGCCTCCAGCTGGGAGGATGGAGAGAGACTCCTAAGGGCCTGCAAAAAATCCCCCCCCCCGGGGGGGTCCTGGCCAGCCCACTCTCCCAGGGCGCCTGCGTCTTTCAGGATCCCTGAGCTGTTTCTCTAAGTGGAAAAGTGTCAGCAATGCACAGGGATCACGTCGGTAGCAGCGCTAATGGCTCGCCGCCAGTGGCGAGGGCACTGACTGTTTTAGTTCCCCTCGACCTCCCTGCCCGCCTCCTTGCAGCTACTGCTTCCCTCCTTAACGAGAGAGAGAGTTAACAAAGCCGGGCACTCGCTCCTTTTCTAGTCTCCGTCTGTTCTGTGCAGCCCGGGTCCTTTGTAAGGACACAGAGGTGCTGGCTCCTGGTGCTGGAGGCCGTGCGGCTGTGGAGAGCCTTCTTGGGACAGGAGGCCAGAGAGACGCTGAGGGAGACCAGGGGCCCGGGCTCGTCCTTGTAGCAGAACCGGCTCTGGTCCGGCAGGGATGACCCCAAGCCATCCCCAGGGGCAGAGCCCTCATCACCTCTTAAAGACCCCACCTGGCATTTTTTTTAAAGATTTATTTATTTACTTATTTGAAAGGCTGAGTGACACACACACACACACACACAGAGAGAGAGAGAGAATCTTCCATCCACTGGTTCATTCCTCAGATGGCTGCAACAGCCAGGGCTGGGCCAGACTAAAACCAGGAGCTAGAAGCTTCTTCTGGGTCTCTGACACGGGTGCAGGGACCCAAGCACTTGGGCCACCTACCACTGCTTTCCCAGGCCATAGCAGAGAGCTGGATCAGAAGTGGAGCAGCCGGGACTCGAACCAGCACCCATATGGGATGCCGGCACCACAGGCAGTGGCTTTAGCCACTGCGCCACAGCACTGGCCATGGGGATTCTTTATGGTCCTTATTTTTGAGCCTCAGAACTCTTTGAGAAGCTGATGAAGGCAATGAATCTGCTTCCTGGGAGAAGGAAACACACAGATACACAGGCACGCACTCACACACAGAGACACACACACACACACAGACACACACAGAGACACACACAGAGTCATACACACACAGACACACAGGCACACACACAGACACACACAGGCACACACACACAGTCATACATATACAGACACACAGGCACACACACACAGTCATACATATACAGAGACACACACACATTCACACACAGACACACACACAGAGACACACACAGACACACAGGTATGCACACAGACACTCTCAGTCATACACACACAGACACACACACAGTCATACACACAGACACACACAGGCACACACACAGACACACTTAGTCATACACACACACACAGTCACACACACAGACACACAGAGACACACACAGGCACACACACAGAGACACACACAGACACACACAGACACACACAGTCATACACACAGACATACACAGACACACAGTCACACACACACAGACACACACAGAGTCACACACACAGACACACAAACACACACAGTCACACACACACAGACACACATAGACACACACAGTCATACAGAGACACACACAGGCACATACACAGACACACACAGACATACACAGAGACACACACTGTCGCTCCCCCTCTTCGTGGAGGAACGACACAGGACCCTGCGTTGTTCTTTCGTCTGCTCGGCCCTCGCTGGGTTTGCTGCTGGTCTTTCCCAGGTTGGCTGCTGGTTCTTCCCGGGTTGGCTACTGACCCTTCCACCTCCGTGGAAGGGCGGTTCCCCCTGCCACTTTCCCCACTTCCACGGGGGAGCGGCACACCGCCGGCCGGCTCTCTCGGGGGCTGCACAGGTGTTCCCCTTAGATGTTCCTGGTGCATGCCGTCTCTCTCCTCCTTTATAGTCCTCTTCCACCAATCCTAACTCAGCTGCCCACACGCCGAGTACGCTGCTCTCCTCCAATCAGGAGCAGGTCCTGCAGCTTGTCAAGTTGGTGAGAGGCAGCTGGGTAGAAGCTGTTGCCTCCTCTCCCAGCGCCATATTGTGGGAGAGCAGATGCATAGAATAAGTCTTAATTCCAGTAACTCAGTCCAGTCCGGGTTGCTCCCCACACACACACAGACACACACAGGCACATACACACACAGACACACAAGGAGACACACACAGAGATACGCACGTTTTTGCTTACTCCTTTGCGAGTCCCTTTGCTCCCTGCAGCTGTGCGGAGGAGCTGGGGGTGGAACGGCTGCCCGGGAGCAGAATGGAAGGGTGGGAGGTGGTTTGGGAAAACGGGCTTGTTCTTCCCGTGTGCTGGGTGCTGGCCACATGCGGGAAGGTGGGCCTTCCTGTGCTGGGCACAGAAGCCCGAGAGTTGGGGGGTGTCCCTGGCCCGAGATGACACACGGGTGAAAGTTCTAGAGTGTCCTTTGTCCCAAAGGCTCGAGTGCAAGGTCAAGGGAATCGAGTCATTCTTGTGAAGGAAAATCTCCCAGGAGAGAAACAACCCCCCAGGATGTGCGTTTGGGGTAATAGTGAGGCTGGGACATCTGGTCACCCGAGCCTCCCAGCATGTGCGAATCCGCTTCCCGCAGAGGCCCAGAGGAGGAGGGCATGTGAAGGGGGCAGGGCCGGGACCCGGGGCAGGGGGGCCTGCATCTCCCACTCCCCCCGGAAGTCTGGAGACCTGCAGTCTCCTCCGTGGCCTTCCCGCCACCACAGCGTGAGGAATGGCTGCGACAGCTCTGCAGTGAGTGGGGCCGGCCGCCTGACCCAGGGCTTCCAGGGTGGGGGTGAGTGGGAGAGAGAGGGATCCGTGGAGGCCTTCGCAGCTGGGGTGGGGAGGTTGCAGTGGGGAATGCGGGATGAACCCCCCACAGCAGGTTGGTGGAGGTGGGGCATGGCCAGGGCAGGGGGGTCATGGCCAAGGCCAGGCCAGATGAGACACACACAGCGGATGCCAGTGTGGGTGAGAAATATGGAGGCCTGGAAGGGACATTCTTCCTCCAGAGATGCAGTGGCATTTGCAAAAACATGTGTCCAGCCTCCACCGTCAGCCTGGCAAAGACCCCTGTGGGAAGGCGTAGAAGGGGGGACGACCCCGAAGGTGACTGTGTTTCACCCTGAGCTGTCAGAGGAGCCAGGACATTCCTAGACATTTCTAGAATCAGCTCCCTGCTGACCACACGGAAAGCAAATCCAATGCTGGCAAGCCATTGGAGTTACATTTTGCCCACAAAATGGGCACCTGCTACCCGTGGTGTGGGCCCCCCGCCTTTGCTGGTTGATTGGCTCTTTTCATCCCCCGGGGTTGTCAATTACAGCATGCATGGGCTCCACGGGACCAGGCATATCTAGTCTACAGGGCTGGTTCACGTGGTGAGGGCGGCCCTCTGTGGTTCTGACATATTTCCTGCCCAAAGCCAGAGCTAGCTTTGCCACCTCCAATGGACAGCTAAGAAAACGGAGGCTGGGTGAGGTGAGACTGGCACAGCAAATTCGAGAGCCAGGCTGTCCGATTCCTGGAGCAACGCCTGGGTGGGTGAGGGGCCCAGGCAGATGGCAATCTGGGGGCAGAGCCCTAGATCTCACTTGAGGCTGGTACATGGAGGTCAGTCCAGGATACCCAGCTTAGGGTACAGGCCCTGTGCTCCCTGAGTCTCGGAGACCCTCCCACAGAGGGGGAGCTCAGCGGTCGCCAGGGCTGGGGTCCAAAGCCACCCTTTTCCCAGTAGAATCCGGGATGACAGCAATCCCTCCACAGCGGGGCCGCCTCCTCTGCGAGTTACTACCAGGTGGGAGCTACTAGCTCCATTCTACAGATAGGAAGACAGAGGCTGACAGGGCTCGCGGCTTGCCCGAAACCTCGCGGCAAGGAAACAGAGAGTTGGATGTAATTTCAGACTCTCCAGGGCAGAGAGAGGCTGGTGTTCCAGCTGAACCCCTTTTCCATGTCCTGGGAAGGTGAACCCTAAAAAAAGAGCTTCCTGGCTTACTCTTCATCCATACCAGAAATGACAGCACGCCTTCCCACTCCAGCAGAGTAACCAGACACCAAAGTCTGCTTTAAATTAAAAAAAAAAAAAAAAAAAACACCCACTTTATTTCTCTCCCACTCCGGGACGCCCATATCCACGCCACGAAGAACACGTGAGACCCGGGCCGCTGCAGGTCACGTGAGCAAGGGTCTTGCTTGCCGGGCAGGGCAGCAGCACCTGGATGGAACCTGAGTTGTGCATCTGAGGTCCAGCTCTGTGACACGGCACGTGGCAGGTGCTCAATGCGTGTGTCATGAATGAACGCACAAGGCGTGTCCTGTGTCTCCACGTTTCTATCAAAGTGGGGGTCAGAAGAGTCCGCAGGAGTCACCTTGTCCAGCTGCCCCTTGTGTTACAGATGAGGTCCAGAGGGGGTGAGTGACCAGCAGGAGATCACACAGCAAGTTAGAGGAATCCCGGGTGCACGGCGGCCACCTCCGCAGTCCAGGGCTCATCCTGAGGTCTCAGCCCATCTGCCTTCGGAGCCAGGGAGCCACTCTGGCTGGAGACCTGAGCTGTCTTTTGCTGTGTGCCTTGCTGCTGGGTCCACGGTGGTTTGGCAGCGGGCACGCTCGTGGAGATTCCTGGGCTGTGGGCTGTCTTTGGATGATGAGGTCCATGTCCCCCCGGGTCCATCTGCCACGTGCCTTCCACTCCCTCCCGCGAGGAGCGTGGCCTGACTGGCGAGAGTGTGTCGGGTCCCTAGGTTGAAGAAGCACAGACGCTGCCCCACGTCGGGTGTGCCGGTGTAAGGAGGTACAGGGCAGGGGCGCAGCTCTGCTGGAGCTCAGGGCCCGGCAGGGGCTGCGTCTCCCATGGGTGCTGTGGGAGTATGGTGATCCGAGCTGGGAACCAGGCAGTGGCCAGCTGATCCTGAGCAGGAAGATACCGCCCCATGGGAGGGGCCAGTCTGGGCAGAGCAGCGGGTGTCAGCAGGGGGCCCTGCCACAGGAGAGGCCAGGAGGGAAAAGTGAGTGGTGAGCGCTGCCCTGGGCTGTCCCTGCAGCTTCCCAGCCTCCCTGCACTCCCTGAACAGCTCAGGGCGGGCAGCGTGGCCGCCTTGTTCTGCTTGATCAACACTGGGTTTAGCACTGGGAGCCTGGTCCTGATCCTGGCACTCAGAGCACCTGTTAGATGTGCCAACATCGCTTTGCGTGTCTTTGAACCCATTTCTGCGCTAGCAAAAGTGAGTCCATGAAGAACCCTGCCAGACTGTGTCACTGGGGAGGGCAAACCTCCCACCAGTGGGTGGGGCGGGGCCGTCTGCTTTGTTAACCGCTCTACCCACAGTGCTTAGCACCTGGAGCCCATTTGTGAGTGCGTGTGGGCTCCAGGTGCAGTTAACTGTTCGGAATTGTTTCCTGGGTGCCAGGCTTTCTCCAGGCGGCCGTCAGCAGACTCGGCCCCTGTCGTCTGAGGCATGAGGTGACTCCGCTGGGCCACACAGCAGGTGAGTACAGGGCTGGGACTCGAACCTGCGCGGTCTCATTCCCAAACCCATGCTCTCCAGCCCGCGTCTCGTACTTGGCTCTGTGGCCTTGTTTTTGTAGGCTGGGACATTTGCACAGTGCTACAAGCCACTCGGGAAGAAAGGAGGGTGCTGTGTGTGCCACTGGGTGAGGACGATGGGGACAGAGAGCCAGCCCCTCGGGCCGGGTCCCTGTCTGCCAGGCTGCCCTGTGCTGTGTCTACGAGAACTGAACCATGTCCCTCTGGGTCTGGCTGGGGTGTTCCTGGATGCTGCCCCCCCACTCCCCTCTCCCCGCCCCCGCCCCGCCCCCGCAGATGACTCAGCCACTCACAGCCTCGCTCAGGGGCTGTGGCCCGCCCAGGCCGCCGACCTTCTGCTTCCGCCACTTGGCTCGCTGATTCTGGAACCAGATCTGTGGGTAGGGACGGGGATGGAGAGAAGTTAGAGGGGTCGTCCCCATCTCTGGTGCTTTCCTGTGAAGAACCTCCCAGGCTGGAGATCCGCCTTCTGAGAGGGGACCAGGGTCACGGCCTCCAGCTGCACCTGAGGGAAGCAGCCAGGGGCAGAGAATTGGGAATGGGGGGAGGGGCCTGTGGAGGGCAGAACCTGCAGGGAAGCAGTTTCCCGTGGAAACAGAAGTTCAATGTCGGAGGCTCGTTCATTTCCAAGGTGAAAAATCTTGATTTTTATGTGACAGCCTCTGAGCGTAAAATACCGTGCAGACCAAATAAGCCTCGCCGGTGGGCTGTTGTCCGCCAGCAGGTCACCAGGTTGCAGCCCCCAGGCCCACCTGGCAGCTCTGGATGGCCCACTGGCGTTTCTCGGTACTCACGAGCGCGCCCTGATAGCCCCTGACGCACGCCCACTTGTACCTGGTAGCTCTGCCAGGCATTGAATTCTGGGCAGGCAGGCACAGGTGCTCCCCACTTAGCTGGAACCTGATGCCCGATGGGAAGGGGAAGGGGAGAAGTCTGAGCCAGGGGTGACCCCTAGCCATAAGGGAAGGAGGTTGGATTAAAATAAAGAGTGGAGTGTTGGCCTGGGCCCTGGCTCAGCTTCTGGGTTAGAGTACAAATCTTTTGCATTTGTTTTTAAAGACAAGTGGAGAGTGACTTGGGAAGCTGCATTGGAGAGAGTGCCCCTAGTCCCACAGTTGGGTCTGCTGGAACTCTGTATGCTAGCCTGGCCCTCACAGCACTGGGGCTATGTGAAGAGGAACTGGGGATGTGCAAAGAGGGGGAGAATGTGCCTGGCTGAGTTTCTAGGGGCTGCTGTATTTCTAGCCAGGGGTGCGGCTGCACACACTCTGGGGTGAAGAGACTACAGATGACAGATTAGGCTCATGGTGCTGCCACCAGGGCTCGGAGCATGGATCCGGGGTCCTTTGCATGTCTCTGTGTGGCCCCCAAAGCACTCTCTGTGTGGTCTCCATCAGGGGTTGGCTATCTGTACTTGTGGGCCAGCTCTGGCCTTCCACTTTTTTTTTTTTTTTTTGGACAGGCAGAGTGGACAGTGAGAGAGAGAGACAGAGAGAAAGGTCTTCCTTTTGCCGTTGGTTCACCCTCCAATGGCCGCCACGACCGGCGCTGTGGCCTGCGCACCACGCTGATCTGAAGCCAGGAGGCAGGTGCTTCTCCTGGTCTCCCATGGGGTGCAGGGCCCAAGCACTTGGGCCATCCTCCACTGCACTCCTGGGCCACAGCAGAGAGCTGGCCTGGAAGAGGGGCAACAGGGACAGAATCCAGCGACCCGACCGGGACTAGAACCGGGTGTGCCGGCACCGCAGGTGGAGGATTAGCCTATTGAGCCACGGCGCTGGCCCTTCCACTTATTTTTGAATGGCCTATGAGACAAGAATGGCTTTCTCGTTGGTCAATGGTTGGAAGAAACCAAAGGAATAATGGTATCTCGTAATGCATGCAGATTATATAAAATTCAAATTTCAGTGGTCGTAAATAAAGTTCCATTGTAACACCCCCGGGCTCGTCTGTTTCCGGATTGTCTGTGGCACGGTGGCAACCATGATGAAAATTGTCACCGTCTGGTCCTTTACAGAGAGGGGATGTCATCTCCTGGTCGGGGTCGTCAAGACCCGTGTTGCCGGGGGCGGGGGCAGAGTGAAGGAGGCTCTGGGACACTAACCGCAGGAGGGGGAAGGCGCAGGAGCAGAGCCCTGATGCGGCCCCATAGCATTTCACCTGCCCAGGACGCCGAGCGCCGTGTAACCATGTAGGCGACCTCGTCTCTGGGAAGACAGACAGCTGGACTCGTCGGATAAAATCAAGGGGAACTCTCCGATGGGGCAGCCCCAGGGGGCTGTGTCTCACCAATGGTCCCGCGGGCACCAGGGCCGGGCTGGGGGGCGGGAGGGGCCGTACCTGCACCCGAGCCTCGGGGAGGTTGATCCTCGCGGCCAGCTGGCTGCGGACGTGCACGTCGGGGTAGTGGGTGAAGTGGAAGATCTTCTCCAGCTCCTGCAGCTGCTCCGTGGTGAACACGGTCCGCACCCTGCGCTTGCTCTTCCTCCCTTCTGCAGGACACACGGGCGGGGGGCGGGGGGGAGGTCAGGGGCCTTGATGTCGGCCCCTCCGTGAGGCTTTTGTGCTGCCGTGTTGTACCCTCTCAACCCTGCTGCTGCCCCTAGCGCGTCTGACCCCTGGCTCCTGGGGCATGGAGCTTTGAAGTATCTTTGCTAAAGTCCTTGGCCTCTCGGCGGATGCCCTCTTGCCTACCCCGGACAGTGAGGCTGAGTCCGGCTTGGAAATTCCTCTCTGCTGCCCGGGAGTCTTCGGTGGCTCCCCCTGTCTGCAGCGGAAGACGATGCACTGTTTGATGCATAGTTGTAAAGACTGCTGCACCGAGTCACACCATGTATCATCTCCCCACCTTATGATCATTGTCCCGAATCCCACATTTTGTGAAGTTAAAATCCCCGTTTCCAAGAAAAAATAGCATATATGTGTATGTGTATAATAGCCACATAGGAAGCAAATGTGGCAAAAAGTTAAATAACGCTACCTTTTCAAATTAGGGCCAGGGGGCCAAGCTGCCACCTGTGGTGCCACATCTCCTACTGTGGGATGTTCATGTCCCTGTTGCTTCTCTTCTGATCCAGCTCCCTGCTAATGCGCCTGGGAAGGCAGTGAACGATGACTCAAGTACATGGGCCCCTGCCACCCGTGGGGAGACCTGGATGGAGTTCTGGGCTCTTGGCTTCAGCCTGGCCTATACCTGACCATTGTGGCCACCTGGGGAGTAAACCAGCAGATGGAAGATATTCTCTCTCTCTCTCTCCCCCCTCTTCCTCCCCCTCCCTCTCCCTCCTCTCCTCTCCTTTCCTCTCCTCTCCTCTCCTCTCCTCTCCTCTCCTCTCCTCTCCTCTCCTCTCCTCTCCTCTCTCTTTTTCCCTATCCCTGTCACTCTGCCTTTCAAATAGATGAAATAAATCTCTAGAAAAATCTTAAAAAGCAAATTCATTAAAAACCCAGGCCTCGTCTGGCCCACCCTCTATTTTCAGATAAAGTTTTATTGGCACCCAACTCTGCCCACGGGTCTGTGTATTGCCTCTGACTGCTTCTGCACGACAGTGGCAGAGCTGAGCCAAGAGGACAGAGAGCATATGGCCTGCACGGACTAAAGTAACTGGCGCCCAGCCCCTTACAGAGGGAGCATGCCAGCCTTGGTCGACCAAGCACAGGCTGAGCTCTATAGCAGCCAAGGCTGCTGCCGGTGCGCCTCCAACTCACCTGTCCAGCCTCTGTTCTACCCAGGACCTGCTACGGCGTTAGTGGGGCCCAGGGAAAGATGCTAGGTGGAGCCCCTTGTTCCAAAAGCAGGAGAGGAGCTTTTCCTTCCTTTCCTAGTCTCTCCACCCACCAGGGGTGGTTTTTAAGTTTCTCTTAGTGTCACGCTCCCCCGAGAGAGAACAGCAATGCTCACAGGGACCCACGGCCTACTCTGGGACTTGGCAGCATGGACGCCTACTGAAGGAACTTGCCTCCACCCTGCAGCCGGGTAGGAGCAGAGGAATAGTTGGCCGAGCCTGCTCCAGGTGGGGACAGGGCATTGAGTCAAGGCTCCAAGGTCCCAGTGGGTGCTTCCCTGGCCCGTCAGCCTTCACTTGGAAAGCACAAATGCAAGTGTGAAATTGTTAAGAAGTTTGGGATGGTGGCCATCAGCGTTCAGTGCCAATCAGAGGGCTTCCTTCTGGGCCAAGGCTCTGCGCATCTGCACTGGCCACACCCACCTCCTCCACCCTCTGTTGCCCCGCACACCTGGCTTCACGCAGGCTGGCCGACACCATCCCTGCAAAGCAGCACATGAGTGCTTGTCCCTCTGGTGTATCTAAAGTGGCCCTGAGTCTGAGGTGACCTCTCCTCTCTTGTCTGTAATTCTAATTCCTACTGGTTCTTCAGCACCTACATCCATTCTCATAATCTCCAATAATTCTTCCCCCATCTTTTTAACCTTGGGTGATCATGCTTACTAAGAGGATCTTTATCCGGCTTGTTAGCTACGTCATTCATTCATCTACATCTTCATTAAGCACATACTTCTTTGTGCTGGTCGCTGCACTAGGCATTTGATGTAGACAGGATGGAGGCATGGCTGCTGTCTGGGAGCCCCTCGTTGTCTGGCGAGGTAGGGGCTACGGCAGGTTTGTATATGACTTAGAGTGAGCTGGAGAGCTAGTTTGATTTTTCTGTATAGAATCATGTCTTTTCTTGGACCAGAACACCTTTTCTCTTGGAAACTCTCCTTCCCACACACCAATAAATAGATATATTGGGAACTGGGTTGGTTCAAGTGTGAGCACCTGAACTGGACCTATTGGTAACCATTCATAGAATAGCTTTTTGTATGGAACTATTCCTCTAATGGTGGCAGACATGGGATGAGAGACTTGGTCTATCAGTCACCATCTCTCCTGTCCTGTCACGCTGCTAAAGGTGTGTGTAGGGAGAAGGTGTGGAGATGACCATGGGGTGCATTTTGGAAGGAAGATATCAGAGTACCTTGATGGGTTATGTCTTGGCTAAGAAAGCCCAGGGACAACTCTTCTGTTTTGGCTTGAGCAAAGGGATGAGTGTGTGTATGTGTGTGTGTGTGTGTGTGTGTGTGTAATGATGGGGCCATCAGATGTTCACTTTCAACATGTTAAGTTTCAAGTGCCTATTGGACATTCAAAGGAAGCTACAGAACAAGCAAATACATTTATAAGCTTGGAGTTCCATGAGGAGCTCAGCACTGAGGGTCAGATTAGGACACCATTCGCATACACTTGACCTTTGAAGTTGTGGGAATGGGTGAGATCACTTGGGCAGACAGTGAAGGTGGGACGAGCAGAGGGTCTAGGAGCCACCAGGCAGGGGTTCAGCAGAGGAGAGGCCACCAGCGACACCAAGAAGGGGACAGCTCTGGGGTAGGAAGAGAGTGAGGTGACATGGATGCCCGGTGAAGAAACCCTTTCAGGAAAGAAGGCAGTCAGCTGTGTCCCCGTTGCTGCTAGACCAGCTATGATGGGGACTGAAAACTTGTCCTTGAACTTGACCATGCCAGGCATAGTCACAAACAAGGACTGCCCTGTGTGAAGACCGGGAGAATCAGCCGGTGTTGCTCATAGTTCCTGGGCAGAGTCCAGTGACAAGTGGACATTGGAGGAAGGACCAACCAGGTGAGGATGTGTTTCTTTTCCTGACCATGGACTTGGCAATCCAGTTCTACTCGGACTAACTAGTCTTTGTGATATAATTTTAGGGATTGAAGGAAAGGTATCCACCGTCTCCCCATGTTGCCTTAACTTCTGGGGACAGTGGCGTTCCTCCCAGCCTAGGTGACCACCTTGCTTCTCCTGATTCCTTCCTCATTTTTTTTATTTTTTTTTATTTTTTTTTAATTTTTTTTTTATTTTTTTGACAGGCAGAGTGGACAGTGAGAGAGAGAGACAGAGAGAAAGGTCTTCCTTTGCCATTGGTTCACCCTCCAATGGCCGCCGCGGCCGGCGCGCTGCGGCCGGCGCACCGCGCTGATCCGATGGCAGGAGCCAGGAGCCAGGTGCTTTTCCTGGTCTCCCATGGGGTGCAGGGCCCAAGCACCTGGGCCATCCTCCACTGCACTCCCAGGCCACAGCAGAGGGCTGGCCTGGAAGAGGGGCAACCGGGACAGAATCCGGAGCCCCTACCGGGACTAGAACCCGGTGTGCTGGCGCCGCTAGGCGGAGGATTAGCCTAGTGAGCCGCGGCGCCGGCCCCTTCCTCATTTTTATAAGAAAAGATGCTCTCAGACCATGATCAAGTGTCCCGGCACTTCCTGTTGCAGGTCACTCACATCACGCTTGGAGGACCGCGGCCTTCCAGGGCAGGGGGCCCACACTCACCTGCTGCCGTCTACCTGGACTCTGAGCTTCTGGAGGGCGGGGACTGCTCTTAAGGAGCTGAGTAACTGGCTCCTAGTGGGGGTGCTGTCGATGAATGAACGGGAAACCCGGGAAATCCTGGCTCTCCCTGAATTCCGCTGGACAGAGAGGACACTTTCCCATGATTTGTGTGAAATGTCGTACAGCGGATGTTGCATGTCTGCTGGGACAACCGGTGAGAACCACGGCGCCCACCAAGGAGGGGTGGGGTCTGAGTGTCAGCTGAGGTCTTCTGACTCCTACCCAGGGAAAGTGAAGCCCCCACAAGCCATGCATTGGAGAAGGTGCTCAGTGATCAATGGATTGCACTTGTGTTGGCTTGACAACTAAAGGGACCAGCTAACATCACCGGAGTGTGTTTCTTATCAGTCCTACTGTCCCTGGGTAATAGAAAAAACCCACCAAGCTTGACGTCAGAAGACCTGAGCTCTGTTCTTAGCTCTACTCTGTAACTTGGGTCACATTTGATTCGTCCTCTGGACCTCAGTCTCCCCATCTGTAGAATGGGGTAGGAGAAAGGGGTTGAATGATCAGGGGGCTAGGTCCAAACTCTCCCTGACGTTCTATGACCCCCTTTCTCTTCAGGGAGGCTGGAGAGTCTTGCCTTGGGCTTGCCTGCAGGGCCCGTTTGCTTGGCAAAAGGAAGAGGGTCAGGGCGGGGAGACTTTCTCTTGGGAATCGAGTTGGCCTCGTTGCTGCTCTGTCGTGGGCATGGGCTTCCCTGTCTGTGCTTGGTCTCACTCCTAGTCTTTGTTGTTGATCTATTTTTATCTCCTTGCATTGCTTTCACTTGGTTTTGCTGACCCTTGGGAGCTACAGGCAGTGAGGTTTTAAACACTTATTTCCCATTCGATTAAACTGCGGGCCGAGTTACCTTTAGTAGGAGAAACTAGTCTCTCTCCTCCCCTTTACCCTCTCTAACTTCTCCAAGTCCACCTTGTCTTTTACTTTCTATTTTTTTTTAAAGAGTGATTTATTCTACGTTTAGAGCTGGTGGTATGTTTGCAGGCTAGAATTGAAGTCAGTTGGTTCGGAGGCAGAGGCAGAGAGCAGGTGTTAATCCATCCGAGAGTTTCTCAAAGGCCACTGCTGGCCCCAGCATCTGCTATGCACGCAGGGCCTGTCTGCAGGCGCACAAAATGAACAAGTGTGTCTGCCTTCGCTCACTCATTCATCTGGCCAGCGTTTGAAAGGATAGGCAATGACAGAGCACAGTTGTATAGGAAGTTACAAAAAAATAAAAAATGAAATAAACCCAAAAAGCAAAAAACAAAATTCAGAGAGGAAGAGCCCAAGGTTGGCTGGGCAAATTGGCATGTCACGGACAGCTCAGAGCTGAGATTCTCCCGGAAATCCAGAGCTGTGACAGAGAATGCAGGGCAAAGACCAGAGCACAGGGGCTGGGGTTTGAATGTGAGTGTCCCACTGCCCCTGCCCCCTACATCAGGATTCATGCAAAGTTAATGCCCCAACTTTCACGTGATTGCTATTAGGGGAGCGGAAACTACATTGTGTGGAGGCGGGGCTTTGAGAAAGCCATCGGCTGAGATGGGGCCAGTAGGGTGGAGCCTGTGATTGAATCCGGGTGGCTGTATAAGGAAGGGGGGGAACCCACCCAGGTAAGGCACACGTGCTCTCCCACCCTGCTGGGATGCAGTCAGCTGCCTGGTCCTTGAAGCTCTAGACCTGTGGACCAAAGTCAACCTCTTTCCGTTATGAAGAAGCCTGCCTCAGGCACTTTGTTATAGTAACAAAAAGCCTGCTAACTCAGGGGATGAAACAACACAGGGAACAGAGGATTACAACCGGAGGGTAGAGCGTGACAGAAATACCCCACTTCCTCCAGTTTCTGCAGAAGGATGCGTGGGCGAGCGAGGATGTGTGACTGAGAACAGACTTCTTACAGAAGAATCATTTCAAAGCTCCCATTTGTGTAGCTAGGAAAGCAGCTAGGAAGAGAAATGTGGCTTTCCTCTCTCCCTAGCATGCTGGAAGGGCCCACAAAGTAGAGCGAAGGAGGAGGAAAGATCTAGACCAACTCTGCTTGGTGAGCTGACTGCTGATGTCATGGAGAAGGGGCTGCCTGGCAGATGAGAGGCTGGGTAGAAACATGTTTTTTTTTTTTTTTTTTCCTCATTAGCTTTGAATTATACACTCTCAGGATACGTGTTTGTCCTTGAGAGACAACAATGACAGTAAGGTGTGGTGTATGTGTGTATGTGTCTGTGTGTGTGAGAGAGAGAGAGAGAGAGAGAGAGAGAGAGAGAGAGAGGCACAGTGCCAATGAACTCTCCAGGAATATAAACAATGCCTACGATGCATATTCCTGGGGAAGATGGGAGCTGACCTCAAATGGACCAGTCTGAAGGCCTCGGGATGCCAGAGCCCTCCCCCTCGATGGGCAGCAGGTTCCTGAGGGTCAACAGTTAATGCTGCCGCTTTTCATCAAGTGTTTCTTGGGATGTTATCCCAGACCCAGCAACCCCAAATCAGAGACGTGGCGGGAAGAGGAACCCTGGAGCTGAGATCACTCCCTGTGGGTGGGGCTCCCTGACTTACGACTGGAGGGACCCAACTTAAAAGCCAAAGCAGTTTTGGGAGAAAAGAACTTGAAACCGGAGTCAGCGAAATGAGGTTAGGATCCAAGGCCAGATCTTGTGAAAGGTTTCACCCCTTAGAGCCGTACTGTGCACTGCGGTAGCTGCTAGCCACGTGTGGCTGTCTAGGCACACTATTCAGAACTCAACAGGCACACGTGGCTGCTGGCTCCCACACTGGACAGCACATCTACAGAACACGCCCATCTTCTGCCCAGTGCCGCTCTAGACGGGTTCTTGCTGGATTTTTAAGAAAGTCCTATTCTGGCTCTGACTCTAAGTTTCTCCCGGTACTCAGGAAATAAAGTCTCCAATGGGTATAACGCCAAGTCTGATGGCCTTGGAAGAACAGGGAGGGCCAGAGGAGGGGTTGACTCGCACCTCTTTGCCTGGGGAGAAGGAGGACATCAGTGGAGGTGACGGTGCCCAGGGATCTGGGTGGTGACCCAGAGCAGCGTTGACCTGACTGTGGTCCCCACGGCAGGGTTGGGGGCGGGGGAGAGCAGTGGCCAAGGGCATGGCTCAGGAGGGAGGAAGGTCGACTCTTCGGCTTCCCAGGAGACTGCCAGGGGCCAGAGAGGCTCACGCTTGGGCCATAGACCAGGGGCTTGTGAGAGAAACAAGCAGGTGACTGAGAGGAGGAGAGCAGAGGTGGAACCCAGGCCATGAATTGTGGATCCAGAAGGCACTCATGACACAAGGGGCTGGAGATACAACCTCGCTGGTGCCAGCTGTCCCGAAACACACCGTTGGATTCTCAGTCGCCAGCAGGGACAGGGGTTACCTGGGCCCTTGCTGAGGGAGGACAAGGTGGGTGTCAGCCCCCCTTTCCTGGAAGGCGTTCCGGATCAGGAAGGAGAAAATCCTCGCGTTCCCGTGCAGTCTAGTGTCTCCCTGCCAGTTGTCGGCAGAGCAGATGAGAAGCAGGGGTCACAGCCCAGCCCCCACTCTGTGGCTGGCCAAGGACACCTGGGAAATGGGCAGGCAGGGGCACCGGGAAGACAGGGAGGGAGGCGGCAGGGAGGCACCGCCTGGTTGGAACTGCTCCTCTCCCTGTTACTAATCGCGGACTGCACTGCACTTCAGCGCGTCTTCAAAGAGAACGCGTCAGCAGAACTTAATTACACCTGAGCCGTTTAGCACATCGATCATCAGAAATACACAGTTTACACAGGTGATTAGGCCACCTAATTATAAACCCATGTTTCTCCGCACTCGGCTCCCTCTCCTGATTGCTCCTTCTCTGAGTTCTGCTAAATGGCCCTGGCTGTACAGCCAAAGGCTGGGGCGAGGCGGGAGGTGGCTTTGCCCTGGGGTGAACCGTCTGGGAGCGGGCTCTGCCCTCTTGTGCTGTGGGCAGCGTGCTCACAATGTGAGAGGCCCCGGGCACCTTCTGCAGCCCTCTGGCAGGCTGGGGACGTCTCTTGACACAGAAGAAGGAGGCGCGGGCCATATGTCCCCTTGGAGCTGATTGGCACAGGCCTCTTCTCTCTGGGAGGCTGGAGCAGTCTATAGCTCCCTTGTGCTCGGAGGGTACACGGCAAGCTCCTAAGCATGGCATTCAAGGCTCTCTGCACTCGGCCTTTCTAGCATCATTGGCTTTCTCCCCCGTCCTCATTGCCATGGTCCCGGGAACATCCCTGGGTCCCCCACACTGACCATGGCCTTGAATCCTATGGGTGCATGTTCTCTCTACTGCCTGAGGCTGGAATGCATTGTCCACCTCTTTGGTAAACTCCTATTCAACCATCCAAACTCTGATCTATCAAACCTCAGCTGTTCTCCTAGGTTTTTTGCTCATCTCCTAGTGGATCACTAATAGCCTTCTTTATTTTAAAAACTTTAAATAAATAAAGAGTGCCAAATTATAGCTTGCAACTATTGAGCTTCCATATTTACAAACACACATCTCTCTCACTTACCTATTCATTCACCTATCATCTATCAAGATATTAATATATATCAAAATATTAATATCTAGCTATAAAATATTATTACTGGATGGCGAGATGGTAGAGTTATATTCACAGTCTCTTTGACCTTCCTGTTTGTGTGTGTATTCTTTCTGTAATAAACATGGATTTTTTTTTGGCCATAAGTAAACAGCAAAAAGGAAAGAGCAGGATGAAAAGAGATGAGAATAAAAATATCAATAACAGAAGCCATTGAGAGGCGACCCAGGAGAAGCCCGCAGCCCGGGCCTGGCTGACCGTGCTGGCCGGGGCTGGCTCAGCACTCCCTGCAGGCTGAGCGAGGCTCGGTGCCTTCCAGGGTAAGGTCTCCCTTCCGCGGCGTTTCCCACGCGTGTGTTGGGGAATTTGTGCTCACAGATTCCCCTGCTTTTCTGCACGTGACTTTTTCTTTCATCATTTTTTTTTTTTTAATTAAAGCGTTTGTGCCCTTTGTTTGAAGGAAACTATAGCTCCCGCCACCTTACAGAGCAGCCTGGCTCCCTTGTTGGGTTGGGTGTGTGGGGACCCCGCCCATCTCTTCTCCACCCAAGGCGGCTCTGAATATGCATCCCACGGGCCGCCTGCTCTTCTCCAGCAGAGAGAGGTCTTCCAAGCACTGACGTGCAGCCGTGAGAGCCACAGCTGCTGTCTGGGCACACCTGGCCGTCAGTCTGCCTACCTCGCTCATCTCTCGGGCTTTGCCCCGTGATTTCTAGGCTCCAGCCACCCTGAGTTCTGTTGCTTTGGAAAAGGAGCATTCCTTTTTATTCCTTGGGGCGGCCACCCAGGCTTCCCTGTGCTTGGGCTGTCCTCTCCTCTTCTCTACCTGACTCCATCGCAAATGCCACCTCCTCTTGGAAGCCCTCCTTGGTGGCTTTTAAGGTCATCATCCCCTCTGCTGTGTTCTAAAGCCCTTTGTCAGGTTTGAGTGTAGTATCTGTGTCGTGAAGACAGAGTGCCTCGGTCTGGTTGAGACTGAAACAGGAAGAGCGGGCTTGGGTACTGGGGCAGGGCAGCACTGGACTGATGCTGTGAGCTTTGGGAGTGTGGCCCTGTCACACTCACAGTCACAGCTTTTCGTGCAAGGATGTCATGTGCCATGTGCGTGTGTGTCGGCTCATCCCGCCCACCCCTGCATCCTCTCCAATCCTCTGCAGGCTGTGTTTGTGACTGTGCATGGGAACTGTTAGACAACACAAGCCAGGTGGCAGGAGGACTCTTCATGGTGTGACACAGGAAGTGCCATAGAACCCATTGCCCTTCCTGCTGAGAACGGAGGAGGAATTTAGCTGTTCTCACGGCTCAAGTGCACAGGGAAGATGCACCCACGTGGCAAGTCCGTGGAACATCCAGATGCGAGATATTCAAAGTCACAGGGGCCACACTTCTGGCCAACAGATTCTTAGCAATCTCCTCTTTAGAAGGCGTATGGGGGTGAACCTCTTTAGGGCACGTTACGGATAAAGAAAGAAACTGGAGAGTTCCATATATGGAGGCCAACAATGACCTCTGAAAAGTTCTAAGGGCCTGGAGTAAGGAGCCATCATCCCAGCATGGAACAGTGTGGTGGAAGAAGGAAGACCCCAGGCCGGCCTGAAACACTTGAAACCCCCCCAGCCACACCTGCTGGCCCCAGCTGACTGCCCGGAGGTGGACGGCTCACTCAAGCTCCACCAGTGGTCCTTCCTCTGGGGCTTTTGGACTTGGATTTGAGGGAGCTCCAGGACAGCCATGGAAATCTCGGAAGCCCTTGGGAGAAGGCTGATTGGCTGTGAGCAAAGGCTGAGGCAGCACGCAGAGAGAAGCAGCTGAGAGACCATGCGGTGACTGCTTTTGGCTCCTGTGGTGGACGTGACCGCTTGTGCCTCTGCTCATCCCGTGGCTTCATTTGGGAAACTGTCTCTCGATCTTCTCCCAGCTGTTCTGTACTCTCTTAGCTGACCTAAGACAAAGCTTGTGCATTTGAACCAAAGACTTGTCAATAATATCGACCGCTGTATCCTGTCTTGCCTAAAATGGTTCTTCATTCTTTTCAGAATTCAAAGGAAAATAGAAGCCCCTACCTGGCTGACAAGATGCCTTGGGGGTTTCAGAGGCCAGGTTATAAAAGGATGTGGCTTCCACCTGACTCTCCCTGCCTCATCCGCCAACTTGTGAGCTCGAGGACACCCCCATGAGGGGAGGGAATGAGGCTCCCAGCAGCTGGCTCCGCCTCCCAGCCATTGAGTGACCCCCTGGGCCCTCCAAATGCCCACAGCCCAAGGAGCAGATTTATTGCAATACCACCAGGGACCCTGAGCTAGAACCACCCAGGTGAATGGAGTGAGATAATCAGTAGTTATTGCTGTTTAAGCTGCTAAGCTTCAGGATACTTTGTTACGCAGTAGAAGTGCTGGGCACTCAGTAGATAGTTCTGTGGCTATTTGTTGCATGCCCAGGTAGAGGATCCCATTGACTAAACTGAACTTGAATGACAGCCTCACTGCCAGTCTCCTCCTGGGCTTGTCCACTGTGCCCTGGCTCTGACATGCGGGGGGCCGTGGTCACGGAAGACCCCATCGATGGCTCACTGGGAGCCCCCAGAGCTCACAGGCTCGATAGACTTCCTGTCGCCAGCAGTGCCAGCCAGGGCCACAGCCCCGTGCACTTGGAGGAGGAAGTCTGCTCTATTCCCCAAAGGATTCGCGCTACCATTACCTGCAGGGTCATGCCTTGTCTGCTGCTTCCCTGCCTGCCCCACATCAGCCCCCTTAGGGTCTGGTTTGGGGGAGACCACCCCAACACCATGTTGTTTCCCAGGCAGAAGTCACGCCCTGAGTAAGCAATTCTTCAGTGCGGGAATGAATGAATGAGTGGCACACGGTCTGCCCCTGGGGCGTTCTCCTGCCCTCCCTGCAGGGGGCGCCCACGGGAGAGGTGGGGTGGGGACTGCTCTCTTCCCAGGGTCTGAGCCTTCAGCACAGAGGCTGCTCCTCCCACCTGCGGCCGCCTTGGCTTTGAAGGCGTTGGGCTGGGCCCGCAGCCTTTCAGATAGGGAGGCCCTTTGGGGTTTTCCCGTTGACTGGAGACCTGCGAGGGTGCATTGGGAGCCGCTCGGCAAGGCCCTTTGAGTGCCGAGTGGTGGCCAGGAGGCATTGACTCCTCCCTGGTGAGCGCTGGGGCTGGGGAGGGCACTGTCGCCTCCCTGGTAGGGTCTTGAAGGAGAGGAGGGGCACCGTGCAAGGAGTGACACAGCAGCCCGCACGGGGCTGGGCTCTGGTCTGGGTGTGGGCACTCCTGGGAGGCTGGGGAGAGACCAGCTGGCAAAAGGTGGGGCCTCCTCGCCACCCTGCTCCTGGCCGGCATCTGCCATTTGGTCCGGCCAAACGCTCTGCCCCAGAAAATGACCATGAGGGAGTCCTCCAGGGTTTCCCGGCCATGAGCTTGTTGTTGAACCAATCATAGCTCGGAGAGATTTTGTGCATGGTCTAGCTGGGCCTGTCACAGAGGGGGAAACTGAGGCTGGGAGAAGGCAGCTGCCTGCTTGGGGTCTCCTGGGCATGGGTGCAGACCTGGGCTTGGAGGACAGGTGTCTCAACCGCACACTCCCCACCCCGGGGTGCCGGCTCCTTTGCAGTTCCTCAGCTCACTTTGCTTTTCCCATAGGTTGACACCCATCGGGACTAGTATTTACTTAGCCTTTTCCCAAAAAGAATTTTTTGAGCTTGTACCCAGAAGGTTAGCGTAGAAGTCATTACAGAACTATCGATGCCAAGAGTCCTTTCCTGTGTGCCCCCAAAGCGGCCTTGAAGACCATCAGAGATACCCCCCACTGAGGTTTTGGGACTGCAGGATGCCAGCAGAGTGGGAGATGCATGGATTTCAGCTGTGTTCAGGGATCATCTAGCGTGGGTGGTCTCAGGTGCCATTCCAGTGCTAACGGCTCACGTCCGTCCCTCGAGTCACCCGTCCCCACTTCCTGGTTTCGTTGGATATAAGCTGAGGTCCCGGGCATGACCATGAGATGGGAAACGGCCATGAGAGCCCTGTGAGAGCCACAGGCCGTTCTCTGACAATGCTACAGCTGCTATTTGGGGCCAGTGTGTCCTGTGAGCTGCTCTGGGTCAGGTGACAAGGGATATGCTAGAATATTCTAGAGGCCTCCTCTGTGCCACCAGCTGTTGTCGGGCTGGGGAAGGGAAGCTGCTCCGGTAGTAGCTGTCAGACTCCTGTGTCCCTCTTCCCCCTCCCCATGGACTTGACAAGACTGCAGTAGGAGAGACTCGGGTTGGACCCCACTGTGAGGTTGTGTCTGACTGCACAGTTGAATGGAAGATGTTAATGTGCACCTAAAAATGAAGCCAAGGACCCTTGTCCATTGAGGGGCTCAGCTAAGGGAGGTGGCAAGCTCCCTGGCTGCCGGGGGACACGTGGCCCTCCTGGGTCCTCCCCTTGCCTGCCACCGGCCAGGAGCCCCGTTACCCTCCTCTGAGGGTTCCTGACTCTTGAGGCCCCAAAGCTACCTCCCCTTTTCAAGCCGGTCCCTAAGGACAGCACTGGAATCTCCGCCCTGGGTGGCCACTGGCTTGGGGTAGGGTGTGGGGTTGGCAGATCCTGGGTGAAGCTGTGCAGACTGAACTCCGCTTGTGAGGAGTAGGAAGTGCTGGAATGGACAGGGGTTCTGGGGGGCAGCCGGAGCCAGGCCCTGGTCTCGGGTCCTAGCTTAGCAGCCCTGCAACCCAAGAGACCTCGTCCATCTCTCCTCGTTCGCAGCTGAGTTTCCTCCTCTGCTCAGTTTCGATCCCCGTGTTATTTTACAAAAGTGAGAGCACGGGGCCGCCACGCTGTCTGCGCTGATTCGTGGTGGCCAGCGTCCCTAGGTGTGCTCCTATTACAGGAACGAGCCCCGGGGCCCCGCACTCTGCAGCTGTCTGAGCCTGAGCGTCCAGCCTGGAAAGCCAGGGTCCTGGAACAACACTGGACGCTGTGTACGGCCAGCACCCAGCACCCAGCACCCCGCATCCCTCTGAGTTTTACAGTCCCCTATGGAAGGAAGGGGTCGGAAGTCACTCACCCTGGGGCTGCTCCTGTGGGGGCTGCACCAGCCTGGAGTCTGCGGCTGCTGCCTGCTCAGGGCCCTCTCCACCTGCGCCTTCCAGCCTGGCCACACCGCTCCTCTCCGCGGGCCACTTGAGGATGGCCTCGATGGAAAAGGACAGGCCCCGCTTCCTCAGGGGCTCCTGGCACTCGGAGCTCTTCCTCTCCATGCCCCTGCAGAGCGCAGCCTGTGCCTGGTCTCCTGTTGGGTTCGCCAAGCACGATTCCCTCTCCACAGGCACTTCCGTGTGCTACTTCCAAATAGCCCGGGGACCACGGAGGCAGACGCAACAGGAGCACATCCTGTGGCCCTGCCGTCAGCTGTCCCCAGCCGGACACGGAGGAGTCATCCCTGCTGGGCTGTGATGGAGGCTTCCGCAGGTGGCTCCTCTCCAAGGCAGGTGCTTTCACAGTCGGCAGCCTAGGCCAGGGTCCCTAAGGCCACCGCCCAGGGGGACAAAGAGAGGAGGGAAGGCCAGCCAGGGGGACAAAGAGAGGAGGGAAGGAGGCTGTTCAGGCTGAGCCCTCTCTCAGGCTGGTGGCCCCTTCCGGCTGGCTCTGGGAGGCTGCCGTGTCTCCCGGGGGCCCCAGGTGAGCAACTCAGTCCTGGGCCACACTGCAGCTGGCAGGGTCTTCGCGGGAGCCCCACTGGGCTTCCTGTAGGGTTGCTGCCTCCAGATTCTAGGATGCGCCTTGTGGAGGGTGTGTGCTTCTGTCCTGCAGGTGCGGGCCGAGCCGAGGGGGCGGTCACGTCACTGCTCAGCCTGGTGTGGGGTCTGAGTCCTTGTGGACGTCTCTGGGCTGGCCCCTGTTCTTGCCCGTTTCTGTTTCGCCTCCGCCTAACCTCACTTCACATTCTGAGTCCTCTCTCCATGAGCGCCTGGGCTGGCGGCGGTGCCTCTCTCTCACTTTGGAGTCCTTTCTGTTTCGTTCCTGTGTGCACGCCCCTTACCTGTCTCCTGAGAACCCGTCCTGCCCAACAGACCGTGGGCTGGGAGCTAACAGTCACGGATGCGACCTTGCCAGGAATTCTGCTCCAGATGACTGTGTAACCAGGGAGGAGGGGCCGTAAACCCGGCTGATAAGGGCAGAGCCTCCCACCGGCGAAGGCCGGGATGCAGGTGTCAGGAGGCCGCGGAGCTGCAGGATGGAGGCTCTGGGGAGGGGCTGGGACCGAGCTGCAGAGGCAAGGTGGCGGGGGAGGGTTGGGCCAGGAAGTGCGCCCAGGTGCAATCAAATGTGTTTGCCCAACGAGGAGACTTATGGGTCACGTACAGGCTGGAGGTTGGGCTGGGTGGGACCTGCTGGGTGTCAGTTGTGGCTTTACCAGCTTGCAAATAACAGAGCAGAGGTGTACGTGGAGAACCTGAGGCCCAGGTCCAGGCGTGCGGGGGTGGGGAGTGAGGGAGGGGAGGGATGAGATGGCAGGGTCTGATTACGTGGTGCCTGGGAAACTTCCGGCCATGCTGGCCATAAGGAACCAATGAGAGTTCTGCACATCCCGGCAGAGGTTTCGAATGTGGATTTGGGTGTGAACACCCAGACCTTATAGGGTTGGGGGTGGGGAGGATGTGCCAAGATGTCCTGGGATGGGCTTGACACCCCTTGGAATTGTCAGGCTCTCCCATTAGTTAGGCTCAGCTGCAGTGAGTGAACCCCCAAACCTCGAGTGCTTCTTTGCTCACTCGCCCATGTCACAGCCCAGGGCAGCGGGACATTCACTGAGCTGCCCAGTGCCGCCAGCTGGGGGCCCCAGAGGAGGGGAGAGAGCAAAGGGTCAGAAGTGGAAGTGGCTGCAGGACTCTGCTCCTTGGCTGTGCCCAGGGTGTGTGATGACCTTGCCCAGCAGCTAGGGCTGGAGAGAGTGGAGGAAGATGAACCGTTTGCTGCCCTATGTGGTCAGCAGGTGCAGCCCTGCCATGTGCTGGGGAGGGGTGGGAAGATGGCGCAGGTGTATCTGGAGCAGGAGGCGGGGAGAGGCTCTGGTCCGGGGTGGGGCCTCGTGGGCGTTGAGAGAAGTCAGAGGGTATGGTTGCCTGGAGCCATGGCAGCTATGAAGAGGAGGCGGCAGGGCCCAGGAAGGAGGGGCCCTCATATACGGGGATACCCTGGAGGTTGGGTCTACTGGGGAAGCATGGCCCTGGGCAGGTCAAGGGAATACCTGTCCATGGTGCGGTGTGGACCTGGACACTCACACCTGCTCCAGGCTGGCTTTCCCAGGGCCAGCCGCAGCCCTCACCCCGCCAGTGTCAATTCTTAGATCATCCACATGCAGATGGTGTTTCTTGAGCACCTACTCGGCACCAAACTGGAGGGAGATGCGGATGAGGGAGACACAGCCCCGCCCTGAGGGACTCACATTCTGAGGCGGGAGGAAGGGCGAGGATGGCACCAACACAAGCGTGATGGGAGGTGGAGAGGGGCCAGTGGCCGGGGCAGGATCTTGGTGGGCGGTCAGAGAAGGGGGCGTGGTTGTGTAGAAGCTGTGCCCAGGAGGGGGCGGAGCACAGGGAGTTGGGGCTGTCCTATACCAGGGCTCCTTTGAAAAGTTCGTGGAAATGTGTATTATGAAAGACCTATGCATGGACCTCAAAAACTAGCTTTTCGCTGCATTTTCCACAAACTTTTTGAAATATCCTCGTAACAAGTCTCCTTTCTGAGCACTCTAGTTGGATTTACTCAAAAACACCCAAGCATAAACATTGCCAGGGCAGATTTCTTTCTTTTTTTCTTAAGATTTATTTATTTATTAGAGAGGCAGAGAGAGAGAGAGAGAGAGAGAAAGAGAGAGAGAGAGAGAGGTCTTCCATCTGCTGGTTCACTCCCCAAATGGCCACAACAGCTGGAGCTATGCCGATCTGAAGCCAGGAGCCAGGAGCTTCCTCCAGGTCTCCCATGTGGGTGCAGGGACCCAAGGACTTTGGCCATCTTCTACTGCTTTCCCAGGCCACAGCAGAGAGCTGGATCGGAAGTGGAGCAGCCAGGACTCAAACCAGTGCCCATATGGGATGCGGGCACTGCAGGTGGCGGCTTTCCCTGCTACACCACAGTGCTGGCCCCTAGGGTGGATTTCTTAGCCCCCCTCTGGGGAAGCGTCTGGGCTCCAGGGGATTTAAATAACTTGCCCAGGACCCCACAGCCAGGCTGCAGCAGAGCTGAGGTTCCAAGCTGAGTTCAAATGAGTCACTCTTTCCAGTGTATCCTAGCGACCCTGGGACTCAGAAGAGAGCTGGTGCTGAACAATGCAGTAGGTCACATGGGCACCAGAGCAGGAAGCAGGACTTGGAGCAGGGCTGTGGGGGGCAGGCACGACGCACGCACTGTTCCTAGTTTCATCGATGGGAGAGACATTCCATTTTCTGAAGGGTACTTAGGAAAGGTAGACTGGCCATCCACTTCCTATGCCTGTGTCCAGTGTTTTCCAAGCAATGATATGCCGGGCAGTGATCTCTGTGCTGGGGCAATGGCTGTGATCAGGGTAGACCAGATGTCTGCTGTCATGGCCCTTGCGTGAACAGATGACAAAGAATGAACAAGTGGCCAATGTGACTTCCTCTGTGATGTTGAACAATACACTGAGGCTCTAGGAGATTTTGAGAGTTTCTCTGAGCACACCGTGCTTCAGGAACCAGGAGTTCTGTTACGAAGAGTAACAGACAGGCTGAATGTAAAAGTTGTACAGAGAAGAAAATACCTGACTGCATACAGCCGAATGCTGAAAGTCCCCAGCCACAGATTGTAAGCTTGGTGGCTGCCTCTTTGTGGTGGGGCTCAAATTCTAATTTTCTTCCCTGTAGGCATTTCCAAGAAGTAGCTCGTCTAGTTTCACTTATGTGTGCCAAGCAAGCAAGCTTAAGGTCGCTGATGCTACAGCTAAACCGGGACGGGTGCTGGGCCACGGCATGGCTGGGGGTGGGAGCGCACTGCCGGTTTTCCGATTATCCCACGGGGAACGTCTGAACCGGGAGCAGCAG
Source organism: Oryctolagus cuniculus (assembly GCF_051225735.1). NCBI lineage: Eukaryota > Metazoa > Chordata > Mammalia > Lagomorpha > Leporidae > Oryctolagus > Oryctolagus cuniculus. Next base: position 112,831,415 of record NC_142877.1, on the reverse strand, counting down.
TTCCCCATCATCTGAACGGCAGGTGGAGGGCGGTGGGTGGCCCCAGGTGCAGTGGGAGTAAGTTTCAGGCTGTAGGGAGTTGGTGTCTGGCAGGGAGTAAGTGGATACCCAGCCTGAGGAAGGGAAGTGGGTGTGGCCCCACGGTGGTCATGGTGTTGAGAGGTAGTAAAGCTTTAAGAGGCGTGGCCTAGCAGGGGGGGGGAGTGACATCATCGGGGGAATCACCCTCGAAAGGGGTTGCTGTCTGGATAGGTCACTATGAGAGTTATGGAGTGAGCTCCGCTGTGTCTGCTCCCCTCCCCTCTCCTACCCTCCTCTACCCTCCCCTCCCTTCCTCTCCCCTCTTCCCCTCCCCCTTCCCTTCTCCTTCCCTCCCCCTCCCCCTGCCCTCCCCTCTCCTCCCCTCCCCTCCTCCACTCCACACAATGCCATCCGCCATGCACGATGCAGCCAGAAAGCCCTCACCAGAGGCCAAACAGATGGGGCTGCCCAGTCTTTGACTTTCAGCCTCCAGAACTGGGAGCTAAATCAACCTCTTTTCTTTATAAAGTGCCCTACCTCAGGGATTTTGTTACAGCAACACGTATGAGCTAGCACAGGGAACAACCTACCCGATCCACCTAGGATATATAAATATGAATAATTTCAACTTGTAATCAGTGTACGATTATGAATGCATTAGCTTGCACTCCTGTTTTCCAGCTGATGTGTATTTGATTACAGTTAAATGTTTTATTTATTTATTTGAAAGAGGGAGAGAGCGAGCAAGCTTTTGTCTGCTGGCTCATTCTTCAAATGTCAGCAACAGCTGCGGCTGGCGCGGGGGTCAGGCCAAAGCCAGGAGCAGGGAACTCAGTCTGGGTTTTCCTGGTGAGTGGCAGGGATCTAAGGACTTGAACCATCACCTGCTACCTGTAGGAAGTTGGAACTGGAGGACTTGAACCAAGGCACTGGGCTATGGGATACAGGTGTCCCTGTTGGAGGCTTAGCTGCTGCACCAAACTCCCACCTCGGGGTGTCTTTTACACCTAAGCACAGCCCGCATTTGAGTTGTCCGATAGCTCTGCTCTTCTCAACTCTCCAGAGGTGTGAGAGCTTGTCTTGACGACCCCAAAGGATAGACTAGCCGGCCACACGAGGTTTTCCCCAAAGGACAGACCCATTGATTTACTTGCTAGCTCCCGCCAATGCATCTGCCAATTTTCCTCTTTGCCAGATTGCCCACCCGAGCTCTCTCGGGCTGCTGTTTTGTACAAGGAGTTCCTGGGTTTCTGGCACACTTATTCCAGATGAGTGACCTTTTTCTACATACCGCTCATGCAAAAAATTGTCAGGCACTAAGAATTACAGCAGCAAGGACTGCTTTTGGTCTTTCCTTCAGTGGAGAGAAACGAATTGCGTGAAGAGAAACCAATTACAGGAGCTCTGCGTTTGTTCCTGCCCGTGCAGAACGTGTATCTGAACCCGGCCTGGGGGCCAGGCTCGGGACACCGGGAGTCTTGACAAACAGCCAAGGATTTTGGGCACAGCACAATGGCGGCGTGGCTCGCTCCCGGCTCCCTTTAGCTGATGTGTTATGACTTGGACGGTTCTTGGGCGAGTGGGAGGCACTGCCCTTGGCCGTGGGGAACCGAATGTTCCAAGTCCCTTCCACGCAGAGGACAGGTTTTAGGGTCATCAACCCACAATGGCCTCATTCCTGCCGGCAGAAGACTCTGCAGAGGAACCTCTCCTCCCCTAGGTGGCGCTCCTGGCAGGTGGCCTGCAACATGGATTTGGTTTTTATTCAACAACTTGTAAATTGGGGTTGATGGCTCCATTAGGTGCTAAGGTCCACATTTGCAGACTACGTTATTCAGGGGACTCACAGGTGCCCCCACAGGTGTCCCACAGGCACAGGTGTTATTGTACGTCCCTTTGTGAGAGCTTGCCCCCCCTAGAGGGGCTGTTCACGGACAGTGTGGAGTTGCTGTGGGCGCTCGCCTCACCTGCCAGTGCCCCTCTATAGGGAGGGGCAACACGTGGGCCCAGAGCTGCCTCTGCGAAGGGACTGAGTTGGCTGAGGCTCACGGCTGCTCCTCGTAGGAGAACCCAGTGTAGGGCTCCTCAGACCACGCCCAGGGGAAGCCCACTTCTCCCCAGCCCTGGGCCATTTCCCTGTGTGGAGCCACTGAGGTCCGGACACCGGCAGGCGGCTGTGGGCGTGTTTCTCCGTGGCTTCCAGGAGCTTTGCTTCGCAGAGTGTGCTGGACTCTGTCCCTGCACCTGCTGTCCTTTAAACCATGCGTCTGAAGTCAGCCCCTCCAGCCTTCCCAGCATGCAGCAGAGAGAGCCATGACCACTGCTGGGAGGAATGGGCCGCCCCGCTGTCCAAACCCCCGGATGAGTACCTGGTCTCCCACACAGGTGTAGGGGCCCAAGACCTTGGGCCATCCTCTGCTGCTTTCCCAGGCCATAGCAGAGAACTGGATCCGAAGTGGAGCAGTGGGGACTCGAACCAGCGCCCAAATGGGATGCCGGCACTGTAGGCGGTGGCTTTACCTACTATGCCACAGCGCCCCTTATACCTTCCAATGGCAAAAAGAGAAGGTGGTTTTATTCTTGGAGAAGAACCAGAGTGAGGCGGGGGCACACCATGGATGGACAGGGAGTGCGTCCCTTGGCTCACGTGCTGGTCACACAACAGAGTGTTACCTTCCCAGGCTACCAGAAGGTAGAGCAGAGGGGGCTCACCCCCCTGCCCCGCCCCCAGGCCCACCTTGCCCCTGGATTGCTTAGCCCGCTGGCTACTCCTGGCCTGGCCCCTCCTGCAGGTGTCCATCTCACAGTCCATCCGCCTGGGCCAGGAGACCCCTTCTCTTCCCCATCAACATCATCCTATGGTCCAGGTTCAAGGTCCTGGCTGAAGAACTGAGCGATGGTGCCCTGCCCATGCATGTGGGTCCTTCCTGGTGTACCTCCAGTGCTGTGCTGGCCAGTGCAGGGCCTGTGGCCGCCAGGAGAAGGCTCTCCCCAAGGCGGACGGAGCCTTAGGGCACAGAGCTTGGTGGGTGGTGAGAGCTGGGTGGCACTGGGGAGTGGGCGTCACCTGCAGGACCATGCAAACCTGGGGGGTGCAGGGGAGGTGGGGTGGGGAGCGTGGGCAGCTCCCTGCCTGCCCCCACAACCCCGCCCCCTTCCCACGCCTCTTTCTCTGTGCCTTCCTGTCTCCTCCAGCCCCCCACCCCAGGCGAAGAGGACTCCATTAGCACCTCGGGAGACGGTCTTGGGGTTCACATGGACTCTGGAGGAAATGGAGATGATTTTATACCGAGAACAAAGCACTCGGCAGCAGCTCCAGAGATGGGAATTCAAACGGCAACAGGAGGGCTGGGACCGCTGGGGACAAGGCGGGGTCAGGGTGGTGGTCTGCGCTCAGTGAGACTCTTTATTCCACACGTAGCTCTCCTCTGGGTGCGTCTGATGCTGTGAATGATCCAATTTTGTGTTTGCCTTATTGTCCCTGGTGGCTGGGCCCAGGCATCCACTGGAGACACACGTGGGGACAGGTGCCGCTTAGGTGGTGGGGCCCTGTAGGTAGGAGGTGGATTCACCTGGGTGTAGCCCTCTGTGCTGGGCGACCTTGGCTGGGAGCAAGAGAGCCCAGGCTTGGCACAAGGGGCCAGCCCTGAAACGGGAGGGACCTCCCAGCCCCACCCTTGCCCTTGGCTCCCCGCGTAGCCTCGTTCTATTGACCTTGCTCTCGGAGCCTCAGTTTCTTGGGCTATGAAATGGGCTATTTTAGCACAGTGACTAGAAGCTAGCAGACATTCGAAATGTGCCTGCAGATTCGAGGGAAGCTGACTGGGAGGAGGGAGCTGGGTGCTCCCTGCGGGGGACGGGTCCCGGGCAGGTGGTCCTGTTGGGGGTGGTAAGTGCTTCTTGGAGAAGGGCAGGTGGGGAAGGGTGTGAGGAGAGATGGCGTGGAGGGGTGGGAGGGGCTGCTGCTGCGGGATTACCTGTTTCCTCTGACCAGGTGCCACCCAGCCCCTCTCAGCTCCCCATCCCAGCTTGTGCAGCCGGACCCTGTACACGGCTCCCCCAGCTGGCCAGTAGAGGGCGCTTGAGGAAAAGCTTCTGTTCTTGGTTCCTAGGGCTTGGCTGTGAGCAGGTGGCTTCAGCAGCAGCCAGCGGCTTCCCCGCCAGTGACGCGTGGGAGACCCTCGGAGACCATGCTTGGGGAGAAAGCAACTGGTGGGTGGTTTCCTGCCTGCTGTGATGTGTGCCCCCGGTTCATATGTGGACATGAAATGACTGATGCACAGCGCTGAGGAGTGGGCCTTCAGGACAGGCAGGACCGAGTGGGACCAGCACCCTCCAAAGCGCTGGAGAGAGCCAGGGAGCCCTTTTGTCCTGTTCCTTCTGCCATGGGAGGACCCGGAGTTCAAGGTGCCATCATGGGAGCAGGGACCAAGCCCTCACCTGCCATTAAACTTGCCGGCCCTACGACCCCAGGTTTCTCAGCCTCCAGGAATATCAGGAATCCAAATTCAGACAGGGCCCTGTCCCTGGCTCTGCCTCCTGGTCACCGTGACCTGCTCCTCAAGGCAGCTTTCATCCTCAGATCTGATTCCTCATTTGCAAGACAGAGCTCACAGCCTGCCCTTCGTGCCCGAGGATCCACGGGTGCCTGTGTGTGGCAGGGACACAGGAGCTGCCCCGTCGTGGTGCCTTGGAAGAGCAAGTGCACAGCCGCGGGGGGCAGGGGCGGGGGGCACAGAGTGGTTGACAGCGTGACAGCCTGCCCCCGAGGATGCTGGCGGCATGGCTGCAGGGGTGCCGGGTGGACAGCGAAGACGGTCCTGGCCAGGGGCTTTGCTCACTGCCTGGCGACATGCGTGAGCCCCAGGAGGATTAGAGCACCAGCCAGGGCTGTGCCAGGGGGAGGCTGGCAGCAGGGAACCCAGGGCAGGCCTCCCATCAGGGTGGCAGAGACCCAGGGACTGAAGCCACCAGCTGCCACCTCCCCAGGTTGTCACTACCGGGAAGCTGGGATCAGCAGCAAAGCAGGTCCAGGCATTTGCATAAGGGATGCAGGAGGCCCTCCCTGGGTCTTAACCTCTCCGCCGAACGCCCGCCCTGGGCTAGCGCTTCTGCCCCCCCCCCCCCCCCCCCGCACAAACTCCTGCCCTGCTGCTTCTGGCACATCCCTCCCCCGACTCGGCTCCACGCGGCCCTGAACTCCCAGACCAGGGCACACTCCAGGCCAGGGACAGAAGCCATCTGCCCTGGGTTGGGCAAGAAGGGCTGTGTCTGTGCCTGCAGAGGACTTAAAATCTAGACTAAAACCAGCACCTGCTTTTCGTTATCCATGTACCACCCCCTCCCCCATGACCTTAACAAGGTCAGGGCCGAATTCCCCTTCCTGGGGCCAGGTGCCAGCCCAGGCCCCTCCTCCGAGCCCTCTAGAACTCAACTTGGGCCCTCAGCTCCTCCCCTTCGAGCCCCGCGGGGCACCAGCTCTGCTGTGAGCTCCTGTCCCCTGCAGCTGTGGGGACTCCTAGGACCTGTCTTCGCCGTGACCACGAGAACATCCTTCCGCCACCTCCTTCCTCGCGGTCGCCTGTGGGCCCCAAGTGTATCTCAGAGACCTGGAGCTCCCAGGTGCCCTAACTTCCCAGGGCTGGGATTTTAGTATCTGCAGGGAGGATCCAAGAACCGACGGCTTCTTGGTTCCCTGTTCCCCTCTCCTACACGGAACCTGTCCTGTCTGCCAGTGGCGACTCCCTCCCGCCACTGGCTCCGCCTGGACCCTCGGGGCTGCTTCACTCACGCCTATGTCCGATTCACCAACAACCCTGTCGCTCTGCTTTGAGAAGACATTCAAGTTCTTGCTACTCACGTCTCCATCACAAGCCGCCGGGCCCGAGCCGCCTGCACCTCTCGGCGCGGCCCCAGCTCTTCCTTGCTCCGCTCTAGCCCACTGCCTTCCTTCTGACCCAGCGAAGCCACAGCGACTTTAAACATGGGCGCCAGAGCCTGCCGTGGATCTGCTCAAAACCCCCTCCCTCCTTGGAGCTTTCCTTCTGCCCACTGACCAGGCGGCTGTCACAGTGTGGACATTTGAATCAGAGCCCCCAGAGCCGGCCCCGGCAGCTGGCGAGGGGCTCCCACGGCCACGGAGAAGCATTCTCGAGAGACGCCGGGTGGCACAGAGGCACGGAGCACCCATGTGCAGAACAAGGGCGAGAGTGCTCCGAGTGGGGCCTACACTGGCGCTTGTGTGGGTTCCCCTGGGAGACGCCCCCGCAAATCTGTACTGGCACCCCCCAAAAACCTTGTGCAAAGTGGGTTCATAAGACCCGTGTATTTTGGTGCCCCAAAGCCATGGAAAATTCATATGAAAACTCGACGCCTGGATTTCTGAATTTCGGTGCACCGAAATAAACCGATCTTCTGCGCACTCCGTTTCTAGAAGCTTCCTAGGTTTAAATGGCCCAAGATAAATACGCAGAAGAGCCTCAGCGATGGGACGGCACTGTGGTCCTTCTCAGCGAAGGAGAAAGGGCACAGATCTTGCAGATGGGGGTTGTTCATCCGGGGGTCAGCCTGCCGCGGCCACCTCCCCAAAGCAGCCACAGGCACCGCCCTGGAGAGCGTGGCTACGTTCCCAACAGCGTTTAACCCACGGAATATGCATTTCGTCATGTTCACTGCTATACGCAATATTATTCTCTTCAGGCTTAAAAACAGGACGTCTTCTTGGCTTGGGGCCGGTGGAGACCAGGCGCAGGGGCCCGGGCGCATCAAAGGGCGCTGGTGACCTCGTGTGACGGACGCCCGACGCCGACGGGCCCAGGAGCACTAAGCCCCAAGCCCCGGGCCCTGCCAGGCCCGGTGCCAGGAGCGGTGGCGGTGGGGCGCTCCGTGCTGCCCGCAGGGCTGCCAGGGACGGCCCCTGGTACGCAGGTGCCCGTCTCCGTGCGTCCGGCTCTCGCTCAGCCGCCCCCTCCAGCTCCAGAGCCCCACGTGCCTCCCGGCTCCGCCCCGGAGCGTGGGGGAGAGGGAGAGGGCCGGGACCCGCACCCGGGGCCTGCGGCCACGGAAGCTCTTGGCGCCTCTCGGAGTCCTCACCTGGCCCGGCTCTGCCTGCCTCCCTTCACCTCTTTGCCGCTCGCTCTTTCCACTTAGTGGTTCATTTACTGCTCAATCTGTGATTAATTAAAACAATTTAAATAACTGTGCTGATGCTAAATTCATTTGCAGCCGGCTCCGCCGCGCACGGCTGCGGGAGCGCGGGAAGCCGGCCGCCAGGGGGCGCTGCGTGCCCAGCTTTGGCCGGGGCCGGGCGGCTCTGCTCCAGCGCGGCGGAGCCGGGCGCCGGGAAGGGGCAGCTTCTCCCCGACCCTCTTCCACGCGGGCTCCGCCTGGGCCCTCGCGGTCCCCAGGGATCCTCCGGGCCGATCCGGAAGTGCAAGTGCCAGGGAAGCAGTTCCCCGCCTGCGCTTTGCTTTGCGGCGGCCCCGGGGAATGAAGTTGGGCGAACATCCCGTACGCGGGCCTCGCAGCCAGGTTCCGGCTCGGGCCAGCCTGGGTCCTCAGCGGGGACGTCCACCGGGCCCTGCCCGGAGCAGGAGTGACCCTAAGGGCGTGCTCCCGTGCTCCTTTGCTGGGTGGGAGCAGGCTGCGGGGAGGCCCCGGGCAGGTGCCGGACCCCTGCTGCTGCTATGCGCTGTGACGCGGGGGCCACAGTTCTGCCCAGGCTTCAGGACTCTCTGCTCCGGGGGTGGCTGCCGGCCTGGGCCTGTGCTGACCCTGGAATGAGATTCTTCACATGAGTCATGGCGATCCTGGGCAAGCGACGGCAACAGGGGGTGGTTTCGTCCCCAAGGGGACACTTGGCCAAATCTGGGGACAGTTTTGGCTGTCACAGCTGGGGAAGGGGGTGTGCTAGTGGCACCGAGTGGGTGAAGGCTGGGGATGCTGGACATGCGTTCTACAAGGCGGGAGACGCTCCTGACGACAGAGGCTCGCACAGGGAGACCCCGTACAGCACCAGACTGCCCAGCCCGGAAGGCCGGGAAGGCCGGGCAGTGGCTGCGGCTGAGGCACCCGGTGCCCGCCGTCACCTGCCTCCGCTCATGCTCTCGCTGGTCTCTGCTCCTGGAGCAGGCTGGGCTCCCTGCTGCCTCGGGGCATTTGCACTGACCCGCGACCCTCCCCACCCGCCTGACTCACCCATTCCAGCCTCTCACTTCTTTGCCAGATGCTGCCTCCCCAACAAGGACGAGTGCGGCCGCTTTCTGTGAAATTATAACCCTGTCCTCCTCGGTGGCTCTTCTCACACTTGTTTCGCTTTAGCATTTTTTTTTTTAAAAGATTTATTTATTTGAAAGTCAGAGTGTCGCTCCCCCTCTTCGTGGAGGAACGACACAGGACCCTGCGCTGTTCTTTCGTCTGCTCGGCCCTCCCCGGGTTTGCTGCTGGTTCTTCCCGGGTTGGCTATTGTCCCTTCCACCTCCGTGGAAGGGCGGTTCCCCCTGGCCGCATTCCCCACTTCCGCAGGGGAGCGGCACTCCGCCGGCCGGCTCTCTGGGGGCTGCACGGGTTCCCTTAGATGTTCCCCATAGATGTTCCCCGTGCATGCCGTCTCTCTCCTCCTTTATAGTCCTCCTCCGCCAATCCTAACTCGGCTGCCCACACGCCGAGTACGCTGCTCTCCAATCAGGAGCAAGTCCTACAGTTTATTGGTTGAACTGGAGGCAGCTGGGTAGAAGCTGTTTTCTCCTCTCCCAGCGCCATATTGTAGGAGAGCAGATGCATAGAATAAGTCTTAATTCCAGTAACTTAGTCTAGTCCGAGCTGCTCCCCACAGAGGAGAGCAGATGCATAGAATAAGTCTTAATTCGAGTAACTTAGTCTAGTCCGAATTGCTCCCCACAGATCCCCCTTTCTTTTTATTTTTTGGCGTTGATACGCGCCTGTCTTCGGTGTCCCGCGGCACACACTCTGCTCTACTTGCTAGAGTTGCCACAGGCTCTTACAAGTCCTATCAGGCAAACCGAATCCGGGTCCTCTCTTCGCCATGTTGTGAGGAGGTTTTTAGGCGCTGATACGTGCCTGTGTTCGGTGACCTGTGGCTCATACTCTGGTCGAGCCACCTGCTGGCGCTTACCGCCTCAATCAGGCAGACCGAATCCAAGCTTTCTCATTGCCGTATTGTGGGGGAGACTTATTAGTGTTGGTTCGTGCCTATCTTCGGTGACCTGCAGCTCATACTCTGGTCGAGCTGCTTGCTGGTGCTTACCGCCTTAATTAGGCAGACCGAATCCAAGCTTTCTAATTGCAGTATTGTGGGGAGGCCTTACTGATGTTAATTCGTGCCTGTCTTCGGTGACCTGCGGCGCATAAGCTGCTAGCCGCCCAGGTGCTCATCGCCTCACTTAATCAGGCAGACCGAATCCAAGCTCTCACATTGCAGTGTTGTAGGGAGGGCTTTCTATTTCTCTATTTCTCTATCTCCGGGCATTCCTATTTCTCCCATTCCACTTCTATCTTCCAGCATTCCTATTTCTCTCACTTTACTTCTAAAACTTCTGTTTCTCTTATCCCCGCGGTTTTCCGGCGCCCGCCCCGAGACTGCTTCTCGGCGGCTTCCCGGCTCTGAGCCGCTTCAGCCCGCGCTTCTCCGATCTGCGCGGCTTCCCGGCTTTGCGCGGCTTCCCGGCGCCTCGCCCCGCGGCAGCTTCACGGCTCTGCGCGGCTTCCCGGCGCCTCGCCCCGCCGGCGGGTTCCCGGCTCTGCACGCACGCTCCGCGGTCTCCACGCACTTCGCGCCCGCACCACGGCCTCGCGCCAACGCCCCGTGCTCTCTCTGCACGCGGCGGCTTCCGCGAATGTTTCCGCCACCACCGGCATTCAGTCCAAGTTCCCCGGACTAACCTGGCGAATCCTGGCGGCCCACGTCTCTGCCTCTGGTTCCAGATCTTCGCCTCTTGCTCCCCGGGGTGACTTGAAGAATTCCAAGGTGGCTTGGCCTGCACTCGCGGCTTCATCCTCCCTAACATTTTTCTCTACCCGGCATGCTTCCCCAAGTTTTCTTCCAACAATATTCCTCCCTCATTTCTCCTGGCTTCTCCCCACAGTCCATATCCGAGTCCAAGTTTCCTCTAGGTTTCACTTTCACTTTCAACCTGCAGTCCGTATCTAAGTTTCTTCTTGCTTTCACTTTAAATCCTAACTTCTTTCCCACAGTCCATATCCGAGTCTCTGCCTAGGCTTTCAATAGCTTCTTCCGGCACCTAGGCTCTTTGCTAGTCTCTCTCTCCGGTATTTTCCTGCTTCTTCCCTCCTAGGTTTCCTATCCGTCCTAGGTTTCCTATCCGAGCTAGGTTTCCTATCCGAGTCACGGCACCATTATGTCGCTCCCCCTCTTCGTGGAGGAACGACACAGGACCCTGCGCTGTTCTTTCGTCTGCTCGGCCCTCCCCGGGTTTGCTGCTGGTTCTTCCCGGGTTGGCTATTGTCCCTTCCACCTCCGTGGAAGGGCGGTTCCCCCTGGCCGCATTCCCCACTTCCGCAGGGGAGCGGCACTCCGCCGGCCGGCTCTCTGGGGGCTGCACGGGTTCCCTTAGATGTTCCCCATAGATGTTCCCCGTGCATGCCGTCTCTCTCCTCCTTTATAGTCCTCCTCCGCCAATCCTAACTCGGCTGCCCACACGCCGAGTACGCTGCTCTCCAATCAGGAGCAAGTCCTACAGTTTATTGGTTGAACTGGAGGCAGCTGGGTAGAAGCTGTTTTCTCCTCTCCCAGCGCCATATTGTAGGAGAGCAGATGCATAGAATAAGTCTTAATTCCAGTAACTTAGTCTAGTCCGAGCTGCTCCCCACAGAGGAGAGCAGATGCATAGAATAAGTCTTAATTCGAGTAACTTAGTCTAGTCCGAATTGCTCCCCACACAGAGTTACACAGAGAAAGGCTGAGAAAGAGAGAGAGAGGTCTTCCATCTGCTGGTTCACTCCCCAAATGACCGCAATGGCCAGAGCTGTGCTGATCCGAAGCCAGGAGCCAGGAGCTTCTTCTGGGTCTCCCATGTGGGTGCAGGGGCCCAAGGACTTGGGCCATCTTCTGCTGCTTTCCCAGGCCATAGCAGAGAGCTGGATCAGAAGTGGAGCAGTCAGGACTCGAACTGGCACCCATATATAATGCCGGTGCTGCAAACCAGGGCTTTAACCTGATGCGCCACAGCACTGGCCCCTTATTTTTAATTTTTTTTTAAAAAGATTTGTTTACTTATTTGAAAGGCAGAGGGACAGCAAGAGGAGACAGAGAGATCTTCCGTCTGCTGGTTCACCCCCCAAATGACTTCAGCAGCCTAACTGGGCTGAGTCTCTCACGCGGGTACAGGGGCCCAAGGACTTGGGCCATCCTCCACTGCTTTCCCAGGCCATAGCAGAGAGCTGGATCAGAAGTGGAGCAGCTGGGACTTGAACCAGCGCCCATATGGGATGCCGGTGTCGCAGGCGGAGGCTTTACCCACTATGCTCCGGTACCGGCCCCAGCAGGCTAAGTTTTTTAAAAGCTTTATTTATTCACTTGAGCATCAGAGTTACAGAGTGACAGTGAGAGACAGAGAACTCTCCCATCACTGGTTCGCTCCCCAGGTGGGAGTGCACAGCAAAGTTGCTGAGGAGATGGCCTTGGGGTGGGGGACTCGGCTGGGGGAGGGGAAGGAGGCGGCCCCTCCCCCGGCTTGGATCAGCTTAGCCCATCCTGTGTGTCCTGTGTGCGTTGTTGAAGTCCGCAGGGTGGCAGGGTTGGGAGGTGAGGCAAGTTGAGCAAAGGGCAGGCGAATGGTCCCCCTGGGCTCTCCCCAGCGGGCTGGGCCTGCCACCTGGGGCGTGGTGGCCGCCTCCCCACCCCCAAGCTCCCTGCACCCGTAATGGGCAGTTTGCTGCGGCCAGGCCCCAGGATGTGGGGGGTGGGGTGGGGGGGAGGTGTGGCTGGACAGGGCCCCGGTGCCTCCCTAGGAAGTTCGAGCTTTTTCCTCCTGAGTAGAGGGCTTTTCTCGGCAACGAGACGGAGAGTAAAGATTTTTGGTTTTGTGCCTCTTAGAGTCTCATCGACTCTGTTGCTATGGTAGCGTGAAAGCAACCATTGGCTGTATACACTTGAATGAGCACAGCTATGTTCCAATAAAACTTTATTTAGAACAACAGGTGAAGGTTGGATTTGGCTGTGGCCCGTGGTCATAGATAATTGGGGCGTTGGAGAGGTTTAAGGAAGAGAGAAACAGGCTGTTTTTTTTTTTAGTGTTGGTTCATTTTATCGTGCGTTCATTAAGCATTGATTATGCTCCTCATGTGTGCCAGGTATTGAGCGAAGCACTGGCTGTTACGGATGATGGAAAGACAGATGGCAGCCCCCAGAATCCCACCGTTCTGGGGGAGGCAGACTCCCCCGTGAACAGCTGGGCTACTGGCTTCCTGCAGTGCTGGCCACACAGCCCCGGCCTGTTTCTGCGGATAACACAGATTCAGGACACAGCCCAACAGATGCCGAGTGGATGAGTGAGTCCCTTACCTAGGCTGGCTGGGATGAATGCTGTGACGGGTACAGTGTGTGAGGGATCGTAGGTGGTCTGCAGGTGCGGAGCAGGGGCAGGGAGCCAGGCTCACACGCCCACCCTCCCGCCCTATTTCCTTTGGCTCCCCCTGTCAGAATCCTTGCCCCCCAGGGCGGGTGGGTGCCTCCACACTTACATCCACCTTGAGTCCATGCAGACCGCTCCATAATGATAATACCATGCGTGCAGAAGCAAATATTGTGAAATGTCAGCATTGAGATTCATGGTGCTCATTCTCGGGGCGTCCGTAGGGCCTGCACCTTCTTGCTTTTAGGTTTTTCCAAGCATCCACCACGCAGCAGGAGGCTGGCGTGGCCACAGAGAGAAGGCCAGGGGTCTTCCAGGCTCTGGCAAGGTTCTAACCCTAAGGCCAGGTGGTGGGTGGGGCCACAGAGCACGCCCAGTCTCCCCCATTGCTAAGGTCTTACCCTGCTGGGTCCAGCGGTCACAGGAGGAACCTGACCTTGCTGAGTTACTATGCACATTGGCTGAAGTTCAGACTGTACCTGGGGCCCATGCCTTTCCCACCAGCATCCTCTTTCTGCTCCAGGAGCCCATCCAGGGCCCTCATAACGGCCCTGTCTCCTCGGTCTCCCCTGCCCTAGGATTTCCCAGAACACAGTTTTATTGAGTGCTTACTATATCCCGGCGCATGCTTCGAGCTCCTGCTCCCTGGAAGCTTGTGAATGCCTGGTTTCTTCCGTGTCTCGTGCCTCCCGTGTCCCAGCTGTGACGGGGGCTTACACGGCCCTTCCTGTGTGACCACCCGAACAGCTCAGCATCGTGACCCAGGGAGAGCCCCGCCCTCAGAGCCCCCAGAGCTGTCCTCCAGCCTTAACTTTTCCATTTGCTTGTTGCACAGTTAGCTCCAGCTACTTATATTGCCTCGAACCCACAAAATAGAAAACTAAAGGTGTGACAACGGAGCTTGGCTCATGCAGAGGTCAGGGGCTCACCAGGGACTCGGGTTCTGTCTGTCTTGTCACTTCTCCCATCTCTAGCTTGTCTCAGGGTCATGGGGACCTGCTGCTCACCTACCTCTCTTCCTTCCACACTTGGGAGTCTGGTGCTGGTGTCTGTCCCATGGCTGAGGTCACCTTGCTGCAGTCTGAATTGGCTTCATGCTGACTCTTTCCCTGTGTTAGAGGGAGAGCCAGAGAGAGAGAGAGAGAGAGAGAGGGAGGTCTTCCATCTGCCGGTTCCCTCCCCAGATGACTGCAATGACCAGAGCTGTGTCAATCTGAAGCCAGGGAGCCAGGGTCTCCCATGCAGGTGCAGGGGCCCAAGGACTTGGGCCATCTTCTTCTGCTTTCCCAGGCCACAACAGAGAGCTGGATAGGAAGTGGAGCAGCCGGGACTCGAACCAGCACTCATATGGGATGCTGGTGCTGCAGGCTGGGGCTTTAACCCGCTGTGCCACAGCGCCGGCCTCGTTGGATTCTTCAAGGATGAAGATGCCCCAGATCCCAGGCAAGGTCAGCTGCTGGCCTCCTGGAAGCACATCTGGCTGGGCTTGCTGTAGGAAGGATGTCCCCTGGCCCCCACGTCACCACCTTGGGCGAAGGCGGTGGAGTCCCTTCATATGCAAACTCTGGGGCTGCCCTGGTGCTCAGCAGAGTGGAGGTGGGAGGTCTGCAGGACTGCCAACAGGTGTGGGCCACGCACTTCACAGGAGGTGGAGGAGGGGCTGAGCACTCGGCTGGCGTGGGACGAGTTCCAGGCCCGGATCCGAGGTGGCGCTAGAAAGAGCTCCCTGGGGCATCTGTCAGCTGGGAGTCCCAACTTCCCCATTGTGGAAGGGTGGGACTGTGGAACGGGATCTCAGCTGCCCGACGCCCAGACAGGCCTCCTGCCCCCACCTCTGCTGTCTCGCTGAGGTCGAGGTCATGGTCGGACGTTCTGGCCCCGTCTCCCAGCATCAGCATCTCTGCTGCCAAGGCGAGTGAGCCTTTCCCAGGGAACACACGCACACACACAGGCACACAGATGCTTGCACGCGGGGAAAGCAATTAAGGGAGCCAGTGCGGTGACACAGAGACAGCCTGTCAGCGGGGCCATGTTGACAAATCTCGCACTGGGAAAGCAAAAACAGGAGATGCGGCCCTTCCCTCCTCCAGCTCGGGTGTCACTGAAACAGCAGGTCTGTCTTACTGGTGGCGGACAGGCGGAGTCTGGCTGGTGAATAGGAGGCCCTGGAGGTGGGGCAGCAGGGCCAGGAAGACACGCAGGGAGGAGAGGGCTCGGCTGGAACCCTGAGCAGCAGTGGCAGAGGCCGCCGACCGGGCACCTGCAGGCCCGCATGGCTGTGGGCGTGATTGCTTTTCTGTCTCACTCTACCCTTGCCTGCGGGGCGCGAGCTCCCGTGTCCCAGGTGAGGAAGCAGGCCTGTCTGGTGGCCGATCACTTGGCTTGACCCGGCCCTCAGCCTGGTCTCTCTGGATCACGGCTCTCGGCCCTTGGCGTTTTAACAGTCTGGTCGTAGTTTTCTCGGTAGAGCCTGCGCGCTGTCCCTTCTGAACAGTTTTGCTTTGGCCTTGTCATGGGCCTGGCAGAGCTGTGTTGAGTTGCTTTCTATTCTAAATGCCAGGGCTTTTTGGTGGTGGACAAAATGCAGTCCCTGCCCTGGTGGAGTTTCTAGGCTAGTGGAGGAGACAGGATGCAGCTGGGGCCTTGTGGTTCACTTCCCAGATGACCACAATGGTTGGGGCTGGCCGGAGCCAGGAGCCTGGGGACACTGCTGAACTCTCCAGGCCTCCGTTCTTGCATCTGGAACACCAGGGTTGGAGCTGTGGAGGCGCCTGGTGCCCACCGAGAATGGTGCTGGGGAGACAAACCGTGGAGTGAGGCCAACATGTGGTGCCATCGTGCCAAAAAGGAAGTTCTGGCTTGGGGAGCAAAGAGACCACCTTGTGGGCAGTCACATTGAGGAGAGGAGCTGGACGGGGCAGGGCGGGCAGCTCTGGCTGAGAACCGGTGCTCCACAGAAGAAGCAGGGGTGTGGAGGGCCGAGGGTGGGCAGCAGCCGGAGAGGCAGAGGCGCAGTGTCTCATTATTTCCTAAGTACTGTTTACATAACTGTCTCCTTCATCAGATTTAATTTCTTAAAATAAAGCGTTGTTTCGGTTAACTGTCTCTCCAAGTCTGACACAGTATCCAAAACAGTACACACTCAGGAATTTTATTAGTACTCACTGATGTCCTCTCTCACCCATCCTTTGGATGGTCTCTTCTCTGCCCCCCTCCCTGCCTGTCTCTGGTGGCCCCTGAATCCCTGATGGAGGTTACGAGCCATCTCCCGAGGACAGCACTCAGCCCACCACACCGGTTGTCATGGCAGACATCACTAATCAATCAATCATGGCACTCTGTGCTCCGAGTCTGGTCCTGGATTTCAAATCCTTTTCAGGCGCGTGTTGGCATTGCCAGCTGTTACCCATCAACAAACTCAGGGACGTTCAGGGTGAACCTGCGGCCACCCCTGCTCCAAAGGTGCTTCCTTTGGCCATGGGTCTGCCTGGGTCACCCGGCCCAGGCCTCCCCAACCCCTGCTTTCCCAGCCCTTGGCGGCCAGGCTGCGGCTGTCTCTGAGAACCTGCCCTTTGCCTGCTGTTTTCCCACCAGGGTGGCTCTTAAAAGTATTTTCCTGGCAGCACTTAGGTGTCTTCCTGCTGGGAGGCAGAGGGAAGAAGAATTGGCAGCTTCCCGTCTAGGAATTTCCACTGGAATTGATTTATCCCAGCAGAAAGAGCCGGGCGTTTTCCTTCCAAATTAATATGCAAATGAGCGCTAGCAACACCTCCCCCGGGCAGGTTCCGAAGGCAGCGTATTATCCTGGAGCATTTATTAGCACTATTAATAGAGTGTGCTGCCTCACTCCTCCCTGCTCTAATTGCGGACCATTTCCATTCATTTTAGTTTTTCCTGGCTCTGGGGCAGACCCGCTGGTGCAGGTGGAGAAGAATGCCCTGGTGGGTGGGTGGGCCGCCAGGATGGGGGCCGCTTCTTTGCTGAGTGCCTCTCCCCATGACATCATCCTCTTGCCCCGTGCCCCGTCTGGGCCCAGGGAACCATTCCTGCTCCTCTGACCCCATAGAGGACGCCGAGAGAGGAAGGTTGCTGAGTTGGAGGAGCACACCTTGTGGGCGCTGTTGGAACTGTGCAGCCTCCGGAAGGGGCTCCCTGGGGGTCCTTGGTGGGGGAGGGGCTTCCATGAGATGCTCCCTGACCCTCTGGAATTCCAGGCCCTTGGGGCATCCTTGGGCAGGGCAGTGTTCCCATCACTTCCTTCCAACACAACCCAACAAGGCAAGGGCAGGATCCAGGTTTACCAAGGATGGAATGGAGGCGCGGAGAGGCTGAGTGATTTGCCTGGGTTGATCTGGGTGCTCTGGCTCCAGATCAGCTGCTTCTGACCAGCTGTTCCCGCAACCCTGGGCAGAGGGGCGTCCCCTCCTGAGGCCTCCTGGTTTCTGCCTGGGCTGCTGCTAGGGGACACCTGTCAGGAGACACAGCCCTCCCCTGCCCAGGTATAGAGGACCCTGGGGGCCACCACATTCACCTCCCTAGATGGGGCCGGGGCTTACAGCTCCCTGACCGGTTACTGTGCCACTGCCACACAGGGTCTGCTTTGACTGAAGCTTGCAGAGCCCTGGACCCTTCCCACCTGGCGCTCTCTCAAGCCAGCCTGCCCTGTAGCAGTACCGTCCATGGCCCCTTACTAGCAGCCTGGACTGCCTGTGGGTGGCACCTCCTTCCCTCCCCCGCGCCCAGGGACACGGCTTTTTAGGTCGGTCTAGAACCGAGTGCCTTATTCTATTTACCAACTCAGTTTCCTTCCCCAGGGGTGGACATGTGGTGCAGCTCTTTTTTTTTTTTTTTGACAGGCAGAGTGGACAGTGAGAGAGAGAGACAGAGAAAAAGGTCTTCCTTTTGCCGTTGGTTCACCCTCCAATGGACGCCGTGGCCGGCGCGCTGCGACCGGCGCACCGCGCTGATCCGATGGCAGGAGCCAGGAGCCAGGTGCTTCTCCTGGTCTCCCATGGGGTGCAGGGCCCAAGCACCTGGGCCATCCTCCACTGCACTCCCTGGCCACAGCAGAGAGCTGGCCTGGAAGAGGGGCAACCGGGACAGAATCTGGCGCCCCGACCGGGACTAGAACCCGGTGTGCCGGCGCCGCTAGGCGGAGGATTAGCCTAGTGAGCCGCGGCGCCGGCCGGTGCAGCTCTTAAGATGCCTCTTGGGACACCCACATCACACATCAGGGGGCCTGGGTGGGAGTCCTGTTTCCAGCTTCCTGTTCACGCTCCCCCTGGATGGGGGGCAGCAGGTGGTGGCTGAGCTGCCTGGGCCCCTGCCACCCACCTGGGAGACCCGGATGGAGTTCCTGGCTCCTGACTTTGGCCTGGCCCTGTGTGGCAGGGGCACAGAAACCAGTCAGTGAGTTGTAAGCCACCGACCCTCCTAAGCTCCAGGGGCAAAGCACTTGGGGGGTCCTATGGAGTCCTCCCACCAGGGAGAGAACAGCCCCCGCCCCTCGCCGTTTGGCCCCGCTTCCTCCAATTTTCGGAATCCCAAAGGACATCTCAGAAGAGATGGGTTTCTCTGTGTGTCCCTCCACCTGCCCATCTCCATAGCTGAATGCACCTGGCACTTGGGTGGGTTCAGAGTGAAGAACCTTAAAAATCAAACCAAGGTGGAGTGACTTAAGCTAACACTATTAAAAACAAGAAGTCACCTTTGCCCCAAATAAAAAATTAAAGTTTAAAGTTACAGCCCTAAACTTTTTCCCCCAAAGCTAAAATTAGGTGCAGCTATAAAATAAGGGACCCTATGCTTAGCTAGCTGCGACACTTGTGCCTGGCTGTGCTAAGACCTAACCCAGTTTGTATGCCTCCTAATACTCAAATAACGGTGTGGGAAGCGGGATGCCGCTCTCCCACCAGGGGAACAAAGGGAGCAAAATGTCGTCCCCCTCAGGGTGAACAAGATGGCACTGGCAGGGAAAGGAACTACTAAAGAAGTAAACAACAAAATGGCGACGAGGTGCATGCCTCCCATGTGATTCCATAGCTGATTGGATAGAAGACGCATGCCCTTCACATGATCAGCTCACAGACTGGACTGCTGTGTGCATGGACTCTATAGTGCTTTTGATTGGTCGCTGCGGGTATATAAACCGTGTGGCTTGTACTGGGGGTGCTCTCCGGACTCCCGAGTTCAGGAGGCCCATCTGCGCAGACGCCGAATAAATCCTCTTGCTTTTGCATCAGCTGGTCTGGAGTCTGAGTCTCTGGGGTGTGCCTCTCGATGTGTTAGCATCCTCACTCCGAGGGTCTAACAAGAGGTGCTGAGCGTGGAAGCGTCCTGCAGCCTCACAGGGAGCGATGCCGGCTCTCGCTCCGCCAAGCAAAAAGGCAGCCCGGTCTCAAGTTTGTCAAAGGACAGGGTGAGCCACAGGCATCCAGGAGACAGGTTTGCCCAGGCTTGTCCACGCAGCAGGGCTTTGCGGCTGGCACTCACGCCATCTTGCAGGTGAAGGGGTCTTGTAGGGCTCCGTGCGATCCAGAGGCGTGCAGGTACGTGGAGGTGCCTACTATGCGCGTGTCGGAGAGGGGGGGCGGGATCTGTGCTGTTGGAGCCAGGCTGCGCTCCACTGTGAATTTCATCTGAGCCTTTGGCCGAGTCACTCCGCTCTGGGAAGCTCAATTTTTCCAGTCGGGAAGATCAAGTGGTGGTTATCAACGGGGGTGCCACATTCCTGGGGCCCCTCTTCTTCCGGAATTGACATAAGGCTCAGGAGGAACACCCTGATGGGGCGGATGGCTGAGTGGGGAGAGGGCAAAGCTTTGCAGCCAGAGCCACACGCCACTTTTGCCCGAAAGAAGGTGCTGATGTGGCCTCTGGGGGAAGCCGTGAGTCTGAGGCATTGAGGCATTGTGGGCGTGGCCATCTTTGTGGGCAGCCATACTTGGCAAAGCCCCCAGGCCCCCACATTGGGGGATTCTGCCACTTTCTCTTGAGCTGTAATTAGAAACCACGATGCACACCGTCTTGGGAGGGTGGGTGGGGCTCTCGGTCACTTGGGTCAGCTCCATGGACCAGGGTGGCTTCCTGTTGTGTGGAGTAGGGGAAGGCAAACAGGCTGATGAAGCGTGGGTGGGGTGGGAGGGCTGTGGGGGCTCACAGAGCCGCCCGAGGGACCCTGGCTTTCTCTGAGAAGCGAGGCTGGGTGGCTCCTCAGCTGGAGCGGATGTAACCCTAAGGAAGCCATCTTCCCCTCCCTTTCCACGATGTAACTAACGATGGCCAACTACTGGCTGAGGCTGTCAATTACCTGTGCCCAGTCTTGCGAATAACAGTGCTTGTGTAAGAATTCCAGCTGAAAGGAGGGGGCTTGGGAGGGCCGACCTCACACCCAACTAAGGACAACGTCTGCAGCCGTCAACCGCAAATAGCTGGGCGCGTTATTAAGACACCTCCACCTGGCTGACGCCCGGGATTTCTGGGACGGATCTCATCAGAACAGAGCTTGAAAATATGCTTAATGATCAACTGACTGGACCCGAGCTCCACCTGCGGCCACTCCTTCCCTTTAAAGACGCTTTTGGCTGCCTTGATGGGCAGAAAGCGTACGTTTTGCAACCAGAGATCACTCCTTCCCCAAGACCGCCGGCTTCCTGAAATCCTTTCCTCTCACCGGCTCTGGTGGGTGGGCTGTGCAGCGGCTAACAGCAAGGACCGGAGCATTTTGCCCGGGGAACAGGAACTCACGAGGCCTGGAGCCCCGGCGCAGATGGACCTGGTCGTGAAACCTCTCTGGAGTGGTTACCTGGGCGCCCACTGGAGCCTCTATCAGCTGGTGCCCTGGCTCCCAGCTGAGCCGCAGCCCAGCGGTCGGTCGCAGTGCCTGGTGCACAGCTCACGGGCAGCCCCCTGCGGTAGGTGCTGCTGTTTCTGAGCTTGCAGGGAGGAAAGGAGACTGAGCGGGGCTGGCGCTCATCCAGGGTCCGCGAGGAGGAGCAGGGGCTCCTTTCCCACGCCGGGATCTCGCTGTCTGCAGACAGAAGGGCTCGGGTGCGGAGGAGTGGGGGCGGCTCTAGGCAGGTGACTCTGTTGTCTGTCTTGTTTCTGCCCAGGCAACAGGAAGCCCCGTTTCCTCTTCTCCTCACCTCACTTCTCCCTGGCTGTAGGAGGTCAGGGGTGGGTTCTTGGCGTTTTTGAATTTTTGATGTCAAGAGCAGGCTCCTTGTCCTAGCCCTGCCGTGCACTGACGGGTGCTCCTGTCTGAACTTCGGCTCCTTCTGCGGTCAAATGGGCTGGGCTGGGCCGTTTGCACTCTGCCCTCCACAGAGCCCCTGCCCACTGTGGGGGGGGGGAGGAGGGGAGGGGGGTGAGGGGCTGGTGTTCCCTGAGCTCCACTGTGTATGGCGTCGTGGCTGAAACAGTGTAAGGTCGTTGTGTTGGTATAAGCCGTTCGTCACAGGTGCTGGAGGGCCTACTGAGGTAGAGTGAGGGCAGTGGGCGCCTCAACCCGGAAGAGGCAGAACACCTGGAAGGCCAGCTCCATCTCTAAGACCAGGCCCTCTGTCTTCCGGCATTTGTCTTTCCATTGAGAGCACGGGGTTACAACCTAGAGCGCCTAGCAGCACTTAGCTTTTGCCAAGCGCTGACGTCTCTTTCACGTGTTAGCTCCTCACATAGCAACCTTCCAAGGGAAGCACTGTTATCAGAGGGCGACCCAAGGCACATGGAGAGCTGAAATGTCACGTGGTAGAAGCGGCAGGGTGAGTCGCAAACCCAGGCGGCTGGGCCTGGACGTTGGGGCTCTACCTCCCGTCTTGTGCTACTTACCATCGTCTGCACCTGTCTCTAACTAGCAACTCATGAGCCGTGTGATCTGAGGACTGCAAAGAATGGAAGCTGACCGTGGATACTGCCTTGATTGTGGGGTTGCCGCAAGGAAGTGGCGTGGAGTGGGTGGTTTTCATGGTTCTGTAGGCTGGAAGTTCAAGACCAGGATGTTGGCCATGTCCATGTCTTCTGAGACTCTGTCCTTGGCCCGTAGCTGTCTGTCTTCTCCCTGTGTCTTCCCAAGGGGTGTGTGTGTGTATGTGTGTGTGTCCGTCCATTCCCTAAGGGCCTCCTGTAAAGCACCAGTCCTATTGGATTAGGGCCAACACGAAGGACCTCATTTTAACCTAACTGCATTGTTTTTCTTGACTGCATCATTAAAGGCTCGATCTCCACATATTCCGAAGTTCTCGGGGTTCAGGCTTCTGCACATGGGATTTTTTGGGGGGCAGGTAACAGCTGTCTGAAGCCCAAAGGGAATTGTTGGACGTTCATTAGGGAGTATCAGACTTGGCGCAGAGCATTGGTGGGTCCCGTAGCTTCTGTAGTATCGTGGCAACTGCTCAGTTCCGGTGGTGACTGATTCCCGGCCAGCTCCAAGAGAAAGGGAGATGGGGAGGGAGAGAGACAAGCAGGAAACGACTGGCTGAATCTGATCAGATGTCCAGGCCTCTTGTAGATGCTGGGGCAGAGAGAGAGAAGGTGGGGCCCTTCAGGTTCCTACAGGGAGGAGTGGCTGCCGAGAGCCCACCAGCAGGGCCCGCTCTGGGGGCGGACCCAGAAGGGTGGAAGGGTGTTGCTGTGAAGGAGAGCTGGGTTCTGGTCTCCCTCGTTCCCTTCCCCCTCCTCATGCCATCCCGTCCATGCTCACCGTGTCCCTGGAGGAGAGCTCCGAGCTCCTGTAGAGCACCCGCCCGTGTCCCAGCGGTGTGACGGTGACGGTGCGTGTCAGACTCCATTACTGAGCGGCCTCATTGCCCTACAGCAGCTGCACTCAGAGGGATGAAAACAGACGGGTGCCACAGTTGATGTGTGTCCTTCCCCAGCCCTCTGTGTGTCAAAACTCAATCGCAAACCACAGTAGTACTAAGCACGCTTAGTGAAACAATCCAGTCCCCAAAACTGTATGTTTTTCCTGACAGGGGGTCATTAATATGCAGAGCACAAGGAAAGGTGTAGGAGTGAAATTGACATTTGACGGTTTGAGTCTTGTTTACAGCCCTTGTCTCTGCTCTTGAGGAACAGTGGTCTTTGATACTACGACTTGGTGAATTCTTTATTTGGTGGGGGGTTAAGCTTGTGATTATAAAGTAAACTGCAAGAGGTGGAGGAGGAGAGAGGGTGGGAAGTACCGTTATACTTTAAAATCTGTATACCATTATGCGCTTACATCTGTATACGAAATGCGTGAAATCCATTTACCTTATGTAAATAAAAACTTTAAAAAGAGGTAGAGCCTACAGGAGGTGATGAGATGGTGAGGGCAGACCCCTCATAGGTGGTATTAGTATCCTTAAAAAGAAGCCTGAGCGTGGTTGGCCCCTCCCACTTCTTTTACCGTGAGGACAGACCCTGAATGTGCTGGCACCTTGACCTTGACCTTCTTGGTCTCCATAACTGCCAAGTTTCTATTGTTTATGGATTAGTCCAGGGTATCCCGTTAGAGCAGTGGGGATGGACTTGGACGTGGAGTCCGAGGGTTGACTGATCAGGCGACTCTGCCCAGATCTCCCCCTGGAAGTGAGTTCACTCGTTCATTCAGTCAACACACATTGCGTGAGCATCTATTCTGTCCTGGGCTTGACGCTGTGCATCACAGCAGTCCCAAGGCCGACGGAGTCTTT
Source organism: Oryctolagus cuniculus (assembly GCF_051225735.1). Taxonomy (NCBI): domain Eukaryota; kingdom Metazoa; phylum Chordata; class Mammalia; order Lagomorpha; family Leporidae; genus Oryctolagus; species Oryctolagus cuniculus. The sequence continues at coordinate 112,808,116 of NC_142877.1, read as the reverse complement.
GCTCGGATGGAAATCTGTGGGGAGCAATGGAGACTAGACTAAGTTACTGGAATTAAGACTTATTCTATGCATCTGCTCTCCCACAATATGGCGCTGAGAGAGAGAGACCAAACAACCTCTACACAGCTGCCTCACCGGTTCGACTGATAAACTGCAGGAGCTGATCCTGCTCCTGATTGGAGGAGAGCAGCGTGCTCAGCGTGTGGGCAGCAGAGTTGGGATTGGTGGAAGAGGACTATAAAGGAGGAGAGAGACAACATGCACCAGGAACATCTAAGGGGAACATCCGGATAACATCTGAGCAGCCCCCGAGAGAGCCGGCCGGCGGTGTGCCGCTCCTCCGCGGAAGCGGGGAAAGTGGCAGGGGCAGCTGTCCCTCCACGGAGGTGGGGTGGGCGGCAGCTAACCCGGGATGGCGTCGTTCCTCTGCGAGTGAGGGAACGGCAGCTAACCCAGGAAGAGCCGAGCAGGCAAAAAAGAACAGCGCAGGGTCCAGTGTCGTTCCTCTGCGAATGGGGGAGCGACAGAGATCAGAGGCCAGCAGAGAGGGAGGAATTCCAGAGCCTGTTAACTTTTGTTCAGAACGACCACTGAGACAGGAGAGCAAGTTTCGGGTGCACTGATGAAAATTTCCTTTGCCACTTGGAAGGGGTGACACAACAGAGCAGTTAAGAACACAGACTCTGAGTCTCCACCCTCTGGGTTCAAATTCCAGCCCTGCTGTCTGCTAATACTAACAGAAAACGAGGGGAAGGGATAGGAATAGAAAATGTGGGCGTGCCGAGGGAAGCCTCTCTCCCAGGCTCCTACGGCAGTGCCTGCCGCGTAGTTGGGGTTCAAACCCTGTCTGAATGAAGGCTCCCACCAGTCGATGCCGCGTGGGTCCGCGGAATCCAGCACTTGAAGGGGAAGGCGCTTCCTTGGGTGGCGTGCAGCGCCTGTCCGCTCAGTCTCGGTACCTCCGGGGCTTGAGACTTGGCTTTGTCGGGTGGGTGTGGCTGACTCCAGGGGTCCCGTGGGTAGCTCATGGAGAACCAGGCTTCATTCTCTTAAGTCCACTCTGAGGCTCGTGCTGCAGGGGGAGGGATGAAGGGTGGATGCTGTGGCTGCTCCCTCTTCTGACCACAGCTCATGCCTTTCTCCACGCCCCCGCTCCCCCACACTCGGCTGTACTCAGCAGAGCTCCATTCGCTTCCTCCGCTTTCTCTCCCGTGGGGTGGTTACATCAGGAAGTGGGATTTGCGTCTTAGAAAAATCCCTTACTTTTAATACCAACTCTGAGGGAAGAGGGCTTAATGACTATTGACTGTGTATCTCACTCCGGGAGACAGTTTAATAACACATAGGAATTAGGACAAACTTCTCTCCAGGTCAGGTTCTGCTGACCGGCATCAAGTTTCCTGTGATTCATCACAAACTTCCAAATCAATGCAACCCGATAGGGTTCCTCCTCGGTCCCTTTTCCAAGAAGAGGCAATTGGAACCAGGGGTGTGTGACTCAAACTCGGCTTCTCTCCTCCCAGGAGGTCACGGAAGGCACATCAATCCTGGGACAGCAGGTGGCCCTGTCTCAGCAAGTGTCTCACTCTTCCCCCACCCCCACCCCAGTCATCCGACAGGAAATGACCAATGATTCGTTTCTTTCTGAGTCTTGCAGTGGCGTGGCCTGGAAGAGGATCCATTATGTATTTGTGGCTTTGGAAGAGGATCATGCGTTGAACCCTTTTCTTCCTTTGGTGCTACAAAAGATAAACTCTGCCATTTTGACGGGGTTCTGCCATTAATTGCACACTGCATGCCTGTTCAGAGTCATGAACATGTGAGGAAACTTCAAGCCTTATGTTCAGTGCCAAACAGTGAGTAGTGGTACTATAGCAACAGTAACAACAGCAGACACCTGGCACAGGAGAGCTAACAGCAAGAATCTCCTGCACGCCTTTCACATCCCTAGACCCATACACCAGAGAGAACTATAAAATAAATCAATTCTTATGGCTTTGTGTCACTAATCTTTTATTTATTGGGTAGAGGGAGAGGGATCTTCCAACTACTGGTTCACTCCCCAGATGCCCGCAATGGCCATGGCTGGACCAGACCAAAACCAGGAACTTCTTCTGGGTCTCCCATGTGGGTTGCAGGGGCCCAAGGACTTGGGCCATCTTCTACTGCTTTTCCCAGGAACATAGCAGGGAGCTGGATCAGAAGTGGAACAGCCAGAACTTGAACTGGTGCCCATGCAGGAGGCTGGAGTTGCAGATGGCGGCTTAACCCAGTACAGCACAGCAACAGCCCCTGTATCATTAATCTTGTTCCATTTCTTATAAGCTAATTTTCTTCAAATATATACATTCTCCTTAAAAATTTTAAAGGTTCAGTATACAACAGATACAGCTTTATCTCTTTCCTCTTTCCTTCCCAGAGGGAATCATTGAATTTTGTGGGGATTAGTCTCATATTTTTATTTTTACTATGTATGTTTGCATCTACTCCAAAACTTAAACTTCTAATGAGAGGTAGTCTTAAATGCTTATTTATTTGGTTTGAGAGATAGACACATGCACACATGCACACACACACATAGAGAGGGAGAGAGAAAGAGAGCCTCCATCTGCTGGCTCACTCCCCGAATGCTCACAAGAGTCAGGGCTGGACCAAGCTAGAGCGAGGAGCTTGGAACTCCATTAGAGTGTCCCATGTGGGTGTCCCTTGGGTAGGGACTAAGTACTTGAGCCATCGTCAGCTACTTCTTGCCGTGTGCCTTAGCTGGAAGCTGGACTTGGGAGCAAAGCTGGAACTTAAATCCAGACCCTCTGATAAGCGACGTGGGCATCCGAGCAGTGACCTGCCCTGGGGTCACAGCCTTAACCCCAAAAGCATGCTGAAGACCCCCTTTCTGCAGTGCTGCACCGCTCATCTTCACAGAGACCGCTGCTGCCTCACCCGGGATGCCTTGCCCCCACTTCACTCTTCCACATCCCTCCAGATCCACAGCTTGCCTGTGTTTTCTCTCTCTCCCTCTCTCCCCTCTTGGCTTAGTGTGTCCATCAGGGTCAGCCAACGTCTGTAAAGGATGAGAGAGAACATTCTAGCCTTTGCAGGCCATGTGGTCTCATAGCAACGACTCAGTTCCACAATTGTAGCCCCAAAGCTGCCATAGACCAGAAGTAAATTAGCGTGTGTGGCTGTGTTCCAATAAAACTTTATTTTTGTACCCTGAAATGTGAATTTTATATACATTTCAAGTGTCATGAAATATTCTGTTCTGATTTGGTTTCAACCTTTTAAATTTAAAAACCATTCTTAGCTCATAGCTATATAAAAACACAGAGCTATAATTGGCCTGTGGGCCATAGTTTACCAGTCTCTGGGATGGATTATTTTAGCCTCTTGGAAGTTGTTAATATTCTCCCTGCTTTTCTCAGAGAAGCAAAGTGTGGGAATTAATAGGATTTGTCAACATGATTAGGCAGTAGGAAGCGGTAGCAGGTGCCCTGGGCTGGGAGGTGGGGGCTCTGCGTTCTGCTCCAGCCTCCTTCTCCATGGTCAATGTTACCTTGGGCAGGTGTCTGGCTTTCTCTGGGGCTTTGGGCTGTGTAACCAGATGATGTGACATAGCCTCGCCCTATCCTCCTGACTGTTGAGAATGCCGCTTGTTTTGGGGCCTTACGAACACCCAGGGCCACGCAGGAGACTCCAGGTGGGAGTTGACTCCTGTGGTGCTCTTGGCTGAGTGATGAGGGTCACCAGGGGTTGATCTGACTCCCGTTGACTGTGCTGCTCGGCACAGGGAGAGAGCGGTGCCCATCTCGGTGCCCCCCGGCCGCCCTCACAGGGACCAGGGCTCTGGACCTCCTTCTTGGCCACACCTCCCCCTCTCCCTCTCCCACTCCAAGCCAAGTGTTCCATCTTCATTTTTTCACAAAGTTGAAAACATGATGCTCAGACAGTCATGAAATGAGCAAGGATTTTATTTAACTCATGAATGAGAGGAAAAGTAAGATTTTGAAACCAGTTGAAAGGCGAACACACATACACACACCGATCAGGGATGTGGAAATGAATTTGCTCCTAGATGCTGCGTTAACTGCACTGATACTCTGGCTGCAGTGCAGTGATTCTCAGACTTTCTGATCTCAGGATCCCCTTACGTTCAGGAAAATCGTGGAGGACTTCAAAGGTCTCTTGTTGATGTGATAGATACACTGATATCTGCCACATCAGAAATTAAAAGGGAGACCAGGAGAAGCACCTGGCTCCTGGCTTTGGATCAATGCGGTGCACCAGCTGCAGTGCGCCGGCCGCGACGGCCATTGGAGGGTGAACCAACGGCAAAGGAAGACCTTTCTCTCTCTCTCTCTCTCACTCACTGTCCACTCTGCCTGTAAAAAAAACAAACAAAAAAACCAAAAAAAACCAAAAACCACATTTTTTTTTGACAGAGTGGACAGTGAGAGAGAGAGAGAGAGAGAGAAAGGTCTTCCTTTGCCGTTGGTTCACCCTCCAATGGCCGTCGCGGCCGGCGCACTGCAGCTGGTGCACCGCATTGATCCAAAGCCAGGAGCCAGGTGCTTCTCCTGGTCTCCCATGGGGTGCAGGGCCCAAGCACTTGGGCCATCCTCCACTGCACTCCTGGGCCATAGCAGAGAGCTGGCCTGGAAGGGGGGCAACTGGGACAGAATCCAGCACCCCGACCAGGACTAGAACCTGGTGTGCCGGCGCCGCAAGGCGGAGGATTAGCCTAGTGAGCATTGGCGCCGGCACGAATACATTTTAAAACCCAAGAATGCACACTCACTCTGTTGAGCTGTCAGACCAATGCAAATCATGTCATAGGTCATATGACCTCTGGAGAGTGTTGCCATCCACGTGAGAAAGTGAGTAAAAGAGGAAAATAGTGCTTGACTGTTAAATAGTTGATGATGATGATGATGATTTTATTTAGAAACTGGCATCTATTTGCCATCACCCTCATTTCCTTTTTGCTTCAGAGACTATGAAGAGCAGCTTAAGACCAGTGGTCGTTCCTACCCCACGGGTGGCCTGAGCAGTGGAGCTGCCGCCCAGTCTCCAGTGGGGGACTGCTGAACAGGGCACAGGGGCACCTGCAGACCCGTCTCTACCACGGCAGTGAACTCTGGAGCTGGGCAGTCCATTTCCATTCACCCTGAAACTGCCCTGTAGTCCCAGCCTTTTCGGCAACAGCTTGCTTTTTCCTTGCAGACTGCAGGATCCCTGTAGAAGTGGGGATCAGGCACGCCTTCCCATGGGCATCCCCGGGAGATGGTGCCACACAGGTGTGGAACACAGGGCCAGCAGCCACTGCATCAGCGCCACAGGCAGGACTTGTTGGCGTTACCACGAACTTGGTGCGGAGTCTCCCCTTGTGGAGCATTGCCGTGGTCTGGTTGACTGGTGTCTGTCAGAGGCACCCATTTGCGGAGCTGATAGGCCCAGGAGATCCGTGAGAGAACGCTCAGACCTTCCCCCAAAGGGCACCCAGTACCTGATTGCTCATTTCCAAGTCTTTGTCAAGCCTTCCTGACCCCGCAGCGCACTCTGGTCTCCCTGGTGCGAGGCCGTGTGGCTCCATCTGTTCTTTCGCTAGTCTGTCCGGCTCCCCTTGGTCCTTCCCCTGGTTCCTCAGAGCTTATTGTGGAAGTGAAGCAGGACGGAGAGAAAGGACAGTGTGAACCCTCCTGGCAACGCACGAAGGAAAAGCATCCCGAGAGTCGCATTGGGCTGGGCTCCTGCTCCAGTACGGCTCCTGCAAGCCCGATTTTCTGGTGGTTGGGGTGTTGTCAGTGTGGCAGACGGAACAGGCAGGCTACTGGGAACCCAAACGGTGTTCAGCAGAACCGCGAGGCAGAGGCTACATCCACTCATCAGTCGCTTCCGCCTTGAGTCTCACCCTGATATGGAACAGAATTGGGTTACAAGGCCAGGAAAGAGCGTTTCAATCTTGAGGGGGCATGTTGATGACTCCAGTTGGAAACATCTAGAAGAACGGTCTAAGGGGAACAGGTGTGTCAGAGCAGGGCTGCCTGGACAGGCTGGTTGGCAAGTCCCCGCATTCACGAGGATTGCATTTGGTTCCAGCAGATGAGACTCCCGAGCAGACCCACACTCCGTCTTCCTGCTCGTGCAGGTCTCACGGCTGCTGCTTCCCCGCAGTCTTCCAGTGGGAGAAGAGGCGGCCAGGGCAGAGAGCAAAAAGGAGGGAAGGGGGGCACACATATAGACACAGGTACACACAGACACGTGCATCCAGACACTCAGATACACACAAACATACATGCAGTCATACAGACACAAACAGACACATGCATCCAGACACACACATAGATACACACAAACATACATACAGTCATATGGACACATAAACAGAAACATGCATCCAGACACTCGGATACACACAAACATACATGCAGTCATATGGACACGTAAAGACACATGTATCCAGACACTCTGATACACACAAACATACATGCAGTCATATGGACATGTAAAGACACATGCGTCCAGACACTCAGATACACACAAACATACATGCAGTCATACAGACACATAAACAGACACATGCATCCAGACACTTGGATACACACAAACATACATGCAGTCATACAGACACACAAACAGACACATGCATCCAGACACTTGGATACACACAAACATACATGCAGTCATACAGACACATAAACAGACACATGCATCCAGACACACACGTAGATACAAACATACATACAGTCATGTGGACACATAAACAGACACATGCATACAGACACTCGGATACACACAAACATACATGCAGTCATACGGACACACAAACAGACATGTGCATCCAGACACTCGGATACACACAAACATACATGCAGTCATACAGACACATAAACAGAAACATGCATCCAGACACTCGGATACACACAAACATACATGCAGTCATACAGACACAAACAGACACATGCATCCAGACACTCGGATACACACAAACATACATGCAGTCATACAGACACACAAACAGACACATGCATCCAGACACTTGGATACACACAAACATACATGCAGTCATACAGACACATAAACAGACACATGCATCCAGACACTCAGATACACACAAACATACATGCAGTCATACAGACACACAAACAGACACGTGCATCCAGACACTCGGATACACACAAACATACATGCAGTCATACAGACACACAGACACATGCATCCAGACACTCAGATACACACAAACATACATGCAGTCATACGGACACATAAACAGACACATGCATCCAGATAAACACATAGATACACACAAACATACATGCAGTCATACAGACACATAAACAGACACATGCATCCAGACACACACATAGATACACACAAACATACATGCAGTCATACGGACACATAAACAGACACGTGCATCCAGACACTCAGATACACACAAACATACATGCAGTCATACAGACACACAAACAGACACATGCATCCAGACACTCAGATACACACATACATGCAGTCATACGGACACATAAACAGACACATGCATATGCAGTCATATGGACACACAAACAGACACATGCATCCAGACACTCAGATACATACAAACATACACACAGTCATACGGACACACAAACAGACACATGCATCCAGACACACACATAGATACACACATGCAGGCTTATGGACACATGTACCTACACACATGCATCCTGACACACATGGACACATACACAGTTGTACACAGATCCACATCCACACACAGATACATGCACACACAGGCACACAACACACATAGACACAGCTACATAAAAACATACATGCAGACATACAGATGCATTCTGAGACACATGGACACCTACAGATGTACACAGATCCACATCCACACAGATACATGCACACACACACACGTGGACACATACAGACATACATAGACACATGCATTCTGATACACATGGGCACAGACATATGTACACACAGACACGTACATCCAGAAACACAGATATAAACACACAGGCAGACACATGTGCATACAGATACGTGTATGCTGCCACACATGTACACACACACATACAGACACACAGATATACACACACATACACACACACACACACATGCGAACTCTCCTAGAATCCTCAGGGCTTTTGTAACTGCTCACTGGCCAGAACCATGTATGCAGCAGGTGGGAACTGGATCATTGTAGCTCCTCATCCTTTGAGGCTGGGAGAGACTGGCGGTGAGCAGTGTTTGGGCAGCTAACTCACACTGCCTGCCCCAGCGCCCCTCCCGCCCTGAGAATGCAGGGGCTAAGTGCCTCTCCCTGCACTGTCAGTGTCCCTGCCCACCTTCCCTGCCAGGGGTCTTGATGGCTGCACCTGTCCTACTGGTTGTTCCCAATCTTCTGAACACAGGCCATTGTTGCCCAGGGTTTTCTCCTGCAATCTCCTTGCAAGGCTTCCTCTAACCCCTCCTCGTTGTGCCTAGTTATGTGCAGACGTGAGCAGAACTACAGCAACCAAGATGTTTAGTCTCTGCCTTCTTGCAACTTAGGGTTTAGTCCTATTTTCACCTACATCCCCCTGGGGAAGAGCAAGACTAAGGGTGGGGCCCCTTCCTGATTGGCTGTGAGCAACCCGTGGAGATGCTATCCTGTCCCTTTTAGAGGGGAGCAAACAGATTTGGAGATAGGAAGGGAATTCTGAGATGTCCTAAATTAAGTTACAGACCAGAGGATGGAAGGAAGAGATTATATCAGCTGACAGCTTTGGGCTAAACCAATAAAGAAAGGAACTGCTCCACACTCCTCTGCGTGTGGCGGATTAACCGACAAGGCACCATCGCACCTTGCGTACAGAACCAACCAAGGGGCAGCGAGCACTCCACGGCCTGTCCCATGCCAGGACTTTGCTGTGTGCTGTTCCTTCGTTCCTTCCCTCTCATCTAGGGCCATTGCAGGTTCGGTGTGAGCCGTTTAGGTTTTCTTCTCTCCACACTTTTGTTATAAAATAGCCTGACGTCTTTGTCAGTGGGCGCTTTTCCAAGTGCACGTGTCACTGGAGGCTCAGGGAATTTATCCCAGGACTGGTCCCGTCACTTTGGCTGGCACGTGTAACAGCTTAGTTACATCTTCCTCATTTCAGAGAGCTTGTGATGTCTAAACTTTTGTTTTAATGGCGCCGCTATGGGATTTGCCCCCAGTCACAACGCCTGAGTGCACAGGAGGTGTGGTTTGCACCTGGGCTTGCCTATCTCGGAAGCCCCCTTGCTGGCTGCCTTCCTGCCTCACCTTCCCTTTGCACAGGATGGTGCTTCAGATACAAGTGAGGATGGCAGCCACGCCAGGAAGACCGTGGTCTGTCTTCTCCAGGGATGTCTGTCTCTGTGCCAGCTGCCTCTCCCTCCATAGACTGCGAGTGCTCAGAGGCGGGCCATGGGTTGTATTAATTCCACGTCTGGAGTTGACCACCTTGTCTGAAATGCAGGAAGAACCCAAGAAACTGCAGCTCTCCGGGCACGGTTTGTTTAACCTCTCTGTGAGCTTCCCCTGGGAAACTTTCCACGAAGGCACCTGAGCGGCCTCCCCAGGGCCTCAAGATACTGGCCGTGTAATTGTCCATGTCTGTCAGCTCTGCGAGATGGGAGAAGAGCATTACTTCAGAGCTTTGGCAGGAGGATCAAGACGAACACACATTATAAAAATGAGATGGTCTATCATTCGAAAAAATGATCTACTTATTTGAAAGTCAGAGTTAGAGCGAGATCTCCCATTCACGGGTTCATTCTCCAGATGGCTGCAACAGCCAGGGCTGGGCCGGGCTGAAAAGCCAGGAGCATCATCTGGGTCTCCCATGTGGGTGGCAGAGGACCAAACACTTGGACCATTTTCTGCTGCTTTTCCCAGGCCATTAACAGGGAGCTGGATTGGAAGTAGAGCAGCTGGGACACAAACTGGTGTCCATATCTATGGGATGCCAGCATTGCAGGCGGCGGTTTCACCTGCTTTGCCACGATGCCGGCCCGGGGCTACCATTTAGTGAGCAAGTACCATATGCCAAGTCCCTTTCACACATCAACATGAAGACGCGTAGTAACACAGAAAGGTGATATCATTCCCATTGTTCTGTTGGAGAACTGAGAACCTAGGTTGGCTGGATGGTCAGGGCTGGCGGGACACAGGACAGACTCCAAGGGCTGTGCTGGCACACAGATGCTATGGAACGAAGCCGTGGGAGTGCTATGAGTTGTTAGTCCAAGGGCTCGACAGAGACTGAATGAATCGAGGAATGAACGTGTCTTTTCTGTCTCTTAACCCCTCCCGTCTCATGTCCGGCACTCGGTGTTTATTGATAAGTAATGACTACATGCACGCATGCCTGAATGTGATGGTTAATTTTATTCATCAAAGTGCCAGTATCCAGCGTGCCCAGAGGACACAGCATTTCTGGGTGTGCCTGGGGCATTGTGCACCTGAGTCAGAGGACTCAGTAGGGCGTCCTCTCTGATGCTTGTGGGCATCACACTGTCTTTAGAAGGCCCATAGAGGACACAGGGCAGAGGGAGAAGGAACTGATCTCGTGTGCTTCCTGCCTGCTGCTCAAGGACACGGATCTGCTTCTGCTCCCAGCCGGGGCCGATGCCGTTGGTTCTTGTGGGTGTCAGACTTGTGACCCCTCACTGGACCTACATCATTGGTTCTTGTGGGTGTCAGACTTGTGACTCTGGACCTACATCATCGGCTTTCCTGGGTCTCCAGTTTGTGGGACTTCTCAGCTTGACCAAGTGAGCTGATTCCTCATAGCAAATCTCTCCTGGCACACATGCACACGCACACACCCATTACGGGTTCTGTCTCTCTGGTGAGCCCTGACACAGGCTTACACACCTTTGTATCCTTCTCTTTCTGTGTGTAGCCTGTTCATTTATCCGGCTGGTATTAGCTGCCTCCTGACCTACTGATCCAGGCACCGATCTCATGGCTGGAGATGGACCCAGAGCAAATCACTGTTCAGGAAATGGAGGAACCGAAATGGAGAGAACCTGAAGAATTTTCTCCCCGGCAAACATACCAAACTGGAATCCTAGCCGAGTTCTTGAGATCAGCAGGTGCTTCTGGAAGAACAAACCAGCCACCCGCCGATCTGATTACGCCATTCCACGTGCTGGCTCCTCCTGCAGAAGTCTGGTTTAGAGGCATCTCCTCTCCTTCCTCCCCTTCTGCCTCAGCCCGTAGGACCATCCTGGGCCGGCGGCTCTGCAGTCCGTGGCCTGAGAGCGCTTGTGGAGGGACGCTGGGGAGGTGAGGACCTGAGCGGGAAGAAGAGGCGACCTCGCACAGAGACCTGGGGAAACTGTTGACAGCACAATGCATGTGTGCTGTCTGTGTACATTTGCATCATTCAGGAATGCCTGTGAGATCTTAGTCGGGGACTTCTGAGCAGGGATGACCACTCCTCCCCTCGGCTTCCTGCTCCCCTGCACTTTCCTGGCCTTGAGCTTGGCCGCCTCGACCCTCTGTACACTTGGGATGCTGTTCTCGCCTCTTGCCGCATGGATGGCTCCCTTTCCTTCTTAGAGACTTGACTGAAAGGTCGCTCTGCCAAGAGCTCGGTCTGGAGTTGAAGTCCCCGCTCACTACCCAGTTCCCCTCTGTTGGACAGCCCTGACGGCCACATCCATCACCTCGGAGGGAACTTGCTTCACTTATTTATAAGCACGTTCATTATTCACCCTCCTCTCGACGACGCACACTCCACAGACTGTCTTGTTTGTGTCCCCAGGGCCTGGCCTTGTGCCCAGAACATAGGAAGCACTCAATAAATATTTGCTGGGCGAATCAATAATAATTAGGACATTTCCAGCAGCCACCAATGTCACCATTAGAGGGGGACAGAGACCTGGCCTGGGAGGTGGCGGCCACCCAGCACCCAAGTGCTGGCCTCAGCTGCTGTAGACCGTGTTCTCTGCTAGGATGTCAAGAGACGTGTCTTCATCGTGGGCCTGATATCAGGCTGTGTATGTCTCAGGGTTGGCACACAGTGAGGGTTCCGTTAGAGAATGAAATAGTGCTTTGAACAAGGAGGGGCCGGTTCAGGGGAGCCAGGGACGAATTGGCGTGGGCCTGGGGGTCCTGGGGGTGTGCCTGAGATGCTTGACCCCCTCCCTCTCTTCAACTGGAAGATGGGTAAGTGTGACAGCTAGAGGAGCAAGATTTGCTTCCAAACAAATCTGAGTGTGTGGGAGTAGAAAAGGAGCCCAGTGTGGCACCACCAGGCTGGTTCGTGTCTTAGCTCTGTGGCTCGGGAGCAGGTGAGTCGGTTCCCCTCTGTGAGCCTTGGTCGGCTCTCTGTGTAAAGCAGGGGAGATGGGTGAACGTGACGGTGACGGGAGTGCGCGTGTGAGCTGTCGGATGCCTTGTGCACACGCAGGGCCCTCCTCCCTGCCCAGTGCTTCCTGCTCCTCTCTTCCTTTACCTCATACTCTACCTGCTGCTCCTCTTCCTCCTGACTCTGAGTCTCTACCAAGCCCAGACTTCCGTTACGTAAAGTGAGCAGCAGGCTGATTCATTTACTTTATTAAGATTTATTTGAAAGACAGAGTTAGAGGCAGAGACAGATCTTCTATCTGCTGGCTCACTCTCCAGATGGCCCCAACAGCCAGGGCTGTGCCAGGCTGAAGCCAGGAGCTTCCTCTGGGTCTCCCCCATGGGTGCAGGGGCCCACATACTTGGGCCATCTTGTACTGCTTTCTCAGGCACATGAGCAGGGAGCTGGATCAGAAGTGGAGCAGCCGGGACTTGAGTCAAAGCTCATATGAGATGCGGGAGTGGCAGGCAATGGCGTAGCCAGTTATGCCTCAACGCGGGAGCTGAACAGCAGGCTTATGAATATGAAGGGAGCGAAGGAGCTTCAGGACTCTGGACTGAAGCACGTGGGACAGAGGCTTGGACACTGAGTTTTATTTGATTCCCACAGTGGCTGACCTGTCCAGACATTCTGAAGGGATAACCCTGGAACACCAGCCTTGGATCCATCATTCATATCTGGTTCTCTGGGAGATGGTGCTGTGATGGATTAATGATGTCTGCTGTGAATCTGAGGGGAGAGTAAGACATAGGTGCCGTGAACTGACCCTTCCTGGTCCAAAGTGCAGGTGCAGGTGTCTCCTTTCATTGGCTCTCTAACTGAATCCTCACTGTGCGTCCACCCTGAGACACACACAGCCTAGCATTTTGTCTGTGTCAGAGAGAAGGCTCATCGGAGAACACACCTGTTTTCCCGGATTTCAACCTTAAAGTTGAAGGATTTGCTCCTTAACAGGGTTTGATAACCCATTAGGAATCAATCACTCATGAATTGAACTAAGCTTTGCGGGAAATGATTTAAAATTTCCACCTTGACAGCCTCCTGGGGAAATGAAATGCAAAAGTTTATTCCCTGCCGCAATCACCTGGTGCTTTTTAAATCATCCAAGAAAGGTGGGTGTGGTGGCGGTGGCTGCCGGGAATGGGGGCTGGGGATGGGCCTGCCGTGGCCTCCCAGCCTTCCCTGGGCCCCCCAGACTTCATCTCCCTCATCCGTCTGCAACCCCCTGGGGTGAAGAGGCCATCCATCTTGGGTTTCGCGTGCAGATTCTGATTCTTCCAAGTCTGGATCAGCCATCACCTCCTCTTGGAGGTCTGCCTGGAATCAGTCTCCTCTTACGCTGAGTAGCCAAGCGTTGCGGGCAATATGGCAACCATCTGCTACATAAAGAAAAATTCTTCACACCTGATGACGCACCTCCAGAGCCCTTTGAGCCCCCACAGTTCACAAGAATGAAATGATGACAATAATGTCCGCGAATACTTAGAAGGCTTGGCTGCACGTCAGATGCTATGTGAAACGTTTTACCAACATGAATCATCTCATCATAACAGACAATTAGGCAGGGGGAGTAGCACTATTTCCTTTTAATAGACAAAACTTGAGGTGCTGGGAGGTTATTTTCTCAAATTTAAATGTGGGAAAACAAACTCAGAGAAGGTAACTGAATCCATGAGTCCGCAACTCGGCTAGGGATGGAGGTGAGACTTGGCCCCAAGTTTCCTTTGTATCAGATTGATTTTCTCTTTCAAGAATATGTCTACTGTGCCACATGCTATGATTGGTTGTTACTTGTCTGCTTACCTGCATGCATGGTGGGTTACTTGTATCCTAACTATGCCCTTTCTGGAGCAGAGACTGGTATGGGTTCAGCCAACTCTTTTCCTGCACTGGATTTTGATGTGAGTGTTACCCCTCATTGAGGTTTTAGGGTTGTCTGCTATAGCAGTGGCCCACCCATCAGCCCTCAGCATAATCGGCTGCTATTCTGCACAAATAGAACCTCAATAGGTACGGATACTCTTTGACTGATAGCAGGGCTTTGTCCCAATACATCCATCATAAATTGAACATATTGTAGGCTTAAAAGTCACTGAACACACCTTGAGCTACCAAACATCCCAGCTTAGCGACACAGCACCCCGAGGGTCTTGTTTGTTTACCCTTGTGCTCTGTGGCTGATGGGTTACTGCAGGCCCCTCCCCACCACACAGCATGGTGAGACAGTACCTTGCACAGAGCACCAGCCCAGCAGATGAAAATTCAACATTCAGCCTATTGTTTCTACTGAACGTGTATCACTTTGTGCCATCAGCAAGTTGAATAATGGCAACCCAAGCTCTTTTAAGTCAGGGACTGTCTGTACGTGCGTGTGGAATCAAAACACCTTGGTCTGTCCCTGTTTTGATCAGACATTTTCTCTGGTTTCTCATTCATGGAGACATTAATCTATTCATTCAGTACTCAGTATGTATGCCAGTTATCTGTGGCTACGTGGCAGTGTTACTATGAGCTTGTGGCTTAAAGCATTTATTTTCTGACAATTTCTGTGGGTTTGGAGCGTGGATGTGGCTTCGGTGGGCCCTTTGCGAGGTTGTTGTTAAGGCATTGGCTAGGGCTGGGTCGCATGTGGATGCTTGGTTGGGGAGGGGTCTCCTGCTAAGTTCACGGTTCTTGGCAGGGTTCCATTTCTTGAACTACACCAGCGGAGGCTTCCATTTCCCACTGGCCATTGCGGGAGGCTGCCTGTGGTTCTTGGCTACACGGCACTCCCCCGCATGGCTTTCGTTTGCTCTACATCAGCAAGGGAGTGAGAGCTGTGATCCAGATGGTGCTGTGGCTTACTGTGACGTAATCGCTTATGCGACATCACGTGTAGCACTGCCTGATGTCTGCGGTCTAACGAAGCCCCGCTGGTTAAAGGCATCCATCTAACCTGCACTTTTGCAGGTGCCCTTCCTGACTCAGTAGCTCAGACAGAGGACTTCAGGGTTCAGTAGGGTACAGCCAGTAGCCTGAGGCTCCCCAGGCTCTTCCAGGGTCCTGCCAGAGGCTTGGAACAGTTAGTAATTGTCATTGGAGCTGAAAGTAATGAATGAGATGGCTCTTGACTACTTGCATTTCATTTATCAAAATTATATCAGAAAACTAGGGCTTGATGAAGGATTGCTGTCAAAAACGCAAATGGGTGCAAATAGGGCCTCAGGCACCTAAGGAAGAAGGATCGGAAGAAAAATGGAACCAGTCTCAGCCGAGCTCACCGGGTGCCAGGTGCTGTTCCCAGCCTTCCGATGCACAAAGTCATTTAAATCTCATAAGCACTCCGTGAGCTAATGTAATATATTCATTTCTCAAATGAGGAAGCTAAGGTTCAGAGAGGTTAAGTGAGTTGCTCAAGGGCACACAGCTGACAAGCGGCAGAGGCAGGAATAGTCTGGCTCTCTTGGACTCCAGAGCAATGTGGGTGCCCTAGGTGTGCCGGCTCGGGCTCCCTCACTCACCTTTACTGTCTACACAGATTTAATCAGCTCATCTGTGTGTGGCTTTCACAGCAGGGAACTCCTTTCCAAGGAGTTGGCTGGGTCTGCCTTACAGCCAGGCTGAGGGCAGAGGGGAGGAGGGGAGGTGGCTGCAACATTGCCTTTGCTTTAGGACTTGTGTTTGCTTGCTTATTTGAAAAGCAGAGTGGCAGGGAGGGAGGGAGGGAGGGAGAGAGATGAACAGAGAGCTTCCTGTTCACTCTGACTGGCCGGCTGCAGTAGACAGCGCTGAGCCTGGCTGAAGCCAAGAGATGGGAACTGTATCCTGGTCTCCCGCATGAGTGAGAGAGGCCCAAGCACTTGGGCCATCTTCTGCCTTCCCAGGTGCATCAACAGGAAGCTGGGTTGAAAGTAGAGCAGGGGGCTGGCGCCTTGGAGTAGCAGGTAGAGATGCCGCCTGCAGTGCCGGCATCCCATAGGGGCGCCGGTTTGAGTCCCGGCTGCTCCACTTCCACTCTGCTATGGTCTGGGAAAGCAACAGAAGATGGCTCAAATGCTTGGGCCCCTGCACCCATGTGGGAGACCCGGAACAATCTCTTGGCTCCTGGCTTTGGATCGGCTCAGCTCTGGCCATTGTGGCCATCTGGGATGTGAACCAGTAGATGGAAGACCTCTCTCTCTCTGTGTGTCTGTAACTCTGCCTCTCAAATAAATAAATAAAAAAAAGTGGAGCAGCTGGGACTCGAACTGGCAGTCTAGTATGGGAACTCCACCCACTGTGTCCCAGTGCTGATCTCTCTACTAGGACTTATACAGCTCATACAGGAAGGGCGAGAAGCAGCACATAGCTCAGGGGAAACCTTTATAAATGCTGACATGTGCAGAGTGCACTTGAGTTGAGTCTCATAGATACTGTTTTTTTTAACAGGCAGAGTGGACAGTGAGAGAGAGAGAGAGAGAGACAGAAAGGTCCCCCCCCCCCTTTTTTTTGCCGTTGGTTCACCCTCCAATGGCCACCGCGGCCAGCGCATTGCGCTGATCCGAAGGCAGGAGCCAGGAGCTTCTCCTGGTCTCCCATGGGGTGCAGGGCCCAAGCACTTGGGCCATCCTCCACTGCACTCCCTGGCCACAGCAGAGAGCTGGCCTGGAAGAGGGGCAACCAGGACAGAATCCGGCGCCCTGACCGGGACTAGAACCCGGTGTGCCAGCGCCGCAAGGCAGAGGATTAGCCTATAGAGCCATGTCCCGGCCTGTTTTTTTTTTTTTTTTTAAAGATTTATTTATTTATTTGAAAGAGGTACACACAGAGAGGAGAGGCAGAGAGGGAGGTCTCCCATCTGCTGGTTCACTCCCCACTTGGCCACAACGGCCAGAGCTGAGCCAATCCAAAGCCAGGAGCCAGGAGCTTCTTCAAGGTCTCCCACGTGGGTGCAGGGGCCCAAGGACTTGGGCCATCTTCTGCTATCCCAGGCCATAGCAGAGAGTGGGATCAGAAGTGGAGCAGCCAGGACTCAAACAGGCGCCCCTATGGGATGCCGGCACTGCAGGCTGCGGCTTTACCCGCTACACCACAGCGCTGGCCCCTCCCAGATACTTTGCCCTCTTCATCCCACTGTCCCCTTTCCAAGTCTCTGCCACCACTCTCCGCAGACACTCGTGACACCACCTGGGGCTGGGTCCAGCCTTGCACCTGTAGGACGCACTCAGAACAGGACGGTTCCGGGCTCTGTCCCGGGCACAGGGGTAACCACTGGCACCGCCTGCGTGGGCTGCTGCCAGTGCCACAGCCGGACTCCCGGCCGAGGCCCACGCACCGCTACTCAGCCCCGGCCTGCGGGTCTCCCCGGTTCTCATCTCCCCTCCCTCGCTCCCCTACCCAAGCGGCGTCCGTTCTCCTCCGCGACTTCAGGCCTTTGCCAGACATCCTCTCGCTAGCTTTCCCTTGCGCTTCCAGATCATCCTCACGGGCACAGACGTGCTTCTCCCCGGCCCAGCATTTCCTCACTTTCATAGGAAATTGCCCCCTTGAGTCCCCGTTGGAGAGCGGCCACCCTCAAAGCCCCGCCCCTCAGCTGCCGTGGGAGGCGTGGTCACATGACCCAGGCTGACCAATCAGTTCTCTTTATCTCCCCGCTGTGGCGACGCCATTGAGGAACTGAGCAGGGCTGCAGCCTGGCTAATGGACTCCACGCTGAAGTTGTTGGGGAAAGAAAGTTTCCCCTCCCGGAGTAGTGAAGGACGCAGAAAGCCGGAGGTTTCCGGGGAATTAAGCTCCCAGAGAGGAAAGTAGAACACAGAGGCCAAGAGAGCGTGTCAGCGTCTGGACCTGGGCACACCCGGGGCCGGGCACCCTGCCGTATTCACGTCTCGCTGTGCGTCTACCCCGCGAGTTGGATTTCCGTCCCGCGGATTTGGAAGGGATCTGCCTCACCCACTCATGTCAGCAAGCCGAGGAGCCCTCTGCTCCTGCGTCGTTTTGCATTTGAGTCGGTTTAGATCGCAGTGTCTGTTGCGCATCTACTCTGTTCCAGGGGCTGGTGTTTTGTTCAACAGTGACTAAAATAGATAAAAACTCCTGTCCTCAGGGAACAGACATTACAGTGGAGAAGAGAAGGAACAAACACGCTGAATAAAATGTTTATCAATAGTGAGAAGAGTTAAGGGAAAAATAAAACAAATATGGAGAGAAGACATCCCGGCTATGAGTGGGAGGATAGGTGAATGGAAATTGTGTTTTTCAAGAAACTTCGATTTATTTTCATTTTATTTGAAAGGTGGTGGTGGAGAGCTGTCTGCCATCTCATTGTTTACTTCCCACGTGCCTGCAACAGCTAGGGCTGGGTCAGGCTTAAGCCAGGAGCCCGGAACTCAATCCAGGTCTCACCTGAGGGAGGCAGGGACCCAAGACTTGAGCATCACCTGCTACCTTGCCAGGGTGCCCATTAGCAGGAGCTGGATCAGAAGTGGAGGAGCCAGCACTAGAGCCAGGTACTTCAACACGGCAGGTAGGCATCCAAACAGCATTTTTTTTTTTAGATTTATTTATTTGAGAGGTAGAATTACAGAGAGTGAGAGTGAGAGACAGAGAGAAAGGTTTTCCTTCCACTGGTTCACTCCCCAAATGGCAGCAATTGCAGGAGCTGTGTCGATCTGAAGCCAGGAGCCAGGATCTTCCTCCAGGTCTCCCACACAGGTGCAGGGGCCCAAGGACTTGGGCCATCTTCTACTGCTTTCCCAGGCCATAACAGGGCTGGATTGGAAGAGGAGCAGTTGGGACTAGAACCAGGACCCATATGGGTTGCTGGCTCTGCAGGCAGAGGATTAAGCCACTGCGCCATGGCGCTGGCCTCGTGCATGTTATTTTTTTAAATTTAGAGATCTATTTATTTTGAAAGAGTTACAGACAGGAGGGGAGGGAGATTATGCACACACACACACACACACACATATAATCTCCAGAGATCGAGATATACTATTTATCTTCATCCTTTGGTTCACTCCCCAAATGGTTGTAACAGATGCAGCTGCACCAAGCTGAAGCCATGAGCCAGGAGCTTCATCTAGGTCTCCCATGTGTGTAGCAGCAGCCCAAGCACTCAGGCCATCTTCTGCTACTTTTCCAGGCACATTAGCAGGGAGCTGGATCAGAAGTGAAGCACCAGGTACTTGAACTGGTGCCCATGTAGGATGCTGGCACTGCAGGCAGCAGCTTTACCTGCTATGCCACAGCTCCAGCCCCCAAACAGCATCTTAATCACTGCACACAATGTTCACCTCATACATCTTGTATGGAGCCTGCAGGAAAGACCCCAGTGAGATGGAGACATTGAGCAAACCCATGGAGGATGTGAAGGAATGACCTGGGTGGTCATCTGTGTTCCAGGCAAAGGGAATGGCACAGTTAAAGATCTGAGTGGGAACATGCTGGTGGGTTGCGTACTCCTGTGGGAACTTAACCTTCTTGGTTACGTGTGTTAGATCTTAGCTATCATAGTTCTCTCTTCTCCCTGTTTCTCTCTTGATATTTGATTTTGTCTGTGGTTCAGCTTGGGTATGTTATATTGGCTGCTCTTTGAATTTGACTGATTCTTTCTTCTGCTGAGTCTTATTTGCTGTTAAGTTCATGCACTGAATCCTTTATTTCAGGTAACTGTATTTTCAAGTTCTAGAATTTCAATGCAGTTTTTTTTATAAACATTTCCATTGCATTCTAAAATTCCCTATATGATCACTCATTATATTCATATTTCCTTCTAAGGTTTCATTTTTTGAGAATATCTACACTAATTATTTGCTCATTTTCACGTCTGGGTCATCTGTGGGTCTGTCTGTATTGAGTTTGTTTTCTCTTGACCATGGGTCACATGTTCCACATCTTTGCATGTCTTGTAATTTTTGATATTGTGTTGGACACTTTGACTAAAAGAACAGCAGTGACTGAAATAAGTAATACATTTCCCAGAGAGGTACAGCCCTTTCCCTGTCAGGAGCCAGGGTGTGAGGCTGATCGTTGAGATTCCATCATGATCAAGTTGAGTGGAGCTGAATTGAAACTGTATTTTTAATTTACAACTGGTTTCAAATGAGATAGATATCTCTCTTTATTCTCCTTCCTAGTATCCAACTTCCGATGCTGCTACCCCTGAGGGATCAGTCCACTGACCTGATCAGGATCTGGGCTAGGGGAGACGTGGTTTTCAGCTTTCATTTCAGTTCATCTGTAGATTTAGATTAAGCACTGCACAAAACCGCAAGATCCATCTCTGCGTCCCGGCTCCTCCCCAACAGCTGCTTACTCAGCACAACTCCCATCAGGGGGGAACTGCTGGGCCCGGAGATTTATTATTGCATTTGGACTCTTCAAGATTCCAATCTGTCATGTCAGCCCACATTGTCCCTAAACGTTCGGCTGGTTTACACTCGTTCCAGCGAAGTTCCCCAGCCTGTGACAGGCCTTCCTCTCGCTTGCATGCTCCTGGACCTGGCAGGATAGAAAGCCCCAGGGATGACAGCAGCAGCGGGTCTTCTCTCACTGATGAAGGGCTTGGTCCTCTTGGGGATTTGGGTCATTCATTTGTTTTCATCCACCACTTCTTGGTGACTTTAAAGAAAATGCAATATTTAGTCTCACTGGCATTTTGTTGTGTTTACAGTGGGAGCATCAGTTCTTTGCAGCCTTTCCCTTCTCACCTGAATGCGCTTCAACCGCCCGCGTCTGTTCCGACCCTTGCTCTGCCCTCTGCGTGCCCCACAAGCCTGGCCTCTGTGGATTGCACCTGTGTGGCTCTTGCCTTTTGATTTCTGGTGGGGTTCAGTCTGTGGTCAGGGGAGGGAGTTGGAGACTGGGAGGAGAGGGAGGGAAGGTAGCTCCTTGTCTAGGCTCCAGCTGTTAGTTGGAGCATCTGAACTGGCTGTGGATCTCTTCCATGAGCTTGAACAATAACATTTGTGACACTTGTGTAATTGTTGACTCCTTGGCCATTCTGTAGACATCATGAGGTCATAACTTATGTCTGCTTTGCTCATGAGGTACACCAGTTGCCCAGCTCAGGGCCTCGCCCATGGGAGGAGCTCAGGGACGGCATCACTCAGGCCCTGTGTTGGGTGCAGGGACAGCAAGTTGCACGGAGCAGTTCTAGTCCTTGGGCTGCTCATGGTCGAGATGGGAGCCTGGGTCAGGGCATACACATTGCTTCAGCAGGAAAGGGCCACCAAAGCCCAGGCTTTCAGGGCTGTGTCTCCAGCTTCATCATGGTTTAGGGAAATCATCCCTTTGGCATGGAGATGGAAGATCAAACTTCCTTGTGTCAGCTGGGCTCCCTCTGCGATCCATCAGCTGAGTGCTGCTCTCCTCCGGATAAGGGAACAGTTGGATTGTGGAGGGTGGGAGCCAAGCTGGCATGAAGATTGATGGCCTGGCTCTCCCTGGGCTTGTGAATCTCAGCTTGAAGACCATCACAAATACAGATGAGGCTTTGCCGAGTGGAGACCCACTGAAGTTCAAGTTCATGGAGATTTGAGTTCAGCCCTGCTAGGCAGAGAAAATCAAGATAGGAGAAGCATAGATCTTAAGACATACCTGAGAGATACTTTCTATCCATCTTTTTTTTTTTTTTTTTTTTGACAGGCAGAGTGGTCAGTGAGAGAGAGAGAAAGGTCTTCCTTTTTGCCATTGGTTCACCCTCCAATGGCTGCCGTGACCGGTGCGCTGTGGCCGGTGCACCACGCTGATCCAAAGCCAGGAGCCAGGTGCTTCTTGTGGTCTCCCATGGGGTGCAGGGCCCAAGCACTTGGGCCATCCTCCACTGCACTCCTGGGCCACAGCAGAGAGCTGGCCTGGAAGAGGAGCAACCGGGACAGAATCCGGCGCCCTGACCGGGACTAGAACCCGGTATGCCGGCGCTGCAAGGCGGAAGATTAGCCTATTGAGCTGCGGCGCCGTCCTCTATCCATCTTTAGCAATAACAAAAAGAGTCCGGCTCCTGCCATCGGATCAGCGCGGTGCGCCGGCCGCAGCACGCCGGCCGCGGCGGCCGTTGGAGGGTGAACCAACGGCAAAGGAAGACCTTTCTCCCTGTCTCTCTCTCTCTCACTATCCACTCTGCCTGTCAAAAAACAAACAAACAAACAAACAAACAAAAAAACTAACAAAAAGAGTAACAACACCTATTCATTGGTACCCTCTGCATTGGACACTGGACTGAGCCCTTTCTAGGTATCTTTGAGCTATAGCCACCCTGTGGGGCTGGTGTCGCTGTAATACCTGCTTAGCAGGTGACACCCCGGGGTTCAGGCAGGTGGAAGTGCTTGCTCAGAGGCCCACAGCTGGGGGGTGCTGGAGCAAGGCAGGAAATACCTGTATTTCTTTTTAAGCCAAACTGTATGTCATCATCTCCCTTTTCTGTACCTGCCCTTAGGAAGTCCATTTACAAACATTATTTCTAATGTTCTGGGTGTGACAGCATGCCATTTTTGAAAAAGGCTACTGAGGTTCAAAAAAGGCAAGGGACTGCTGAGGGTTACTTCACTGTGAGCTAAGATTTGATTCCAGGCGAGTAATTCCTAAAACCAGGATCCTTTCCCTTCTCACCTGAATGCACTTCAACCGCCCGCGTCTGTTCCGACCCTTGCTCTGCCCTCCGCGTGCCCCACAAGCCTGGCCTCTGTGGATTGCACCTGTATGGCTCTTGCCTTTTGATTTCTGGTGGGGTTCAGTCTGTGGTTGGGAGAGGGAGTGGAGACTGGGAGGAGAGGAAGGGAAGGTAGCTCCTTGTCTAGGCTCCGGCTGATAGTTGGAGTCTGAGAGCAACCTTGTCCTCCCCTTGTCCTGTCTGCCCTAGGGGTGTCACAGTCTCCTGCTATTGCTGGGCTCTGGGGTCTTCCACACCCCTTCTGGGATCTCCGAATCCTGCCCACCCATGTGTGCCCCCTCTAGACCTTTCATTAAAAATATCCTCAATCATACCAGCCGGGCGAGCTCCTGTTTCCTGCCAAGACCCTGGCTGATCGGATTTCTCATCCGAGATCCAGAATTTGGGAAACGAGATTTCCAAAGCTAGCTTGGCTTGTAGCCTGTTTTGACAAAATGTTTGCCTCCTTCCAGAAAAGCAGTCTGCATCCTGGCCTCATCTCACTCTGCCCTCCGCGGGTCCCTGCGGTTTGAGGGTGTGCTCTCGGCATTGACAAAGCACCTGACCCCCAGAGTTGGCGACTGCGTGGCATTTCTGGGCGTCTGTCTCCCCGGTTGCCCAGCTGCTGCACTTCCGTGGCACCGATCACAGTGGCAGCTGAGCTGAGAGCAGACACAATTTAATTAGACTTGTTCTGGGTGTCGGAGGCAGGAGAGGGACAGATGCCTCTTCCTTGTCGCCATGGGAGCTGTTCCTGCGCGGAGCATGATGTATGAGTGGTATTTTGTGGGGGGAGCCTTCAGGAGGGCGACTTGTCAGGCAGTCTGGGCCAGCACGAGGATGATTTGGCTGAAGATTGCATCCTGGGGAGGAACTCTTGCTCCCCGCCGTGCGACCCGCGTCTCTCTTCTGTTCCTGTCTCTTGCGTCTCTTGCGTCACCAGGCGAGCTTGCGCGGTGCGATACAGGCACCCAGCGGGGCTTAGAAGCACAGGTTAGGGCTGCAGGGGCCTGCGGTGAATCAAGACCGATGCCAGGAGTTCCTGGCACCCAGTGGTGTTCTCTCTCTCAGCTGGCTGCGAAAGCCAAGTGGAAGGAAGGGACACGCGTGACACACGCATTGCCGATAGGCACTGTTTAATAATGCATTGCTTTGCGTGGCCCTCACCACAAGCTTGGCGAGGGGTGGCAGTGTCCCTACTTTGCAATTGACAGAATCCAGGGTCAGAGAGGTTATGTGATCCACCTGGAGCCACACAGCTTGTGGGGCAGAGCCACAGCGGCCAGCTCAGGGCTCTTTGATTCTCCCGTGTGTGTCTCTCCTGCACGGTGCCAGGCACGCAGCACCCAGCACTCCATGAATTCCTTGCATCCTAGGCTGCCTGAGACCTGAGAAGTCACCTGGAGCACCTGACCTTTATTATCCAGACCGAGTGACAAAGACCCAGACAGACTGAGATGCGTTGGCAATCCCGGTGGCATTGTAGACACCATCCCTGCATTGCTGTCTGTGGCGGGCTCTCCCCCTCGCCCTCTCATCAAGCCAGGCTCCTCCTCTGCCCTGTGCACGCAGGAGCTCGCCTCCCCGCGCTGCAGTGTGTGTGTGTACACCCCTGTAGGACACCGAGGTACACGTTGCTCACCTACTTAGAAGGGGCCATGGATTCCGGCTTCCACAATTTCCAGATTTGCCTCGAGAATATTTGTGTGGAAGTCATTTAAATCCGGTGTCTTTAAAACATGGGGGTTTTGGTCCGTGAAATGGCCATAGCGACCCTTGGAGAGCTGTTAGGGGGACCAGAGCCACTGCGGTGTGGTCTCTGTGTAGAGACTTGAGACAGTGTAGAAGCCCCAGCAGAGGGCCTGGCGGCCGTGGCAGGCCTGTTGGGGGACAGTTTGGGAGACAGTGAAGTTAGGCAGATGGTGTGGAAGCTTGTTGGCACAGGAAACACTTTTTTGTGTTAAAGAAAATTTCCTTTTCTTCTGCTGTGTTTGCAAGGTGCTGGTGCAGGTTGTGGGGCATTTGGCCCCTCCAGCGATGCCTTGGTGTCCTATTGGTCACTGTAGCGACATTACAGGTGACACAGACTGGCCTCCCTATCCCGTGGGACCCCGAGGCTGTCTCAATGTCCTATCCTACAATAGAATTCTCCTGTCTCCTGTGGTTGCCACGATCCATAGATGGCTACTCAACTTTAAATCCACCAAAGTTACTTAAATAAGATGAAAGACTTGGTTCCTTAATCTCTCGGGGCTACATCTCGAGAGTGAATGGTCAGTGAGGCTGTGCCTGCCTATTGGACAGCTCCCTGGAGGACATTTCCATCACGGTGGAAAGTTCGGGGGAAGAACCCTGTACCAGAAGAGCCGGCGGTGCCAGAGCCAGCCAAGGCGGTAGACTCCAAATGTCCTGATGGCCAGCTTCACGGAAAAGGGGCCGAGGTCCGGAAAGATCCAGTCCTGGGGGCCAGTGTGCTTCAAGACCCCCGGGGGCGTGACTTAAGGGTCTTATTGATAACCACCTCGAGGGCCGGGGCCAGTATCTCCAAGTGTCTCTTGGGGGCAGGGAGTCCCCTCCTCCTGGTTCCTGCGATGTGGGCAGTGGGGAAGGAGCCGACTGCTTGCCGTGAGTGCTGCTGGTTGCAGAGGGTGTCCCCCCTCCCCCAGAGGAGACTGCCATGTGTGTTCTGAGATCATCCCAGGAGGCTGGGCCTGATTCTGTGCCAGGGACTTCGAAGCCACAAGGCAGATGACCCGGCTGATAGAGTCGGACTTGACTCTTACTCTGGCTGATCAGCGTGGAGACTGAGCCGTCGGGTCCTGGTCAGATTTGCATCACAAACCCATAGCTGTGAGGTCAGGTGCAGGCCATTGGACCTGGCTGGTTTGTAAATTTTTTCAATAAATTAAAAACATTATTGATTTTCATTTTTATTTGAAAGGGAGAGAGAGAGAGTGAGAGAGTGTTCTTCTATCCACTGGTTCATTTTCCAAATGTCCCATCAGCGAGTGCTGGGCCAGGCCAAAGCCAGGAGCCTGGAACTTAGTCTGGGCGTTGGACCTACTTGGATTTCAGCATCTTCCACTGTAAAATGAGAGCACTGCTGGTAGTTGGCCCCGCTTGTAGCTGTTGACAGATTTATGTTGAGTACTGCATGCAGACTGTTGAGCGCAGGGCCTGGTCCCAGTGAATGCTGAGTAAGTATCATTGTGGGGCCGGGGCCCTGGCATAGCAGGTAAAGCTGCTGCCTATGATGCCAACATCCTGTGTGGGTGCCAGTTCATGTCCACACTGCTCCACTTCTGATCCAGCTCCCTGCTATGTCCTGGGAAAATTGTGCAAGATGGCCCAAGGGCTTGGGCCCCTGTACCTGCATGGGAGACCTGGGAGAAGCTCCTGGCTTCTGGCTTTGGCATTGCTCAGCCTGGGCTTTTTGTGACCATTTGGAGAATGGACTGGTTGGTAGATTTCTCCTCCCGCCCTCTCTCTCCCTCCCCTCCCCCTCCCACCTCTCTCTCCTCTCCCTCCCTCCCTCCCCTCCCCCTCCCACTCCCCCTCTCTCCCCTCCCTCCCCCCTCCCCCTCTCTCCCCTCCCTCTCCCTCTCTCCCCCTTCCTCCCCTCCCCCCCTCTGTAGCTGTGATTTTTAAATAAAAAATTAAAAAAAATCATTAATAACTACTATTATTGGAGTGATTTAATTTGTAAGACTCCGAATGCGCAGATCTGATTCCTCACCTGAACTCCCAGTGAGGCTCTCACACAGGGCTCCACAGGGCTCCACAGGGCTCTCACAAGGTTCTCACACAGGGCTCCACAGGGCTCCACAGGGTGCAGCCCCTCTTCGTGCCTTGCTCATGTACAAACAGCTTCTGTGGCTCTGGCTGGCACCGGTGGGGGCCATCGCTGCCACCTGCTGGGCTGGCTGGCTCGCTCGGCCTGGGCACTGTAGTCTGTTTGGATGGTGGGCCCGCGGAGATGCTGTCTCTTCCACACCAGGGCTGTTCAAGGGCTCCCGAGCTCACTCATTCGCAGCTTCTATCCCTGGCTGGTAGCTAGCGTGGCAGTCCCTTGGGAAGGCTCTGGGACTGCGCCCGGAAGCTCTCGTCCTCAGACCCAAGCAGCAAATCTGCTTCCCAGCCCAAGACTTCAAAGAGAAGCAGCCGAAGAGGGAGCGCGTTCCGATCTCTGAGTACATGGCCCACGACGTGCGTGGGAAGAAGTGGACTTGTGTGTGCGTTAAATACCCCCAGACACGCCCTTCGTGAGGGGTTGGAGGAGCATCCGCAGGGAGCGCCCGGTGGGAGGAAAGAAATCCAGAGAGAAGAGCAGCCTTCCAGGAGGTGGCGCCCTCCCCGCGGGTCCGTAGTCCTAGGCCTTCTGTTCCAGGGTGTCTGGGGAGTGACGTGTGACAGCCGGGACTTGAGCCCCCGCTCTGCCTTCAGCCTTCCTGCCACTGCGAGACGCGGGGGCCCTGACACGGAGCCCTTCGGTCTAGTGGGAGTCCCGGGCCACCAAGGTAGCCACTGAAAGACTGCAGTACTGCACTTGGTCGCGCACTCATTTGCTCAGCTGTTCCGCTCTCATTCTTGGGGATGTCGTGAACTCTGTCTTCACCAGCTTCCTCAGCTGTAAAACGTGGATCCTATCAGAACCGAACGCACTGGGCTCAGAGACGTATGGAAATATTTTAGCACCAAATCCGAGGACGGAGTGTGTGCCGAGTAAGCGGTGGCTATTGTTAGGAGTACCGTGTAGTTAGGATCTATTTATCGTTGGAGCTACAAAGAGGTGAGAACAACTCTAAAAAGAAATCTGTGGTCTTGTGAGCAGGTTGGTATTGGTAGACGCATGAACCAGCTACAATAGGAGTACACAAGAGGGAGTGACTAACTTTGGGAGAGGCAGAGACATTTTCAGAGAAGAGGGGCATTTCAGGGGCGTTTGAAGGACGAATAAGAGTTCACCATAGAAAGGGCAGGTAAGTCCTTCCCTAAAGAGAGGTCCCGTGCGTGAAAACAGGCCAGTAGAAGAGCTTTCTTGCTTCTCTCGCGGGCTGAGGCCCCAGGCAGACGAGCCAGAAAGGAAGCCCTGTGTTACAGGCCGAGACTGCTTCTCCGTGCCCCATCAGCCCAAACAAAACTCCACCAGCTCCTCCTGGAGCCTGGGTGCTGTGTGGCTCCTCTTGTTGATCATTCACCGGTGGCTGGGCTCCTTCCAGGCCTGGCCTCCCTGCTGGACTCACAGGACGGCCTCCGCCTTCCCCAGGCCTGGGAAAAACAGAACTTCCGTGGCTGTTGGGAAATTTGCTGTGCCAGAGGGTGCCGGATGGCCGTCGGGGACTCCGAGGAGGAGCCAGCGCGTCGGGGCGGTGGCAGGATCGGAACTCGGCTCATCCCCGTTCTGCAGCCGCGTGCTCCGAGGCTCAGCTCCTAGCCCTTCTCCTCTTCGCAGCCCCTGCGTCCTCCTTCCTCTCACGCGGTCTTTAGCGCACACACAGTGCCGTGGGGCCCCTGGGGGTGTTCAGGATGAACACAAACCGAACCGTATGCTTGCTCTTGTGAAATCTACAGTCTAATGGGGATGATGGAGAATGGCAGAGCCCTCCCTTCCTAGAGTTCAGTTCAAATGTAGGTGTCATAATAAATACCTCGGTGAAGTTAGCGCAAAGCACCCTGGGTGGGACAGAGATGGTGCGGGGCAGCAAGGGAAGTGGGAGCCCATGGAAGCCCCCAGGAGAAGCCGGTGTGAGCAGACGCCGCTGAGCCGGCCCTGGAGCAGGATGAGAAGCATCCTGGCGCCTTTGGCTGGAGCAGCTTCGGGCCGCCTGCCCTCAGAGGCTGCAGGAGACGGAGGCCCTCCCTCCCGGCTCCAGGGACTTCCAGCTCTCTCCTCTCTGCCTGTCGCTGTCTGCAAAGCCTCCTGTGTTGGCAGCCGGGTCAACTGCAGCTGCACCTGTGGACGGTTCGTGGGTCGCCGTTCTGGGGGCAGTTCTTCTACCCATGTCTCCATACCAGGCACAGCAAGGCCCTTCTTTGCCTTTTCCAAATGTAGCCAGCACGTAACGATCACACGTGTGTGTGCATCTTAGCTTCTTTCTCTGCCAGTCTGTGCGCATCTTGAACAGAAAGGCTCCTGGCTTCCGCTTTGTGGCCCCACCCTTGCACAGACACATGAGACATGAACAGTAGGCGCATAATAAGTGTTGCAGAAACAGTGAGCAATTTAGCTCCCTGAGGGCAGGAGCCACCTCCTCTCATTGTTTGCCTCCCTCCCTCGTCCCTCTCTACCCCTGCAGAGCCTGGTGCAAACCCAGAGCCTGATAAATGTTTATGGAATAAATGATTATTTTAATTACTCAATGAGTCACCACAGGGTTCCTTTAAATAGCACTTATTCTGGTGCATTTAAATGTTCATTTATAAATAATTAAGTATGTCACCAGGAGACTTGGATAGAGAAGACACAGAGGAACAAAGGACTGGCAGAACAACTTTAAGCTACAAGGGCTGGGCAGGGCAGTGCAGAGCAGGAACGAAGGGCCTGGAGCGGATGCCCCGGCCACCACACCCCACCCAGCAGCAGGACCTCAAGCTCCCAGCCATTTGCACAGGGGGATCACGTTTTGCTTTTTGGGCTTCTTGGGGTGATTGTGAGAGGCAGATGGATTTAGCAAGCTTCCAGAGCTAGGAGCTCAGTGGCGCATGTGGCGAATGAGCTCCTGTCTTCCTTTAATGGAACGAGTAGGTTGCGGTAGACTGCACTGGTGGCTCCCCATGGATCCCCCTCCCTGGTACTCCTCTCTGCAGGGTTTTCTCCCACCTGGGCTCTAAGCTCAGCCTTGGGATGTGCCGGAGCCAATGGGGCAGTAGCCAGCATGTTGCAAGTGAGGGATGGATAGGTGGGCGCACATTGCAATGATCACTCTGGGAAGTTAACCTGCGTGCTGTAAAACAAACAAAAACAAAAGTTGCTGTTAGACCGTGAACGACGAGAGGCCACGCGGACAGGGGAGCCCTGGGGGATGAGAGGCTCCCTGGGATGTTTCAGCATCAGCTAAGCACCCAGGTGAGCAACCCCAGCTACACCATGTGGAGCAGAAGAACCGCCCGGCTGAACCCAGTCGGCTGCAGAATTGCTGAAGAGATACATCATGGTTGTCTTAAGTACTGCGTTAGCCTTGAGAACTGAAACAGAAGTGACAGACGAGCATGCATTATACAAATGTAAGCTGCACTGTTGCCAGCTCTAAAATCCGTTACTGGAGGAAGCTGCAGGAGTCGGGAAAGCTGAATGAATGTAAATTAGTGGGAAAATACGACACGGTTTTCATTTATTTCTTGAAAGCTTACAATGTTCATATATCTCACCGGTAATATTAATAATAGTGCTCACTTATTTTTTTTTCTGTATACCGGGCACTATGCTAAGTGACTTACGTGAATTGTCTCATGCAATCCTAAAAATACCCCCATAAGATAGCACTGGGTGGTATGGGGTTTTTTATAGATGGTCATCTCCCAGTATTTGTTGGGCAGGGAATGGTTTCAACACCACCCCCACCTGCTTGGATACAAACCAACCTTTAATGCTCAAGTCTCCTACATAAAATGGCATAATATTTGCACATATCTTCTCATATACTTTAAAGTTATC